>NC_057862.1:530928181-532128181 GCF_019393635.1 Dromiciops gliroides | reverse complement strand
TGGGTACTGCCTATCAAAGCTACCAGCCAATCAACTTGAGGATCCTCCCATTTCTGGGAGGAGGACACCAAGTAGGAAGTGGACGCTGGCAGAGGGGTTCTTCCTCTCTTTTGGTTCCTGACCTCACCATGGTGGGTCAGATGATGGGGTCTCTTAGAAATAGTTAGATTTTTACCTTTCTCTCTGATCCAAATGCTCTTTAATAAATACTTAAACACTTAAATACTCTTGCTAAAGCGTATAATTTATTGGTGACCACTCATTAGATTTTAGATAGTATAGCTAGAATTTTAGCCCCCTTACAGAGCTTTGTATTTTAAAGTCAAATTTTCTATTCATGTCTGGTCTTTTCATCAAGAATGCTTGAAAATCCTCTATTTTATTGAATATCCATTTCTTCTTCTGAAGGATTATACTCAGTTTTGCTGAGTAAGTGATTCTTGATTGTAACCCTAGCTTTTTTGCCCTCTGGAATAACATATACCAACTCCATCAATCCTTTAATGTAGAAATTGCTACATCTTGTGCTATCCTACCTGTGGCTGCATGATATTTGAATTATTTATTTCTGGTCCTTACAATATTTTCTCCTTGATGTGGGAGTTCAGAAATTTGGCTATAATATTCCTGGGAGTTTTCATTTGGGAGTCTCTTTCAAGAAGTAATTAGTAGATTCTTTCTATTTCTATTTTACCCTCTGATTCTAGACTATAAAGGCAGTTTTCCTTAGTAATTTCTTGAAAAATTATGTCTATGGGGCAGCTAGGTGGCACAATGGATAGAGCACCGGCCCTGGATTCAGGAGGACCTGAGTTCAAATCCGGCCTCAGACACTTGACACTTACTAGCTGTGTGACCCTGGGCAAGTCACTTAACCCCAATTGCCCCGCAAAAAAAAAGAAAAAAGAAAAAGAAAAAGAGAAATTATGTCTAGGCTTTTTTTTTTTTTTTATCACGGCTTTTCAGGTAGTCCAATAATGCTTAAATTATTCCTCCTCAATGTATTTTCTAGGTCAGTGTTTTTCCAATGAGATATTTCACATTTTTTCTAATTTTTCATTTTTTAATTTTGTTTTATTTCTTCTTAATGTATCATCCCATGGAGTCATTAGCTTCCACCCCAATTCTAAGTTTTAAGGAATTATTTTCTTCATTGAGCTTTTCTACCTACTATTCTATTTGACCACTTCTACATTTTAAAGAGTTCTTTCTTCAGTGAATTGTTCTATCTCTTTTTCCATTTGGCCAATTCTGCTTTTTAGGTGTTCTCTTCAATAGATTTTTGTGCCTCTTTTACCATTTGGTCTATTATTTTTTTTAAGGTATTATCTTCTGTATTTTTGGTGTCTCCTTTATCAAGCTGTTGACTCTTTTTTCATGTTTTTTTTGTATTACTCTCTTATCACCCTCTTGTATTGCCTATCTTATTTTTATAACACTTTTTGAACACTTCCACAACCTGAGACCAAATTATATTTCCCTGTCACCATAGTCATTTTCTAGGGTTAGGATCTTTTTTTTTTTTTCTCATTGTCTGAGCCTTTTTTTTTTTTTTTAGTTTCTGACATTAAAGTTGGACTTTGCTCCTAGGGTGAAGGGAGAACTTTTCCAAGCTTCAGGACTTGTGTACAACGGTTTTCAGAGCTAGCTGTGAAGGTCTGTAAGCTTTCAGTTCTTCCAAGGTCATATGAGCTAAGGAGAGGTATGTTTACTACTCTCCAGGCCTGTGTTCTGCTCTGCCAGTGACACAAGTACTCTTTTCTGACCTGGTACTATGACCAGGGAAGTTCTGGTACACTAGTGCTCCTCCTTACCCTGTGACTGCAACCTAGATCCGTGGGCAACGCAACAGAGTCCTGTACCCACTGCCAGCAAAGGGACTCCTATAATCTCATTTTGACCAGTTGTCCAACTCCCTTACTGTCTTTGAGCTGAGTTCCAGAAGCAGCCACTGCCACCTCTGATTCAGTTGCTCCCAACGCATGCTCCTGTTTACTGGAGCACTGCCTGTGCACTACTCTCACACCAGTATGATAGAGCTTTCCTGCCAATCTTCTAATTTGTCTTGTGCTGGAAAGTTATTTAACCCCATCTTTTGTGGATTCTGCCACTCTAGAATTTGTCTTGAGGTATTATTTAAAGTTGTTTGGTAGGGAATTTGGGAGAGCTCAGATAAGTCCCTGCCTTTGCTCTGCCATCTTGGCTCTACTCTGTATAAATAAGTCTCATTAGGATTCTGTATAAATGGCAAACCATGTATATGCACTAGGCATACAGTTTAGTACTTCTTTTGGTTGTCTTTTTTTGTATTATTAATATGGGGGGGGGCAGCTAAGTGGTGCAGTGGGTAGAGCACTAGCCCTGAAGTTGGGAGCATACAAGTTCAAATCTCACCTCAGACACTCACTAAACTGTGTGACCCTGGGCAAGTCATTTAACCCCTGCTGCCTTAAAAAAAACATCAGAGGCCATTTCAAGTCATCCTAATGTATATCTTGCCACTGGACCCAGATGGCTCTAGAGGAGAGAGTGAGGTTGGTCACCCTGCACAGCCCTCCCCCACTTAAATCCAATTCACTGCAAGTCATGACATGGTCCTCTGATGTCATGGTCCTCTTCGAGAATGAAGGACAAATAACAACAATATGGTACAAAATATATTTGATATCCTTTTAATAGCTTCCCCTCCTTCAGATACCCTGTATATTGGTCCCTTAATTCCCTCACAATTGTATTGCCTTTAGTGGAGATCTCTTCTATATATATTTGATCCATTTTGGCTGCTTTTCCTATCTTTGGTCTCATAAGTGTTATTTCTACCTCATTTATAAGCACATTTAGGACTGTAATACCAGGTTCCAAGTGTTATGACTGTCTTCCACTGGGAAAATGTCTAAGGAGTCTTACACTAATGTCTTGTTGTAGTATGGAGATGACCCTGATTTCTCAAAGGCTATTCCAGTAGACCATAAGGTCTGAAAGGTTCTACGCCATGCTAGAATGACATTGTTTGGCCCCCCAAAAAAAATCCATACTGAGTCTTTTTTCTGAAAAATAACTTTGCTAATTATCAAAATGCGTATCATCTGTAGTCCAGCCACCTGGTGAATTGAAGCCATTTGCTCAGGTTTCCATCTTTTTCCTTTTCCTTATTTCACTTTCCTCAGATTCATTCTACAATTGACTGAGAACTGACTGACGTCATCTAGTTTCATTCCCAAGCCAATTAGTTGCCTGGGGCTGACCAGACTTTTTCAATTCCAGTCTTTTTTTGTAAATCTCTCAAACTCTCTCCTTCAGATTCCCAAGATTTGTTTATGTACATTTTTTTGGTATGTAAAACAGCTTTCCTTAAGAAACTATTGAGGAGAGGGGCGGAGCCAAGATGGCAGAGGAAAGACATTAAACCCACAGGGCTCCTGATACAATCACCCCAAAAATAGCAATAAAAGAACCTTTGGGGCAGAAAAACACAAAAATACGGGCTGAGAGTTTTCTTCAGCTATAGATAGATTTCAGGGGACCATGCTGGGCCACGAATAAAGCCTAACCCTGAAATCAGGCCAACACACCAGACACCCGCCAGAGGAATTTGCCCCAGTGCCTCTGAATCAGCTGCAACACTGGTGTCTTCTGGAACCAAGCGCGCGGTTGGACTGAACGGCTTGCCCGGGGGGGTAAGTGCAGGGGTACCAGTGGACTGGGGGGAAGGATTTGACTGTCCCACCCCAACGGGGAACCAGGAAGAAATCCTGAGTGGCGGGAGACCCAAGTGAGGGAGGGGAGCAGGAGAGCAGTCTCAGCGGAAGCTGAAAACCACACCACAGAAAGCTTTGCTGGTTGGTTGCTTAGTAAAGGAGGCCTGAGGTTATCTCCAGACCTGAGAACAGACCAGGTGGGATTAAAACCTGCCCCCCCCCTCAACCCAAAACACCTGGGACCCTCTGAAGCTGAGAACAGGAGTAGAGCTGAGAAGCAGCCCCACCCCCTCACCACCCCTCACCACCCCTCAGCCGAGAGTTTAAAATCAAATGAAAGCGAGGCCAGGCAGGCTAAGAAGAAGCCCAACCATCCCCCGGGCCACGCTGTAGCACGAACAGTGTGTCCTGGAAGCAGTGCCACACTTTAAGAAGGAGTTAAAAGCCAAGAAATAGTAAGCCAGGATGAGTAGGCAGAGAAAGCAGAAGACCATCGAAAACTTCTTTGGGGGTAAGGTAGACCACAATACAACCTCAGAAGAAGAAGATAATAACAGGGTCAAAGCTCCAACATCCAAAGCTTCCAAGAAAAATATGAACTGGTCTCAGGCCATGGAAGCTCTTAAAAGGGACTTTGAAGAGAAAGTAGGAGAAAGAGAAAGAAGATGTAAAGAAAAGGAGGAAAGAATGGAAAGGGAAATGAGAGCGATGCAGGAGAGTCATGAAAAAAAAGTCAACAGTTTTAAAAGCCAAATGGAAAAGGAGATTAAAAAACTGTCTGATGAAAATAATTGCCTAAGAATTAGGATTGAACAAATGGAAGCTAGTGACCTTAGGAGAAACCAAGACACAGTAAAGCAAATCCAATTGAATGAAAAAATAGAGGGCAATGTGAAATATCTCCTTGAAAAAAAAGCTGACCTAGAAAATAAATCTAGGAGAGATAACTTGAAAATCATTGGACTACCTGAAAACCATGACCAAAACAAAAGCTTAGACACCATCCTCCAAGAGATTGTGAGGGAAAATTGCCCTGATATTCTAGAAGCAGAAGTTAAAATAGAAATCGAAAGAATCCACCGATCACCCCCTGAAAGAGATCCCAAAAGGAAAGCCTCCAGGAATATTATAGCCAAATTCTAGAACTCCCAGGTCAAGGAGAAAATACTGCAATCAGCTAGAAAAAAAAGGAAATCAAATACTGTGGAGCTCCAATAAGGATAAAGCAAGATCTAGCAGCTTCTACATTAAAGGACTGGAGGGCATTGAATATGATATTCCAGAGGGCAAAGGAACTGGGACTTCACCCAAAAATCACATACCCAGCAAAACTGGGTATAATTTTTCAGAGGCAAAAATGGGATTTCAATGAGAAAGAGGTCTTTCAAGCATTTGTGATGAGAAGACCTGAACTGAATAGAAAATTTGACTTTCAAATATAAGATCCTGGAGAAGCATAAAAAGGTAAACAGGAAAAAGACTTCATGAGGGATATTAAAAGATCAAACTGTTTACATTCCTACATGAGAAGATAATACTTTGAAATCATAAGAACTATCTCAGTAAGAAATTCACAGAAGACAGGGCTGAACTGAACATGAAGGGATGATATCTGTAAAGCATTTATGTTTTGTTCTTTGTAGGGCAGACAGGGTGGGGTGTCTTATGTCTGGGGCTGGATTTGGGCTTGGGGCCTCCTGGATCCAGGGCTGGTGCTTTGACCACTGTGCCACATAACTAATCCATGATGACATCATTAAAATAGGGTTGAGGTGTAGGAGGAATAAACTGGGGGAGGGAGAAGGGGAGAGATGGTTTGGGGAGAGGTAGTTCACATGAAGGAAACAAGAAGAAAGCTTATGGATGAGAGTAGAAGAGGGGGAAGGAGTTAGGGAGTGAGTGAACCTTAATATCATCAGAACTGGCTCACAGAAGGACTAATATACATACTCAAGTGGGTATAGTAATATATTTTTGCCCTGGGGGGGGAGGGAGAAAGGGGGGGGAGAAGGGAAGGACGAAAGGGCAGACTGGGGAAGAGAGCAGTAAAATGCAAAACACTTTCAAGGAAGATGAAGATGTTCTGCATTACTGCACCAGTATGACATAATGAATTGCTTGATCTCATAGGAAGGGTTGAGGCAGGAGGGAGGAAGAAAAATTTAGAACACAGAATTAGCTCAGGGACCCTGATCTCATTGGAGTGGGCTCATGGAGGGAATAGCTTTCATACCCAATTGTGAGGAGCAATCTATTTAACCCTGCAGGAAAATAGGAGGGGAAGAGGATAAAGAAGGAAGGGTGAAAAAAGGGAGTGCAGAGCAAGGGAAAGGATAGTCAGAAGTAAAACACCTCTGAGGAGGAATAGGTAAAAAGAAGATAGAGTAAATGTCATGGGAGGGGAGTGGGATGGAGGGAAATAGTTATGATGATTGATTATAAAGGCAAAACGTATGGTACCTACTTTGCTAGGCTTTTATGAAGAAAATTCTCTGTCAAGCTTAAGGTACTATATACAGGTTATGAACAGGATACTATCAGAAAAACCTGGAAAGACCTACATGAACTGAAGCAAAGTGAAATGTACTGTATACAAAATAACAGCAACAGTGCGGGATGATCTGCTGGGAAGCATGTGGTTATTTTCAGCAAGACAATGATCCAATATAACCCTGAAAGACTTATGAAGATTGCAGCCCATCTGCAGAGAAAGAACTGATAGTATCTGAAAACAGATAGAAACACATTTTTGATTCTTTTTTTCATTTCCTCTTTGACAATTCCTTAATCTGAAGTTTTGGGTTTTTTGACTGTTTTCTCTCACAACTAGCTAATATGGGAATTTTTCCATGACTATTCATGTATAACTTATTTTGAATTGCTTGAGTTCTTGTGGGTGGGGGGTGGGAATGGAGGGGGAAGTGAAGTTGGAACACAAAGTTTTTTTAAAAATTGATGTTAAAATTTTGTTTTTACATATATTCTGGAAAATAAAATTCTATTAAAAAAAGAAAGAAAGAAACTATTGAGAGCAGTTAGGTGGTTAAAGCACCAACCCTGGATTCAGGAGGACCTGAGTTCAAATCCAACCTCAGACACTTTACACTTACTAGCTGTGTGACCCTGGGCAAATCACTTAACCCTCACTGCCCCACAAAAAAAAAGAAACTATTCAATACTTAACTCCCTAAAAGGTAATCTTGTCACTCAGCTTGTGATATAAAAGAATTTGACTGGTGAAACTATATGGTAATCAACCCCAAAGGCAGTCTTTTCACTAGCTATATATGTCATTTTTACCCTATATAAACTCTGTTTCCAGCCCCGCTCTTTGGACACTCCTAGAACTTGCTATGGTGGTACCATGAGTTCTAAGTCCTTTCCCCAAGACCTTGATTTTGTTTTATCGATTGTTTTCATTATATTTCAGGTTGACATATTTGGAGGTCCCACCAAGATTTGAAGACTCCCTAAATGTCCAGCCTGTTTTTTTACTTCAGATGCTTGATGCCCTAAGGAATCCTTTGTGCTCCAGTCCTGACTCAAACTCAGAGGCTCGGCCTGGATGAGTGGGTCTCTTCAAATCTAGAACTAGCATCTCTTTTCACTTGAGTTCCTAGAGCTCTTTGATTGGGGGTCTGATTATGTCCATGGATGACTTGGTAACTTTGGTCCATTCTGATAGGTTCCCCAAAAAGGGGATGGCTGCAGTTTGTTTTTATGGACCATATGTGGCCACTCTGACAGGTCCCAAAAGAACAGCTTGCCAAGTTGAATTTTCAAATCATGGACATGATTTGTAAGTACTTGAAAAATTGGCAGAATATAACTAAGACTGACCCACAACACTGATGGCCACAGTAGGGTCTCCTTTTTGAATTTACTCTTGATTCTGCTGGCCCAAAGACTGAGGGCCTTGAGTAGCATGCAATTTCTCAATGGCTTCCTCCTCTGACAGGAGGCTCCCCCTCAAAAAAAAAATTAGTCTGGCTCAAATTAATGGGACTTTGAGGATATAAAGGAAGACCTAATTTTGTACATGATAAATTATTTTAAGAATCTTTACCACTACTGTTTAACCGTTTACTATTTTTGTATCTGTCCTTGTGGAGTGCTATTTGTGTTAAAATGTTGTGTGTGTGGGGGGAGGGGGGTTTTTCTTCTTTCCCCTTGTTGTCTAAACTAAGTCTCTTATCTTGTACTGAGTTATGCAATTCTCTCTGCCACTCAAAGCAGAACTGTCAGAGGTAATTTACAAAGAGAGGCAGTTAAAGGGTGACTACAACTTGATTTTTTTACCTGTTTTTAAGAAAAGTGTTGAAACTTTAATTAGGAAATGATCTCCAATATTAGACATTTTAAATCTAAGTTTTTTATGAACCCCAAAATTTAGGGTAATAGATCAGGTTCAATTAATTCTGGCTTCTCAGTCACCAAAGTTTTTTATCACCATGTAAAACTGAGTTTATTGATAATAATGGTCTCATATTGAAATGTTAATAGTAGATGGGCCTTAGATAAATTGAGAATTATACCATTTGGGAATATAGGTCCAGTTGTAGTTGAATTTATTCTAGTCTTATTTTAAGTGGAATATGTCTTCTAATAATATGTGGGGGGTTTTAAGTCAGGACTTATTGTGATATTTTCATTAAGACAAAGTGTTTACAAATTTCATGGGGGCAGCTAGGTGGCACAGTGGATAGAGCACCAGCCCTAGATTCAGGAGAACCTGAGTTCAAATCCTGCCTCAGACACTTAACACTTCCTAGCTGTGTGACCCTGGGCAAGTCACTTAACCCCAATTGCCTCACACACACAAAAAAATTCATGGATCTAGAAATTTGTTAATTGTATGATTTTAAAACAAATTAATGGGGGCAGCTAGGTGGTGCAGTGGATAAAGCATTGGCCCTGGATTCAGAAGAACCTGAGTTCAAATCTGGCCTCAGACACTTGACACTTACTAGGTGTGTGACCCTGAGCAAGTCACTTTCATTGCCCTGCCAAAAACAAAAAATTAATTAATTAATTAATTTAATTAATTCAGTTTACCAATCTGTAATGTGGATATTTGATCATTTTAGACCACTATTCTTTTGGGTTATAAATTGTTATGGATTCAACTGTTAAAAGACTGATGTCAAGTACTTGAAACTGCTCATTTTAAAATGCTGTAAAACTGTAAGAACACAAAGAAGTGATCTCAAAGTCGGGAACACCTGGGTTCAAGAATCCCCTCTGGGATACTCCCTCAGCATAATAAATGTGTGACCCTGGGCCTCTTGGTGTAAATAGCAAGAATTTAAAAACAAAACAAAACATGAAAACTGGACTCTTCCCTAATAGCTCAGGGAAACTTGTTCCACTTAGCAATGAATGGCACCATGTTTGACAGTTTTTTCTCAATAGCTCTGTTAAGTAGTTTCTTAATCTAAAGTCAGACCAATTACATACTATTAAAGTTATTACACACTAATAATGCAGTAACAGTTAAAAACAAAGTTTACTGTTGTCTTTTTTTGTAAGCTTCACAGGTATTTCAAGTTATCATGCTTCTAGCATTCAAATTAACTTTCACCACTATTTTATGTACCAATGACAAATTATTTTAAAAGGCCATAAAGTATCTTGTTCTCAGGTTACATTTTTAGTACATCTGATAACAACCAATAGTCTCCACCTTGAAGGACTGTTGTGGGAATGCAGTGGGACCCTGATGTAGGAGGTGAAAAAAGAGTTAACAGAAAAATCTAAGACCAAGGTTTAATTCAGATATTTGCTCTAAAAGGGAGTCAGACCCCAGTTAATGGATAACTTACAAGTCAGGATGCTAAATTCTCTTACCCACAGAAATCAGTACCCATAATGGGAACAGAGGGAGCTAGGCTGTGGAGCCCTGAAGACTATAACAATAATTGAATTGAAAAAGCTATAGAAATAAATGAAAAATGAATATGTTTTGAAACTAGTCATGGGAAACAGAAAGAAACATATGCAGAAATGCCAAATTTGTCCCCATATTCACCTTATGACATGTAAAACCCCAAAACACACCTCCACTAAAAAAGGTACCCACCTCAGGGGTTGGCTTAGGACCCCAGGAACTCCAGATTAGGATAAGCCCTCCCCTGTACCTCCCCAAGGTGTAGAATATTACAATGAGTAGGACAGGCCCTCCCTTGGATGGAGAATAATAATGAGACTGATAATCAATTTATCCATACTATAAATATAACTGTCTTTCCTTTTATTATTCGAGAGATACCTTTCCACTTTTCTGGTTCTCTCCCTGTGATCACTCACAACATTGCAATAAAACTTGGTAAACTGAGTCACTGAGTCTTGTAATTCTTTTGGGATGACTCACAATAAATTTGACCCCAAATTCCAGCACACATAAACCCCAAGAAACCTACAGATCCCAACCCCCAAGAAATTCTTAGAACTTTCCCAAGGAAAAAACACCTCAGGAATAAGGTGTGGCAGGACATGACCCCAGTATGCTGATATGCGATACTAAGGTCTACAAGATGATAAGATGGATATGAAGGGATGCTGCATATTCTACTGATACCCTATTATCAAAGACCCCCTCTTAGTTATCTGGCCCCAGTTTTTGCATTTCTTCTTGCTTTGTAATTTCCTCCCTTTTCTTTGTTTTGTAAAGATAGGAAAGTTGAGGTCTTCTCTTACTCCAGTGCAACAAGTCACCATGGTGATCTGTTCCCGTCATTATTCCTCTCTCCTAATAAATTCCTTTTTATTTTACAAGATTCATGATGAGCCTCCAATTCTTTGGGTGAGCTAGTCCCCTTATCCAGATCTCTCTACTATCCAAACCTCATGTGACTATCTCCAGGTGTAAGGTTCTCAGCACAGTCACTTTCCACTCTGACAGACAAAGAGGATGAGAATTTGACTACATTCAGGATCATGATTAGGTTAAAATTGTTGACTTTATTTTAAACCCTCACTTCACCCTTCCCCAGAAGATCTCCAAGAAACTGAGATAGAAAATCCAGATTATTCCTGGTACACTGATGGTTCCTGTCTCTGAAATGATTCTGGTAAATTATCACTACAACTGAGGAAGTTATTGAGTCAGGACCCCTTCCTTTGGCCTCTTCAGCATAACAGGCTGAACTTGAAGCCCTAACTTCAGATTGTGAATTAACAAAAGGAAAACAAGCGAACATTTACATGGATATGTTATGGGTCTGGGTACCACAGAAGTTTTCTGGGGGAACTCAGGGAACCTTCTCTTTGAGGAGCTAAACCAAAGGACAGACACAGACACACCTAAAGAAGCATCTCCCCTACCCCTCAGGAAGATTGTGGTGCCAAGGGGACAGAGATAACTCCAGAAGTCCTCTCATTCAAACATTCACTCAAACTTTCCCCACCCCAAAAAGGAACTTTCCATTGTCAGGTAGTGATCACCGCCCCCCTTGCCCAACTTCTCTGAACCAACCCCCAATAAGGGCTCAGGAGATCACCCCATCTATGATATATAAACCTATGGCATTTCTCCTGCTTGAGAAGATAGGTATCTCAAAGAACCACATCTCTGGATCTATCTCCCCTTGAGACTGCTCTCAAAGTTTCCTTTCTCTAGTGCCTAAATAAAATATTATTTTATTCTAGTTGGATTTATGTGTGAGAGGGTGTAATTCTTTAAAGAGGAATACCTAAGGACGCCTACTCCAACCATTTCTCCTATGACATATAGTATGTATGATTTTGGTGTGGCACATGATTTCAGGATATTACAGAAGTATCAAGGGTCCCTGACTTTCTCTGGCACTCCCATTAAGAATGGGGCACAAGTCCAGAGATTGCTTGACTCCCTTTTGATGCCAGCAGAGGTGGCTATTATAAAAGTCCCAGGACACTTCTGTGAAGATTCTCCGCATGCCTGGGATAATGCCCTTGCTGACCTTCATGACAAATAGGTTGCTCAGAAGTGCCCAATCTCTATTAGTCTGTGTTTCTTTACATCTGCTGGTCCCGCCCTCAAATTAACATTGACCCCAGCAGAGCCTGCTGCCATCCAAGAGACTATGTCTTGTCCCATCCAAGGCAGGCTAAGATGAAAAGGGTGCAAAAAGGATAAAAACTCTAGGCCCTGGGATACCCAGTCCTCCTGACTCTCTGTGTGTCATCCTATGATGAAATATCTGTACTCTTTAAGTCACTGGAAGCCTGACAAGCTGCTTAGTTTGGGCTGCAAATATTCTGGGGGGAAAATGAGATGCGTTGTGCATGATGTTTATCTACAATGTGAAATCTGTCCCAAATATAATGTTAGCAAGCTCCTAAGACCTCCCCCCAGGAAATTCCCTCTCCCTGAGGCCCCCATTCAAGTCTGGCAGATTAATTTTATTTAGCTCCCACCTTTCTCTAGTTATAAATTTGCATTAGTCATGACCGTATCTTTTCCTGGTGGATAGAGGCTTTTCCTTACAATCAAGTCATTGCAACAGATCTAGCCAACCACCCTTAATCCTCTGGTCTGGTAGAATATATCAATGGAATTAAGACTCAGTTTTCCAAATTTATGGATGATTTGGGTCTGCCATAGCCAAATGCCCGAGTTCTTCTGAACCTTACTGTGACCCCTTTTGGTAAAATATACTTGTCACTAGGCATCCTGTGCCCCTCCTTTGTCCCCCCAGCAACTCCCTCACTACCATGGTTTCCCTTCTGTCCTACTACTGGGATTCCCTTAAAACTTTTTGAGGCCTTAACTATCATATTTCTCAGCCATTTTCTAGGGACTCACTCCTGAATCAGTCTACTTTGCAGTTGGAACCCAGAGACTGGGCCCAGGTGGAAAGGGCCCCACCAGCTTCTGCTGACCAATCCCTCTGCTGCAAAGTTGACAACTGGATAAATCTCTCACCTGAAGAGGGGGACTAATCCCCAAATGGATCTCCCAGTAACCCAAAAAAAAAAAGAAGCAGGTGACAAGAAAAACAGAGCACTTTGCTAAGACACTGGACATAAGCTGAAAATCCTATGTTCCTTGACCCAGCTTACATTAATTTAAAACTTTTGCAACTGTTAATATGAATACATGGATCACCTATGTCCAGCTTGACCCTGGGCTTGGCCATAGAGGTGTCAGTAACAAGGGGGTGGCCAGGAGCCTGAACTGTAAGGAGCTGGGTTTTTACTAGGCCAACCTCTTGGGGTCTGCATTGGGGACAACGAGGTAGGGGAGGTGGCCTCACCTTCAAGGAGCATCCCCCACTCCTGTTTCCCAGTTTACTGTCTTACTCTCTCATTCAGGTCCTACTATTCCATCAAAGCCAAAGGTTGTGGGGAGTTTAAGGGGAACACCCCTTAAATGTAGGCCAACGTTGCCTTTAATGTGCATACGTGAAGATCAGAAATTCCCTCTTCACCTTGGCTGATCTAGTTTCATTCCCAGGCCAATGAATTGCCTGGGGCTGACCAGACTTTGTCCATTCCAGCCTCTGATTATTTTGTAGATTTCCCAAAATCTCCCCCTTCAGAGAGTTCCAAGCTATATGTCTTTCGTACCCTATATAAACTCTGTTTCCAGCCTTCCTCTTTAAGTACTCCTAGCACTTGCTATTGTGGTACCATGAGTTCTAACTCCTCTGCCCCAATTAATAATCTTGATTTTGTTATACTGATTGTTTTCATTAAATTTTAGGTTGACGCTTCCTTCACCATCTTCCCCCTTCATTTGTCTCACACAAAGAAGTGGCCCTTCTTCCTACCAAAGAAATGTATTGATAAAAACAATTTACTGAGAACTGAATGGTCCCCACCTGCTCCCCATTCCCAGGCCAATGAATTGCCTGGGGCTAACAATCTTTGTCAATTCCAGACTCTTAATTTGTTTTATGGATCTCCCCCAAACAAACTATCCCCTCCCAAAGATTCCCAAGCTTACTCCCTGGACTTTAGGTTATTATGTAAAAAGATTTATATTAAATAGTTTCTGTCTGTGAGGAACTTTTCCCAAGGGCAATCTCATTGCTCCCTCTGTTCTGTTATGCCTTGTAAACCCTGTCCTCAATCCCCATCTTTGGGTAGTCTTAGCATCTTGCATTGTGATACCATGATTAAAGACCTTATTTCTCATATATTGATTGTTTCATTAATTTCCAGGTTAATAGTATGTTTGATTCTATCCTCTCCTATCTTTTCTAGCAACTTACCCCTTCTATCATTCTCACTCTCTCACTAATCTTCAATTTCTATTGGTTACTTCCTTGCTGTCTGCAAACATACCTACATCTCCCAAATCCTCAAGAAATTCTCACTTGATTCTACTATCCCCTCCAAATGTCATTCTCTATCTTTCTTCCCTTTTGTGGCTAAACTCCTTGAGAAAGCTGTCTAAAGTGAGTGCTTCTGCTTCTCCTTTCACCCTCTTCTAAATCTTTTGCAGTTTGGCTTCAAACCTCATCATTCAACTAAAACTGTTCTTTTCAAGTTACCAGTCATTTTTAATTGCCAACTGTAAAGGCCTTTTCTCAGGCCTCCTTTTTGACCTCTCTGTAGTCTTTGGCACTGTTGTTCATCTTCTATTTCTGGATACTTTCTTATCTCTAGGTTTTCATGACATTGTCCTTTCCTGGTTCTCTTCCTATCTATTTGAACACTCTTTCTCAGTCTTCTTTATTTTATCTTCTTCTAGGTTGTGCTTTCTAACTGTGGGTGTCCCCCAAGTTACTGTCCTGGGTTCTCTTTTCTAACTCACTTTGTGATCTCATCTGCTTCCATGGTTCAATTATCTTTGCAGATGATTCTCAGATATATTTATCCAGCTCTGACTTCAGTTCTGACTGCCAGTCAAATCAATAAGCAATTATTAAGCACTTAGTGTATGCCAGATTTACATAACCAACTGCCTACTGGACATCTCAAACTGGATACCAATGGACATCTCAAACTTATCATGTCCAAAACTGAACTCATTATTTTTCTCCCCAAACTCTTACTTCTCCTAAAAGTCCCTATTACTGTTGAGAACATCACTATCCATCCAGTCACTCAGACTTGTAATCTTAGTGTTATAGATAATTCTTTGCTCACACTCATTTCACAGTAAATTAGGGTTGGCTTATTTGTAATTAAGAGTAGTTAAAATTAATCCAAGAGAATAAACATTTACCTTTTTTTGAGTTGTAAAGTATACAGTCTCCCTTCTATTGAAATAGCATATGAAATCTCTTCCTAGAAAATCCAGAACAACAAGAAGTCAATATAGCAGTTTATGAAATAAGACAGTAATGTTTATATCCACTATTCCTCAAGAGATATTTACGGTGTCTTTCTTCATTAGCACAGTGTCTTGCATATAGTATTTGATGAATATTTTTTTCAAGCATTCAAAATAATCTTGCTTTAAAGTTTTCATTTAGAATTTTCTGAGAATTGCATTAACAATAACTTAAATATTATGTGCCAAGTTCATAAATACCATATTCAATAAGGAGATCTGTAGGAGACATAGCTAAAAGTAGGAACCAGGGGCAGTTAGGTGGCACAGTGGATAGGTGCCACCCTGGAGTCAGGAGGACCTCAGACACTTGACACTTACTAGCTGTGTGACCCTGGGCAAGTCACTTAACCCCAATTGCCTCTGTAATGATTGGAATGACGCCACCTGCTGGAGACTTACTGTAGAAGAGTTCCGCCCATGAAGCGAAGGTCTTTGAGGGCAAGACCAGGAGTCTTTTCTTTAGCATCAGGAAGTGACGTTGGGTAGTGGGAGGAAGAAGGAAGAGACTAGCGCTCTGTCTCTGGCTTTTCCTTTGGACTCTGGTAGAGAGCGGAGCTAGAAATGTGCTCTCCCTTTAATAGATAGGAATCTAGGCCTTTCTCTCTCTCTTTACCAAATTCTTATTCTCCTTAATAAATGCTTAAAAGTCTAACTCTTGCTAAAGCTTATAATTTATTGGCGACCACTCATTGGATATTTTAGACAGACTAGCTAGAATTTTAGCCCTTAACACCTCACAAAAAAAAAGAAAGAAAGAAAGAAAGAAAGGTAAGAACCAAAGAGCAGAAAAAAAAACCAAAACCCCAAAACAGAAAACAATTAAAACTCAAAAAATAATGGGAACCAAAGAAAAAGGATCATAAGAGAATATCAGTGAGGCAACTGGAAAAATTCAACTGTATTAAATCCTCTGTGTCTTAGGATCAGTATGATTCTCTGTCTTTTAGACCAACTCACCAGACTTATAAAGTTGCACCCAGACTTTGCTATATCCTAGCTTAAGGTCTGTAAATACATTCTCAGATCATAACATTCCCCTCACCCACAGTAGTAGGTAGTATAATTTCAGAAAAAATATAGTTATGCAACATCTTAAGATGACAAGAAAACTTATGAAGCACTATACCATTTAATTGCTTAGAGTTCTAAGCCAGGACTAATTCAGGCTAATTTCCTGTAGTTTAGGTTTAATAAAGATAAAATGAGACATAAGTCACTTAGCAGTTTACAAAAGGAGATTTATTTAGCCATAGTAAGAAGATATTAAACAGGTTATGCATTGAGAACACCCCATATTGATTGAACTGAGTAAAGTTCCCTTGAGTTGCCCACTGAGGTTGGTCAAGCATCAGAGAGTGCCTTCAGTTCATCAGGTAACTAGGAAGAGATGTCAACGCCCTGAGCCTTAAGTCCCCCAACCCAACTGAATCTCACAAATAGTCAAAATGTTTTAAGGAAAAAATAGCATAACTTTAATGAGGGCAGGGTTAGATTGTTAACCTTGGAAAGAATATGGATTTGAGGACTCCTCTCAGGAATGTTCTCATAACACCCAAGCCCAACAAAATCTATACCCATTATCACTAGACTTGGAATCAGAAGACTTAAGTTTAAGTCTCAGCTCTTCTAGTCACTTAACCCCTTTATGCCATTGAGATCTCATCTATAAAATGAAGGCAATAATACTTATCTTGTCTATCTCAAAAAGTTGTTATGAAAATGAAATTAGTTACCTTGAGCTATCAATAATACCTAGATAAACCTGTACTCTGAAAAGGGATGATAAGCTACCTGGTAAGGGAGGGAATAATGACCATGTTCAAATTGATCTGTTCCCTATTGAATCAAGTGTCCTCCAATATGAGAAAGCATTAAAAGCAACTGGCTGAGATGGCAAGCTGACCTAATGTCTCTGCTCTCATCTGTCTTGTTCTTGTTACTATGACTTTTCTATATAGACTAGAAATGGAAAGGGTATGGAGGTAACACTTGGGTTCCCATGTGGTTATCAGGTCCATAGTCTTTCCAGTCCATCAAATGTTGCAGCTCTCCACACCACTGGCAACATAATTAAGTAGCTTCCAGACCACAAAATTCTTCCTGGCAGTCTTGAAGTACTAGGGATGGTCAATAAATGTATACATATAGATCAAGGTCCTTATGTGACAACTATACCAAGACCTCAGAGAAGTACCTCCAAGGCTTATTTTATCCCTTATCACCCTACAGGCACTGGTAGAATATGTCTCTCCATTTTTATTGCAGAATTCCTATCATTTCATAGGCACATCACTATCTTAGTGACAACATAATAGCTACTCAAGATACCAAATTTTACTCCCTCATTAGTTTGGTCTCAAATGTGATATTATTATTATTTTTTTTTTTTAGTGAGGCAATTGGGGTTAAGTGACTTGCCCAGGGTCACACAGCTAGTAAGTGCCTGGGGCTGGATTTGAACTCAGGTTCTCCTGATTCCAGGGCCGGTGCTCTATCCACTGTGCCACCTAGCTGCCCCTCAAATGTGATTTTTATCACAAGTGAAAAAAAGAGAAAAGAAAGGAGAACATTGGAAGGAAGTGACATTCATGACAGTTATAATCTAGGACCACAGAGAAGAAGTAATTAGGACAGTGGAACTAAGAATAAATTAATTCATTCAGAATATGTTTATTAATCATCTACTATATAAAGGGGACTGCTTCAGACATTGGTAACACAAATGTAACAGGAGCCTGGTCATTGGAACCCCATCATCAGAGCACATGCTTTACCTGCTGCCAGTCCCCATAAAAAGGGTTGAAGAACCTGCTGATCAAAAGGAATAAGGATGTGTAATAGAAGGGAATTGTTCCCTGACTTGGGACATGCACAAACATTTTGTAACTAGTTCTTAACTTCTAACTACATGAGGGAAGAGATGGACTATTAATCCACTGCTAAACCAGAACTGGAGTGCATTCAAAAAGCACTGACCACCAAAGAGAATCCTCCTTTTGGCTCTTTCCTCCTTGGATATTTTCTTAGTTAGGAAGCAAGACCTACCGTGAGTCTTTGGTGGGGAGAAAGACTGTAGGTCTTTATTTCTCTACTGGTGCTGCTACCCTCTAGTCCATGAAGGACTGGCTCTGTTGTTTTATTTTATCTGTCCATCCTGTTTTTAGATGAATTAGGGTACAGGAGATAGCTACAAGGCAGCCAAGGTCTGAAAGTCAAAGTCCATGCTGGATTTCTCAGCCAGCGTAGTTTGAAAGTAACTAAAAGAAAGCCATGATAATTGATTCGTTGGCTATGGCAAATATGAATGTGAACACAGTGGTTCAAATACTACGTATGTAGAAAATGCTCTAAGTTTGGCCCCATGGACCAAAATGGTATAGGGAAAGAGTGTACCCCAGGTATTGGGGAGAAATGTTTATACTTCTGTTCTTGCTCTATTTTCAAAGGAAATATCCCTTTGTAAAAGTTAATTGGTGTTAAAACAAACAAAAAAAAGAACAAAAAACTAAAAAAAAAACTAAAAAAAAACAATTGGTGTTAGTCAAATTATACTGGAGAACTAATAGCTGGTGGTTAACTTTAGGACAAACACACCAGAATGGGGACTTGAGATAATAACAGTAGAAAAATTCCTCCACAAACCTTCAGAGGTACCCTAGAACGCTGAAAGGAAAATGTAGCCCCCCCTTGTTCTAGAAGCTGATTTGCTAATATGTTTGTGGGTTGAGAGAATAAATCCAGAGTCTGAAAAAAAGATACAAAGGTAAAAACAAACAGATTCCCAGGCTCTAAGGAACCTAAAATACAGAAAGATAGCATGATGTAGTAGATAAAGTGATATCTGGATTCTGGAGTTCAAATTCTACCTCAAGACAGTAGCTATGTGAACCAGGTCAGGCTAGTTAACCTCTCTTGGCTTCAATTTCTTCAAATGTAAAATAAGAGGGTTGGACTTGATGACTCCTAAGATCTCTTCCAGCTCTAAATCCATGGTTGTATGATCGAATAGAAAAGACTTTTGATTCAATAACTATACTACAATAATTATAAAGGTGAGATCTATGCAAAATGCTCTCAAAAAATCGATGAGAGACTCCTCCCAGAAGAGATCTTGAAAGGCTTTAGAGTTGGATGTTAAAGAAATATTATTACTGTCACATAGGTAAAGTAGTTGTTTCTTGTCTCTTAAGGCAGTTAATTCTAATTTTGGTGACACTATCCAGTGTTGACCTCCATATAGTAGAGGGGGCTTTCTCATTTCGGAGTTCTATATATCAGTGAGATCATAGGTCCAGTCCTTATGACTATTTAATGCTTGCTACAACCAACATCTTCCTATTTTCTTCTTGAAAAAAGTTTTCATGACATACTGATGAATAATTGTGGTGACCTCTTTCCTTTCATTTCTTAGTCCTAAACTCTATTCCCCAACTTTCTTTGAGATTACTAAATATATGGGCATATGATTAGTTTTGTTATGGACCCAGAGCACCCCAGAAGTTCTCTGGGGTACATCAAAGAAACTTCTCCTTGAGAAACTAAACCAAAGGACAGACACACATAAAGAGATAAGTAGAACCAGACTGGACTGAGCTTGCTCAAGGACCCCCACCCTTCATTCTAGTCTCCCTCACCCCTGGGGAGATAAGATTAGGTGTGGCTGCTACCTTTGTGGCCAGAGGAGCAGAGAGATGGCTTGAGAGATTCATAGCCACCCCTCACCCAACTCCTCCAGCCACCACCAATGGGGGAGGGTCCTCACTCACTAAGGGAATTTCCCACAGTCAGATGACCACCCCCATGAGTCCTCTATAAAAGTATCTGCCTGTCTCCTGCTCGAGGAGATTGGTATCTCAGAGCCACGCTCTGTGCCATGCTTTTCTCCCCATGATTAGTCCAAGGATTTCTCTCTTGATTTCCCTTCCCCAGCCCCTAAATAAACTACTATCTTATTCTAATTGCTCTTGTGTGCAAGAGGGTGTAATTCTTTAAAGAGGAATTCCTAATAACCCAAACCCCTAACCCCTATCCTGAACCCCCCTACCCCATTTACCCATATCAGTTTGGAGGGTCTTTTCAGGTTCTTTAGGTAATTTTTCTACTTGTTAACCTAGCACAATATCACAAGTCCATGAGACACTGGGTGGCAACTAGATTTATTATAAGAGAAATGAACATACATGTGGAACTCAAAGACAGAGCAAAGAGTTCCCAATCCATACAGAAGTATGCATATCTATGACAATACAATAAAAGAAGGAAGGGAAACAAAACTGAAAGTGGCATGGAAAGGGGAAAGCTGAAGGTGGGAAAAAGGACAAAACCCCTCCCAAAGGGGAGGAACAAGGCAATGACAAAAGCAGCATTCTTTTCCCTGTTAGACCATGAAGATGGGGGGGGAGCTCGGTCTGCTTATCTACAAGGGTCCCAGCTGCACAAGCAGCTTTTCAACCTGCAGACTGACTTGTGCCTGTCTTGACTCCTAAGGACACAGAAGAGTCTGGCTCTGAGTGCAAAAAACAAATTATGTCACCTGAGAGGGAGGAGAGGGGGTGGTTCATCCTTGCCACATTCAGGGCCTCCTGCATACTCTAGGTCCAGTATTTCTGGAAAATATGGAAACTCAAAAAGACAAGTTCAGGAGACCCCTTAACATATTTCTTCATCCTCTGCAATAGATGTTGCCCTATAAACAGCAATTATCTTCACGGTAATCTGTTTTTTATGCTTTTTATTGCAAGAGGAGATAAATTGTCCCGTGAAATAGCTCTGAATGCCTTTGGGTGAGTGACCAATGCTGCCAAATCACTAACCTAAAGAGAACCTGTGAGCTTTCATTTTATTTAGCAGCAAACTTATTTATGCCTTCTCATTTCATTTATACCATAAATGCCAATATGAATATGCTTCCATTTATACCAATTTGTTAGTCATTTCAAAAAGACCTCACGTTAAGAGCACTACAAGTTAATGTCCAAGGACAATTTATAAAACTCTGAGATTCTAATCACCCTCTCCCCTTTGGCCACCATCACTGCAGGTACAAAAGGAGAACATTTTATTTTTATGGAACTGAAAGGAGACTATCTGTATTTTTATGGCATAGAATTTGAGAACTATTGTATATTTCTATCTGTTTCACAGGTCACAATAGTAAGATGGATCATCACCTAGTGGCCAACTAGGTAAGAATAATTAGCTAAACTAGTCCATGAAGAGCAGTTGAGTAAAGTCAGCAAGCATTTGTTAAGTACCCATTAGGTGCCAAGCACTGTGCTGGGTTGGAGATACAAAGAAAGACTAAAATATATTTTTTAATAATTTTTTAAAAATGTTTAAACAGTCTTTTCTGTCAAGGAGCTCATAGTCTAATGGAGGAGACAATATGCAAACAACTATCTACAAAGGACAGAGACAGGATATATTGAAGATAATTAATCAGAGACAAGGCACTAAAATTAGAAGACTGAAAAAGACTTCTTCTAGAAGGAGGGACTGGAAGTAAGACTTGAAGGAAATCAGAGAAGCCAGGAGACTGAGATGAGGAGACAGTATCCACCATGGTTCAGAATGGGAGAGGAAGCGAAGAGGCTGGAGGGAGAGGGGGAGTGGAGTCGGGGAAAGAAAGAAGAATGCCTGGAATCAGGAGATAGAGTGTTAGGTTAGAAGAATAGCAAGGGGGCAGCTAGGTGGTGCAGTGGATAGAGCATCGGCCCTGGATTCAGGAGGACCTGAGTTCAAATCCGGCCTCAGACACTTAACACTTACTAGCTGTGTGACCCTGGGGAAGTCACTTAACCCCAATTGCCTCACAAAAAAAAAAAAAAAGAAGAAGAAGAAGAATAGCAAGGAGGCTGATGTCTGTCATATGGACCAGAATCAAACCTACAATTAGGCACCACAGTATTTTTGGTATAAGAGAGTATAATTGCTGTAATGAATACAGGAAAAACAAATTTAACCAGCAACAATGATTTTTCTCCATCTTCCCCGGCAAGTAAATTACATAGTACAAGCCATGCCACAGTAGTAAGGAATTTATGATACTGTTACGGAACACCAAAAAACTATTTTAATGTATGACTACTATAGTCTTAAAATCATTTTCATTATAGAGAAAGTAACAGAATTAAGGTAATTTTATATGTAAAATCAAGCTAAAACATATTTGTAATACCCCAGTTCTCCACATCATATAGAGATCTTAACTAAATGACTTTTAAAAACCCACTAATTTATTTACTCTTATTGTCCCACAATGAAACTGATAGCTAAATTTACATTCCTTTTAGGCAGACATATCTGTTGATAGCCTTACTTTTTGAAGAGTGACTAGGTTTCTTGGTACGATTAAAGATCTAATAATTAATATCATACTTAGAATTCTGAGTAATTTTGTTCCTTACATATTCTGAATCTGAATCACTTGAATTTGATAGGATCTCCTCTGGAACTGTGATCTCTACGAATGACTGTTGAAAATCTGGAGAAAGCAAACAAGTTTTTTATTATTATTACCTGCTGAAATAACCTCATTTCAGGACCTACCAGTTCTCTGACTTCCCTTTATAAGTTCCAAAGTATTCTTCATTTCTAAGTTTCCTTAATATGACCAGTTTAATCCTTTCTATATATCACCCCCCCATTTGTCTCTGAAATTAGACCTTTTATGCCCAAAATGTATGCCAGCAAGATTCTTATAATTTTCCCTTATTTTGACACATTCCTTCCCACTACTGTCTACAAGTCTATGATCTTCCATTTCTTTACAACTGACTGAAAAAGTAGTGTTTTTCACTCAAGATATAAGCAGGGCTCCTTACCCTACCTTCACTCCCCCTTACCACTAACCTTTTCTTATATGTTTCTTATACCTATGCATCTTCATCACCTGCTACTATACAGATATTGGAGCCACATACAAATTTTAAAAACAGAGGGAAAAGGCTGCTTTCTACTTTCCACTTTCACAGTATAGCAGTGAGATAGACCCTACCTTATGACTCCATCAATGGTGAGTGTCCAATAAATATTCCAGCATTTGCCCCAGTCTTTTTCTCTTACCATTCTTCTCTTTCACTCTCTATTAATTTTGCTTTCTTCTTCTTCTTCCATTTCCCATTTGTCTGATGTTTCCATTTTCCCTTATTCTACCCAATTCTGCCCTATTCCCCAGCTTCTTTTTCCTTACTCTCCCAACTTTGTGTGCCCCACCTGAAATCCAATTCAACAAGAAGCACCTAAAATATACAAAGCATTTTACCAGGCATTGAGAACACAACAAAAATAAAACAGTCCCTACCCTAAAGGAGTTTATATTCATTCCAATGGGAGGATACAGCATGTATACACAGATTAGAATAATACAAGGTAACTGGAGAAGATAGGGGGCACTAATGGTTAGGAGAACAATAAAGAATTCAAAAGACAGAGATGAGGGAGAAGTACATTCCAGGCATGAGAAACAAGTTGAATAAATCATCTGAAGCTGGAGTTGGGAAGTTAACAATAATCCTAGCAATAAATGATGAGTTCTCAAACTAGGGTAGTTGTTAGTTGATTAGAGATGATAAATTCAAGAGATTTTGTAGTAACTGAATTGATAGAAATGGATAATGGATTAAATGTGGAAGGATGAGGTAAAGGTCAAAAATGACCCTAATGCCCGGGTTCTTAACCTGGAGTACATAAACTTGTTTTTTAAAAATGTTTTGGTAACTTTATTTCAATATAATTAGTCTGCTTTTTAACCCTATGTATTTTATTTTATGCATTTAGCAACATTATTCTAAACAGGCTTCACCACACTGACAAAAGGGGGAATCAAACAAAGTAACATTAAGAATCCCTGCCTTAATTTGGAACTATGCCCAAAGGGCTATAAAATTGTGCAGACCCTTTGATCCAGAAATACAACTACTAGCCTAAGGGAAGTTTTTCTTTATGTCAATCCAAAATATACCTCTGCAGTTTCTACCCATTTATCTTAGTTCTGCCCTCCAGAATGAAGCAAAATAAATCTAATACCAATTCCCACATGAAAACTCAAAAATCTGAAAATAGTTCATAGGATCACTGATTTAGAGCTGGGACTTCAGAGGGCACCTTAATTCATACCCCTGAAGTAATTGAGGCTCAGAGAGATTAGCTGATTTAGCACAGATCACACAGCTACTATGCAGCAGAACCAGATGAAATTCACCTTTTTTCAGGCTAAATTTCCCCAGTATTTCCAATCAATCCTTATCCAGCAAGTCTTTCCATTAGCATGGGTACCCACTTCCACATGTGCTCCAGCTTGTCTATATCCTTACTCTAATGTGGTGCCTAGATCTGAACATAATACTTCCGATGTGGTCTAACCATTATTGAATTTAACAGATATAGTCCCCTTATTCTGGGTACTATACTTAATGAAGGCAAGGCAAGAATTTACTTTTTGGCTGCTTTGTTATATATATGACTCATGTGGAACTTGCAGACCACTAAAACATCCAGATCTTTTTCACAATAACTCATCTAGTATAAAGTTGCTATCTAGCTATACTGTCTAAAAGTCTAATAAGTGGTCGCTAATAAATTAGAAGCTTTAGCAAGAATTTAGACTTTTAAGTATTTGTTAAAGAGCAGTAGGATCTAATGAAAAGAAAGAAAGGTAAAAATCTAACTATTTCTAAGAGACCCCATCATCCGATCTGCCATGGCAAGGTCAGGAACAAAAAAGGACCCAACATTTCCTTCTTCCTCCCAGAAACCTCTTGTCTCAACCCGAAACATCAAACACCACTTCCTGATGCCAAGGAACTGACCTCCCAAGCCACACAGCTTGCCCTCAGATGCCTTCTCCTCATTGCGGAGCTTTCCTACAGTAACTCTCCAGCAGGTGGCATCACTCCAATTGTTACAGTAGTCAAAGCTTCTTAAACTATGGGTATCTACCCCATGTAGGGTTGGGTAACAGAACGTGAGGGTCTCAAAAAATTTGGCAGTAAATGTTTGACTTGTATACCTATTTTATATACCTATATACCCCAGGGCGCATAAAAATTTCTCAGGCAAAAAGGGGTGGGAAGTGGAAAAATTAAAGGTCTGGTCTAACTATGAATCTCCATCTTGTAATTGTAAAGTTGACTTTTTAAACCAATTTGTATAGCTTAAATTTCTCTCTAATAAATGTCATCATTTCTTTTGACCCACTTATTTTAGCCTGTTGCTAGCTGGAGATAGCTCCTAACAACTTGAGAGAGGTGGTTGTTAAATTTTCTGTGTGAGCAATTAAACCACAGAAATTGCTACAAATCAGGGAATAATTTCTTGTTTGGAGAAAATGTTAATAATGCAGAATAAGATAGACAACAGAGTAAATATCACTGGAAGGGAATGGGATGGAGGGAAATAGTTATGATGATTGACTACAACGTCAAAATGTATGGTACCTACTCTGCTGGGCTATTTTGAAGAAAATTCTCTGTCAAGTTCAAGGTACTTTATAAAAATTATGATGAACAGGACGCTATCAGAAAAGCCTGGAAAAACCCACACTAACTGAAGCAGAGAGAAATGTACTGTATATAAAATAACAGCATTACTGTGAGATGATCTGCTGGGAAGCACGTGGTTATCTTCAGCAAGGTAATGATCCAATATAACTCTGAAGAACTTGTGAAAATTGCAGTCCATATACAGAGAAAGAACTGATGGTATCTAAAAACAGACTGAAACACTTTTTTTTTGGACAATTCCTTAATCTGAAGTTTTGTTTTTATGTTTTCTCTCACAAGCAAGATAATGTAGAATTGTCTTCCATCACTACTCATATGTAATTTATGTTGAAACGTTTTGAGTTCAACATTGAGTTTGGGGTGGGGGGTAGGAGAGGAGGGAGAAAGAGAAGTTGGAACACAGTTTTAAAAAAAATTTGATGTGGAGGCAGCTAGGTGGGGCACCAGCCCTAGAGTCAGGAGTACCTGAGTTCAAATCCGGCCTCAGACACTTAACACTTACTAACTGTGTGACCCTGGGCAAGTCACTTAACCCCAATTGCCTCACTAAAAAAAAATAAATAAAAATTGATGTCAAAATTTGCTTTTACATGTAATTTGGAAAATAAAAGTATAAAAAAAGTGTAGTGTGTATATATATGTACATATAAATAATATATACATATATTATATATAGATACACCCTCTTCCTCAAGCTGGTTGTTAAACATTTACCAGGACACCATGAAGAATATTTTTGAATACTGAGTTTGCCATCCCAGTTGTTAATAATTTCTCCCAGTTTTATGTCATCTGTGAATTTGAAAAGTATGAATTAACTCAAGGCACTGATAAAAAATATTAATGAATACAGGTCCTGGGACAGATTCCTGGTGGAAAAAGGGGGGAATCTAACTTCAAGGGGTCAGTCAACAAGCATTTATTAAGCATCTACTATGTTCCAGGCACTGTCTGTGCTAAGTACTGGGGATACAAAGAAATTCAAAAAAATAAATAAAACAATTAAGTCCCTGCTCTTAAGGACCTCAGTCTAATGAGGGAAACACTATGCAAACATCTATCTAAAAACAGGATAAAGAATAAATTGATGGTAATCTCAGAAGAAAGGCACTAAAATTAAGACTAGGAAAGGTTTCTTGGGGAAGATGGGATTTCAGCTGAGACTTTTGAAGGAAACCAGGGAAGCAAGGAGGCAGAGAAGAGGAAGGAGAGGCCAGCCATGGGGGTCAGCCAGAGAAAATACCCATTCGGAGGATCGTCCTGCAATTCAGGAACAAGGAGGCCATTAGTCACTTGGACCTCAGATTGAGCAGAGGCGAATAATGTGTAATAAGGGGCCAGGCTTTGAAGGGCTTTAAAAGTTGACATCCAGTCATTCACTATTCTTTTTAGTTTCTTCAGCTGGCTTAGAATATACCTAATTATACCCATCTATTCTAGACCACATCTCTCCAGTTTCTCCACAAGGACAGCATATAAACCTTCTCAAATACTTTGACAGGTATGACTATTACCTTTCCCTCATCAACTGACCTCATCTATAACCCTCCCCCAAAAGTGACCATTATGTAAAAAAATACCGTCCGAGTCCCTTGGTTTAGTAGTAATTTACTCATTAACTAAGCCCTTAAGGTTTGCAAGGGCTTTCTACCCTTTGAGGTAACATCTTTTACGTAGGAGGGAACTGAGGTTGATGGGATGTCTCCGGTCTGGAGCAGAAGCCTAGGAGAATTTAGGCCTCCGGTTTAGATGAGGCCATAAGGTTTCCAAGGATGTTCTAATGATTACGAGATGGGGGCTTTGGGGTATCTAGTCCAGACAGTTACCCCTCCCTCACTGCCCCCATTTCTAAGATGAGAACACGAGGCCCAGAGCAGCAAGGTCACACGGTTCCTAAAGTCACAGCCCCGGGACTTGAACTCTAAATCCAGGGCTCTTTGGCAAAGCGGTTTCTTCACAAGGTGTCCCATGTATTCAAAGCCCCCGGCACCTCCGAAACTCACCAAGCCCCGATATGAATAGCCCACAGAGCCCTGCAAGCAGGGTCAGGAGGTGAAACATGGCGCGGGCGTCTAGTCCCTATCTTAGCCAGAGCAAACCGCCCAGCCAATCAGCCGTTTCAAAGCTAACGCTAGCAGGCTGGCGCGCGTCTGGACAGAAGTGCGAGGGGTCAGGGCCGGGTGGTAGGCGTGTGCAGAGTCGAAGTGCCGGGAGGCAGGCGAATGCCGAGCCGGGGAAGTTCGAGGGGCGGGGCCAGAAGGTGGGCGTGAGTGTACGTGAGGGAAGGAGGCGGGGAAAGCCTGGGAGCCTGTCTTGGGTGGGCTGCTGTAGAGCAAAGTTTCATAAACTGTGGGTTGCCACCCTACATGGGGTCGCGTAACTGAATGTGTGGGTCGGGGAAAATTTGGCAACAATATAAGGTTATCTATACTTGTTTTATATACGGGGTCTCGAGTGGAAAAAGTTTCAGAAGCCCTGCTGAGAGAAAGGGTGGTAGGAGCTAACTCAGCCCCCTGCCCTATGCTATCCTCTTCCCCTCCCCCCGCCCGCTTCTATGGCTGCTGGCCTTTGGCTTAATTTTTGTTTAGGTCTCCCAGCTGGAATTTGGCCGGGGCCCTGGCCTCTCCCCATTCACCCTTCTTTGCCAGAGGCTGCAGCCTGTCCAGTTCCCTTGCAGCCTGTCCAGTTCTCCTGCATCTGTACCCGTCTCCCCACCACGGCACCTCGCCCCCCACCCCGCCCCGCCCTCAGCTATTGGGACCCCGGATCCCGAGGAGATGAAGCTGGTTTTGTTCCACCATGGGTACTGCACAGTGGTGGATTTAGGAAAGTTTCAAATTTGATAACATACTATGTACTGGAAGCTGTGCTAAGTGCTGGGATTGCAAAGCCCCAAATTTTAAAGTCCCTACCTTTAAGGAGATTACATTCCATCAGAGGAGAAAAAAGTGTACACGTATCAGTATTAACTAAATAAATACAAGGGGATTTGGGGGTTTGGACATTTAACAGCTGATGTAGATTAGGAAAGGTCTCAGGTAAAAAAGGTGGGATTTGAAACTAAACTTTTAAGGAAACGAGGAAATCTAAAAGGCAGAGGTGCAGGTGGAATGCATTCCGGGCATATGGGTCAGTTTGCAAAGAACTCAGGGATAAGAAATGACATGTCCCATTTGGAAAAACACCAAGCAGGTTAGTTTAGCCGAATCACAAAGTGTATGAAGGGGAGTCATGCATAATAAGCCTAGAAAGGTAGATTGGAACAAAGGATTTAAAATGCAAAACAGTAGTTTGTATTTGATCCTAAAGCTAACAGTCACTAGAAATTATTATTGAATCCATGGGAACTGATAAGATCACCAAGAAAGGGTAGAGAATGAAAAGTGCAACATGCCAGGCTTCTGCTACTTAGTCAAGTCTATCACAGTTGATCAGCACATAATGTTGTTGATACAGTGTACAATGTTTTCCTGGTTCTGCTCATCTCACTCAGCATCAGTTCATAAAAGACCTTACAGGTTTCTCTGAAATCCACCTGCACATCATTTCTTACAGCACAATTTCCAATTCCTTGCCACCACAAAAAGAGCAGCTATAAATATTTTTGTACATGTGGGTCCTTTTTTTTCATGATTTCTTTAGGAAAAAGACCTAATAGTGGTATTACTGGGTCAAAGGATGAGGGAAAGGTAATAGTCATACCTGTCAAAGGGTATGTAAAGCTTTATAGCCCTTTGGGCATAATTCCAAATTGCTCTCAAGACTGGTTAGATCAGTTCACAGCTCCACCAACAATGCATCAGTGTTCCAATTCTTCCACAGCTTCTCCAACATTTATTATTTTCCTTTTTTGTCATATTAGCCAATCTGATAGGTGTCAGGTGGGACCTCAGAGTTGTTTTAATTTGCATTTTTCTAATCAATAGTGATTTAGAGCATTTTTTCATATGGTGATAGCTTTGATTTCTTCATCAGAAAACTGCCTGTTCATATCCTTGACCATTTCTCAGTTCGGGAATGACTTGGTTTCTTATAAATTTGATTTAGTGCCTGATATATTTTAGAAATGAGGCCTTTATCAGAAATGCTGGTTATAAAAATTGTTTCCCAGCTTTCTGTCTCCCTTCTAATTTTGGATGCATTGTTTCTGTTTGTACAAAACCTTTTTAATTTAATGTAATCAAAATCATCCATTTTGCATTTCATAATATTCTCTATCTCTTATTTGGTCATAAACTGTTCTCCTCTCCAAAGATCTGAGAGTAAACTATTCCTTCCTCTCCGAATTTACCTATGGTATCACCTTTTATGTCTAAATCATATACCCATTTTGACCTTATTTTAGTATAAGGTGTAAGATGTTGGTCTATGCTTAGTTTCTGCCATACTATCTTCCAGTTTTCCCAGCAATTTTTATCAAATAGAGTTCCTATCCCAGAAGCTGGAGTTTGAGGGTTTACTACTGTGTCTCCTGTGCCTAGCCTATTCCATTGATCCTCCACTCTGTTTCTTAGCCAGTACCAAATAGTTTTGATGACTGCCGCTTTATAGTAAATGCTCTCTTTTTTTAATGGCTGTTTCATCTGCAGGAGCTGTTGTCAAGCTGCATCTCCACAGGGGTTGCTACTCAGGATGATGGCTGAGAGCAGTTGGCAGGAAGTAATACTATTCCAAAGTTTAAGTCCTAGGCTGTGCCCTCAGGCTCAGAGGGAAGATTGTGGTTAAGGTGGTGGTGATAGCACATGCTGCTTCTTGTAGCTCCTTTATGGTCCTACTACTTCAGCTTGCCTGCCCTGTTTGTGGAAATTGGTTTGAAATTGCTTCCCCTGATGATAGCCGTGAAGGTTGGCTGGAAACAGGACTAGTAGTCTGAGGGGTGGCCTATTGGTGGCCATCAGTCATCAGTTGTTGCTGCTGGTTATGAAGAAGGTGAACCCTTTTTCCACAATGAGTTCTCCCCTCAATGATGGTTATTCAAGTTGGGCAAGAAGCTGGTCTGGTGATTTGGGAGACACTACTATACCTAAAGCTGAAGCTCAGACTCATAGGCTGACTCTATCAAGGTGAGTGGGATGGGAAGTACACCCACTGACCCCTGTAAATAGAGACTCGAGGAGAAAGGAGGCCAAAGCATTGATTTTATTTCTTTCAAAAGAAAGGTACACCACACTCACTGGGACAACCAGGAGGTGTGACACACCGGGATTAGGAAACCAAGCAGTTTTTATACTCTTTACAGAAATCTAATTTGAGCAAAATGCGGTAATTGGGTTCAGCAATAAATCATTCTCCTGGAATGTTCAGTGATAACTCTCTCTCCTGGGTTGTTAGATTATTTTGTAAAATTTTCTGTTTCTGCAACAATGTATCATGTCTACATAATGTCTCGGTGCAGACTCTATGAAGCAATTTTTAAGTTGATATGCCTATATTTAGAAAGGGGGATAGTAGCTTCCCATTATTGCCTCTCTCTAGAGAAAAAATAGAGAGAGAAATAGGGAGCTCTAAGGGGCTTTAAGACTTTGAGATCAGATCACTAGGCCGAAGGGGGGGGGGGGACTTTCCATCTCAGTGGAGGGTCATATCCCTATGTCCCTCTCAAAGGTGTGAGGGGAGTTGATGGTCAAGTTGGCGATGGTAGTTTCTAAAATATATTATCTAAAATAGAAAAGTCTGAAATAGAAAATATTTGAGTATAATGATTTATTTGGAAAGCTAGCATGTGCAATCAAATCAGGTTTACTGAATCCTCAGAGGTCAGAGACAAGTGATTTATACAGAACTTATTTTTTTAATGATGAAAATTATTATTTTTAAAGGGATTTTTGGCATTTCAAATTCACTGATTTATTTTATTGATGTAACCAGTACCCTTCTGAGAGAAAAGGCCATATTTGGACTCTTACCCAACAACTTTGTTGCCCAATAGGGGGCCGCCCAGTATATAAAGCTCTGAGAAGCCAAGGCCCCTGGAACTTAGGCCAGAGCAGGGCTTGGAACAGGGCCTGCGCTTTGTGGGAACCAAGCTAAGCTGGGAACTCACCTTGAGGCACCTGAGGTGATTCCCGAGTGACCCCAGTGTTCAAACCCTGACTTATTTGTTTCTTGAAAAGTTAGATATGTTTATGTATGTTAACACAGCATTTTCTAGTGAGGAATGAACATTCTTGCCCAGAATAAGGTTAAGGCCTAGTGTCGAAATCTGTCTGATTGGTCATTACAGTTACCATATATGGGGGGAGGTTGGTAATATATGCTGTGATTGGTTGTTTCTGTAATGCTGTATATAAATAGGAACTGTAATGTGATTGGTCAGGAGGGACCTTTGGTGGATATAAATAACTGCAGGACCTCACTTCATTGCACTCTCCAGCACATTCAGAAAAGTACCCATCTTAGCAAAGATGAAATAAAGAAGCCTTCAACCACACTTTGCTGCCTGCTTGGATTCTTTAAGTGACAAGCTGAGAGCTGCTAGCAACACTTGATCTGTGCAACACTATTCAGCTGTTAGTTGAATTTCTAACACTTTTCATCTCATATTACTTTCCTGGCAGAGACTTTCCTTTCCTTTTTTTTTTTTCCTTTCTCTTCCTTTATTTTTTTTTAAAGAACATTTTTATTTAAAGTTTTGAGTTTCAAATTTTATTCTTCCTTCCTTCCCTCCCTCCTCCCCCCTCTCTGAAATGGTAAGCAATCAGATATAGGTTATACATGTGCAACCACGTAAAACATTACCATATTAGTCATTTTGTATAAGAAAACTTGAATAAAAGAAAAATGAAAGAGTGAAAAATAGCATGCGTCAGTCTGTGTTCAATCAATATCAGTTCTTTCTTTGGAGGTGGAAAGTATGTTTCATCATTAGTCTTTTGGGATTGTCTTGGCATTGCTGAGAATTCACAGTTCATCAAACAGTACTGCTGTCACTGTGCATAATGTTCTCCTGGTTCTGCTCACTTCACTATACATAAATTCATACAAATCTTTCCAGGCCTTTCTGAAATCATCCTGTTTTCATTTCTTATAGCACAATTCTTATAGCACAATAATATTCCATCACAATCACATACCACAGCTTGTTTAGCTATTCCCCAATTGATGGGCATACCTTTAGTTTCCAATTCTTAGCCACCACAAAGAGCTGCTATAAATATTTTTGTACAAATAGGTTTTTTCTCTTTTGAGGAATGTCTTTGGGATATAAACCTGGCAGTGGTACTGCTGGATCAAAGGGTATGCATAATTCTATAACCCTTTGGGCATAGTTTCAAATTGTTCTCCAGAATCTTTGGATCTTTTCACAACTCCACCAATAGTGAATTAGCATCCCAGTTTTCCCACATCCCCTCCAACATCCGATCTTTTCCTTTTTTGTTATATTTGCCACTCTGATCGGTGTGAGATGATACCTCAGAATTGTTTTCATTTTCATTTCTCTGCTCGATAGTGATCTAGAGCATTTTTTCATGACTATAAATAGCTATGATTTCTTTGTCTGAAAACTGTACAGAGATTATTTTTATAACAGAAAAAGAGGAATTAAAATTACAGCAATCTTAGGAAACTTGTTTTGAACATCATTCAACTGAACAAGACAGGTCATCTGTCTAGTTTACTTTTCCAGAGATTTCCTAATGCAAATCCATACAGTTGTACTGTTGTCAACATTTGGAATGTGGGCTTGTAGAGGCTTAATGAGGAATTTCTAGTGTGGGACAACTATTAAATCTGATATTCTATTGAATTAAGGCCTTTGTCTATCTACCTGGCTGTCAAAGTGAGATTTCCTTTAAAATCTTTATTCTGTAGCTATAACATTTGCAATTAAAACCATTACTTTTTAAGGGGCTTATAGACTGACAGTTTTTCAGCTACTAAAAAGGGGTTTGGAGAGTTCAGGAAAGGGAAATTAAGACTGGAAAAGAGGAACTTAACCTTTAACTCAAGAAAAAGGGGATCTTATCCACTAAGACTAAAAAAAAGGAACTTAATCTTTAGTAAAGAGTCCTATAATGTCTAACTTAATCCTATGATTCTTTTATTCCTACAAAGATGTATTTCTTAGGATAACTTATTTGCTCTCTAATCTTATTGTTCTATCTATTCACCAAATCTATATAGGTAATTTAGGCTGAAGGGAATATATAAACCAATTTAGCTTAGCTTCCTAAGGAAGGGAAACTGAATCCCATAATCAAATTAAAATAATCAATACTAACTGATTTAGAGTTCATCCTTTTCAAATTTGACTTGCCAGCATATGCTGCCTCCTATCTCTTCCTAAGGGTTCCTTGCTGCTTTAATTAGCCTGTCTTGCCTGCCCTGTGTGTGGAAGGTGGTTAACAATTAGTAAGGATGGCTTGTCACTTCTCCACAGGAATTGCTTCCTCATGATAGTTGCAATGGCTGAGCTAGAAGGCTCATTGGTCTGGAGAATGCTGTCATTAATAGGGGAGACAACATGCAAAAAGCTATGTACAAAAAGGTACAGGGTAAATTGGTGATATCAAAAGAAAGGTACTAAAATTAATGAGACCTGGTAAATGCTTCTTGCAGAAGGCAGGACTTTAGCTAAGACTTGAGGAAACTAGGGAAGCTAAGAGGATAAAAATGCAAAGGGTTCCAGACATGGGAACAACTAATAAAAAAGCCTATGGGGGCGGCTAGGTAGAACAGTGGATAAAGCAATGGCCCTGGATTCAGGAGGACCTGAGTTCATATCCGGCCTCAAACACTTGACACTTACTAGCTGTGTGACCCTGGGCAAGTCACTTAACCCTCATTGCCCTGAAAAAAAAAGCCTCTTAGGGGCAGCTAGGTGGCACAGTGGATAGAGCACCGGCCCTGAAGTCAGGAGTACCTGAGTTCAAATCCGGCCTCAGACACTTAACACTTACTAGCTGTGTGACCCTGGGCAAGTCACTTAACCCCAATTGCCTCACTAAAAAAAAAAAAGCCTATGGTTAGAAGATGGAGTGTTGTAGGAACAGCAAGGATGCCAGTGTCACTAGGTCAGAGTATGATGGGGGTTAGAGGTATGTAAAGTGTAAGAAGACTGGAAAGATAGGAAGGGGCCAGGTTATATAGAGCTTTAAAAGACAAACAAAGTCTTATATTTGATCATGGCAATGATAGGGAGCCACTAGACTGAATAGGAGATTTGAGTTTTAGAAAGATTAATTTGACAACTGAGTGGAAGATGGATTAGAGTAAGGAAAGATGATGCAGACAGACTATTAAAACAGCCCATGCATTTTCTCTGGCTATCCCCCATTCCTGGAATGCTCTCTCTCCTCATCTCTGCCTACTGGCTTTGGCTTCCTTTTTAAGTCCCAACTAAAATCTCACCTTCTACACGTAGCTTTTCCCAACCCATCTTAATTCTAGTGCTTTTCCTCTTATAATTATTTTCTATTTATGCTGTATATGGTTTCCAGGTGTTTGTTTTCTCCCCCATTAGACTATGAACTCCTTTAGAGTAGAGACTGTCTTTTGCCATTTTTTGTATCCACAGCACTTAGCACAATTCTTGGAACATAATAAATCTTAATATTTACTGACTGACTCTGTATGTGAGATGATAGGAACCAGGGTGGTAGCAGTGTCAGGGGAGAAGACAGTGTATACAAGAGATGTTATAAAGATAGAAAAAACAGGATCCCATGGTGGGGGGTAAGAGAGAATGACAACTCAAGGATGACACCTAGGTCACAAACCTGGATGATTGGAAGGACAGTGGTACCCTCAGATAGTAACACTGAAGTTAGGATGAGGCGAGGGTTTGGAAAGATAGTAAGTTCAGTTTTGGACATGTTGATTTTTAGGATGCCATTGAGACATCCAGTTTGAAATGTCCAATAAGCAGTTGGAGATGCAGGATGAGGTCAATGGAGAGGTTAGGACTAGACAAATGGACCTGAAGTTCACCTGCATTGTGATAATAGTTGAATCCAAGAGAGTTGATGAGATCACCAAGTAAATATAGAGGGAGAAGAGGGCCCAAAACCTTGGGGGACACACAATTAGCATTATAATCTGGATAAAGATCCAGCAAAGGAGACAAGATCAGATAGGAGAAGCAGCAGCAGAGAGCAAGGTCATGAAAAGCTAGAGATAAGAAAGTATCTAGGAGAAGAGGTCAAGAAGGATGAAGATTCAGGAAAAATCATTTGATTTGGTAATTAAAAGATCATTTCTAAATTTGGATAGAGCCATTTCCATTGATTAGGTCAGAAGCTAGATAAAAGAGAGCTGAGAAGGGAATGAGAGAAAAATTAATGGAGGCAATGATTGTAGATGGCCCTCTGAAGCACTTTAGCCAAAACAGGAAGAAGAGAGAATGATTACTAGCAAGTATAGATAGATCAATTGAGGGTTCTTTGAGGATGAAAATGACATGAGCATGTTTCTAGGCAGTAGGGAAGCAACAAAGGACTTTAATTTTTTCAGTGAAATATGAGGCAAGGTTCTCAGCTAAGGGTAGGGGGAAGCATGACCATGGAAGATTTGAAGAAGGAGCAAAATGTCTGAAAGATTGGCTTTAGTGAGTATGCTGAATCAATTAAGGATATGTAAAAGGATTATATTGCTGCAGTGAGGAATCCAGTAGAGATTATGTAACATAAATTTGTCATGTAATCAGTCAGCACAGCTTTGTAATTTTTCTCCAATAGTATGAGTAATTCACAGCTGAGATTTTCAAAGGCAAGATCAGTGATAGGATAAGGATGCCAGGAAGTCTAGATCAGAGTTGAACCAATTTACCAAGACCTCAAGACAGGAAACATAAGAGAATATAGACAGAGCAAGGATAATTGCCTGGGAAAGAACTGAGAGACTGGAGGAATTGGAGGTCATGACAAAAGCAAAAACAGGCTTTTGGATAGCAAAGCAAAGGGAAAAGTTAAATGGCAACACATTGTGAGAAGATAAAGGAGTTTCAGAATTCATGAAGATGGAAGTTGTGGTGAATTTGTGGATGACAGCAAGATCAAGGGTCTGACCATACATCTTGTGTTGGGATACTGGAGTAGACATGGGAAATGAGTTAGTTGAGGAACTGAGAGGTTAAAACATTTGAGGGAGTATTAATATGTGCACTGAAATCTAGTATGAGTACAGGAGTTGGAGATTAGAAAAAGATTGTGAGCCAGGTACAGAATTCAATAAGGAAGGAAGGCGGGTGTCCTGGGAGCTAGTAGACAACAGCTAGTAGAATTTTGACTGAGTGATAAATATGGATTCAATTAATATCAAAAAAAGAGGTTACTGAGTGGTGGTGGGAGAGAGAGAGCCTAGAAGTGTTATTGAGTATTCTAACCAGCTCACTTTGACCAGTAAGTTGTGAGAGTAACTGAAATTGCAGCCAGTGCTGGAAAGTGTGACCATAGAAGCTGTGTCATCCAGAGTGAGCCAGATCCCGGTGATTGCAAGATGATGGAGGGTGCAAGAAAGGAAAAAAAGTATAAGATAAAAGAGTTTGTTACCTATGGAACAGGCATTCCAGAAAGTACAGTGAAAGGGATGGGTAGCTTAAGAGTGGGACATTGGTGGGTTTGAGAGGGATGTAAGGGAGCAGTCAGTGGGGGGGGTCAAAAATGAGGTTTGAACACAAGTGACAGCTGGTGGTCCAGAATTACTAGGGTAAAGAGAGAAGGATGAGGTAGGCCTATGTAAATCTTTGGTAGGTTATCATAGTCCATAAGGTTTCAGCTTGGGGGTAGAGTTGCCCCAGACTTCCAAGAAGCAATGTGTATTGGGGCAGGACAGTTTAGGGGGAACAGAGGCGGGGCAAGGCAACTGCTTTGGAGCTCAGGTGGCCAGAGAGTGCCTAGAATATAATGGAATGGATGCTCAGAGGTGCCATGATGTCCTCCCAAGCAAGCCCAAAGAAAAGACAAAGATATTTAGCCTAGGATTGGCAAAAGCCTGTTCAATTCTGCCACCTCATGGCTTAGGCTATGAAGCTGTCATCTCTTGGACAATAGAGAACAGATGAAGCCTCTCCTCACAACTTTTCCTTATTAAGGGTTGGGCCTTCTCAGTGAAAGTCTTCACCCTAATTATGAACATCCAGTACCTTTCCCAAATCTTCACCTCAATGGGCTAGGTCAGTATTAGGCAATAGTCATTTGCCCCCAAATCCCCCCAAACCTCTGGGCTTCACAGATCTCCATTTTTCAGACTCTAATATTCTCCTGTATGTCTATTCAAAAGGTATTGAGGCAGTCTGGGGGGGGGGGGCGGTCAGTAAGTTCACCATCTCCACTGGCTTTTTCATATACAACTGAGCTACTCAAAACCTCAGATAAGCACTTTTGTGAGATTTAGAATGATTTAATAACATTTGAAAGGGCCGTACTTTGACATCTCATCTCTCTTCTTACCCTTTAACACTTGCAAACTTGCCCAAGTCTTCTTGACTGACTTCTTGTTTCCTATCAGTATTTCAGTGAGAGAAAGAAAAGAGAATGTTGTGAGGGCAGAAGCTTTGGCAACAAGGAATGAGGAATAACTTTCAGCAACCAACGTAGTAGTAGCTGAGACAGAAGTTGCTCATGTGGATATGAACTTCATAGAACCAGTGATAGGGAGAAACTGCATTAAGACTGAGCCCCCTATCTCCAGGAACTGAGGAGGTACAGGGCAGTGGCATCAAACTCAAATAGAAATGGATCTCTACATTTGTTAAATATTTCCCAGTTACATTTTAATCTGGTTTTGTTTTCATTCAGGAATACTGTGGGCTGCATGGGGCCTTTGGGACTCATGATTGCTATCTCTGGTAGACTGAAAATGAACAACAACAAAAATTGGCGAGACTGTGCCCCCAATGTGTTGGAGGGAAATGTTTGTACCATTGTAGTTCTTGCTATAGCTTGAAAGTAAATATCCCTTTATTAAGTTTAATTTATGTGAGTTGATTAAATGAAACTGTAGTACTAATTGCTGATGGCTAATAGTGGCAGAATATACACCCAGAATCGGGGCTTGAAACCATTGGTTTTAGAGAGGAAACATAATAAACCTTTTTGAACCCCAAAAGGAAAATATAGTTGGCTTTGCTCTGAAAGAATGAGTCCAGAGATATGACCAATATATCTTGGCAAGGAAAAGGGCCACCTCTATCTGAAACTGGAGCAAAGGAGGAGATTGTGGGAAAACACATCTGAGTGATGTGAGATGAAGGAAGAAGAAGGAGCATTTGGCAAATGCTTGGGTTTTTTTGGTGAAGTATGAGGCAAGGTGAATGGGGTGCCATGTCAGGCTTGGGGGAGAGATGAGATAGTTGAGAACAGCCATGGTAGGAATTAGGATAGTGAATTTATGAGGGAGGAGTAGGAGATTTGCCTTGCTTCAGTGAGGGCTTAATTGAGATTAGATAAAAATGTGTAGTGGTCCCAGTTAGCACTGTTTTTGTTGCTTCTCATCTTGTGATGGTCATCATGTTTCCCAAGAGGAGCAGCTAGGTGGATAGAGCACTGGACCTGAAGTTGGGAGGCACTGAGTTCAAATCTTACCTCAGACACTTATTAGCTGTGTGACTCTGGGCAAGTCACTTAACTCCAATTGCCTTAAGCATCTGGGGCCATCTCCATTTGTCCTAATATATATCTTGTCAATGGACCCAGATGGCTCTGGTGGAAACAGTGAAGTTGGTGACCCTGCACAGCCCTCCTGCACTTAAATCTAATTCACTGCAAGTCATGACATCAGCTCCCAATGTCATGGTCGTCTTCGAGAATGAAGGACAAACAAAAACAAGTTCCCCAAGAGTGCCAGTGTGTAGGAGCTACAAGATATTGAAGGGAACCCCATACCAAAACCTCAACAGTACCCCACATTTCCCTGTGACTCATCCATATGGATTTTCTTTTTGTTCCTGTCAACTTCCATCTTTTCCCTACTACAAACTCTATTAAGGATCAAAAGTTATGGCATACCCGAAAACTTGAGAATGTGGGTAAACCTAGCTGTCCATCAAGTCATATTTCTTCCCCCTAGTCTCTTTGCTTCCTGCATGGCCAAAAAGAGGTAATAAAAGCATCAGAGAGACCCTAATAAAAAGCTTGGGGCAGTGGAGCCAGAATATTGTTACTTAGTGTGCAAATTATATGTAACACCCCAAATTAATTAACAACAAAAAAAAGAGGCTAGATATCATCTTTTTTTGAGGGGGGTGGGGGCAATGAGGGTTAAGTGACTTGCCCAAGGTCACACAACTAGTGTCAAGTGTCTGAGGCTACATTTGAACTCAAGTCCTCCTGAATTAAGGACTGGTGCCACCTAGCTGCCCCTAGATATCATCTTTCAAGAAATTATCAAGGAAAACTGCCTTGATATTTTAGAACCAGAGGGTAAAATAGAAATTGAAAGATTGCACCAATTACCTCCTGAGATCCCCAAATAAAAATTCCCAGGAATATTGTAGCTAAATTTCAGAGCTCCCAGGTCAAGGAGAAAATATTGCAGGCAGCCAGAAGGAAACAATTCAAGTACTGTGCAGAGCCACAGTCAGGATTACATATGATTTAGTAGCTTCTACATTAAAGGATCAGGGCTTGGAATATGGTATTCCAGAAGGCAAAGGAACTGTGATTACAACCAAGAAGCACCTACCCAGCAAAACTGAATCTAATCCTTCAGGGAAAAAAAACAGACATTCACTGACGATGTTCGGGCATTCTTTGTAAAAAAGACCAGAGCTGAATTGAAAATATGACTTTCAAATGCAAGACTCAACAGAAGCATAAAAAGGTAAACAGGAAAAAAGAAATCATAAGGGTTTTTGTTGGTTTTTTGGTTTTTGCAGGGCAATGGGGGTTAAGTGACTTGCCCAGGGTCACACAGCTGGTAAGTGTCAAGTATCTGAGGCCAGATTTGAACTCAGGTCCTCCTGAATCCAGGGCCAGTGCTTTATCCACTGTGCCACCTAGCTGCCCCCATAAAGGATTTTAAAAGGTAAAATATTGTTTACATTCCTACATGAGAAGATAATACTTGTAACTCTTAAGAACTTTCTCATTATTAGGGCATCTGGAAAAAGTATATATAGACAGAAGACACAGGTGTATGTTTAATATAAGAGGATGATATCTAAAAAAATAAAATTAAGGTGAGAGGAATGCAGTGGGAGAAGGGGAAAGGGAAATGTGGAATGGGGTAAATTATCTCACAGAAAAAAGCAAGAAAAAGATTATAAAGTTGAGGGGAAGATGGGGGAATTGAGGGGAGGGATGAACCTTACTCTCATCAGAATTGGCTCAAAGAGGCAAAAACATATACACTCTAATGGGTATAGAAATCTATCTTACCCTGAATGAAAGTAGGAGGGGAAGGGTATAAGAGGGGCTATGGTAGGTGATAGAAGGGAGGGCAGGTTTGGGGGAGGGGTAGTCAGAAACCAAACACTTTTGAGGTGGGACAGGGTGAAAGTAGAGAGAAAACAGAATAAATGGGGGGGGGGGAAGAATAGGATGAAGGGAAATACAGTTACTGTGAAATAAAATTTTAAAGCAAGTTTCTCTGATAAAGGCCTCATTTCTCAAACATATGGAGAACTGAGTCAAATTTATAAAAATAAGAGCCATTCCCCAATTGCTAAATGATCAAAAGACATGAACAGATTTCAGGTGAAGTAGTCAAAGATATCTATATCCATATGAAAAAAATGCTCTCACTATTATTTGGAGAGATGCAAATCAGACAATTCTGGGATACCACCTCATACCTATTGGCTAATAGGCCAGAAGAGAAAAATGGCAAATATTATAGATGATGTGGGGGAAATGAGACATTAATGCACTGGTGGAGTTGTGAACTGATTTAACCATTCTGTAGAGCAATTTGGACCTATGCCTAAAGGTTATAAAACCATGCATACTCTTTGACCTATCAATACCACTACTAGGTGTGCATCCAAAAACAGGTAAAAAACCAAAAGGAAAAGGACCTATAAGTACAAAATATTTATAGTAGCTTTTTCTGGTGGCAAAGAATTGGAAACTGAGAGTGTGCCCATCAATTGGGAAATGGCTAAACAAATTGTGATAGGTAATTATGATGAAACACATTTGTGCTATAAGAAATGATGAGCAGGATTCTCTCAAAAAAACCCAGATTTACACGAGCTGATGCAAAGTGAAATGCACTGTGTACAAAATAAAAGCAATATTGTAATATGACCAGCTCTGAATGACTTAGCCATTCTCAGCAATACAATGATCCAAGACAACTCTGAAGGATTTATGATGAAAAATGCTATCCATCCCAAGAAAAAAACTGATGATATCTGAAAACAGATTGAAGCATACTTTTTTTCAACTTACTTTATTTTTCTTGCAGTTTTTTGGTCTGTTTTCTATCACAAGATGACTAATATGGAAATGTTTTATGTGACTACACATGTATAACCTGTATCAAATTGCTTGCCTTCTCAGACAGGGGGAGGGGAAGGGAAGAAAGGAGAGAATTTGGAACTCAAAGTCTTAAAAATGGATGTTAAAGGGCAGCTAGGTGGTGCAGTGGATAAAGCACTGGCTCTGGATTCAGGAGGACCTGAGTTCAAATCTGGTCTCAGACACATGACACTAGCTGTGTGACTCTGGGCAAGTCACTTAACCCTCATTGCCCCGCCAAAAAAAAAAAAAAGGGAAAAATGGATGTTAAAAATTTATCCTTTCATGCAACTGGGGAAAAATAAAATACTTATCTAGTATTTTATTTTTCCCTACTTGCATGTAAAGACAATTTTATAAGGAAAAAAATGTAACACCATTAAATTTATTCATTAATTTAAGCTTAGAAGCTTAGGTCCTTGGGGTTTATTCCTATTTGGCCTTCAAGAGTTTATTTTAGATGAAAAGTTATGAGTTCAATAACAATTGCTCTGAGCCCCTAGTTAAAAATATTCCTAACCTTTAGGAAGAAATTAAATGTGCACACACGCACATGCATGCGTGTGTGTGTGTGTGTGTGTGTGTGTGTGTGTGTGTAGTTAGTTTAGTTAGCTCCTAGCCTCATTGTGATTCAGGCAGAATTCAGTTTATTAGAAATGTCTGGATAATGAAACAGATTGTGTTCTAGTGTCTGTAGATAGACAAGTACTAGAAGAACTTTGTGAAAAGAGCTTAACTTTTATTGAGATTCTATCAGCATGTAACTTCTGATCTAAAATGCCAGTAGAGCTGATGATTTTCTTTCACTATTTCCCTTCTCTGCCACAGCACAGTGTGTCCAAGGTATGCTGGAAAGTTATGCTTATTCCTACTTCTCAAATGATTCTGGTTCTCTAACTTGATAATTTATAGAAAATTCTGCGATGTGGTCAAGGTTCCTCAGCCTATCTGAACATGATTCTTTTAAAACATCACTACAATTCAAAAGACTTCCACATTTAGTCCAAAGATATGAAATTGATTGGACATCTCATCACTCAAAGTGGGGTGGGACTGAGTAAATGTGTTATCCCACCCTTAAAGTTCCTCTGTTATATCTGCTATCCCTATAAAATCTGCTATAATATGTTCAGCAAACACCATACAGCAACAGTGTCAAATTCAAATAGAAATGGATCCCTGTGGTATACATATCGACTTAGGAAACCACAAATATTACCTGTTTTATTTATATTTATTTTGTTTGGCAAAAATGCCAAGTGTAGTTATAGTTATAGTTATAGTTATAGTTATAGTTATAGTTATAGTTATAGTTATAGTTATAGTTATAGTTATAGTTATAGTTATAGTTATAGTTATAGTTATAGTTATAGTTATAGTTATAGTTATAGTTAAGTTATAGTTATAGTTATAGTTATAGTTATAGTTATAGTTATAGTTATAGTTATAGTTATAGTTATAGTTATAGTTATAGTTATAGTTATAGTTATATATTGTGTGTATTATGTACAAAATACATAGATTAATTTGCTAACAAATTAAGCATTGTTAACAAACAGTATAATAGGTTTATGATGCTAATAGAAAGGAATTAATTAAAGAAAAATAGAAGCACACAGCAAAATTTGCTAGATGCATACTACATGGGTAATCACACAAGATGAAGCAAGGAGCCAATGGGGTTGTGCTAATTCTTTTTGGTGAGGTGAGAAGAAAGTGAGGGTAGGCTCCCATAACAAGTTATGTAAAGGGGCATCTAGGTGGCACAGTGAATAGAGCACTGGCCCTTGATTCAGAAGGACCTGAGTTCAAATCTGGCCTCAGACACTTAACACTTACTAGCTGTGTGACCCTGGGCAAGTCACTTAATCCCAATTGCCTCACACACACACACACCCCAAAAAATCAGTGTCTCCCAACTCTTAGAAAATGCAAAATAACCAATATCGCATTACTTAGAAGTGATGGAAAGTCTGAATGTTGGGGCTTATAAAAGCAAAGGGAAAGTGTGACTCCTATCAAGTAACATAAAACTCTAAGCAATTTACAGATCCCACAGCCTTACTTTTTTTTTAAACCTTGCACTGGCTCAGTTTCCTTGTGACAGACATCTCTTTAAATCCCTGTAGTGCCCCTAGCTTTAGATAATGACTATTCTATTCTTTGTGGATTAAAGAAGCTCAGGAGTTTTTCTTTGGTTTTGTTGTCCTGTATGGCCATTTTGATTGTTAATAGGTATTTCTCTGGGGAGTTGTTTACCTAGAACCTTTATCATCACCATCTTAACCAGAAGCCTCTAAATTAGTTAATTTCAAGGCATATCATAATATTTTTGGTTCCTATTTCTTATTGGGATTAAAAATCCCTAATCAGGATGTTTAATCCATTCTTACTCACCTTCCTCCTATAATTATAGTTAGTGTGTTCTCCATTCTGATTTTGTATTTTGTATTATTTCAGAGATCTTTCCAGATGTCTTTGTGTTTCTCATGCTTGTCCATCTTTTATTCTAGTGTTTCATTATGTTAATGTACTACAATTAACCATTACACTGTTATTAGATATCATATTGGTATGTAAAGAATTGTTTGAGGTTTTTATGACCCCATCTTTTGGCCAGAATTTTTAAAACCCTGGCATGTGCACTGGCCTGGGGCTCAGGCGCAGCACCTCCACAAACAGCATGGTGCTCAACCCACTGGTTGTAGTCATCACCATGGCACTGGCACCTCACGTCATCACCACTCACTGACACCTACATGGGCCTGGCAAAATTATAATGACTGGAAGCCCAGTGAGGGAAGTCATGTGACTGTCAGTCAGAGCTGCCAGCCAATTGGCTTAGGGCAGCCTGGGGTCTGCTGGGAAGAAGGGAGGTTTTTCACTGTTCTAGTTTGAAGCTGGAAGGCGACAGGATACTGCTGTGAGTTCTCAGCTAATTCCTGGGTGGTGGTGTTATTCAGGTTGTATTATTTTTCTTTCCCCATTTTATTTCCTTTCCCTTAATCCTACTGATCCTGTTTGTGTTTTTTAAGTTTGTTCTTGTTAAATAAATCCTGTTCTGTTTTTGAGGGAGGCTGTTGGTCTCCTTCCTTGCCCCAATATCGTGGTGAACCGCCTAGCTAACACTCTCCAATTAAAAACTGGTCCCTACAGTTTTGATGAGCCAGCCAGGAGCTGATTAACCTAGTGAATTTCTTTAACCCACCCAAACTAACCTGGGGGAAGTTCCTACGCCTCCCACAGTGCCTCCCTTAGGCAATCCCCTGCTCTTAAAAAACTTTAGTTTATCTTGCTGGTCAGAGATAAGCCGGTCCATTTTAAACTGCACCATGACTGAATATTTGGCTCCCCCCTTATATATTCTAATTTGCATATTTGGGGACAGCATATTGTCCTGGTTTAAACTATTGGCCTGCTCAATACTTATTCATAGCATTACTGGTTTCCTCCTCACAAACACAGTAAAAAAATCTTTGGAACAATGGTATGGGAGAGTTTATCTTTCCCACTAAGCACATGTTTAATATTATTGGAGGCATTACAACTAAATTTGAACTTTACAATATGAATATAATCATAGCTCTAGTGATTATAAATTTTATCCTCTTTATTAGCAATATTGTGACATGGAATTTTTCATAAAAATGAAGAAAGAGAAAAAAGGATGGGACCATATTAGACCACATGGTCAGAGAGATGCTAAGACAGCTCCCTCTACAGGAGATGACCTGAGTTCAGAAACAGATTTAGACCAGTCTTTAGAATAAGATCAACAGAAACGGCTCCCCCTTCAGGATGTTACAGACCATACCCACAGAGGAGTACAGCATAAAACATATAGCCCTTTCAGTCCAAAGGATCTGAGTGCATGGAAGAAACTTATACCTAGGCTTGATCAGAATCTGAAGTCAGTAATTTAGCAGTTAAGGTCTACATTTAATACACATCAACCCGCTTGGGCCGATGTCACTTGTCTTATGGAAATTATACTATCCCCAAGTGAAATTGTAGATATTGTCACAGCAGGAAATTCCTTAGTAGCCTCAGGAGAAGCTTCTACAGAGTGGCCTCTCCAGGAGCCAAAGTGGGATTATAACAATCCACAGCAATTCCAAGAATTAAAAAATGCTAAGGAAATGCTACTAAAAAGAATGGAATCCTGTTTTAAGAAATCTGACAACTGGCAAAATTTTTTAAAACTTACTCAGGAGCCTAATGAACAACCTAATAGATTTTATAACAGACTTTGTGAAGCTGCTATACAATTTACAAGACTGGACCCACTAGACTCAAAAGACACCTATATTGTGCATAATACATTTGTCTTCCAATCCTTGCCAGAAATCCATAAAATTTTTTATGACACAGTGTCTAGGCTGGAAAGATATGGCTGTAGAAAGGCTGTAGAAAGTTTTTCACAGGACTGACACACCTTAGGGGTTTTGTACTGACCTTTAAATGCCTGACCTGAAAGTGCTGGTGCCAGAATGCTTTGCTTAACCATATTTTCTTCATTTGCTTCAAAGATATAGGTGGCTAATAGGAATCTAGGCCCTTCTTCTCTCTTTATCAAATTCTTATTCTCCTTAACAAATGCTTAAAAGTCTAACTCTTGCTAAAGCTTACAATTTATTGGCGACCACTCACTAGATATTTTAGACAGTTTAGCTAGAATTTTAGCCCTTAACAGTCTATATTCTTTTATAAAACTCACCAAATCCCAAAGCTACCTCTCAGGCTGAGAACAGCGTCAAGCATGTGCTGCCACTGAGGACCAGGGCTGATCACCCAAACCCACCGTCAAACCTGAGTCAGTGTGTGTGTGTCAAGAGCGAGAGAGAAAGGCCTACATTCATCTATCTATTAAAGGGAGAGCGCATTTCTAGCTCCCTTCTCCACCAAAGTCCTCAGGAAAAAAAGCGAGACAGAGCGCTAGTCTCTTCCTTCTTCCTCCCACTAGCCAACGTCACTTCCTGATGCCAAAGAAAAGACTCCTGGTCTTGCCCTCAAAGACCTTCGCTTCATGGGTGGAACTCTTCTACAGTAAGTCTCCAGCAGGTGGCGTCATTCCAATCATTACACGAGAAACCAGATTATGGAAATTTTTACCAGAAAGGAAACAACCAAGATAATTACAGGCCTTATTACAACCAGAATCAGTATAATCATAGACCCTATCAGGGAGGTACAGAAGGACAGAATCCGAATCGGGGTAACTCTAGAATCCCTCAGAGGGAGACACAGAACTGATGGTGTCCAGGGGAGTAGTAGAAAATACAGAAAGCTTTACTTTTCCAGACCCTGAATATATCAACCCCCTTATACTAATCCATTCACCTCCCCAGAGTAACGAACCCCATGTGACCCTCAAAGTTGGGGACATGTATTACGATTGTCTGTTAGACACAGGAGCCTCTAAATCAGTCTTAGTGGCTAGAATTTTTTTAAAAAACCTCAGTGTGGGCACCGGCCTGGGGTTCCACAAACTGCACGGTGCTCCACCCACTGGTTGTAGCTGTCGCCATGGCACTGACACCTCACATCATCAACACTCACCGATGCCTACATGGGCCTGGCAAAATTATAATGATTGGAAACCCAGTGAAGGCAGTCATGTGACTGTCAGAGCAGCCAGCCAATTGGCTGGGGGGCTGTGTGTGGTCAGCTTGGGGTCTGCTGGGAAGAAGGGAGGTTTTTATCCATTCTAGCTTGAAGCTGGAAGGGAACAGGACACTGCTGTGTGTTCTCAGCTGATTCCTGGGCAGTGGTGTTATTCAGGTTGTATAATTTCCGTTTCCCCATTTATTTCCTTTCCCTCAATCCTACTGATCTTGTTTGTGTTTTTTTAAGTTCGTTCTTGTTAAATAAATCCTGCTCTGTTTTGAGGGAGGCTGTTGGTCTCCTTCCTTGCCCCAATATTGTGGCGAGCTGCCTAGCTAACACTCCCCAATTAAAAATTGGTCCCCACAGCACATAAACCAAACCATGGAACTCAAACTCTGCAAGGTATCAGGAGATGGAAATTGTCTTTTCAGAGCCCTTGGAGACCAGTTAGAAGGCCATTCAAGAAACCATCTCAAACACAGACAAGAAACTGTAATTATATGCTCAGTCACAAAGAAGACTTTGGGTCTTTTATAGAAACAGATATTCCTTTTGAAGCATATGTTGTTGATTTGAAAAAAGTGGGTACATGGGCTGACTACGATGCGATTGTAGCCTTTGCCAAACATAACCAACTGAATGTAATCATTCACCAGTTGAATGAACCTCTATGGCAAATTTGTGGCACAAAGCCAATGCTAAAGAACTCCATATTTTCTACCATAATGGTCATTATGACAGCATTAGAAGAATCAATGCTGATTCAGAAACCCCTTCCACTTTGGCATGCAAAGAATTGGGGAACCAGTTTAAAAAATGTGGTGTACCCCAAATTCTAGCATTATAAGCTCTTACCTTAAACAAGCTTTTCCTCCTACAGGTGGAGAACTTCTCCACCAAGAGCACATGGCTCTGTCTTCTAGAAAGGGTTATTGAACCTTATTGCTTGATTTATAAGACAATTAATGAATATATTGAGTCTCGCTGATGTTTTATTTCCTTTTGATAAATTGTTTATCATTTCAAGTATCTGTTATTGTCATTGTACTAGATAGAGAATTCATGGACAAGATTATGTGGTTTACTTGCTTAATGAAGATTCTGTAATAATGTTTAATAATATCAGCCATTTATATTCATTTATCATTTGTATGTCATTGTGACTACGTATACTCTGGATATGGTTTGGGATTATATATATGTTTCAAGTATATCCTAAGTTATACAGTGTAGCACGCATTTTTACCACCATATTGTCTTTGGTGAAATTAATATGAGATTTATGATTTATGGAAACTTACCATTTCAGAGACTAATTGCTCTTACAATGAGCTTGATGGAGATGGTTCAACTCCACAATGCAAGCTGTGGAGAGAATATATGTACAACAGGAGAAGAGACAGGTACATGTAAGATACCCTGATGGAGGCTGAAAGAACAGCCAAATACATTCAGGAAGTCCATAGTTTGCTTATGAGAGCGGCCATATAGAGCACAATTGCTGGACATAGTCCAGTTTCTTCCTCTCTCACTCTAAACAAACAGATCATAACATTCCCCTCACCACTCGCTGATGCCTACATAGGCCTGGCAAAATTATAATGACTGGAAGCCCAGGGAGGGCAGTCATGTGACTGTCAGTCAGAGCTGCCAGTCAATTGGCTTGGGGCTGTGTGTAGTCAGCCTGGGGTCTGCTGGAAAGAAGGGAGGTTTTCGCCATTCTAGTTTGAAGCTGAAAGGTGACAGGACACGGCTGTGTGTTCTCAACTGATTCCTTGGTGGTGGTGTTATTCAGATTGTATAATTTCCCTTTCCCCATGTTATTTTCTTTCCCTTAATCCTACTGATCCTGTTTGTGTTTTTTAAGTTCGTTCTTGTTAAATAAATCCTGCTCTGTTTTTGAGGGAGGCTGTCGGTCTCTTTCCTTGCCCCAATATTGTGGCGAACCGCCTAGCTAATACTCCCCAATTAAAAATTGGTCCCTACAGGTAACTGCATACATTTGAAAAATAATTAACACATTTATAGGCAAGATAGTAACTTACTGCCTACAGGAGATATACTTGATTATTTATGGAATCACGGATAGATTGGTGGACTTCTTGCAATAATTCTGTGGTTCTTCAGAGATAATTACTGGACTAGATGACTAAATGGGAATTACTATGATGCCCTGCTTTTTCAAATTTCTACTATAAGTCTCTTCCCTCACTCTAGCCCACAAGATCTGTCCCCAAAATAGAAACCTCCATTTAAAAATGTGACAGGGCACTTATTGGAATGCATGAATCTATTGTATAAATTCCTTTCACTATAGCATTTGGTGCCCAAGATTGTTGGATCTCCCCTCTGATTCCAATGGTGGCTAACTAGTTTACTGGGCAGTGTCAAATCTGCCATTGAGGTAATCATTCCAGATTCCCTCAGGGTCCATTCACTTATCTCATCCTCAGAAAGGCTTAGTTATGCAGAACAGCTTATTTTGGAGTCAGAGATTATAAATTAAAACAGTATCATTATGGGAAAAAAATGGAAAGAAGAAATACTAGAAAGAAGGGAACAAGTTTTCATTCTTTTGATTTATTGTTGTGATGGTCAATCCCTTTAAATACAAGAAATGAAAAGAAGGGAAAGCAAACTTTTTCTTTATTTCATTAGTCAGGGTTCTGTGGAAGTATGGTCATATCCTGACGCTAGATTCCAGTTTTTGCTTAGGCACTGTGATCACTAAGAAGCAAAAAAAGACAGAAATACTAAGTAAGGAAGCAAGAAACTTTCCCAATTCAGCCATTACAAAATCTAACTAATACAGTTAGTATGAAAAGTTGCTTATCTTGTTTTCCCTTTCCCTCTGTTAAAATGACCATTTGAATCTAACCAGACTTTTAAAGCATAATATTCTCCTCCCCCACCTTGGGAAGATCTGTTGGAGAGGACAGCTATTTGTAGATCTCTAAGTGTCTAACTCAATTTGAGGAAGGAATTTTGGTCTTGTCAAAAATGGGTATTAAAACTCTACTCGAGGGACTAGTAGTAATTCTAGGTAAAATAATTAGACAGAAAAATTACATTGGGCATTACTGGACAGGAAGGAGATGAGGGAAGGAAAACGGGAAAAAGTTTGACTATATAAGCTAGAACACACAGAAGAATAGATGTGTTCCAATCATTCCAGTCTCTACTGGAATACAGAAGACTTTTCAAACTAAACTGCTTTGACTCACTTCAGCCCAAGTCAAGGCTATGATGTGGAGAATCACACGTAGCCTCTGACCTTGTCTGTCTCAGATAGGCCCTGGCCTTGCTGTGTTCCAGCTACAGCTGCAGGCCTGTCTCTCCTTTGTCCTCTGTAAGGTAATCACTGATCTCATCCTTGTTTGATACACTTGTATGTATCTTGCCACTATGCCATGCCTACTCTTTTTGTACATAACCAGGTGGACTACAAGACTCAGGGCCCCACTGTTGGAAGTCTGACCCCCTTTGGGCCCGCACATAATAAACTCTCTCTCTCTCTCTCCACCTCGAGTACCTGGCTGAGTATTTTCTGTGTCAGTCATGCCATAACAGCTATATCTTATGACACCCATCAAAACCTGTGTTTGGTATTAGAGATAAGGGGAGAAAAGAAATAATAATCCTGGAAAAGGTAACATCCTGTCCTTTAAGAGTCAGAGTATTTTCTTTGGGCTGAAATGGTTGCTCTAAATATAATTATTAGGTACCTTCATAAGTACTGAGGACCCAGAGGATGCAAGGAAAAAAACAGTAGACACATAGTAAAAGTTCTAATTATGTTCACTAACTTTTTTTTTCACTATATTCTTTAACTTATATCTAAGCACCAATTCAACTAGGATTGAGTGAGGATTGTTTATTATTTATTATCTGTATAGTGCCTTGTCCTATGGATACTCAGTTAATATGAAAAAATGAGCTACAGCTTATACATTTTTGGATTATAAGAGATAGATAGTTCTAATCTCCAATTTTTTTTTTGTGGGGCAATAAGGGTTAAGTGACTTGCCCAGGGTCACACAGCTAGTAAGTGTCAAGTGTCTGAGGCCAGATTTGAATTCAGGTCCTCCTGAATCCAGGGCCAGTGCTTTATCCACTGAACCACCTAGCTGCCCCCTTCTAATCTCCACTTTAGTAGAAAAATGTACAGTCCTTGTACCTCTAACTTAATAAAGATACACTGAACCTGGAGAGTATTTACAGCCTATCCAGAAATATCTGTGGGGAAAGTTCAATTTATTTTGGCTTCACCATATTAATCTCTAACTGCCTCCTTCCTATTCATACTTTTTCTCCCTACCATCTTTTATAAATTACAATCCTAGATTAGGACAAGTGAAAAAACATTACTACATATATTATAGAATTGAAAAAAAGGGAAAACACAGGCAGCTAGGTGGCTTGGTAGATAAAGCACCAGCCCTGAATTCAGGAGGACCTGAGTTCAAATCCGGGCTCAGACACTTGACACTTACTAACTGTGTGACCCTGGGCAAGTCACTTAACCCTTACTGCCCTGCAAAAAAAACCCAACAACCAAAAAAAAAGGACTAATATGAAAAAAGGGAAAATAAAAGTAAATTTCAAAAACAATTTCTTTGAATACAACAATATTTTATTTTGTGCCTACTGTACTAAGTGCTGAAATACAAAGATAGATAATACCACATAGGCTCTGACCTCAAGAAATGTATGGTCTAACAGGTAAAGTATTATAGGGAAAAAGGAGAGATCCAAATAAAGTACACTAAGAAAATTTGAGAAAACTAATTTGAAAAAGAAAACTTGAGAAAGAAACACTTTCAGGTGGGAGTGGGAGGAAGGGAAAAGGAAATCAGCAAAGGTTTCAAAGAGAAGGTGAACCTTGAAGAAGAGGAAAGATTGTGAAAGGTGAAAATAAGAAAATGGATTCCTAAGCATAGGAAATGGCCTGTATAAATGCAGAAATGGAAGAAGTAATACTAACATCATTAAGAGCTAGCAATCCAGTTTGGCTAGAATGTACAATTTGTAACAGGGAGTAATATGAAATAAGACTAAAAAGATAGATTGGAAACAGACTATGGAAAGCATTGCCTTAAATGCCAGGATACAGGTAATTTTATTTAATCTATAAATTAAAGGTCTCTAAGGTGGGAGGCTCTGTACTCTATGGAGGTATTGTGACATGACCCCATTGGATACAGTGATCATAAGCAAAAGTGTTCAAAGCTGCAGAAGGGTCAAGTAGGAAAAGGCCACTAGACAGCAATTAAGAGGCTATTGGTGACTGTTAAAAGAGATGTCTCAGTACAATGATGTGGTTGGCAGCCATGTTGTCAGGTGTTGAAGATTGAATGGGTAGTGAAAAATCAATACAATGATTCTTAGTTCTCCAGCAGAAAACACATGAACCTCACCTTGTGCTGTATGACATGCTGCTCTCTCCTGATAGAGATCTGTTTTAAGAAAGAATGAAACAATTACTTATTTTAAAATTAAGAAAATATAGAATGCTGAGGTAAAAGTGGTTATTTGAAGCAAAATCTCACAAAGAATCATTCTTAATTAAACACAATGTAGACAATAGCAAATACCTAATGCCCATTTGATTAGACTGTTCTCAAACCTACTTTTCTTTTACAGCTGGCCTCTCACAGCATGTCATGGTTCATTTGTTTAAAAGTTGTTTGTTGTTGGTGGTTTTTTCTTTTGGAAAGCCTGATTATATTTAGGAGCTGATCTATCTGCTAAGAGTAATACTACTGGGACAGTTTACCATGACTGTCTTAGGGCTAGTGAAACAAATTTCACAGCAGCCAAGCCTTGAGATAGGAGCTAAAAAATTAACATATTCCCTCTCTCCAAACTCTGTCCCTAATTTCATTTATGAATATTTTTTGTACACATAGCAATGATTCATAGTTTAGAACAGGAGTATAGTCCACTTCTCCTAAGTTCTGGTTTGTCAATTCTATTTGGTTGTTTTGGGTCCTAGGACTGTGCTTTCATTGGTTTAGAAAACTCCTGGGCAGCTAGATGGTGCATAGATCATGGGGTCTGGAGTCAGGAAAACTTCAATTCAAATCAGGAGTCAAACACTACCTGTGTGATCCTGAGCAAGTTACTAACCCTGTTTGCCTCAGTTCTTCATCTGTAAAATGAGCTGAAGAAGGAAATAGCAAACCACTCCAGTATTTTTGACAAGAAAACCCCAAATGGAACCACAAAGATTCAGATACAACTGGAACAACTGAACAAGGAAAACTAATAGAGAAACTAAAGGACCACTTTAACTCTATAGAAAGATTGTGGTTTTTTCTTTAAATGTTTATCTCTACATCATATCTTCCCAACTACAATACAAGTTGCCTAGGGGCAAAAATACATTTTTTTTCTTTATGATCTTATTCATTTATACAGCAACCCCACCAATGACTTCAAACTTGGGGTGCTCCAAGTGTAATGTTGGGTATTTGTTCCTTAATTATTTTAAAATAAAGTGTACAAAATAAATTTACCCATCACTTTGTATTTCTTCTACATTGCATAATTCTTTCACTTTGTCCCATTTTACAACAACAATGACAGTAATGATGAGAAAGGGTAGAGAAATGTAGAAGCCTAGAATAAGCCAGTTCTTTCGAGTAGCAATGTAACTTCGAGTAGTGATTTTATCTAGAGAGAGAGAAAAAATCAATAATCTCATGTGAATATAAATTGTGCAACTAACCATTAGGGACAAAGCTGTACAAACTTATATGTGGAAAGAAAACTACCCAGTATTTATAAAAGAATAGAGAGGCCTAATGATCCTTTATAAGGTCCTTCTACCTATAGGCACTATATCAAGTAGAATGTAATTCATAGGATGCCCTATTCTTTCCTGTTATTTAGGAAGCTGTGTCTCCTGAGCAGAAACATAACTGCTTTTTAAATGATCTTTCTGTACAGCCAACTAAGTTTTTAATATAGTTTATATACAAAAGAAAGTAGAAGAACGTAGCCTACAATATACAACATAATCATATGAATTATTTAATGTTTAAGAGGATTATGAGAAGAGGGTCTTGTGACTGACATGATTTTTAAGGGCAGACAGATGAAAAAAAGCAGGCATAAACAAAGCAAAATAATCTCTTCCTCTTTAAGACTTCATATTTTGCTTAGTATCGTACTTTGTAACTGACCAAACTCCACTTACACAAGCAGAATATAGTCCCATATAAGGAAGTAACCTGGAGTCCCAGAATCTTTCTGCCAAAGTCCTAAAATTGTTTTTATATTCTCCTTGCCTTGAGGGCCCATAGCTGTGTTCCAGATTAATCCACATGAAAGTAGGCTAAGTCAAATGACCCAAGGCCTGCTCCACAAATTCTTGGCTTACAACAGCAAAGGCTAGTGTTCTAGGAATGTGGTGGATTAGTTCAAACCTCCCCAGTTCGAGTAGGGGTCTGACACACAATGACATAAAATCTCATTCTATTACTATTATCATTATTGTTGTTGTTGTTATTGTAATGCTTTCTTCTATTAAGTCTGAGATGGTTTTCTGGAATTGTGTTATATGTTGCATATGGAGAGAGATGTGACTCCTGATTAGCAGAGAGGAGCCTAGTAAGGAGCTTTTGACATGAGTGAAGAAGAAGACAACTAGAAATTACTGCAGAATTATAATTTTTTAATAATTTTTATAAGAGATGATCATGAGACAAGGTCCAAATCTCCCTAGTTCTACAAATACATAGAGGATCCTGACATGTTGAACTTCAAGCATTTGTAATGAAGAGAGAACTGCCTATGGGTAAGACTATTCTCTCTCTCCTATTTTGATCTAAGGTCTCATCTTACTCCCTGGTGAAAATCTCATTCACTATTACATAGTCTTTGATATATTTTAATCTTTTTAACTTCTTCAGTTTGTTTGCTGTTTCCTTGGATACATGGATTTGATATTTGCAAGTTGTGATTGTTTTTTATGTAATCAGCATTTGTTGAGAAGAAACTAAGCCGGTTTACATAAACTAAGGGCTGTCCTTCAAATCCAGGCTCGTAACGCTAGCTAGGTGATCTTGGAGGAGTGGCAGTTATATATAACCCTAGCCCAACATCACTCTTTGAAGGCCCAAGCCAGCCTAAGAGGAATTCCTAGGACCTACCTATTTCCTCTGCCCTCAAATAGTGTACTAACAGTGCAGACGGAGCCCTTGGCTTTCCTCCTTTCTGCAATAGCAGGCCAGGCTTCAGATCATATATAGCTATGTCATGAACGTACCATCTTTATACATTTAGACAAGACATAGGGACATATGTGTCTTACAATATCATCATTCTTTTTAAAAAAAATGATGTTCATATAAAAATTGTCATGGGACAAGTTCAACATTCTGTAGAACATCTCACATGTAGACAAAATAACTACTTTTTGCAGTTGAATAAAGGTAGTACAAACAGATCCTCTGTAATCTCACTGAAAGATTCTTTCGTACACTTCTCTCTAGTAGGAGATAGGACAACAAGGATGCTATACATCTCATCCTATTTTCACATGATCTCGATATGTTCTGCTATGTCTCTATTTTTTCAAAGAGTTTTGCTCCATGTTGTTTGGAAATCACAATTATTTGGCATTGTGATGTATATTTATAATATTGTTAAATTTGTATGGATTAATGTTATGCCCATGCAGTTTGGACAATAGTTTGGTCTGTGATGATGGTCTCATGCCAGTACAATTTATTAGTTGAGCTCTCTAAGACTTTGAAGTCAGTATTGTCACTGATAAGTCTGTGAAAGCTATCAAGCTCCTGACATATAATTTTAGCCATGTCTTCTCAGGTATTCATTCAGTTGTTAGAAATCTTTTACAATCCACAATATGTTGCATAGTCTCCACCATTTCCTTGAATAATCTACATTGATTTTTTAGACTATAATCTCTAAGGAAAATCCTTCTATAGTTTCTAATGGCAATAACCTCATCCTGAAGTGCTATCGTAAACCCATTTTCACAAACAAATCCTTATGGCAATCAGTTGTCTGGCATGTTTTTGTTTGACATGTTGGCTAAATTCATGTAGATGTCTCATTGAGAGTTTTTTGAGTTTACTCTTGGATTTTGATCATTTCGTAGGCTACATCAAAAGGTAAGACACTTTGGGGTACATGGATAAATCCAATGACATATACCTTTCATCAGCCTTTATTATTCCTTGGTGAAATGAAGTCTGTTTATTATAGTAGTGTTTAACAGATATTTATTAGTATTTCTACTATCTATGTTCTCAGAACACACAATACATTCTCAGGATATCACAAAGTTCCTTACTGGAAGTCTGATCACTTTGCATTGGGCCTTTTGTTACATTCATATACAACTATTTATTCAAACTCTAATGATCAGAAATATAGTTTTCTTTACTATTTTTCTCTTTGCAATTTAAAATACTGCCATCAAGAATATTTTAATATTGGTATTTTTCCATCACTCACCTTTTTTTAAAGTGAAATTGTTAGGTTTAACTGTGTGAATATTTTTGTAACTTTTGTGATTATATGATTTCCTCTGCACTGCAAGAGCACTGAATATGGAATAAGAGAATATGGATTAAAATCCTAGCTCTGCCACTTAATACTTAGGAAAGCTTTAGACAAACCACTTCACCTTTCTGGGCTTTAACTTGCTCTTCTATAAAATTAGGGGGAGTTGGACTTAAAGGTATAAGTGAAAATGCACTTTTTAAACAAAAAACATATAAAGCTAAGCACAGGGGAGTCAATAGAAAAGCATAATAGTTTAAAAAAGCAAAATGGGAGAAACAAAGATGATAAAATTATAGTCTTTGTTCTCAAGGAATTTCCATGCTATCAGGAATAATGACATAAATAAAGAAAGGTAAAATACAAGATAAATCATTATGAAGGCAAATGAGAAAAACAGATGAGGTAGTCTAGGAAAATAAGATGGAGAGAATACTTTCTTTTAAAAAAAGGTTTTCAGCCCTCCCGTTGCTGCCTGCTGCCCGCCTCGGCCTTCCTGAGGCCTCATCACCCCCATCCCCGAAGTCTCCGCGCGGTGGTCTTTGCTAAGTCATTAAATAATTGCGGTGGAGGCCGAAGCATGTCTGAAAAACTACCCTACAAAGTCGCTGACATCAGCCTGGCCACATGGGGACGTAAAGCCCTGGACATAGCAGAGAATGAGATGCCCGGCTTGATGAAACTTCGAGAGATGTACTCAGCCTCCAAGCCACTGAAGGGTGCCCGGATTGCTGGCTGCCTGCACATGACTGTGGAGACAGCTGTCCTCATTGAGACACTGGTGGCTCTGGGAGCCGAGGTACAGTGGTCCAGTTACAACATTTTCTCCACCCAGGACCATGCAGCAGCTGCCATTGCCAAAACTGGTGTTCCTGTGTACGCTTGGAAGGGGGAGACTGACAAGGAATATCTCTGGTGCATTGAGCAGACCCTCTATTTCAAGGATGGGCAGCCCCTCAACATGATCCTGGATGATGGTGGGGACCTCACCAACCTCGTTCACACCAAGTACCCTGAGCTCCTGAAGGGCATTAGAGGCATCTCTGAAGAAACCACCACCGGCATCCACAATCTCTACAAGATGAAGCTCAATGGAGTTCTGAAAGTGCCAGCCATCAATGTGAATGATTCTGTTACCAAGAGCAAGTTTGACAACCTGTATGGCTGCCGTGAGTCCCTCATCGATGGCATCAAATGAGCCACAGATGTGATGATTGCAGGCAAGGTGGCTGTGGTGGCAGGCTATGGTGATGTGGGGAAGGGCTGTGCCCAGGCCCTTCGAGGCTTTGGTGCCCGAGTCATCATCACAGAGATAGACCCCATCAATGCACTGCAGGCCTCTATGGAGGGTTATGAGGTGACCACCATGGATGAGGCCTGCAAAGAGGGAAACATCTTTGTCACCACCACAGGCTGTGTAGACATCATCTTGGGCAGGCACTTTGAACAGATGAAGGACGATGCCATAGTATGTAACACTGGCCACTTTGACGTGGAAATAGATGTAAAGTGGCTGAATCAAAATTCTGTGGAGAAGGTGAACGTGAAACCTCAGGTGGACCGCTTTAAGCTGAAGAATGGGCGGCGGATCATCCTGCTGGCAGAGGGCCGTCTAGTCAACCTGGGCTGTGCTATGGGCCATCCCAGCTTTGTCATGAGCAATTCCTTCAGCAACCAGGTGCTAGCCCAGATTGAGCTGTGGACACACCCGGACAAGTACCCTGTGGGAGTGCACTTCCTCCCCAAGAAGCTGGATGAAGCTGTGGCCGAGGCCCACCTTGGCAAACTGAATGTGAAGCTGACAAAGCTGACAGACAAACAGTCCCAGTACCTCGGCGTCCCCAGAGAGGGCCCCTTCAAACCAGACCACTACCGGTACTGAGTCCTGGCCAGCTCAAAGACTCCAAGTGACCAGGCGCATCTTCTTGCCTATCCAGCCCCTCTTGCACAGAGTAATAAATGGTATTGAGGTTTGAAAAAAAAAAAAAAAGGTTTTCAGTCAGCAAAATTCTACCTTCTTACCCTCCCACCTATCATACTTCCCAATTGAAAAATAAAGAAAAACAAAACTCCTGATACAAATATGTAAAATAAGACAAAACTAATTCCCTTGAAGTGTCAGTCTGCATTTTGTATCCATCATTTCCCTATCAAGAAGTAAATAACATTGTACACACTGTACCTTGACTCCAACATAGAGATATCATTTTGGTCTTCTTCTATTACAAGAATTGCTAACTCTTTCAAAGTCATTTGATTTTACAGTGTCTTGGAATAAAATATTCTCCTGCTTCTGCTCACTCTACTTTATGTCAATTCATATAAGTTGTCTGGTTTCTATGAAACTATCCACTTTATCATTTCTTACAGCACAACAGTATTCTATCACATTAATATACCGTAACTTGTATCCTCTCAGATTCTAATTCTTTGCCACCTCAAAAGAGCTGCTATATTTATGTACATTTGATTTGGTAAAGACCAATCTCTCCTTTAATGTGTCCTCTAATTTTCCCTTCTCCCATCTCCCTTTTCTTGCCTATATCCCAGTTCACTTAAATGGAATGTAAGATCTATAAACCAAGGTAATCTGGATGTGGTCACATAAGGGATGGAAAGACTTCTTGGGTGTCAGTGAACTTAAATGGATGGGAATAGGTGACCTTAATTCAAATAATCACTACATATACTACTATAAAGCAAAAATCCCTTAGAAGAAATGGAGTAGCCCTAATAGTCAATAAACAATCAACAAAAAAATATGTCTATCCTCCCACTGATTCCAGAGGTCAAAAGGTGATCAGTTCTTTGAAGACCTACAACATCTTCTAGAAATAACATCAAAAGATCCAACCATTCTGGAGAGCAATTTAGAACTATGCCCAAAGGACTATAGAACTGTGTATACCCTTTGATCCAGCAATACCACTGCTAGGTTTATATCCCAAAGACATCCCCCAAAAGAAAAAAAGACCTATTCATACAAAAAAATGTATACCAGCTCTTTTTGTGGTGGCCAAGAATTGGAAATCAAAGGAATGCCCATCAACTGGGGAATGGTTAAACAAACTGTGGTATATAATTGGAACCCAAAACTATAAATAAAAATTTTTCTTTCCAAAAAAAAAAGGTGACAAAAATACACAAAAGAACTATATAAGAAAGTTCTTAACATCACCAATAAACCACCATGTGGTTATTTATCTTGGAGAATGAAGTCAAGTAAGCCTTAGAAAGCTTTGCTAACAATAAGGCTAATGTAAGTGATAGAATTCCAACTGAACTATTTAATATCTTAAAAGATAATGCTGGTAAAGTGTTGTACTCAATATGCCAGCAAAATTGGAAAACACACAACAGTGGCCAGTGTTTGGAAAAGACCAATTTATATCCCAGTCCTAAAGAAGGGCAATGCCAAGGAATGTTCAAATTACTGAACAACTAACTGTACTCATTTCATATACCAGCAAGGTTATGCTTAAGATTCTGAAAGCTAGACTTCAGCAATATATGAACCAAACAAAGTAAGAGCAGGCTGGTTTTTGAAGAGACAGAGGAACTAGAGACCAAATTGCCAACATTTGCTGGATTATGGAGAAAGAGAGGTATTCCAGAAAAACATTTATTTCTGCTTCAGTAACTACACTAAAACCTTTGACTGTGTGGATCACAACAAAATGTGACAAGTCCTCAAAGAGATGGGAGAAGCAGATCATCTTACCTGTCTTTTAAAGAACCTATATGCAGGCCAAGAATTAACAGAATGGAACATGAAACAACTGATTGGTTTAAGATTGGAAAATGAGTATAACAAGGCTACTGTCACCTTATTTATTTAACTTATATGGAGAGTACATCATGCAAAATGAAAAACTGGATGAATCAAACGCTAGAATTAAGGTTTCCAGGAAAAATATCAACAATATCAGATAATCGGATGACAGAAAGTAAAGAGGAATAAATAAGCTTTTTCAGAAGGGTGAAAGAGGAAAGTGTAAAATCTGGCTTGAAGTTTAACACCAAAAGACTTTGGCAACTGGTCCCATCACTTCCTGGCAAAGAGAGGGAGAATAAATGGAAGCAACATCAGATTATATATTATTGGTCTCAGAGATCACTGCAGATGGCAACTACAGCGATGAAATTAAAAGACACTTGAGGGGCAGCTAGGTGGCGCAGTGGATAAAGCACCGGCCCTGGATTCAGGAGTACCTGAGTTCAAATCCAGTCTTAGACACTTGACACTTACCAGCTGTGTGACCTTGGGCAAGTCACTTAACTCCCATTGCCCCTCCAAAAAAAAAGACACTTGAAAGAAGGCTATGGCAAATCTGTATAACATACTGAAAACTGAGACATCACCTTGCTGACAAAGGTCTGTACTGTCAAAGCTATGGTTTTTCCAGTAGCAATGTATACCTGTGAGAGTTAGACTACAAGGAAAGCTGAGCACTGCTCCACTCCTTTTTGACTATAACTGCTAACTCATGCATCATCCATAATGTGGTTCTACAATATACTAGAATTCATTCTTTCTACCTACTTGCAATATTTTATTTTCCCTTTGTCTTAAAAGATCTGAATTTTGGCTATGATGTTTCTGACCTTTTACCTTTTGAGATTTCTCTCAAGAAGCAGTCAGTGGATTCTCTTTCTACTAAGGGCTCAAAAAAGGACTTTGAAAATAAAGTAAGAGAGAAGGAGGAAAATTTGAGAAGAGAAATGAGAGGGATGCAAGAAAATCATGAAAAACAAATTGACAGCTTGGTAAAGGAAACACAAATGTAAGGGGGCTAAAATTCTAGCTATGATAAAATCTAAATGAGTGGTCACCTTAAATTAGAAAATGTATAGCACTAATCTTTGGGCATTAAGTATTTATTAAAGCATATTGGGGGTTAGTAAAAAGAAACACATGGATAAAGTATCCTCAGTCTACCTATCTCTGCCCTTCTCTGCCCAAGTCAGGAACTAAAAAATGGCCCGCTCACTCCTCTGCTTCTCCCAGAAGCCTCCTGTCAAACAGGAAACAGGGCCGTAAAAACACACACAGCTCCAAGCTAATTGGTTGGTAGCTCTGATTGACAGGTCCCACAGGTAGTTCTATAGATGTAACTTCCAGACACTAAAGTCACATGGTTTCTTCTCATGGTCAGAGCTCACAATCTCCCTCCTAGCAGGGGGTGTCATTCCAATTCTCACACAAAAAAATACTGAAGAAAATAACACCTTAAAAATCAGATTAGGCCAAATGGTAAAAGAGGTATAAAAGGAGAAGAATGTCTTGAAAAGCAGGATTGGCCAAAAGGAAAAAGAGGCACAAAAATTCACTAAGGAAAAAGACTCCTCGAAGAGTAGAATTGGCTAAATGGAAAAGGAGGCATAAAATTCACTGAAGAAGAAAAAAACTCCTTAAAGAATAGAATTGGCCAAAAGGAAAAAGGAGGTACAATAGTTCACTGAAGAAAATAATTCCTTAAAAATTGGAACTGAGCAAATGGAAGCTAATAACTCTATGAGAAATCAAGAAACAAACAAAATCAAAAGAATGAAAAAATAGAAGACAATGTGAAGTATCTCATTGGCAAAACAACTGACCTAGAAAATAGATCCAGGAGAGATAATATGAAAATTATTGGACTACCTGAAAGGCATGATGAAAAAAAAAAAGAGCCCAGACATAATCTTTCAAGAAATTATCAGGGCAGCTAGGTGGCGCAGTGGTTAGAGTACTGGCCCTGGAGTCAGGAGGACCTGAGTTCAAATCTGGCCTCAGACACTTAATACATACTAGCTGTGTGACTCTGGGTAAGTCACTCAACCCCAATTGCCTCACCCCCCCCAAAAAAAAATTATCAAGGAAAACTGCCCTGATATTTTAGAACCAGAGGGTAAAATAGAAATTGAAAGAATGCACCAAGGGGCAGCTAAGTGGCACAGTGGATAGAGCACTGGCCCTGGAGTCAGGAGGACCTGAGTTCAAATCTGGCCTCAGACACTTAACACTTACTAGCTGTGTGACCCTGGGCAAGTCATTTAACCCCAATTGCATCACTTAAAAAAAAAAAAAAGAAAGAATGTACCAATTACCTCCTGAAAGAGATCCCAAAATCAAAACTCCCAAGAATATATAGCTAAATTTCAGAGCTCCCAGGTCAAGGAGAAAATATTGCAAGCAGCCAGAAAGAAACAATTCAAGTGCTATGGAGCCAGTCAGGATCACACAAGATTTAGCAGCTTCTACATTAAAGGATCAGAGGGCTTAGAATATGATATTCAGGAGGAGCAAAACTGAGACTACAACCAAGGACCACCTACCCAACAAAACTGAATCTAATCTTTCAGGGGGAAAAAACAGGCAATCAGTGAAAAAGAGGACTTTCAGGCATTTTTGATGAAAAGACCAGAGCTGAACAGAAAATTACTTTCAAATGCAAGACTCAAAAGAAGCATAAAAAGGTAAACAGGATGGGGCAGCTAGGTGGCACAGTGGATAGAGCACCAGCCCTGGAGTCAGGAGGACCTGAGTTCAAATCTGGTCTCAGACACTTAACACTTACTAGTTGTGTGACCCTGGGCAAGTCACTTAATCCCAATTGCCTCACTTAAAAAAAAAAAAAAGGTAAACAGGAAAAGGAAATCATAAAGGATTTAATAAGGTTAAACTGTGTGGAGTGACGCCCCCCCTCCTGGAGAGAGACTATAGGAAAGCTCCACCATGAGGAGAAGGCATCTGAGGACAAGCTATGTGGCTTAGAAGATCAGTTCCTTGGCATTAGGAAGTGACGTTTGCTCATGGGTACTATCGATCAAAACTCCCAGCCAATTAGCTTGGAGCTGTGTGTGTGGGGACAGGCTGTTTCTGTTTTCGAGAGGTTTCTGGGACCAAGAAGGGGCAAGGGTCGCGCTCGCACTCGTACTCTTTCTCTCTCTTTTTCGCAGGGACCTCATGTGGAGTGAAGCTGAGATGCTGGCTCCCTTAGATAGATAGATGAAGGCACCTCTTTCTCTCTTCTCACCAAATTCTTATGCTCCTTAATAAATGCTTAAAAGTCTAAACTCTTGCTAAAGCTTCTAATTTATTGGCAACCACTAATTAGATTTTTAGACAGTCTAGATAGAATTACAGACAGCAACTATTCAACTGTTTATATTCCTACATAGGAAGATGATACCTGTAACTCACAAGAACTTTCTCATTATTATAATCAACCACATCAATAACAAAACTAACTGAAATCATATGATTATCTCAAGAGATACAGAAAAGGCTTGACAAAATACAGCACTCATTCCTATTAAAAACACTAGAGAGCAGGGGGCAGCTAGGTGGCACAGTGGATAAAGCTCCAGCCCTGGATTCAGGAGGACCTGAGTTCAAATCTGGCCTCAGACACTTGACACTTACTAGCTGTGTGACCCTGGCCAAGTCACTTAACCCTCATTGCCCCACAAAAACAAAAAAACAAAAACAAAAAACCCCACTAAAGAGCATAGGAATAAATGGAGCTTTCCTTAAAATGATAAGAAGTATCTACCTAAAACTATCAGTAAACATCCTGATAAGATCAGGGATGAAACAGGGATGTTCATTATCACCTCTATTATTTAATATTGTCCTAGAAATGTTAGCTTTAGCAATAAGAGAAGAAAAAGGAATTTAAGGAATTAGAACAGGCAAGGAGGAAACAACTATCATTCTTTGCAGATGATATGAGGGTATACTTAGAGAATCCTAGAGAATCAACTCAAAAATTACTTGAAACAATTAACTTTAGCAAAGTTGTAGATTATAAAATAAAGCCATATAAATCGTCAGCATTTCTATATATGACCAACAAAGTCCAGCAACAAGAGATAGAAAGAGAACTTCTATTTAAAATAACTGTAGACAATATAAAACATTTAGGAGTCTACCTGCCAAGACAAAATCAGGAACTATATGAACACAATTACAAAATACTTCACACGAATAAAATCAGATCTAAATAAATAGAAAAATATCAATTGATCATGGATAGGCCAAACTAATAAAATAAATATGACAATTCTACCTAAATTAATTTATTTATTCAGTGCCATACCAATCAGACTACCTAAAAATTATTTCATATAGCTAGAAAATATAATAACAAAAGAATAATAACAAAATTCATCTGGAAATATCAAGAATATCAAAGGAACCACAGGAAGATGGGCTAGCTGTACCAAATCTAAAGCTATACTATAAAGAGGCAGTCATCAAAACTATTTGGTACGGCTAAGAAATAGAGTGGTAGATCAGTGGAATAGGTTAAGCACAGGTGACACAGTAGTAAATGAGTATAGTAATCTACTGTTTGATTAACCCAAAGACTCCAGCTTCTGGGATAGGAACTCTGACAAAAATTGCTGGGAAAACTGGAAGACAGTATGGCAGAAACTAAGCATAGATCAACATCTTATACCATATACCAAAATAAGGTCAAGATAGGTACAAGATTTAGATATAAAAGGTGATACCATATGCAAATTAGGAGAGGAATGAAAAGTTTACCCCTCAGATCTATGGAGAGGAAAAGAACTTATGACTAAACAAGAGATAGAGAATATTATGAAATGCAAAATGGATCATTTTTATTACATTAAATTAAGAAAGGTTTTGTACAAACAGAAGCAATGCAGCCAAGATTAGAAGGAAAGCAGAAAGCTAGTAAACAATTTTTACAGCCACTGTTTCTGATAAAGGCCTCGTTTATTTTTATTTTATCATAAAAGTGTTTTATTATCTTCCAGTTACATGTAAAGATAGTTTTCAATATTACTTTTCATAAGATTTTTAGTTCCAAATTTTTCTCCTTCCTTCCCTTCCCTCCACCTCCCCAAGACAGAAAGCAGTCTGATATAGATTATATATGTACAATCACATTAAACATATTTCTGCATTAGTCATGCTGTGAAAGAAGAATCAGAACACAAGGGGAAAAACCTCAAAAAGAAAAAAACAACCAAAAAAGTACAAACAGTATGGTTCAATCTGCATTCACAATCCACAGTTCTTTTTTCTAGATGTGGAGAACATTTTCCATCATCAGTTCTTTGGAAATGTCTTGGATCACTGCACTAATGAGAAGAGCCGAGTCTATCACAGCTGATCATCACACAATGCTGATGTTACTGTGTATAATGTTCTCCTAGTTCTGCTCACTTCACTCAGCATCAGTCCACTTAAGCCTTTCCAAGTTTTTCAGAAATATGACTGTTCATCATTTCTTACAGAATAATAGCATTACTTTACATTCATATACCACAACTTGTTCAGCCATTCCCCAATTGATGGGCATTCCCTTGATTTCCAATTCTTTGTCACCACAAAAAGAGCTACTATAAACATTTTTGTACTTGTGGGTCCTTTTCCCTTTTCTATGATCTCTTTGGGATACAGATCTAGTACTGGTATGACTGGGTCAAAAGGTACACACAGATTTCAGAAAAGACTTAAGTGGACTGATGCTGAGTATGATAATCAACTGTGAAAGATTTAGCTCTTCTTAGCCATACAATGATCCAAGAAAATTCCAAAGGACTCATGATAGAAAATGCTATCCAGATCCAGAGAACGAACTGTGGGCTCTGAATGCAGATTGAACCATACTGTTTCATGTGGCACTATGGATGATGTTTATCTATGAAGATAATATGTATTTTTCATCAAAGCATAAAATAAACTATGTAAAAACTTCCAAAAACGAACACGCAAACAGTGAATAGCAAGTAAACCAATTTATTCAAGAACCTAGCAAACATAAATAATAATTTATACACACTTCTAGGTCATGTGAGCAACAAGAATGAGGACAAGACATTTTTATGATCCCCACACCCACTCAAGCATCTCCAAAACAGAAATTATGCATCAAAAATAAAGCTTTAGGGGCAGCTAGGTGGCGCAGAGGATAGAACACCGGCCCTGGAGTCAGGAGTACCTGAGTTAAAATCCGGCCTCAGACACTTGACACTTACTAGCTGTGTGACCCTGGGCAAGCCACTTAACCCCAATTGCCTCACTAAAAAAACAAAACAAAAAAAATAAATAAATAAAGCTTTAGCTCTCTCCATGGTCCAGAACACCCAAAATACAAAAGAAAGTTTAATGATATGAATTGATGCTCACTGACCCTTAGTTCACTCAGCAACCCTCCCCCACCTCTCATGCAGCTATCATTTAGCCTGAATCTAGCAGACACAAGGATGTGACACAGGCCTCCAGCAAAACCCACTCCAATACCACAGTCCCACGCCCCTCCAATGCTGATAATGTTTTATATAATTGTACATTTATAACCTATATCTGATTGCTTACTACCTCAAGGAGGGGAGAAGGGAGGGAGGAAAGGAGGGATAAAAATTGGAACCCAAAACTATAAATAAAAATGTTTATTACTTAAAAAAAAAAAGAATGCAAAATAAGTTTCTATCACAGAAAGGCACCTAAGTAGTACTTTTGATCTTAATATAAGAATAGTGGGGGGCAGCTAGGTGGTGTAGCAGATAAAGCACAGGCCCTGGATTCAGGAGGACCTGAGTTCAAATCCAGCCTCAGACACTTGACATTTACTAGCTGTGTGACCCTGGGAAAGTGACCCTGAAAAGTCACTTATAGCCCAGCAAAAAAAAAAAAAAAAGATATGTGTGTGTGTGTGTATATGTGTATGAATAGTGAATGGGCCTATGATTTCATTCATATAAGGGATGACAATTATGAGGCTAGTCCTTCCACCAGTGAAGACTGGCACCCTTTTTACAATGTATAATCTTATAGAACTACTTAGAGAATATCTGATATTTTATACAATGTGTTATGATTTACAAAGTAACTTATATAGTATCTCATTTGATGCTGTGTCAAGATAATAGAATGTGGTAGATAAGGAGATTTAGCAGATACTCAAAGGCCCACCTGGAGATTAATCTAAACTGATTGAATTAAGTGAGAATGATTGACTGCTGATTAGTGTACTTCCAGTTAACTAGGTTGTAAGCACATCTGGCTGACCCTTAAGAAGGTATTGTTCTCAGAAGCTAAAAACTTTGAACTTAACTCAAGACCACCTTCAAGTCCAGTGAACCAATGGATTTGAATGACACTAGCTAATCAGCTTGGAGAGCCTCCCATTTCTGGGAGGAGGGCACGAAGTAGGAAGCAGACTCTGGCTGAGGATTGAGTTCCTCTTTTGGTTCAAGACATCAGTTTGGTGGCAGGACTACAAGTGGGAGGTTTAGGGAGGCTAGTATTTACATGCTATAAGAAATCTGTTCTCAATCTTTTTCTCTTTTTTACTATATCTTTTAATAAACCCTTTAAAAGCCTAAACTCATTTATCAGTGATTTTAGCCAGTTTCCCCCAAAACTGGGGAGACAGATTAGAACCCACATTTAGAATGCTCACTTATGATAACCCTATAAGGAAAAGAGTATATTATCCCCATTTGAAGATGAAGAAAAGGAGGTGAAGTGATTTGTCCAAGGTGACAAAGTTATCAATCATTCAAGTGGGATTTAAACTTAAGGCTCTGAAGTGTCTTTTCTGCCTTCCACTAGTCCCTCAGATATTCAGAATCCATAACAAGAGGGTATTGACATTAAGTAAACATGCTGTTTTTAGGTACCAGAACTGTGTTGTACTGCTACATATAAACATCTGATTCAAAAAATGTACTTTAGATACTAACCAGGCCTTGCTAAATGCCCATCGTCATAACTTCCTCCTGCCAAGAAAGACATTCTCTTGCAATCTGGAGGTGCGTAGTGAGTATTACAATGACAGGAATCGAAATTGTTGCAACGCTAAAAAAAGAAAGAAATTGGTTCAGTTGGTTATTATGTTTAAAAAATTTTTTTTGAAAAGGAACATATTCATCAAACTTACAATACTTCTTGAAAAATTAAGTAATTCTTACATTTTTATATTAACCTCAATTTTTTAAAAATCACAATCAAGCAATGTCTTAGTATGAGAAAGGAGGACATCAAAAAGTGGTGGAAAGATTTAAATTATTATTAAAGACAAAATTATTCACCTCTTTTGATCCATACCTTCAAAGTATATTTATGTAGGAGAGATACTTCTGAGTGCCTACTTGTATGACCACATTAGGTAAATCTTTATATTGTGACTATTCATTATCTTAATACCATCAAGGCTATATATTATGTTCATTCTTATTAAGGAGGAATACCACCTTTCTGTGGCAATAAAAAACAAAACACAACCTTAACCACTTATATCACCCTTCGATTCCTCTTCTGCAGAGGAGGTGGTGGGCCAGGAAAGCAGAATCATGGTCTGCCTAGAGCAACAATGTCCTGTGCAGTAGAAATGCTCATCAAAAGAACTTAATAGGGGCAGCTAGGTGGCACAGTGGATAAAGCACCAGCCCTGGATTCAGGAGGACCTGAGTTCAAATCCAGCCTCAGACACCTGACACTTACTAGCTGTGTGACGCTGGGCAAGTCACTTAACCCTCATTGCCCCGCAAAACAAAAACAAAAAGAACTTAATAACAGAAAGAACTAGGACAGGGCACTAGCCTGAGGGTTTTAGGGGAGCTCAGCCAGGGAAAAAAGAAAGACTAGCATCCAGCTAGGGACAGTTTTGTCCTCCAAGAAGGGATAAAGACTTGTAAAAAGTGAATGCCCCAGTGTGGGAGGAAGCTTTGAGGTCCAGCCCTGGGGAATCCACTACCAAAAGGGAAGGAGAAAAAAACTGAGTTATAGGGAAATATAAGGAACAACAGACTGAAATTACCAAAGATTTCAGGAGAAAGGGAACTCACTTAGAAGTGCTAAAGATAAGAAAAACCAGCAAAGAAGGTATTAAAAGAAGAGACATGCAAATGAATCTAAACATCTCAATAAATATTATAAGACAAAGGAAAATAAATCAATACCTAAAGGGGCAGAGGATCTTTAGGATTACCAAGAGAACACGAAACCAGAGAAGTATGTTTTCAAATGATTCAGGAGAGAAATAAGAATTGTGGGGAAAAAAAAGAATCTGTTGCCTTCTGAGTATAAATTGTAGTGGGACATGGGACCCCAAGAAACCCAAAGACCCTAACCCCCAAGGAATCTTTAAACTTTTCCAAGGGAAAAACAGCTCTGCCTCTCACCTCAGGAATGTAGTATGGCTGAGCATAAAGACCCTGGTCTGATAGGAACAAAGATGAGATACTGATAAGGATGGGTGTTTTCAAACTCCAGCTGCTCCTTTTCCAATGATTTTGCCCCTCACAGTTTCTTTGCATTCCCCCAATCCTCTCCCAGTTGTTTTTAATATCTTTGTGTGTAAACATATAAAGAGAACAGCTCTTCTCAGGGAGACAGTCACTATAGTGGCTCTGTATCCTGGCCTCTCTCCTAATAAACTTTTTATTTTATAAGATTCACAATGAACCTCCAATTCTTTGGGTGAGTTAACCTGCCTGACTGAGCCAGGTCAGAAATTCTTTCCAATGCCAGGCCAGAAGTTCTTCCCAACAGCATAAATAATAGGCAGAATAGGAACACTGAATTCTACAGTGGCAAATTTAACCAAAGAAACAAAATAGAGAACTGATTAGAAATTCAAATACATAGAAATGAAGGTCGAAATAGAAGAAAGGAAAAAATGTTTTAGCATATATGATCTACATAAAACAAAACATTGATCTCAAAGACAAATTGGATAATTTGTAAGATAATTAGGTAGGAATCATAGGTCTCCCAGAAGAACTTAATAAATCAAAAAATCTGAACACCAGAATGGTGAGAAAAAATGATTCTTATATTAATAACCAATTTTATATATGGGACCCAAAGATCTTCCTTTTGCTTGCTCATTCAAAGCCCAGTCTCTCAAGGACATTTCTGACCTTGCCCCAAAATTCATCCCACCCAGACCATTTTATCTAAATGGAATTCTTACTGTAACCCCACCATTGTTCAACTCATCTAGGACTGGGTAGAGAACAGGTTCTTTTGTATAGATTGCTGGAGGCAGAATAATCTGGGAGAGTGCTGACATGATCCTAGCCCCTCATTAGAAAAAGTCTACCTATCATGATATTCATTCTATCATTTATTGTTAAGCAATCAGGGTTGATCTCTGCCTATTTAGAAGAGCTATTTTTCTAAAGATATTTAAGGTATTCAATGTTTCCATTAGTTGTCTATTTGCTAGCCTAAATAATAAATTGATTATTAATTACCTAGAAACTCTCATGGCTTTTCATTTATCTCAATGGAAAGCAGGAAACAATATCTGTTCTAGATACTATGCTAAGTGTTGGGGAATAAAAATAGAAGCAAAACCAAAAGACAGTCCTTACCCTTGTTGCGAAAATTTATCAGTCCAATGAAGAACAGAAACAGCGAAGTCTCCAAGCCATAGGGAAATAGGTTTATTGAGAAAGGGTGCCTGTCTCACAATAAAGCTGGCTTCAGGTCTATGACCAAAAGGCCTCAAGCAGTCCCAGTCTCAGACTTTTATAGCCCTATAAGGCTACTAATTTTAGACACACAACATAATCAAAATAGGACATATCTACTAGGAAAAACACTTAATGCAATAAGAGTAGTTCATATCTAAAAGAAGAGTCACAAAAAACAAGCAAAGTAGTGAGGAAGAGCCACAAACAGATAATGCCACAACTGAAGTATGTGGTTCTGTATGTGGTCCTACCAACTTCAGTAGGTGACTATTCCTGATTGGTCTATCTAGCTCAGGAGTTACTATTCTTGATAGTTGACTTTTTAAAGTTGTGGACTTAGCTGATAATTACATGTTGTTGCAGAACCATCTCAATGTAATATGTGTAATAAAAAAAAATTTTTTTAAAGTAATATGTGTAATAGCCCTACTAACATCTATCTTACTTAATCCATTATTATTACTGACTTAAGCTACTAATAAAAAATACCTGAATATGTTAAATCACAATTTTAGTTAATATCCTGATTATTACCATAGTTAAATCACTTACATCTAAGGGGTGGGGAAAATCTCATTCACACCCTCAAGGAGTTTAGATTCTATGGGGGAAGACGACATATCAAAGGAAGCTGAAAAACAAGAGATGTGTGGATAAAAGGATTAAGAAAAAGAAGAGGTGGAGAGGAGGAAGGTTCCTAACACAGCTGCATGATTTTGAAATCCAAAAAGGCACAGAAAGGACTGGGAGGAGAATGAAGGTAGACTGCCCTGTGCCATTCTGCAAAATGGAAGTTAGAAGGGAAAAAAAACTGGGAGAAGACTTTTATAGATAAGGGTCTCAAATTTCAAATATATAAAGAACTTTGTCAAGTTTATAAGAATATGAGTCATTCCCCCAATTGATAAGTGGTGAAAGGATATGAACAGGCAGTTTTTTTTAGTGAAGTAATCAAAACTATATATAGTCATATGACAAAATGCTCTAAATCACTGATTAGAGAAATTAAAATTAAAACAACTGAGATGTCATCTTACACCTATCAGATTGGCTAAAATGGTAGAAGGGGAAAATGACAAATGTTGGAGGGGATATGAAAAAATTGGGACACATTCACAGTTGATGGGAAGGTGAACTGATCCAATTATTTTGGATGGCAATCTGGAATTATGCGCAAAGAGTTATAAAACCATGTATACCCTTTGAGCCAGCAATAACACTATTAGGTCTGTTTCCTGAGGTGATTAGGGGAAAAAGGAAAAGAGGGATTGTAGGGATGTTCTTCAATTGGGGAATGGCTAAATAAGTGCTATGTGACTCTAACAGAATATTACTGTGCTATAAGAAATGATGAGCTGGTTGGTTTTACAAACACATGGAAAGACTTGCATGAAATAATGAAGACTGAAATGAACAGAACCAAAAGAACATTGTATAAAATAACAGCAAAATGGTTCTAAGAACAACTTTGAACAACAAAGTCATTTTGAGTATTATAAATATTCAAATTAACTACAAGGGACCAATGAAGAAATGTGCTATCCACATCCAAACAAAGAAATAATAAATAGAAGTATGTATAGTATGATTTTACATATGTATGCATAATGTAAAAAGAGAGAAGAGAAGGAAAAACTAGATAACTAGATAAAAGAAAAATTAATAAGTTAAGCAAAGTCAAAAACTAGGAAAAGAAGTGACCAATGAGGGTGAGAGGAAGAGAGCCTGAGAGAGTAAGGTTACCTTGAAGTATGTTAAGCATAAATAACAGAAAATACATAGTACTGTCTTTAAAGAGAAAAGAAACAATCCTAATTCAGAAAAAAGAACAATGTTAGAGAAAAATTTAGGAAAATTAAACCTAACTCATAACTTTAAATGTTAATGGATTACACAATCAAAAAAAAAACATAGTAAGACCAAATTGGAAAAGAAAACAAAACCTCACAATCTGTCGCATACAAGAAGCATATCTAAAAAACAAAGACTTATAGAGAATAAAAATGAGGAACCAAAATAAAATTTACCATGCATCAAGAGAATCCACAAGAGCAGGAATTCCAATCATGCTATCAAACAAAGCAAAAACAAATATTCATAAAATGAAAAGAGAAAAATAAGGAAATTGCATTATTCTGAAAAGAACCATAGAAAATAAACCAATATCAATATAAAACTTTATGGTCTACAACCTCCAGATCACATGACGAACAAGACGGAGATCCATACATTTTTTTCAATCCCCACAATTTCTCGAACCTCTCCAAAATAGAAGCAAAGAAGATTAAAAACCCCATGAACAAACACCTAACTTGAGCTCACTTAGCACCTCCTACCTCACAGCCCTAACAGCAAGGCTGCACCAAGCCCAAAGGTATCAGACTTGCAGCCTGCAAAACTCCCTAGTGCAGCTGTGGTGGGTGAAAAATGAAATGAATAAGGAAACAAAGCTTTGAGCTTCTAAGCATATTGATTTATTAAGCAATGCATGTCAAATGCTTAAGAAATCAGGATCAGGCCTCCTCAGCTTTGGCATTGGACCCCAAATACAAGAGGAGGCAGATTTTTATGTATTAAAAACAATCAAATAAGACCAATTAATTAAAAGAAAACAAGTAACCAGGATACAACATTAGGTCATACAATTTCTAACTGGAGGAAAGATTAGGGACTTTCCAAGTTGGAAGGGGGAAAGTGAACAGGTAAAATTCTTTGAAATCAGAAAAAGAGGTATCCCACTCTGCCAAGTGTCTGTAAACAATCAAAGGAATATGGAAACAATAACTGACTGATCATTATGAGGTCAGTTTTCAGATAAGAAATATGGGTTGTTTGAAATGTATACTATGACACAAATGGACACCCTGGGGATTTTAAAAGAACACAGAACTACAACATGCTGTTCCTGAGTAGTTGAAAAGAGAATTCAGAATTGTGAAGGCAGACTTCCCCAGCACAACTGAAACAATTAGAAGAATAGAAAAATTCGAATCCATGGTGACAAGCATCACCAAAGAAACAAAAGAGAGGACATGATTGGGAATACAAATAAACAGAAGTGAAAGACAAACTGGAAAAAGAGAAGCAAAAAACAATAATAATAATTTTTTTAGAACCTTTCTCTCCATACAAGCAAAACATATTAAAGTTTTGAAGACAGAGAGCAAAGGACTATAGATCTCCCAGAAGAACACAACTAGTCAAAAAACTTAAGCAGCTTAATCCAAGAAATAATACAAGAAAACAGCCCAGAACCTCTGAACACATAAAACATAGTGCCAACTGAAAGAATCCAAAGATCATCTCCAGGAAAACAAAAAAATAAAAAAATATAAAACAACCCAAGGCTGGAAACTCCAAGGTGGTTAAATTTAATAATTCTATTGAGATACAAAAAATTCTGCAAGCAACCAGGAGAAAGACCTTCAAATAAAAAGGAAAGAAAAGGTAAACACAAGCTTAACACCCAACAGACCATGTAAGAAGGGATGGAATAATGTGTTTCAAAGAGCAATGAAGCTCAATCTGCAGCCCAAGGTGACCTACCCTGAAAATTTGAGCTTAGCCATAAATAAAAAAGATGGAATTTGAAGAAGAGACATTAGAAACATTCTTAGAAAGAAAACCAGAAATAAAAAGATTATTTGCTTCCCAAATATTCCATATGGCAGACATGGAAAAAAAAAAAGTGAATGAATGTACCACTCAACGGCAACAACAGTAACAGAGTAACAGGAAAGATACCATTAAGAGACTTCTTTCCAAATGTACACAAGGAGATAGGGATTAAGAGAGAAGTCCAGTAGAGCTTGGGGTCTATCTCTCAAGGAAGCCATTAATAAGAATAAATTCCCCATAAACATCAAAGTACTTATAGCTACACTTTTGTGATAAAGAACTGGAAACAAAGTAAATGCCCATTGACTAGAGAATAGCTAAACAAATTGTGGTGCATGAACATAATGGAATATCACTATGCTGTCAGAAATTATGAGTGTGATGAATACAGAGAAGTATGGAAAGATCAAAATGAACTGATACTGAGTAGAGTAAGCAGAGCTAAGAAAACAATATGCACAATGACTATAACAATTTAAATGTAAAAAAACACACACATATCAAAAGTGAACATTACAAAATTATAAAGCTCAAGTAAATGAGGCAGTGAGGTACTACAGTAGATACAACACTATACCTAGAGTTGGAAGACTTTGGCCAAATCTGGCGTCAGACACTTACTAGCTATGTGGCACCCTGGGAAAGTCACTTAACTCTGTTTGTCTCGGTTTCCTCATCTATAAAATGAGCTGGAGAAGGAAATGGCAAACTACTCCAGAATCTCTGCCAAGAAAACCTCAAATGGGGCCATAAAGAGTTGGACACAACTGAAAAATGACTGAACAATAATGGCCCAATTTTTTTTTAATGATACTACTGCACCTGATATTTATATAGGGCTTACTGTGTGCCAAGAACTGTGCTAAGTGTTTTACAATTATCTTATTTGATCCTTATAACAAACCTGGAAAGAGGGTGACATAATTATTATTGTTGTTGCTATCTCCATTTTATAGATTGGAAAACTAAGGCAGAGTTTAAGCAACTTGCTCAGGGTCACACAGTTAATAAGTGTCCAGAGCCAGATCTAAACCAGGCCTTCATAACTCCAGGCCTGGTCCTCTATCCACTATATCACCTTGCTGTCTATAAAAAAAATAAGATATGAGAGAATACTCCTAACTCATGTCCTCATGGAGGTGAGAGGTCCACAATTGTTGCACATTGTACATATTTTCAGACTTTATCAGTGTATTGATCAATTGTGCTAATTTTTTCCTCTTCATTTTCTTTTTCTTTTTGTCCTTAAAAAAGTATTTGTTATGCCATCCTGGGGTGGACCAGACCACAGGAGGTTGACACACTCTCTCTATCTAGGTAATGCAGGGCTTTCTGAACTCTACTTTGGAGCCATGTGCACTCTGTCTCTATGGTGCTGGGGGCTTTGGGCTTGCCTTAAATATCGTCAACTCTTTACTAACATTTAATATGATTTAATAATAAATGCTTGCTGCCAAAAAAACACTATTTGTTACATGAGATGGCTTTCTGGGAGGAAAGGAAGAAAGATACTGGGAAAATCTATGAGCTCATAAAAAAATATAAAAGAAAAAAACACATGCTTAGATGCTTAGCATCTAAATTTGTAAAGAAAAAAATTAAAGAATACATAGTAATACAATAATAGCAAGAGACTTTAATCTCCCTATCTCAGTTTTGAACAAATCTAACAGAAAGATTTCTGAAAAGGAAAATATATAATTGAGTAAATTTCCAGAAAAATTATAGCTAAAAGATTCATGGCATCTTCTAAATGTAACTGCTAAAGAACACACACACATCTCTCAGCATGGAACTCTTAAAAGAATTGCCTATTTATCAGGGTAAAATGATACTGAAAATAAATACAAAAAGGTAGAAATATTAAACACATCCCTTATACACCTTAGCAAAATAAAATAATAATTAGTCAAGTAGCACAAATAAATAGACCCAATTGTACACTTAGCAATGAAACTGAAAACATTGATTGGGCCATAGAACAAACCATAGAAATAATAAATTATTATGTGAAAGAAAATCATAATGATGATATAACATACAAAAATTTCTGAGATGCAACTAAAGCAGTTCTCAGGTGAAAATATACATGAACATAATGGAAAAGTAGAGGACTAATGAACTGAATATTCATTTAAACATTAGCAATCCTTGGCGGCAGCTAAGTGGCACAGTGGATAAAGCACTTGCCCTAGATTCATTTCATTAGCAATCCAACAAATAAAACTAAAATAGGCATTAAAGATGAGATATTAAAAATCAGAATAAAAAGATAAATTGTAATCCAAAGATTATAGAATTTATACTCAAAACTAGAAGCTCATTATTCAAGAAGGATAACAAAACTGATAAGATCATGGGAAATGAGGGTTAAGTGACTTGCTAAGGGTCACACAGCTAGTAAGTGTCAAGTGTCTGAGGCCAGATTTGAACTCAGGTCCTCCTGAATCTAGGGCAAGTGCTTTATCCACCATTTGGAGTAGATGAACTTCCTTCCCCTGCCGTCCCTCTTCTTAATCATCTCCAAGAAATAGATCTGTGCATATTTGGGTTTGTTCTATGTATCTGTCCTCCATTAAACCCAGGAGTCCAAGCCATGGCAAACTTGGAGGAGGCAGGATGGCTGACAGGATTCTACAGCCAGCTGGTCTGGCAGGGAAACCCTGAGAAGCAAGGGTGCCTGAGACTCAAACTCAAAGGAACTTTTGGACTTGGAACTACAACTGCACTCCATAGAATTTGAGCTAAGCTATGAACCTAAATTCCCTTTCGTTCCTCAGAGACTGAGGTGGTATTTGGGACAGGGGGAGGAAGGGGAAAATTATCCCTCCCACATATTGAGGGAGTAAGTTTGTATTTTTGTGATTATATCTTAGAAGTAAATGCTTCTTGGTAAAAGATTTTTAAAAAGCAGTTGGCCAGGGGGCAGCTAGGTGGCACAGTGGATAGAGCACCAGCCCTGGAGTCAGGAGTACCTGAGTTCAAATCCGGCCTCAGACACTTAACACTTACTGGCTGTGTGACCCTGGGCAAGTCACTTAACCCCAATTGCCTCACTTAAAAAAAAAAAAAAAAGCAGTTGGCCAAAGCAAGTTTCTTTAAATAATAATCACTATTTCTCTGTTACTCACTCCTCTTCCATGACACTTTTCAGTGGCATTACAATGTCCTTCCAACAAAAAACGAGCCTCTATGCAAGAAAAGTGTGAACATGCCTAAAAAGAAAAAAAAATTAAATGGTAAAGATCTATATAGACATACCCAACATAACTCTGATCCAAACCAATATCATTTCATAATAACATCATTAGGACATAATCTTGCCCCAATAAAATCTAGAACCCCAGTATAAAATTAAAACCTCCCTGACTAGGTGTCTCTGCCTCCTCCTCTGTACTTATGAATCATGCAGCTACCATTCCCTGTTCTCCTACCCTGACCAGCCAATCAGGTCAATATCCCTAACCCTGATTTCTCCAGTTCTTTTTTCTATAAGCTCTCATGGAACAATGAATAAACATGCTGAATTGAACAATGAATGAAATATTTTTTATGGAAGTAATTATAATACAAGCAACATGACACAGTTTGAAGTTGGCTAAAGAAATCAAATATCCATTAAGGTACAAGGTTTAGTAAAGAGAACTGCAAGCAATTTATCAAAATTTATGGGTGAGTACAGTTTGTATAATTAGGGTTAGGGTTAGGGTTAGCATTCAGCCATGTAAAGCTAACTTTGCTTCCTCATCCCTCCAAAAGAAAATAAGCCACAGACAACTCCTGATTGTCACTACTAAACCTTGTATAAGAAATTGATACATTCAAGCAGTAGCAGATAGAAACACTGTAAGACAACAGATCACATTAAACAATATGGGGCAGGCAGGTATGAACACAGAAGGAGTCAAAGGTAATGTGTTCTCAGTTCCACATAAGACAAATATTATGCAAAGTCAACCATTAGTGTACTCAAAGTAGCACCAGAAACAAGAAAATACTGAAGACACTCCTATTGGTCTACTCACTCTTGAGCTATATTTCATAGGCTACTGGCCTAGACCAAAGTTTCTATTAACAAAAATATAACTCATAGCTAAATAACATTCATTCTTGCTAGTCCAAGGAAAGATCCATTACTTCCAGAGGCCTCTGAACATATCAAGACTTTTCATCTGGGATACCTGGCTGATGAGTAAGTTTAAGACTAACTGCCACAAACAGGTGTCTAACAAGTCTCAAGAAGTAGGAAACTACAAGGAAGTTCACTCTGCCAGAGATCCTCTTACCATGAAATGCTATTTACCTCTTGTTGACAGTTTATGATTAAGAGGAAGAGGTCATGGAAGCTTATAGAGGGAATATAAAGGGAAGGGAAGGAGAGGGGACAGGAAAGGAAGAGACTTGAGGGGACAGGAGGGCAGGGGGAAGGGAAGGGAAGGGAAGGGAAGAATAAAAGATACTAGTGACACTTGAAAGACATTTCATTCACATAAAGATTCTATTATAATTATGTGTTTAGGTATCATAACCTTTTACTAGTGGGTAGCAAGGTGCCTCAGTGGCACCAGGCCTGGAGTTTGGAAGACCTGATTTCAAATCTAGCCTCAGACATTTACTAGCTCTATGACCCTGAGCAAGTCACTTAGCTGCTGTTTGCCACAGTTTCCTCCTTTATAAAATGGATATGATAGCACTTATCTCCCATGTTTAATGTGAAGATCAAATGAGATAATAATTGTAAAACTGAGGCAAAATTCTGACCCAGTCTTTAATTATTGAATGGACATTGCCTCAGACAAACTGAGACCTGGGAAAGACCTTAAGCTTAAAAAGGCCAGGGTCTCCCCTTGCATCTGGGACCACTGCCAGTTCTCTCTTGACATACATCTTACCACTGGACTCCAGTGACTCTGGAGGAGAGAGTGAGGCTGATGACTGCACAGCTCTGCCTCACCTAAATCTAATTCACTTGCAAGTCAAGACATCACCCTCCTGGTCCTCTTCAAGAATGAAGGATGAATAACAAGATCAGACAAGTACTAGCTAGACTGGTCATAGTACAAACACGGGCCCTGTGCCTTGTGTTAATGGGGTGAAACCCTGCTGGACCAGTTCAGAAAAAGTTTTTTAGGGCTAGGGTTCATTGGTCCTTTAAAAAAAAATTGGTCTAATAGTACAGCCTATTATATCAGATCCTAGCTTAGGGCATAGAAAGCACTGGAATTGTCTATTATAGATTCTCTGCCTTGACAGTGACACTTTATATGCCATCTGGTGTTATTGGCCTAAAGAAGCTTGTCGAAACTGTACAAGTCATAGAATTCTTCAAATATCTCCATGATAGGGCCATCTTTTGCCAAAAATATCATAATTCAATGAGATATAGGAAAAAAAGGAAGTCAATTCTCACTCAATTCATGGAAAAAACCTCTAAGTTGGAAATCCAGAAACAACCCGGCATGAGCAACAACACTCTGCAGATATTCAAGATGTTCCATGACATTCTCTGCATTTTGAAAGGGTGTGTGAGCTCCTCTTTCAACATCACTATGAGGTTCTGCAGGGTGACATTCTCCTCCCTATGGTAGTATCTGTAGAACAGAATCTCATTTATGGAGCCTAGTTGACAAGGATTTGGAATCGAAGGATGGTGGTTCTAACTCTAGCTTTGTTACTTACTGTGACCTAAAGCAAGTGATTTCACCTCCTGGAACTCAGTTTCCTCATCTACAAAATGAAGTAATTGGACTTCTGAAGTTCCTGCTAGTTCTTAAGTCTATGATTCTAAGATTCTGCAATAAATGAAGGAAACTTGGAACAAGTTGAAAGTAGGTATAGCTGTGCAACACTTGTGGGGAGAGAATGGGGACATGGAGAAGGGTAACAGAATTAAGTGGAAAGCTTGAATACAAACCCAAAGTGTGAGATAATCTTAGTTCTAAATGCTGGAGAATCTTATATGTGAAGGAAAGAATTCAAGGATGGTAGAGAAAGGCAGTAAGATTAAAGTTAACCATAACCTGAAAATGGTGAGTCAGAATTTTGGTTCCAAGTGAATCAGAGAGAGAGGGATTGATTTACAAGTAAGGTCACATAAAACTGAGTTAATATGGGGATTAGCAAAGTGTGTTTAGTACTGACAGATTTGCTTTATTCAGAGACCTGACGCTGAGGATTCCCTTTTACACATGCACTGACCCTATTTTCTCATGGTTCTTAAAGGTTTACACGGCTAGAAGTGTACAAACACTGAAAAATCTTAAGACCTAAAAAACCAACTACTATACTTTCTAATTATAAATCACATGATACTAGAATAATAAATAACTGAAAATTGAATAATAATATCTATGAATAGTTAGTTACCATGTTGGGACCACATGGAGTACCATCATGCACAAATGTAAAATCTCGGTGCCCTGGTCGTACTGGAATACTATGTGCGATGGCTACACATACATCATCATAAACACGTGAATAAATCACAGATATATCTTTTTTGAAGAACAGTGTTGGCCTTGGCCAAGTACAAACTATTTTTCCACACAAGAGATCACTACAAACACAAGAGAGAGAAAATCGTTAAACATTTCAATAGTTATCCAGTCCAACACCTAGGACAATATCTGGCACATAGTATATACTGAATAAAAGCTTCTTTGCTTAATTACATTTGGTACTTATTAACATGCATTCAGTACCAAACAAGAATGCCTTTGATAACAGAAAATGTTTGATTTAGATCATTACACCAAAGAAAATGAGAATTAAAAAACATGTTCATAACAAGTATACCAGGTGTAACATAGGTTTATTTGCCTACATATGATTAGTATTTTTGACAATGGTCCTCATTATTCAATAAAATTAGAATTTCTCAAAGGATTACAAAATTAGAGATGGAAAGGACTTTAAAGGTCATGTATCCCAACCCCCTCATTTCCACAGAATCACAGACTGAAAATTGGAAGAGGCTGTAGCAGCCATTTTGTCCAATGGATTCACAAAAAAGAATCCCTACTATAACCTACCAATAAAGTAGCCAGTCAGTCTTTGCTAAAGAGCTGAAAGGAGGAAGAGCCCACCACTTCTCAAAAAAGTTGATTTTACTTTGGGGTAGTAATAGTTGTCAAAAAGTTTTTCCTAACATCATGTCTAAATATGCCTCTTTGTGAATTCCAACCCTTGTTCTTGATTCTTCCCTCTGGGGTAAAACAAATCTAATCCCACTTGCACATGACAGATGTTCAAATATCTGAAGACAGCTCTCAGGTCCTCTTAGTGTTCCCCCAGTTCAACTTTCTTAGTTCGTTTAACCAATTCTCTTATAACCTCACAAACCATTTGTCAATAAAGACACCAATGATCATGGAGTTAAGTGGAGCCTGACGTAAACACAAGTCCACTAACACTGTCTTTTCAGCGTACCCTACTACCTTTTTAAAGACTTACTCAAATGGACAGGGATTAAATGAATTTTTTTTAACACCACAGTTTCCAAATCTATCATTTCTGCCATTCATTTCTTCAAAACACGCAAAAGAGCCACCTTTGGAACCTGCAAACAATAAACAGATTAAGTCTCATTATAATTCTGAAACCAATTTAATCACAGACATCACAGATCCATAAAGACTTTAGAGGTGATTGAATCCAAACACAATATTACAGATGAGGAAACTAAGGCCTAGGGAGGTTAAATAATTTATTCATAGTCACTTATTTAGTAAAGTAACAGAAGTGAGACTAGAACGTAGGTCACTCCTGGTCCAATGAACTTTGGAAAATTGTGGTGGTGTTGTTTTTAAGCTAATCAATAAGCATTTATTAAGCACCTGCTAGGCCCTGGGGATACAAAGATAAAAAGAAATAATACCTACCTTCTTGAAACTTACATTCTATGGAGGGAAACAACATGTACAGAGGGCAATATGAGGTGTGGGGAGGAAGAGGATCAAGAAATGCTCAAATTTTTTAGACAGCTAGAGATTTTAAGAAGCAGAAATGAGGGAGAGTATATTCTAGGTTTGGAGGATAGCATGTACAAAGACATGGGAAATGAAACACTGTGTAGGAGAACCAAAAAATAGGCTATTTAGCCCGGAATGTAGAATATGTAATGAATAAAAAGTATGGAAAGGTAGACCAGAAGATAGATTATGAAAGGCTTTAACCAAGAACTTTGTATTTTATCCTAGAGATGTCGCTGGAGCTTTTTGAATAAGTAAGTAATGTGTTCAGACCTGTACACTTTAGACATATCACTTGGGCAACTATGTGGAAGATGGATTGGAGAGGAAAATTATTTGAGGCAAGGACACCAATTAGATAGTTACTGCAATAGTTCAAGTAGGATTTGATGAAGGCCCAAATTAGAGTGGTGGTGGTAGTAATATGAATGGAGAGAAGGGAACATATGAGAGATATATTGTAGAGTTAGAATAAACAAGATTTGACAATTTAATATTGAGTGAAGAAGAAAGAAGAGGTAAGGAAGACTTCAACTTTGTGACTAGAAGGATGGGGGTGCCACTGATAGAAACAGGAAAAAACAGACAGAAGGTTTATTTTGGGGAAAAGATGAGACATTTCAGACACATTGAATTTAAGATAACTATAGAACATTGTCCTATAGGCAATTGGTGATAACGAGACTGGGTAGTCTCTGACCATGAGGTGGTGATTCTCCTTACCATGGCTAACCTCTCTACATATGCTCTTGTTCTCCCCTCTCATCTTTGCCCCCACAATCATCTTCTCTATTTTTAAACTTCAAAGTCTCCCTGGCTCCCCCTTCAAACTCTCTACTGGTTCCTTCCTTTCTGCTTTCAAGTATGTCCAAGTCTCAAAAATCTGCATATGATGGTACCATCCCTTCAAGCTATAATCTAAAATGCCCTTCCTTTTCTTTTTTCTTTTTTTTTTGGGGGGGGGGTTGTTTGGGGTTTTTTGCTGGGAAATGAGGGTTAAGTGACTTGCTAAGGGTCACACAGCTAGTAAGTGTCAAGTGTCAGAGGCCAGATTTGAACTCAGGCCCTCCTGAATCCAGGGCCAGTGCTTTATCCACTGTGCCACCTAGCTGTCCCAGTGCCCTTCCTTTGCTAAGCCAGATTCCTAGAAAAAGCTATCTATAGTCATTGCCTCTTTCACCCATTTTTCAAAACTTTATATTCGAGCTCATCTAAAATGGCTCTCATCTAAATTGCTATAATTATAAACCTGGGAGCCTTGAAAAATGGTAGCTACCAATAATCTCTTAGTTGCTAAATGTGAGGATGTTTTCTTAGTTCTCATCCTTCTTGACCTATCTACTATATCTGACACTACTGGCCATCCTCTGCTACTGGATAATCTTTCTTCTGAGTTTTTATGATACTAACCTTATTTTCCTCCTCCTGATCTCTCCTGTTCCTAGTTCGCCCTTTAACTCTGGGTATTCTCAAGCCTGGTGTCCTGAGCTCTCTTCTCCTCTCTCCTACACTTTCTCTCAGGGCTCTCATCAGCTCCTATGAGATTCACTATGCCCATGACTCACAGGTCCATATATTCAGCACATCTCTCTCCTGAGCGTCAATTCCATATCACCAATGTCCCCCAAGACATTTCAAATATAACACATCCAAAATCAAACTCATTAGGTTCCCCCACCCTAACAAAATTCATCCTTCTTCCAAACTTCTCTATTTTTGCTGAAAAACTACCATTTTCCCAGGCTCCCAGGTTTATAATTTTAGCATTATCCTTTACTCCTCACTCTCCCTTATCCTACATATCCAATCAGTTGTCAAATCTTGCCATTTTTATTTCCATAGCGTCTCTTCAATATGATCCCTTCTCTCCACTCACACAGCTACCACCTTAGGCTCTCATTACCAGTTGCCTTAAATTATTGCAAGAAATCTCCCAAATATCCTACCTGCCTCAAGACTCTCCAAACTACTCCATCCTACATATTACTGCCAAAAGTGATTTTCCTTACACACATTTTACCATGTTTCTCATTGACACAATAAACTCCTATGGCTTCATATTACTTATAGGATAAAATAAAAACATCCCTACTTAAGTTTTTAAAACCTTTTACAACCTGGCCCTAATTCTCTATTACTCCCCTTCCAGAACTCTATAATCCAACCAAATTTGTCTTCTCTCTGTTGCTAACACAAATTATTCCATCTCCCATTTCCTATACCTTTGCACTGCCTATTCCTGTGCCTGAAATGTACTCTCTCTTCACCTCTACCTCATAGAATCCTTCTCTTCTTTAAAGATGCAGCTCAAGCACTACCACCTGTATCAGAGTGGTCAAACTTAGAGCTTTCCTGGCCATTTGCAGCTCACAAAACTCCCAAAGTACTTGAGAACAAGATTAAAATCACAGATGAGGATCTCTTGAAGGGGGAAGAATTTGGGGCTTTTCTGTCTCCTTGAAAAGTGAGTTTTCTTCTTTGGTTGGCATCTCCTCCTGTGTGAGGTCCTTGCTCACTCTACTCTAGAGTTCCCAAAAAGTTAAATCTTTGGGGGACTTAAGGTACAGAATTAATTGCAAATCTCTCAATGTTTGGGGATCAAAAATTTCGGACTTTGGCAACTGGTCTTCTAATAAGCAAAAATATTCTTTATGCCACCTAAAACACAGTTCAATAAGCTTTCTTTTTTCCATGCCTGGCTGAATCGGTAGCTTAAACAAATCCCATGCTGTGAGTATCCTTTCTAGGGGATGTGGTAAAAAAAAATATGAAAGTTTTTTTAACAGTCGGTTAGGATAACTGAAAGACGCCAGGTTTTCTTTAAGGACCACCCTTTCTGGGAGGAGACCAATGGCATGAGCTATGCACGCCTGTGCGCCTGCTGCGCATGTCAGACTGCCTGCTATGCACTCGACTTCCGGGGTGCGAGCTGAAAAGGCAAGGAGAGAACGGAAGTGGGGCTTTTTTCTGCTTTTTTCCTGGCTGCGCTGCACAGACAGACGCGGACTGGAGTTTGACTTGGCCCGGCTCTCGGTTAATAGCACGCGCTTGACTCGGTCTCTCTCCCCAAAAGTGGCCTTCGGTTTTGGTGAGTTTTATACAGAATATAGACTAAGCCTAGACTTAAGATTTGTATTGTATTTCTATTTTCCTATCCTTCTAATCAACATCACCTTGTGACTACCATACAATAAAGGCTCTATCTAGAAAACCAGAAGCTTCTTCCATTTACTAGTCTGGGAGATAAATTAAGGGAAAGGTTAAGTAGGGGAGATTTATGATCTAATATCCAATTTTAATCTCACAGGGAGACCCCTGTATTATGTAGTAGAGTTTGGTATTTTTAGTCCCCATACTGTAATTTTAAATTTGCTTTACTAAAACAAAAATAAAAATAGAAATATCCACAAAAACAAAGCATTAACATGATCTTATGAAATTGTAGCCTAAAATTGTCTCAAAAAACTTTTCCTCCTGAGAAAAGGTGGTTAGGGAAAGAAAAAAACCTGCAGGAAAAGTGGCAAGAACAGACCTTTGGCAATTTAGAGAGGCAGGCTCATAAAATCAGTGGAAATAGGAGAAACGTACAAAATAAATAAAAATACTTTATGAAATAGATGATGTTAATTTGCTATTTTCTACATCAATATGAAGCACACAGGGATCCATTTCTATGTTTTGAAATGATCAGAGTGATTCTGTGTCTTCTTTAAAATTGATCCTATTTACAATTAATTGATTTTATCTTGTTACTGCCTAAGTCATGGTTTTTTGTCTGTGAACTTATTTCAGTAATTCAGCTGGCATGCAACGAGCTGTTTAGAAATCCAGTTCTCCTGCTAATCCCTGTTTTATTCTTGTCTCAAGGAATTCTATTATCCTTGAGAGATGTAGGTGAATACCAGGGAATCTGGTCTAGTATCTTTACATCACCAAGCTATCCTTCAGGGATGTCTGGTTTTCTATACAAAAAAGTCAAGTCCACTATCTCTAACCTTACAGGTGGACTCAAACAATGAACATTTCTTAGTCACAGGAGAGAAGGAGGGGGTTTTGTTGCTAACCTCTCATTTCTAATTTCCAACCTATCATACTGTCCCCCACACCTCAGCCCTGTAACCAATCACAGTAATTTCACTATTCATGTTTCCTACTGACGAAATCCTGTTCATTTCTGTACTCCCCAAAAACTATAAAAAGGAACTGCCACTCTCATTCAAAATCTTAGCTTTACTTTACCCTATTTTGACTGTAAGTTTGACATTGCTGATTTATAAAATGCCTTCTGATCTGCTAGTGCCCTCTTCAGCTTCCTTGTAACTATTTAGAGTTTGTTTGTATTTATTCTCTATATACATAACCATGTATCTGTTTCCTCCCACCTTTCAAATAATTCTTTCATTCAATGTACCTGCATCCTCAGCACCTAGCACAATGTCCAGTTTATAACAGTTACTTAATAAATGCTTATTAATTAATTTTGTGTATAGTAATTTTTTAATAATTCTGAACACATGCCTATTGTTCTCTTATATGCATTCATGGATTAAGCCCCATACACCCACGTTGTACAAGCAATCAATCAAATAACTAGTAATCAATGAATCAACAAGTTATTTTTTAACACATTACTTTCCCTTTCCAGCACTCAGGATCTTCCTTTGTAAAATGATGGGGTTGGGAGGTAGCTAGGTGGAGCAGTGGATAAAGCACCGGCTCTGGATCCAGGAGGACCTGAGTTCAAATCCGGCCTCAGACACTTGACACATACTAGTTGTATGACCCTGGGCAAGTCACTTAACCCTCACTGCCCCGCAAAAAAAAAAAAAAAAGATGGGGTTAGATTAGATCAGTGCTTTTTAAACTTTTTCCACATGTGACCCCTTTTTGCCCAAGAAATTTTTATGCAACCCCAGGTATACAGGCATATAAAATAGGTATACATAACCTTTTACTGTTTCCAAATTTTCATGACCCCCATATTAAGTTATGCGACCCCATGTGGGGTTGCAACCCACAGTTTAAGAAGGTTTGGAGTAGGTGACCTCTAAGGTATCAAAAATGAAACTAGATGATTTCTAATAAATACTTGTTAACTTTAATTGAACTGAAACCTAAGTTTTCTTCCAGCTCTAAAATTTTGTGAATATATTCTAGAGAGCATTTACTATCCTTCCCGTCTTATTCTAAATTAAAAGAAAGTAGCAAGTACAATAAGGGGATAACTAATGTGCCACAGAGAAGACAGAAAGAAAGAGTGACCTGAAAACACTTTGTAAACCACAAAATGGTAAACAAATGTAAGTTATTACTGGTGAAATCAGGATAAACTGGACAACAGGACCAACTTTAAAGAGAAAAAGGAATTACAAAAGAGCAATGGAGAGACAAAAAGGACAAGGAATATTGCTATGCCACTGGTAACGATGACGATTTGCACTCATGAGTTTCCCAACGTTTTTTGCCACCAGGAGGCAAATCATATCCATTTTTTCTTCTCAATATTCCCAAGTCACTTTCTACTCACTGAAGTGTGGAATCTAGATGACCTGCCAGATTCTTTGTTCCCTAATGAAACAACCTACCCAGCCTTCAAACCATGCTTTGGTCCACTATTTTAGGCAGGCACCACAAAGGTTTCACTTCCCTCCCTGCTTCTTGACTATCTTCTTCACAACTTCACCAGCAGCCTTGCCACTCAGACAAGAACTCATTCCCTGGAGGCTTGAAAGCTCCCAAAATTGCACTGTTTGGCCCAGGTGACCTGATTAGTGAGGACCTCACCTGGTCCTCTACATCAGGTAGACCACAGTCATACTTCACTTCATTCTCTATTCCCTGGCCATCTTCTTAACAGTCTTGTTGTTGAAACCAAAAACCATACCCTGGAGGTTCTGACCCTTAATATAGCTGGAATTTCTCCCCTGGGTCCCCTTTCTGATTATTGACTCTCACTTGGCCCAGTATTTTTGGTAGGCCACAGCCAAGTTTCACTTTATTCTCTACTACCCAGTCATCTTTTCTATATCCCAGACAGCCACCTTGTTGTTAAACATGTACCCTCCTATCCCTTCTATACCCACCCCATTCCCCCCACCCCACCAATTGTGGAGCCATGATCAAATCAGCTCTGTCCTTATTAGGAGTGTTATAAATCTACTCCGCCAAAACTCTATACACAATCCTATGACAAAACTTAACATTGTGAATCAAGTGCCCCTTCTTTGGTTACCCTTCCCCTAAGTGCATTGTCTCCCCTTATAAGAATGTAAGTTCAAGGCAGCTAGGTGGCGCAGTGGATAGAGCAATGGCCCTGGATTCAGGAGTACCTGCGTTCAAAGCTGGCCTCAGACACTTAACACTTACTAGCTGTGTGACCCTGGGCAGGTCACTTAACCCCAACTGCCTCACTAAAAAAATAAAATTATAAAAAAAAAAAATGACTTGAGCTCAAGACACTTGACACTAGCTGTGTGACCCTGGGCAAGTCACTTAACCCTCATTGCCCCACCAAAAAAAAAAAAAAAAAGAATGTAAGTTCCTCAAAAAACAGGGATGTCTTTGCTTGACACATAGTGCTTAATATAAGCTTTTTCAGTCATTCAACCTACTAAATTCTATTTTTCTTCAAAAGGTTAAAGTCACTCTTTTTCTAGAGTCAAATGGTGCTGAATACAGGCTTCAGAGGAATCTGAATTTAGTAGAAAACTATATTACCTGATCCAAATATTTCCATACACTGGTCGTTTATGTTAGCACATATTCCATTAACACAAAAGGCAGTATTCTTACGGCAACTTTGACCATTCTGTACAAAAGTATCAGGTACACATTCGTGAGATGTTCCGTTACAATAATCAGAAAAATCACATTCTTCATTTGCTTTAGGCCTACATAGTCTACCTCTCCTGTAAAACTAGCAGGAAAAAGGAAAACAAGAAATTGGTATTGTAGCAGTGATACTGTACTGGTTAAAAATATCTTTTAACTGTTATTCAAGTGAAACTAATAAAATCACCTTCATTTCTTTTGTCAGCTTGTGATGAAACCAGTTTATCTTTTATTTCATATCTTTTCAATTTGCTGTTCTGAGGGAACCTGTCACTTCAAATTCTGTAACTAAACCAAATCTCTAAAGAAACCAAGTGTGCTGCAGTACAAAGAGCCTTAGACCAAAACTTCTTAAACTCTGGGTCACAACCCTATATGGAATCACATAACTCAATGTGGGGGTCGCAAAAAATCTGGCAACACTAAAAGGCTATGTATACCTATTTCATATACCTATATACCTAAAAAAATAAAAATTTCACATGACAATTTCTCAGGCAAAAAGGGGTCACAAGTGGGAGAAGTTTAAGAAGCCCTGCCTTAGACAAGAAGAAAGGAAATAAGGTGGCCTTTTGGTGCTGTCCAGGAGCACCCTCTTCTCCTTGATACTCTCTTGAGTTTTCCTGACACTATTTTCTGCTGGTTCTCCTATCTCTGTGAACACTTTTCAGTCACTTTTGCTGGATTTTCATCTAGAAAATGTCCACCAACCATGGTTCCTCTTCTCTTCTATATTATTATTCTATATTATTTCACTAGGCAATCTCATAAGCTCCCATGGATTTCATATAATTTCTATGCTGATGTTTCTCAAATCTATTTTTCAAGCCCTAATGACTCCGCTGATCTACAATATCACAGCTCCAATAGCCCAGTGGATATTCAAATTGAATGTTCCATCCCAAAAGTGAATTCATTCTCTTTCTCCCAAAGCCCTCTTTTCCTAACTTCTCTATCATTGTTGAGGGTACCACACCTTTCTTTCAGTCACCTACACTCAAAACTTAGGAGGTATAAACTGTAAAAGAAACCATGACACATAGTTATCCAGATGAGCCATGGACAAAGGCCGTCATAATAAGCTTTGAGTTTTTCTTACTAAAGCCCTACCCTGGGTAGTACTGTAAAGAATGGAAACTATACGGATTTCTGGAAGAATTGCTCAGTAGTGAGTGCTGTTATTTCCTATGAGCTGTAGTATGAATTCTGTTTGTTTCCCTTAATCTTTAAATAAACTTAATGTTTTGAATCTGGTGATCCTTCTATGCTTGTAAGGGACTGAAGTTCTGTCATGTTGCTGGGAGTAATGACCCAAGAAGTGCCCTACTGTGTACCCAGAAACTTTGTGTTGGGAAAGAGTCATTAACAAAAGGGTATAATAAAAAGAAATAAGAGCTATCACCTCAAGAACAATTGAACTGCCTTTTCAAGTGAAGACTTAAAAGATAAACTTCAAGATTTAGAGAACCTGAAAAAATTTATCAACAACAATCCATTGCTTCAAAAAGCAGTGAAAGGGATGCTCCTCAAGATGGGAAAGTGAGTGCAAGTTGAATAGCTCAGATAGCACTACTCCAGCAGGACCAAACAATGAGCACTACTGACCAAACAATCATCAAGAAATCTAAGAAAAAACTAAAATAAATACATGTTGCCAGCTCCTGACAAAGGGACCACTACTTCTCCTTTCTCCTTATAATATCGAACTTGGTGATATCCTCAGCTCCCATGTGTTCAATTATCTCTATGCATATGATTCTCAAATCTCTTTTCAATCCCACTCTCTCCGCTAAGCTAAAAACCACAATCACCAAGTACCTCTTAGGCATTTATCAATATATACAAAAAAGAACTCATTATCTTTCTCTCAAACCTTCTATTCTGCCAAACTTTCCTATTGCTGTCAAAGAGATGACCATCATGGCAGCCATTCAGGCTAATAGCCTTGGTGTCATCCTCACCTCCTCACTTTCACTTATCTCATATATCCAATCAGTTGTCAAATCTTATTATCATTTCTACCTCCACAACTAGTATTGTATTTGTCCCCCTTTCTCTATCCACACAGTCACTACTCTAGTTCAAGCTCTCACTTCTTCTCCCCTTGACTATTACAACAGCTTTCTAAATGGTGTCGCTGTTTAAAGTCTCTCTCCTCACTTTTCCCCATCCATTCTCTACACAGCTACCAAAGTGATTCTCTGAGGGTTTCCTCTTCTTCCCTCCTCTTCAGTTCATATCCTACAGATGCTTTCAGCAACTCCCCTCCTTCACCCTATCTCACACAATGAGGCAACCCTTCTCCTTACCAAGGAAAATACCTCTGCTTTGCACAAGTGATCCCATTCCACCTCTTCTTTCCCAAAAGATTGCCTCCACTGTCATCTCCACTTTTCTCATTCATTCATTCATTTATTCATTTATTTCTTTATTTGTTTGTTTGTCTATTTATTTATTTTTGCGAGGCAATGTAGGTTAAGCAACTTGCCCAGGGTCACACAGCTAGTAAGTGTCAAGTGTCTGAGGCTGGATTTGAACTCGGGTCCTCTTGAATCCAGGGCTGGTGCTTTATCTACTGCACCACCTAGCTGCCCCTTTCCAATTTATTTTCAATCTCTCCCTATCAGTTGCTTTCCTACTGCCAACAAACATGCTTATATCTCCCCCATTCTCAGAAAAACCCTCATTTCATCGATATATCCCTGCTACTTATCAGCCTATATCTTTCCTTTTGTGATTAAATTCCTTGAAAAAGTCATCTACAATAGGTACCTCAATTTCTTTTCCTCTCATTCCTACATGACTGAGGCTTCTCATTCTCCATTGCTATATAGTTATCATAATCACAGCTATTAATAATGAGTGTCCTACAGGGTTCCATCTGTGGTTCTCTTCTCCTCTCCTATGTTATTTCACATGGTTATCAGATCAGCTACCATGGATTTAATTATCATTTCAATGCTGATGATTCTCAAATCTACATAGCATTCTTAACCTCTCTGCTAACATATAGACTCACATTTCCAACTGCCTACTTAACTTATTAGACATTCAAACTGAATGTTTCATATACATCATAAGCTCAACATATTCCAAAGTGAACTCATTATTATTCCCCCCAAACTCTCCCCTTTCCTAACTTCCATGTTATTGTCAAGGGTACCGCCATCCTCCTAGTCACTAAGACTCACAACCTAAGTGTCATCCTTGACTCCTCACTGTCACCCCTCAGACATTGAGAAGGCCTGTTGATTTGACCTTGATTATACCTCCCATATATGTCCTCTTCTCTTCCCTAACACTGCCACCATCTTTGTGCAGGCCCTCATCGCATCCCTGGACTGCTGCAATAGCCTGCTGATTGGTCTCCCTGTCCCAAGTCTCTTCCCCACTTCAGTTCATCATCCACTCAGTTGCCAAAGTGATCTCCCTTAAAATGCAGGTCTGACAATGACACCCTCAGTGGTTTCTGTTTGGCTTTCAAAGACTTTCATAACCTACGTTCCCTTTCCAGTCTTCTTGCACCTTACACACACACACACACACACACACACACACACACACACACACAGTCTGCAATCCAGTGACACCAGGCTCCTTCTGACCTAAAACCAAACATTCTATCTCCTAACTCCAGGTATTTCCACTAGCTGTACTCTATGCCTTGAATGCTCTCATTCCTTACCTCCATTTCCTGGTGTGTTTTTTTCAAGTCCCAGCTAAAATCCTATATCTACAAAAAGGTTTTCACAATCTCCCTTAATTATAGAGCTTTCTCTCCATTGATCATCTCCATTCTATCCTCTATAGATTTTATTTGTACAAGTCATTTGCATGTTGTTTCCCTCATTAGATTATGAACTCTGGGAAAGCAAGGACTGTCTTTTGCCTTTCTTTGTACCCCCAGTGCTTAGCATAGTGCCTGGACATAGTAGGCATTTAATAACTGCTAGTTGACTATATACATATAATTATATATATAAATTATGTAAATATATACTTATATAATATCATTTATCATTATAATAACTTTATAATAATACATATGTATATTCCTATAATATATGCACAAATTATATCTTATAAAATACATAAACATGCAATAAATGTTATATGACTAAAATTATATCGATATTAATAACAAATAACCATAATAGTAGCAAATTAGGTAAATATAAAGATATAATATATAAATATATAAAGTTATATGTGTATGTATATTCATTGTCCTTCCAGAAACAATTGTATGGCTTACATTTTTAGATTATCATTAAGAATTTTATTTGTATTTATTATGACTCATTTTAATATATTTGTTCTAAACTAAGTCTCCACATGATAGTCCACATGCCTGATTAATAGTAGGCTTTTTCATTTCTACTCAATCTTAGAATTTTCCCTATAGTCTATATGTTTCACAGTCCTCATTAAGAACCTCTACATCTCTTGCCTTCTCTTCCTAACCTCTAGAAAAAGTGTTTTTATTTTGTGGAATTTAAGTTATCAGACATATGGGCAAGTGCCAAGAATACTGGACCTCAATATATTTGTGGGTGTGGTTCAATAATAATTCCCTTAATTTGATTAAATTCAGTACCTACTCCATGTCAAGCACTATGCTAAGATACAAAGATGAAATAATACTAGTCCCCTCTATAGCTTATATTCTTCTAGACTCAAGTGAAAAGTATATTGAAATATTATTTTACAAAAATCAAAAAACAAAAAAGAAAGATTATTTTAGAATGTTTATTTTATCTTACCTGACAACTGCTTGAGCAACATGGTCCAGAACCACATTTTGCTGATGGTTTCAATTTGCATGTCTCCATAACACAGCAATTTTTAAATTTACATTTAGAAAATTCCTAAAAATAAATGCTATAAGTCATAAATGATTATTTCATACCATGAAAAGAAGGAAAAATACTTCACAGGACTTCTCTAACAAATAACAAGGCTAAATTAAATTCATAAACTCCTCTTTTTCTATATTTTTATAGATCAGTGTTATTCAATATGGATTATGGGTTTCAAGAATATATAATAAAACTTATAGTTGAGTTTTCTATAGCTGAAATCCATAAGAACCCAATTTGCTAAATGGCTAAAAATGATAAATTTGGTCTAAAATGCTTCGAGTTTTTTTCTTAAACCTTTGCCTATAATCTTTCATTAATTTGCTTAGCAAACTTTTTATTTAAAAGAATTGGGTCTCCATATCTCATCCAAGCTACTCATGTGCCCAGTTCTACTTTGATCAGCAGAATAACATTAACCTGCTCAGGTTCTTACCTGGGCCAGTGTGCCCTTCCTCAGACAAACTGGTGGTCTCTCTCTCCTGAGAGCTTACTGTATTAATGCAGAACTTAGTGCAGACACGGTAGCTCAAAACTACTGAGCCCACGTAATCTATCAGCCTCAGCCTCCTCAGAAGCAGGGACTTTTACAGGCATGCCAAATCCTCTCTTTAGAGACAGCACAAAGATCAAATTCAGCTGAGTCCAGATTTTCACAAAGTCTAAATTAGGGAAGTCTGAATTAAAACAAAATTTTTTTATACTATAAGCAGAATGGAAAGCTAGGTGACACAGTGGATAGAGTGCCAACCCTGGAGTCATAAAGACTCATTTTCATGAGTTCACATCTGTCCTCAGACACTTACTAGCTTGTGACCTTGGGTAAGTCACTTAACCATCTCAGCCTTAGTTTCCTCAGCTATAAAATAAGCTGGAGAAGGAAATGGCAAATCTTTGCCAAAAACAAAAACAAACAAACAAACAAAAAAACAAACGGGGTCACAAAGATACAGCCACAATTGAAAACGATAACATATACCATAACAATAACATAAGTAGAACACACTCCTGGCAATTCTTTCCTTACAAATTACCTATTCAACTGACTACCGCCTCTGTTGGGCAGCTAGGTGGTGCAATGAGTGGATAAAGCACTGGGCCTAGAGTTGGGTAGATTCTTCTTCCTGAGTTCAAAATCGAGCCTCAGACACTTCCTAGCTGTGTGACCCTGGACAAGTCACTTAACCATGTTTGCCTCAGCTTCTTCATCTGTAAAATGAACTGGAGAAGGAAATGTCAAACCATTCCAGTATTGTTGCTAAGAAAACCATAAATGGGGTCACAAAGAGTCAGACATGACTGAATAACTGTCCCTGATGCCATGATTGAGGTACTATGAAGCAAACTCAAAGTTTTCAGGAAACCTATGATCTCACAAGTCAGAGAAAGTAAAAGTTATAAAAAGCATGAACAGTTGGGAGGGGGAGAGATGCATGATGCTAAGGAAAGCACCCTGTGGGAGAAGATAGAAAATAATATAGGCCAAGTGAGTCAAATTACCACCACCACCTAGACTACCCACTCCCTTTGATCCTGATGGAAATAGCTCTGGACCTTGAAGCCAAGAACCCTGGAAACAGCCATGCCCACCTAATCCAGTAACCTTGTTTAAGGGGAGTAAATTCTCTATGGCTATCATCTTCTTCAACACCAACACCACCAACCGCTGACCAAATTCCAAGATGAGTTTGTAAGCTAAGAGTCCTGGAAATTGCACTGCCTTCTAGAAAACAAGTCCTGCTTCTAGCTCAATCTTTGCATCCTAGAAAGTAACCCTTGTGGAAATGTAACCTCACAGGTGCTTCTGCAGGTACTAAAGCTACCACTTCCTCAAGGTGCTACTGAAGATGCAGAGGGAAAAATTCCTTAACACCAAAGACTTTGGCATTTTCTTTTTCACTTTGCATTATTTCACAAATGCATTTTTCATACTCATCATAATTGTGCATTTAACTGCATTATAATAGTCCATTACTTAGGACTACATATTCATAGGAACATAAGATTCAGAGTTGAAAGGAACCTTAGCCATAGAATCCAACCCCTTCATTTTACAGATGTGGCCCCTGAAGCTCCAAAGGTGAAGTAACTTGGCCAGGATCACAAAAGTAAGAAATGATTGAAGGAAAATTGAACACACAGAACTCTTCTGACTCCAGACTTCTGTATAACATGGCCATTCTCCATTTATTATTGGACATTTAGATTGTTTCTAGTTATTATATTTACAAATAATGCAACTATCAATATCTTTGAAAAGTTAGCTTTTTCAAATTTTATTTTATTTGAGATAAACTTTCAGGTTGCATTTCCAATAATGGAATTGTTATATCCAAGGGAATGTAATTTTTACTAATGCTTGATTACTCTCAAAAAAATTATAATTTGCAATCCCATCAACAATGAATGAATGTATTTTTCTACAACACCACTAACATTTAGTTTCATTGTTCTCAATTTTTTTTCCAATTTGGTGGAGATGAGGTGGTATCTCCTAGTTTTAAATGAACTGAGCATTTTTCACATAATTATAAACAATTTGTTTCTACTTTTGAAAAGTATTTTTATACCCTTTGACTAGTTATCTACTATGAACTGTAAGTTATCTTTATAAATAACAATTCCTTCTATATTTTAGATATCAAAAATTTAAGCGTCATATTTGCCATTTATCATTTTTTCTTATAATTATATGTGTGTGTGTCTTTGTGTGTCTACAGAAATGTTTTCTCATCTAGCTTAACTCTTATAATTCCGTCTATGTGTTGAATAGGAAAAAAGTCAATTACCCACCACAACTGTCATGTATTATTTTTCACTGCATCTTTTTTATAATTCCTTTTTAAATGATTTAAGTCTCTCTTCTAGCTGGAATTCACTAAGGTTTTGGGTGTTAGATGTGAGTATACATTTATTTCTAATTGTATACACTTTACTTTTTACAACCTTAAAAGAAATGGCCCTGTCTCTTATTCTATATGTTACATGTACATAAGAGACACACAATTATAAATCCTTTAACCAAGTTTCCAATATTTACTACTAACCTCTTTTGGGCCACAATCACACTCTTCATCACCTTCCACAAAACCATCTCCACATACTGTATCTTCTTTGTAAACTGGTTTCACATATGGCTGATTTTGAAGACATTTAGCCCCATTCTTTGAAATGAAATGTTGAAAGTCATTTACACTGCAGCTGCTAAAAACCTTTACACCACTGGAATGCCTAAAATCAAATTATATTCTTCAGGTAAGCAAGTATGACTATCTTCACAAAAAAACTGTATCTGAAAAATATCTATGATATATGATGATGCTTACTTAAGGGTGACAAGTAACAATGATATCTTCCATAGAAAGGAAAAAAAAACTAATGGAAAGATCTGTTGTTTCATAGTTAATGTCAGATTCAATTTTGTTTCAACTTTCTCAAGAAATTTATTTTTTTTCCCAAGAAATTTCTTAATAAATATATAATATTACTAAATCATTAGGGTGTAAGGTTGTTATTTACCTTTATTTGTAAAGGACAGACCTATTTTCTGCTATTTTATCTTATACCTACAATGATACAAAACAGACATCCTAACGTCCTATATTTTTCTCTTAAAACATCTAAACCTTCTGATCTACAATCAAATTTAGTTTTAATCATATCTGAATATTTAACATATTCTCATTTGATTAATCTTGTATTTTTATAGGCTTTAGTAATGCCAAGAAAAAATTATTACAATCATGTCTTGCCACCTTTAATATCTAGCCAAGTATATCACCTTTAATTCAAAATTCCAAGATGAAAGATGTCCTTTAATTCATCATTTCATAGCAAATACAGGAAAGTTCTTTCTGTATGTGTGCCATTATGACAGGAAAATTTAAAAACTTAGCCTCTTAAAGTAAAAGTGTTTATGTACTTGTTCAACCTTTACTTTATAGATGGGAAACCTAGGATCTAGAGATGTTAAACAACCTGTCAAAGGTTAACACAGTAGTAACAACTTAATTCCACCTCTGACACTTATGCTACTCTAGGCAAGTCACTTAACCTCTCAGTGCCCCCAAGTAATTAAAACTCTTAAGTTTCAGAGCACTTTTTACTCTGTATTGGAAGAGTGAGTTTCCTCACTGGGAGTCTGAATACCAATGAGATCATAGGTCCAATGTAAAAACACATACACAAATGATCATTTTTTTTTGCAGGGCAATGAGGGTTAAGTGACTTGCCCAGGGTCACACAGCTGGTAAATGTCAAGTGTCTGAGGACAGATTTGAACTCAGTTTCCTCATGAATCCAAAGCCAGTGCTTTATTCACTGCGCCACCTAGCTGCCCCCAACAAATGATCATATTTTGACAGAAAAGCATAAAGTGAACAAAGTACAAGTATGAAAGAACAGCATGGCTAAATTTAATTCAATAAAAATTTCTTAAATGTATATTATGTATAAGGCACTGAATGCTTGCCCTTCTTTTGTTTAGAATACTGTGGTGATTAAAAAGTTCAAGAGGCAGTTTTCAGGTAATTTAATCATTTTATTAATAAGATCAGCAGGTCATTAATAAAAGGATGGTCATTTGGCCATCTCTCTTAGATCAAAGACAATCATGGCAGTGGGGCTCACAGTTTATATACCCCTCAAAACAGTAGGTGGTCAGTGGGGCTGAGTGACCTCTGAACAGAGAAATTATCTTTACTCAGACAACCCCCATCTATACCAGACCACCCCCAGCCTTGGGGTATCCACACAAAGGGATCTGTCTCCACTGAAGCTTGAGTAGAACACAATGGGCTTTCCCACCCTAGATTAAATTCCCTGCTTGGGTTGGGTATGGTCTGACCAGCATAGAGGAGAGTCAATGTAATCTCATTATCAGTAATATCCTTCTGAAGAAAAGGGAAATATTGATTATTAATAATAATTTCTCACAATATTATGCTTTGCAGAAAGATGATGAAATTACTTCTACTCAAAGACGACCAGTAAAATAACAGAGGAGGCTAACTCTCAGAAATTCTACATCTTACAAGCTAGAATCAATAAGTAATGCATCAGATACACAGTAATAAAAACTGCAGCAACAAAAGAAAAAGATGGAAAACATCTCCATGCCATAATGCCTTCTGAAATAATGGGAAGGGCTGAGTGAAGACAAGAAGCCCCAATCTCCATGCTCCCTACACCGCACCCTGCTAGAGGCCTGTGTTTTGAGCCTTGGATGAAGTGGTTTCTGCTATTCCCTTCTTCATTGGGACTTAGGTTAACCCTCTAGACACACACTGCTTAAACTGGGTTTATAGCAGGGAAGAGCACTGAAATCATCCAGCCTCATAGCTAACGAGGTTAAACTACTACATGAGAGGGGAAGTACACAAAAGTGAAGAAGTGATCTTCTGAGATATTAATTTCAATGCTCCCTGCAATCATGCATTTTACAACCCATCCATGTATGCCCTTCCTATCCAACTATTGTAAATGTCCTCCCAAACGGGTCCTCCTCGTTTTCTCCAGACATCACAAGGACACCATAGAACACTCAAGCTGTCCACCTGTCATTCCTCACAATTGCTGCATGACCACCCAGTCTTCTTTTCTAATCATGCATCTCCTTGATGACACCCCAGATTCTTAACAAGGAGCTCCTCTTAATTTGGCCTATGTAGAGAATTTCTCCATAAGAAGAGTTTCCTGTTAGGACTCTGGCTGTGATCTGACTTTCATCAGGAAGTAAATTTTATCTAGGTAAGTACATATGTGTCTATCTGCTTCTATTTGTGGAATTTTGTTATATATCTCTAAGTGTATGTTACTACAGCTATTACTTTCAACACTATTTCGGTCTCCTCAATCAAGGTGTGGAGACAAGATGATTAAGATCAGATGCTGAGCATAAAATATTTGTTTGGAAAAAGTGCCTGGGGGTTGTAAAGTATTCATTGTTATTTGAGGTTTTTATGACCCCATCTTTTGGCTAGAATTTTTTTAAAAAAACCTCGGCGCACGCACTGGCCTCTGGGGCTCCGCAAATGGCATGGTGCTCCACCCACTGGTTGTAGTCGTCACCATGGTGCTGGCACCTCACGTCATCACCACTTGCTGATGCCTACATGGGCCTGGCAAAATTATAATGATTGGAAGCCCAGTGAAGGCAGTCATGTGACTGTCAGAGCAGCCAGCAATTGGCTGGTGCTGTGTGTGGTCAGCCTGGGGTCTGCTGGGAAGAAGGGGGGGTTTTCGCCATTCTAATTTGAAGCTGAAAGGTGACAGGATGCTGCTGTGTGTTCTCAGCTGATTCCTAGGAGGTGGTGTTGTTCAGATTGTATAATTTCCCTTTCCCCATTTTATTTCCTTTCCCTTGATCCTACTGATCCTATTTGTGTTTTTTTAAGTTTGTTCTTGTTAAATAAATCCTGCTCTGTTTTGAGGGAGGCTGTCTGTCTCCTTCCTTGCCTCAATATTGCAGTGAGCCACTTAGCTAACACTCCCCAATTAAAAATTGGTTCCCAAAGGGTCTTGGACTATTTGGGAGTTGACCTGCTATTACCATAGTCTTGTTTCAAGTATAGTCCAAAGAATCTCTTGCAGGATAAGATCAGATAGAAAGAGGCAGAAAAGCTCTGGCAGAAAAGTCTGCCATTATATCTGGATCTTAAAACCATTATGAAGAGCAACACTACATTTTTTGTTTGGCTGGGTCTCTGTTCATTTGTGTGGTTTTCTAAGAAGGGATTTGAAAAAGGCATCATGAAACTTCTAGGAGTTTTTTTAGAGGCAGAAACACCTTCAAGTGATAAAAGGTGGGGGAGAGGGAAAATAGGAGGTCTTAGCTTGTTGAGGAAGTAGGAAACAAATTTATACACAGCTGTGAAACTGTCACCAAATGTGTTTAACAAAAGTAATGTATGAATTTATGGATAATAATCTTTTTCTTTTAAAGTGATAAAAGTATTAGGCCTTAGAAATTGAAATGTTACCATTAGCAATAAATCCAGATCTGATTTAAGCCAAAATCTGCCCTAAAGGAAATAACATGTTCTGAGGGTGTGCTCTCATATCAGGATTATTATGATAAATTAGGACCTAACATTTTTAAAAAAAAGTATTTGTTATTTGGCATTAAGAAATTTACTAGCTGTGTGGCCCCAAGTAAGTTCTTTTTACCCCAGTTTACTGTCCTATAAGGGGATAATGATAGAATGAATCTACCTCCCTGGTTTGTTTTAGGGATCACATGATTGTAAAATATTTAACTACAGTGCCTGGCATAGAGAAAGAGCACATTCAACTAAATTAAGGTCACCCAATTAATAACTGGTTCTGTTTCAATTTTTGAAAATTCCTAATATTGTTTAAGGTTTTATTATATTTCTAAATTTTCTTATAGTGTGCAATTTGGTAAACAATTGTATCAGCTATGTTAGAAAAAACAAATTCTCTCATAATCTAGATGTTGTTAGATTAAGAACTGCACTGTTAAAAAGGGAATAAATGGATTAGGAAGCTGTTGGTCATTCTATCATCTCTGCTGACCATGTGTTCTGAAGTACTATGATTAAGAACCTATAAACTTCCAAGTTTTGCCTATATTTAAGAGGAAGCTCACCTAAATTTGGTTATCACTTATGAACATTATGAGATTGTTAACTAAGCTATATGGAGTTATTGTTTTAATCAAGTAGTCACCTGGATTTTTTCTAAAAGGGAAATTGGCAATTATAAAAAGAAAATACCTTGTAAAATTTCCTTTGTAAATCTAAGTATTCTTAGGACCATCCAGTCATAAATTCTTAGAGCCACTTAACACAAGAGTTTTTTTATGTGGTAAAATGGGAGTGAAACTTTCAAACCTACTTATGAGGTAGAGTGAATTTCATCTAAGGTTATTTGTCTATCATTTGTGGAGGTTATATATATATATCTGAAGTTTTATATATATTTTTGCTTTAAGGGGTAAATGTGAAATTCCTTTAAAGAGGGATATATGTGTATATGCTAATCATTTTCTAGGGGTTTAGGTAAACTGTCACATGTTTAGTATCTATGTGGGATTCTAGAATATAGTCTTCTTGATTTCTAGAAATTTCTAGCAATAATTAAAGACAAAGGAAAGAAAAAGATATTGAGCAAATTTTTAAAGTACTGGTAAAATTTGTTATGCTGAGAATGCTAGTTTAATCGGGTATTTTCCTTTTTTGATTTAGAAGAAACTGAATGGAGTATGGTAACTTAGAATTTATTTTATTATAACATTTTTAGGATCTATTTAGGTTAAAAAACCTTTTATACCAACTTAATCTTGACAAATTCCAATTTTACAGATTTATTTTTGCTATCAGTTGAATGAGAAATATCTGTCATTCTAGAAATTTACTTCATAAAAATTTAGAGGTTATTCCTTTTAATTTTAAGATAGATTTTTTTTTAATTTTTTTTTTTTTAGTGAGGCAATTGGGGTTAAGTGACTTGCCCAGGGTCACACAGCTAGTAAGTGTTAAGTGTCTGAGGCCAGATTTGAACTCAGGTACTCCTGACTCCAGGGCCAGTGCTCTATCCACTGTGCCACCTAGCTGCCCCCTAAAGATAGATTTTAAGCTGTTTTTTAAAAGGAAAATGCTTTTAGGAAGAAGCATTTATGTTAAAAAATATTTGCAAAATCTTTTGTGTGTATGTTTAACTAAAGGATCTTTTGGAAGGCATATTAAATTTTGTTAGCTAATGTATTGCAATAATTTGATGCCAATAATAATTATGTACAAACCTACTGTAATTAGACTTTACTGTCAGAAAGGAAAGCTTTTCTGGGACCCAGAAAATTCTTTTTGAGTTTCTTTGTTTAGGAGACATGGCAGCAGTCAGCGGTCAATGGAAACAACTGAAATCTAAGGATAGTATGTCTGGGAGTAAGACAGGGAGGTTACCTTGGGAAAGGTTGGACATTTGATATGGAGTTGGAACATATCAAGGAATCTGCAACTATTACAGTTTAAACTGGCCAGCTAAACTAAAGGATGAACACACCTTGAGAAGTAAGAGAGATAAACCATTAGGTGTGGCTGCTGCCCGATCTGCGCCACGGGACAGAGGTAACTCCAGAAGTCCAGATGGAATGACTACCTGACTATGGAAAGTTCCCTTTGGGGGTGGGGAAAGCTCGAGTGAGAGGTGGTGATCCTGATTTCTGGAGTTATCTCTGTCCCCTGGTGCAGATCAGGCAGCAGCCACACCTTATGGGTTTATCTTCCTTACTTCTCAAGGTGTGTCCATCCTTTTAGTTTAGCTGGCCAGTTTAAACTTTAATAGTCCCAAATTCCTTGATATGTCCCAACCCCATATCACATTAAATCTGTCCATCTGTTATCAGGGGAGACAAAGTGAAAGTTTGCCATTGTGATACTGAATTTATTACTTATTGATACTAAAGTACCTGAATTACTGATCTTGCTGTTTTGATTTAATTTGTTGGCCTAAGAAATAATTAAATTAGTGCTGAAATTTGTCAAATGTGTAAAATACGATTTCTGAAGTATCTCATTCTTTCAAAATAAAACAAAAAACAAGCTTGTGAAGCAAAGATGTGAATCTGTTAAATTGTGAGGTTAAAGTCAGAAACCTCTTTTGCTTTTCTTTTAAGAAATAGGATTTCAGTAAAGTCAGTTGTGTTAGTGAACTTTAGTAATTTATAAAGCTATTTTATGTCATCCTAATGAGAAATTTGATTTTACCGATGTGATTTAATCTAGAATTAGAACATGTGTGAACTATATGCAAACTAAGTTCCGAGTCATCTTAAAGAAATCCCCACTGTTTAAAAAGATTCTGAGAACAAGTCTGTATTTATGTCCATTTGAATATGGCTAATAACTATACATGTTTTACTATCATATGAAACATCGTTTAATCTATTCTCTGTATACATTTTGGGATTATTAGATTTATGCATCCCACCCCAAGTCTTTTTGTTGTTTATTTAGCATTTTAAAGCAAAATCACTTGTGTAATATTGAATTTAGGAATGAAAAAGTATCCATTTCGGAGGTAGCTAGGTAGCACAGTGGATAAAAAGCACTGGCCCTGGATTCAAGAGGACCTGAGTTCAAATCTCAACTCAGACACTTGACACTAGTTGTGTGACCCTGGGCAAGTCACTTAATACTCATTGCCCTGATAAAACAAAACAAAAAACAAAAACAAAAGTATCCATTTAGCATAAGTACTAGTCATATCAAGATAAGATGTGATTTTTCTGTAATAAATTTCTTACTATTACCAATGTGGAATATGGAGAAAAGAGATCACAATTGCAAGGAACTTCAGAGCTTTTAGGAATTTTATTTTAGTTTCATGTTTATCAGACTCTAGTATCCTTAAGTTCAGAAAGAGTGGAATAATTTCAACACACTCATCATTAGTTCTGCTCTTTAGCACACTGGTTAACCTAAGATGTTGGCAGCAGAATTTGGTGGAATTTTGCTTAGACTTATCCAGCTGCTTGATAAGTAAGACAGAATGGCTACTGGGTCCTCTCTGAAAGGGTTAGTGGCACTGAGTGGGCAGAGTAGAATCAGTAACTCTTGTACACATTCAACACAATAGTATCCAAGCTACACACCAATTCACTGAGAACATTTCAGACACTACTTCTCCCAAAAATTACATCTTTGTAGGTAGAGAAGCCATCCTACCTCTTTTAGAAAAAAAGAAAAGACAGATGAACTGATTTCTGTTTTTAAATGGTCCTAAAGCATTCCTAGACAATAATTTTACCCATTTTCTCTAATCAGTGCCTAGGAAAGGGGCAAGACTAGTATCAAAAATATAAAAAGGGAAAATATAGTTCTTGTCCAAATTACTATGATATTTTCCCCCTAGCTTAAATGTTGTACACTATATTTTAATCCTAGCCCACTTTGCCCCAATTTTCTAGATAAAAGAAGCTGAAGGGGAGAACAGAATTAATGCCTTTCCTTGCAAAAGCAGAAAAACTACAGAACTAGCACTCCTTGGAGAGCACATAAGAATACCCATTCCTTTCACCCTTTAAGGACCATGAAATAGTCAAAAACAAAAGCCCTTTTAATGTCCCTAAAATATTCTTGATGGTACTTTTTACCTACTTTCTGTGAGTTTGGTTTTAGGTATGTATTAGAGAAGGGACATGACCTTGGAGGTATAGCTAAAAGGCCAATTCAAGAAACTACCCCAGACACCCCGATCTCCTAAACACGGCTTCAAATACGTCTCCATATACACATTGATCCTTTAAACAGGTTGGGTGATATAAGGACTGACCTCCCTTCTGGCACACTTCCCTTTTACATCTTGCTAGTATTCAGCTGGATTTTCAATAGATTATAGATCCTAGCATATTACAAATAAAATTCCTCCCTTCCCCCAAAAAAGATGGAAAATTGATAAGAGAAAATATCTTACACTGCTTCAGGGTTCATTATGCAGGTAGCTCCTGAACAATGACACATTTGAGGTCATCATATGTCAATCCCAGATTAAGGCCAAGCAACTGTACCATAATAACTGAAAATGTCTCCAATGTTACTGCTTTTGGATACTAATCGAAAAAAACAGATTTAAAAAATTATCTGAGGATATTATTCAACTATGGAAAAAAAGAATTAGTATATCAAATATTTATGTTCCTATCAAGAATTTGTGGTCATAGTTTATACATTTTTCTTTTTTCTGCTATAAATCCTTTTAAGAAAATTATTTGGAAAAAACTGCAACACTTTTAAATTTGTGGCAATGCTAAGATTAGGAAATATGAATGAACAACAGTGTATTAAATCAGTAACATGTTTTTGTTTCACATAGCACACATTTTGTAACACACAGCACAGCACCTGGTACTTAGCCACTAAGTAGTCAATAAGAATCCTGAAAGTCAAAGATGAGGAAGTTCTGAGTAATCATCCATCATTCTATCTTCCCTCCTTTCTCAAGCCATTAAGATGCAACTCATAGTCTTCCTTTCCACTCCAACTCCTGCCCTAAATAAAGAACTTCAATATAAATAGTGATACCCCTTTTAAATAAGTTGGCTTCTAAGTTCATCAATCTCAACTCCCGTCTTTACTCCTTTCCAATTACTCACAGAAATAAATTTCCATGCCACCTTGGAGTTTGATTATAATTTCATGATCTTGTATTCAGAAACCTGCCCTGATCTTAACCTTCTGTCTTCCATGTCTCCTTATGCTTCACTCCTCCTAAACTTATTTATCCTCACCGTGACCTTCCTTGTTCTCCCAGTCCTTCACTCTACTCTGTCTCTCAATTACTTCGCTTCAAAGTCTTAACCTTATAGCTATTCCAATTCAACTATATATTGTCTTCCACACTTAAATCCCTTGCTCTATGTCCTACCACCATTTCAACCCCTGGCAATTCTCACCCTGGGTTCCATTTCATTATCTGCTTGCTCTGTTCCTACTTTCCATGCTCCTGAATGCTACTGGAGAAAGCCCCAGGTGGACCAGTTGGGTGCACTATATATTCACCTTAGCTAATCTCAGCTAGGCCCTCTCTATTCCAGTCCTTCCCTAACCTTGTCTTGCCTACAACTCTTTATGCCACTCTCTCACACTAGAATACTTTTTCTACTTTACCATAGCTCTACCATTCCAAACCTTCAACAGTCGTCTTCTCTTTATTCCAAAATGTGTCCATAAAAATATTTTTAAAACATTTAATTTAACCATGCCATCTCCTCAGACTAATCATCCTATATTTCTCCAACTCCATGCAATCTGGTTTCTGACGATGACACTGCTTTCACTCGTTATCATTAATTTCTTAGCTATTTAAATTTGATAACCTTTTCTTAGTATTCCTCCTCCATTTCCCTCTGTACCTTTGACACTGTTACTACAATCCTCCTCAATGTGTTTATATTCTCTCCTTTCTGGGCTACTGATGATTCAAGTTCTTTCCTAGTTCTCCTCCTTATTATATGTTTGTTTTTTCAGTACCCTTTCCAGCATTATCAACCAATCCCCATCCCTTTAGTGTGGGTGTACCCAAGCTAATCCTGGACCTTCCTCTCTCTTTATACCCTCTCCAGTGATGAGCTCATGAATTTCTATAAGTTCAACTATCAGTGAATTAACTCCAAGACCTATTTATCTAGCTTTAATCTCTTAAACTTAAATTCTGCATCACTTCTTGAAGCTCTTTGGCCTCTCAAACTTAACATGTTCAAAATAGAACTATTTTCTTTCCCTATTACAAACTCCTCCTCCTTACTTTCATTTTGTTGGGGGCCCACTGACCTCTCTCTCAAGTTTATAACTACAATATTATCCTTGACTCCTACTTCTCCTTCATGGTCCATATCAAATAGTTGCCAAGTCTTACAGATTCAACCTTCAGAATGCTTTCATGTATTCCCCTTATCTCCACCCACAAAACTAATACCTTATTTAAGTTCAGGCTCTCATTACCTCTGGTCTGTATTATTAAAATAGCCTCTCATTGGTCTCCCTGCTTCAATGTCTCTCTTCCTCTAATTTATTCTCTCTACAAAGCTTTCAAAATATCTAACCCTTGCTTCTCTGCTAAAAAACCTCCTAATTCGTCAAGGACTGTTTTATTTTAGTCTTTGTACCACCCCACATCTAGTACAGTACCCTGTAAATGATACACTTAATAACTGTACATTGAGCTATTTGATTGAAAGACATAGCATATATCTTCTCACAGTCTCTATTAATCTTGGTAATGTTGAGGGATTTAATAATCATGCATTTTCTTAGTACAGGTTACTATAAAGGAAAAAATAATGAAAGTAACTTCTAAGCAAAGTTCTGCCTTGGAGAAACAACCTGTAACAAATACACAGGTTATATAGAAAGCAGTTTCCCCTAAAACATCTAAAAAACTATGGGGACAAAATGTACAAAATGAAGAAAAGATACAGTATTCTGATTAAGGTAGAAAGACCATTAAATTTCATCCCCAAAGCAATTGATTTGACATCTATGGGAAGTATTTTGAACCTTCTATTAGTCTCACTTCCCTCCTATACAGAGGAAAGAGAACATTAGATTGTGAGCTCCTTTAAGGGGAGGAATTATCTTTTGCCTCTTTTTGCACATCCAGCACTTAGCATAGTGCTTGGCACATAGTAGGCATTTCAGAAATGCTTATCCACTAACTGAAACCAATTATAAAATAATTTTTTTTAAATATAAGTAAAAATATGTCATCCATAACTTCTAATGACTAATATTAAAACAAATTTGGATACAAACTTTCAAAAAGAGTAATGCTGTACATAAAGATTAAGATTTGACCCCTAAGACTGAAATTGTCTTTTAAAAGATAGCATGATACCAAAACACAGCCAATTTCTTATGTGACACTGTGATATGCTTAATTCTCTTAAGTTTAAAACAGCTGCCTAAAAATAACAAATAGATAATAAAGATCTTTGAAACAGAGCATGAAAGGATATACTATATTATGCTTATAAAAGTTGATTGGCAATATAAACACATAGATATAAATATTGATAAGATTTATAACAATTACATACCATAGCAATTCCTGCAGAATAGCTTTTATTACATATTTTTCCAGGAAATGTTGCCCCAATATAGTTAGGATGGTTCCTATAACTAAAGCATAAAATCATTCTCTTGTGTATAAAACATTTTTTCACAGGATTTCCAACTTAATTTTTTCTAAAAATGACTCCTACTCCTCTAGCAAGATGCATCTCATTGAAGCTTAAATTTTAAGTACTACTGAAATTCTACCAATATCTTGTTTAGATTAGCTAAAATAGCATATTTAAAATATTCAGCTCACCATAGGTACTTTTTATTCTAGGTCCCAGTTTGTTTACCTCCTCATAGATTCTTGGGCATGTCACTCTATCCAAAACCCTTCAAAAACTTCCTCTACATAATAAAGTTCAATTCTTTAATTTGGCATTCAAGGTCCTCCAAAGGATGTGAATGCCTTAATTTTCTAGCCTTATATTTATACTAACACCTTCTCTAGGCACTCTATGCATCTAGCAACTGTTCTATTTCCCATTCCTCATATCCATTTGTTCTTCCCACCTTGATACCTTTCTCAAATTTTCCCTATGGTAAGAATGTCCTCCTCACCCTGACATACCTCTACTTGTTCAATTCCTACCCATTGTATAATCACTTAATTCAAACACTCTCTTCTAGGAAATTTTCCCTGTCTCCCCTCATAGGATTATGGATCCAGAGCTGGAGAGCTACTAAATCTACTCCAACCCCCTCATTTTTTACAGATCCAGAAACTAATCCCAGAGAGGTTAAGAACTTGCCCAAGGTCATACAAGGGAGTAATTATCAAAAACATGACTTGAACCTATTTCTTCTGACATCTGAGAGAATGACCATGTTAATGACCTTTATGCACCTCACCCGTCATATCTTAAAAAGAACTTTGCACCTTTCTTATGCTCTTCATTGTTAACATTGTGGTTATTTGTGAAAGGCATTGTAGTGTAGTAGAGAGAATATTGGGCCTGATTTCAAATCCCAACAATATCTAGCTATCGTGATAATAAACAAGTCATCTTAAACAATTCCTTAGGGTTGACTTACTTAGAAGGTTGAAGTCTGTGGATTTGAGGGGATTTCCATACTGATAAAATCACAGATCCTTTGCATGTAGTACATCATTATTTCTATATAGGTGTGTATATTATGTATATGCACTGTACATATATTTTTTCCTACTAAATTAAAATTTCTTTGAAGGCAAGGACTTTGTGTTATCTAAACTTTTTTCAGTATATGCCTACCACAGTGCTCTACAATACAGCAGGTCTTAATGTTTGTTGACTTTGTGGTTGAACTAAAATACCATCTGATGCTATTAGACCTTCCTTGGTCTTCGTAATTCTGCCTTATAAGTCTACATTTTGCTTGTTCTGAAACCTAAAAGTATTGTTTTAATTATTCAGGACAGGGTTCTACCTGATTTTTTTCCTTCTTCTATGGTACTATGATCTCAGCAATGCAGATACTCTTTAATGTGCAGACTACAACCAAATCACATCTTTCTATTTTGTACAATGTCCTTTTGTATATGCCCTCCAAAAAATATGCTGCAGTTCTTCTAGTTTTAACATGGCATGAATATCAGTGCAGCAATAAGAATGTCCATATTTAAGTCTTATGACATGATCAGCCTAACTCCTTTTCTACTTATACATCTCCTGGATAACCTTTTATGCCACTTCTGGAATGCAAGTTATCATTGACTACACCTACACCCACCATGTCTTTCCATTGCCGATGGGTAACCTGTAATATTGCTTCTTCAAGTGACTATAATATTCCATAACTGATAGTAATATCACCAAAAGATATTTGCATTCAAAATATGGATTTTTGTTATAGGAAGAAGTTTGGGATCCCTCAAAGTGGTATAAAATTTCCAAAACAATTCAGCCTGCTTTCCTCATAATCAATTTGAAACTTAGCTCACTATTTAATAGTAGCATTTTCTCCAAGACATAGAGATAGAGATATACACATATACAACAGACACATATATGCATATATATATACACACATATATACTGATGTACTAACTAAATGTATATCACCATATAATGTTAATAATGTTACCATCATCTAACATGTATGCTAACCACATCATAAAGTCTTATATAATAGGAATGATGTTGTTATTCAGTCATTTCTGGACTCTTCATGACCCCATTTAGGGTTTTCTTGGCAAAGAGTGGTTTGCTATTGGCTTATCCAGTTCATTTGACAGATGAGGAACCAAGGCAAACAGAGTTAAGTGACTTGTCCAGAGTCACACAGCTAGGAAGTGTCCAAGGCCAGATTTAAACTCAGGAAGATGAGTCTTCTGACTTCAGACCCAATACTCTATTATATCCACTTGGTTTTCCTTGCTTAGGATATTAAGCTGAATTTTTTTTTTTGAGAGATTATGGGCCATGATTACATGTTTCAACAGTATTCATACTCTTAACAAAACCAGAACAATATTATGCACAAACAAGAACTATTTTATAGGCAATCCTTTTTTAATTTAGTCTCTGCCTTAGACATCCTCCACTGTACTGTCAAATACCTTCGACAAGCTTATGTCTTCTTGTTTTAGGCCCCACTTAACAGAGATAGGTGAATTGTTCAATAATCCAATCAGTCAATAAAGCTTTATTATGTGCCTATTCCATGCCAGGCACTGTGCCAAGTACTAAGGGTACAAACATGAAAAACAAAGTTAGTCCTACAACACACAATGAAGCGGAGGGAGCCCTAGCATTGGAGTATGATGAGAAGTCCAATGGAGATTGGTGGGAAATAAAACGATAACTCGGTTTGGGTATCCTCTTAAATGGAAGCTCTTGGAAAACAGGCAGAATGTATAGAGGGTACTGATTAGGTGTGAGTACTAAGGCTGATGAAATCTTGCAGGACAATGAGGTTCCTGCTGAAAAAACCCAAAGGAGAATAGTTGTGAGGAAATGAAGTATGTATGTATCATAATGAATCAAGAAATCCTAGATGCTCTGAAGATATGCTAGAGGAAATTTTTAAGACTACATTTTGCTGGAATCATAAGATATGTGGAGGGGAAGCCCCACAGCAGAGCCAAGGTGGCAGAGAAAAGGCTGTGACTCTCCCATGCTCCTGACAATCCATCCACATACCTCCAAAAATAATGCCATAAAACACTCCGGGAGCAGCATAACCCACAAAAGAACAGAGTGAGACTATTTTCCAGCCAAAGACGGCTTAAATAGGCAACTGGGATCATCTGCTGTTCAAGGTGAGAGAGGAGCTCAGCACACAGCACAGATCCAGCCCCAGGCAGGCCATGCCTCCAGCAGCCTCAGAATCTTCAGCAACTTCTTCTGAAACTCAGTTCACAAGACCAGTGAGGGGTTCCAGCGGTTGGCCGGGGGGGAAATAGCTGCAGTTTCTGCTGGAGTTAGGAGAAGCACCTATATTCTGAACCAGTAAGCAGACTCAAGTGGCAGTGCCCAGTGGGGAAGGAGCATAGGCATGCCAAGCTTCTGACCATAGAGAATGATTTCAGTCAGACTTCTGCTTCTGGGTTTAAAGAAGAAAGCAGGCAGTGATTACTTACAGGCCAGGTGGGTTGAGAACAAGCCTAATCATATCCCCTGGGACCCCCTGTAGCTTGGGTCAGTGCATCCTGGAAGCAGTGCTACACATTAAGAAGGAGTTAAAAGCCAAGACGAGAAGGCAGAGAAAGCAGGAGATCATTAAAAACTTCTTTGGTGGCAATGTAGATCAAAATACACCCTCAGAAGAAGATAATAACAAAGTCAAAGCTCCTACATCCAAGCTTCCAAGAAAAATATGAATTGGTCTCAGGCCACAGAAGCATTCAAAAAGGACTTTGAAGATAAAGAGAGTGGAGGAAAAAATGGAAAGAGAAATGAGAGTGATGCAGGAGAGTCATGAAAAAAAAGTCAACAACTTGAAAAGTCAAATTGGCCAAATGGAAAAGGAGGCACAGAAGTTCTCTGAAGAAAATCATTGCTTAAGAATTAGGAATAGAGCAATATAAGCTAATGACTTTATGAGAATCAAGACACAATAAAGCAATACAAATGAATAAAAAAAATAAAGGGCAATATGAAATATCTCCTTGGAAAAACAGCTGACCCTGGAAAATAGAATCCAAGAGAGACAATTTGAAAAATCACTGGACTACCTGAAAACCATGGCCAAAATAAGAGCTTAGATATCACCTTTCAAGAAACTGTCAGGGAAAATTGCCCTGATATTCAGAAGGTAAAATAGAAAATTGAAAGAATCCACCAATCAACTTCAGAAAGAGATCACAAAAGGAAAACTTCCAGGAATATATAGCCAAATTCCAGAGATCCCCAGGTCAAGGAGAAACTATTGCAAGCAGCTAGAAAAAAGGAATTCAAATACTGTGGAGCTACAGTCAGGATATCACAAGATCTAGAAGCTTCACATTAAAGGGTCAGAGGGCATGGAATATGATATTCCATAAGGCAAAGGAACTGGGATTACAACCAAAAATCACCCTACCCAGCAAAACTGATTATAATCTTTCAGGGGGGAAATGGGACTTCAATGAAAAAGAGGACTTTCAGGTATTTGTGATGAAAATTGTGATGAGAATTGGTTCAAAGAGGGAATAGCATACACATTCAAGTGGGTATAGTAATATATTTTGCCCTGAGGGAAAGTAGGAGGAGAAGGAGATAAGGTGGGAGCAGAGGTGAAGGAAGGGAAGGCAGATTGGGGGAGGGGGCATTTAAAAAGAAAAACACTTTGCAAGAGGGATAGGGTGAGGAAGATAGAAAATAGAGTAAATATCAAGGGGAGAGAATAGGACGGAGGGTAATACAGTTAGCAACAGTAACTGTGAAAGAAATGATGAGCAGGATGCTATCAGAAGGATGTATGAAAATGAAAACCATCAACAGAAAAAGAACTGATGGTATCTGAAACACATGGAAGTACAATTTTGTTAGTTCCTCTTTCTAAAGTTATTTTATCTATTTTCTTCCACAACCTGAATATGTGAAGCTGTTTTGCATAACTGCACATGTATGCCTTCTATTGAAGTGCTTGATTTTTTTAGGTAAGTTTGAGGAGGGAGAGAGGAAGAAAATTTGAACACAAAGTTTAAAAAATCAATGTGAAAGAATTTGTTGGGTTTTTTTACATGTAACTTGGAGAAAATTCTAGATAAAAAAAGAATTTTATAAAAGACCACATTTTGCTTGGCCAAACAAAAACTGTTTTAATACAGTAAAATTGAATGTACTTTGCACTTTTTGACAAAATCAATCCATAAGCATTTATTAAAAGTTTACTGACACTAGAAACTAACTATGTGTGACAAAAAAGATGAACCTACTATAGAATACCATTTAAGAATGCCTGCCTAATCTCATATTTTCATCAAGGAGATCCATGAGATGATTAAAAATAATTCATAGAATTGAGAATTCTCATAAATATTTTATATAAGAAAGTAGTTATATGGGTCAACAGTTACTATCACTTTTTTAATCTCTTTTTTTTTTCAGGGCAATGAGGGTTAAATGACTTGTCCAGGGTCACACAGGTAATAAGTGTCAAGTGTCTGAGGCCGGATTTGAACTCAGGTCCTCCTGAATCTATGGCTGGTGCTTTATCCACCATGCCACCTAGCTGCCCCTAATCTCTTTTTCAGTAGTGTATCATCCCTGATTTTTTCCAGGCTTCAGTACTTTTTTACACCCTCAGTTCCCTCAAAAAAAAAACTTGCAATAAATATTGAAGGGAAAACAGAGGAATGGAATCTCAAGCTGACAGCATTACAAAACCATTCCAACCCCTCAGGCTTCTCCACATAACCCTGGGAGGGAGACGTAGCTGTCCTATGTGGACCCAATTGACAGAGTACATGAAAGTTGGAATAAAGACATGTAGCCACATATGAGCTATACAAGTTTTATTAGAAACTAAAAATATATAATTAACAATAATAATAGCATTATATTTAAGGTTTGTAAATTGCTTTCCAAATATTATCCTCATTTTATCCTCACATCCTTCAGAAGTAGGTGCTATTACTATCTCCATTTTACAGCTGAGGAAACTAAGGCCAAAAAAAAAAAGTTAATAAGTTACTTGCCAGGGTCACACAGCTAATAAAAATGTCTGAGGCTGGATTTGACTCAAGACTTTCTGTCTCCAGGTCTATCTACACAGACATGAAGACATAAAGATAACAGGATGCAAAATTTAGTGAAATAGTAACATAATAAACCCAGGTATATGTACATATTATGTGACAATATATACAGCAAAGCCTTACAAAGCTAAATTCCTATAGTACATCTTGTCACTTAGTCATTATCTCATTTTATTTGACTATTTTGCGTGTGTTTTCCCCACTCAATGACACTGTAAAATACTTAAGGACAATTACTTTGTTTTATAGTACTTTTGCAATCTCAGTAGCCCTAGCTCAATAGGAACTCAACAAATTCTTCTTAAAATGAATTATTTACAAAAGTTTTATTTAAAATTTATTAACACAAATACTGTACTTACACAAGTAAATATGCCATGTCATGGGGCCTTAGAACAAGAAACTTTTGCTTCCATGCCAAAAACCTCTGTAGTAAATCATTAGCATCCCCAATTGTAGAAATTTTGTTTTTATCCGACCAGAATTCCAAGGAAGACAATACAACTGTCATTTTAAGCTGGGTAAACATCTAAAAACAAGATAAATTTTTAAATAACCTTGAATGACACATCAAAATTCCACAAACATATTAAAGACGCTCCACTTAAGTATTGTGGGAGATAGGGATGAATGAAACGGTGCAGTAATATTTCCACATTTTAGCAGTCTATGATTTTAATAGTGTCCAAATTAATTCAAACAATTATTTTTTATAAATTATGTTAAATTCAAAAAGCAAAAACTTACAGTATTAACAAGGCCAATAATCTGGATAATTTTCTGTGTTACAACTGCCATATCAGAACCCATATGATCATACTGGAAAACAGATTTCAGGTAGTAGTGAAAATTATGATATCATATTTCCTTTGAAATACAAAACATAACACCTAATTGGTAGGATAGGTAAGGAAAGAAAAGAAGCAACTGCATAGGACATGTTATGTGCCAGGCACTGTGCTAAGCACTTTTTACAAATATTAATTTATTCGATTCTCACTAAAGCCCTGGGCAGTAGGTGCTATTATTATCTCCATTTTACATTGGGAAACTGAGGCAGACAAGTTTAAGGGAATTGCCTAGGGTCATAAAGCTAATAAATATCTAAGGCCAGATTTTAAACTCATGTCTTTCTGACCTCCAGCCCAATTCTCTATCCAATAAAATTGTAGAAAGAGAAAAAGGGCCCTTGGAAAAGCTTGGACCATACATCACAAATTATGGAGCATGATATGGATATGATTAGCAAAGGAGTATGTGGAAGGGGGCAACTAGGTGACACAATTGATAGTTCTGGGCCTAAAGTCTAGAAGACCTCATCTTCCTGAGTCAAATCTGGCCTCGAACACTGTGTGACCCTGGGCAAATCACTTAAGCCTGTTTGCTTCAGTTCCTTATCTGTGAAATGAGAAAGAGAAAAGAAATGGCAAACCACTCCAATATCTTTGCAAGAAAACCCCAAATGGGGTCACAAAGAGTGGACATGACTGAAAATGACTAAACAACAACAAATTAAAAGACGAAGAGAACCAAGAAAGAGCAATGTTAAAAAAACACACACACACAACACACACACAGAGAAAGGAATGAGGCTATATAGAAGAGTGACCCACATTTTTTCCTATGAATTAAAGGGAGATAATGAGAAATTCGGTCTGGAAAGTTAATAATACAAACAATGCCTTAAGACTAACCATTCTTTTCCTAAGAGCTACCCAAAATTTCCACTTCCTGTGCCTAAGCACAAACTGGATAACCAATTTTGTTTTAACAATTGCTAGACACGTGCAGAATCCTAGAGTTTTTATTGAATTATCCCTTCCCCTATGTATTCAGGGCCATTTTCTATCCTTGGGTCAACCTTTTTTTACTATCTCAGAGGTCTAGAAAATCAAAACTAGTACCTCTTCACAAAAGGTTAGGGATCTCTGGTTTAGCATATAATTAGCTAACAAAAATTTGGTATATACACAACTTTCAGGAAATATATCTGCTGCAAAATCAAGATATAGCTATACTACACACACAAAAAAAAGGAAATTTTAATATACCTTTGAAATTGGGTTAAAAGCAAATATAAGTTTACCTACCAAAGCTTTATCCACAATAATATGCATTTCCAGATATCGAGGCATTAAGTGTGAAACAACTGCTGTTTCCTGAAATACATAAAGTATAAATACTAAGGAAACTTTAAAATGTCTTCTACCTTCTACTGAAGCTGTTACTAGGAGTATAACCCCGAAGACAAAAAGATGGGATCCCACTAAATATATGACAGAGGTCCTATCTTATATCCAGGTATAAATCAGAAGCTACTACTTCAAAATCTGTCCCTGGCTACTAAGAATTCGCATTGTGGCTGCTGAAACCACAGAGAAAATCCAGTTCACATCAGATTTTACTAGAAACATAAAAGATGGAGAGGTTTTTTCTCATGATAACATTAGTAACTTTTCACATAGCTTTCCCCCACCCCCCACAGGCAAATTTACAGGCATTTCAGGAATATGAGAAGATTTAAGATACCATATTAGATCATCTTATTCCACTTGTAGCAGATAACATATCAAGTCATTTAAAAAACAACGAATATTTAGACATCCCCATTAGGATCAGCAGCAGGACCATTTCAGATAAACTGATAGGATTACCTTCATATCCTTTTGCCATGATTGTAAGGAAAGCTATCTAGCCCTATTGGAAGAAAAAAGCATTACAAGGGCCTAATGCTACCAAGCTCTAAAAAACCATATATAATCCTTTGTAAAGCAGATATCAATATTAGAAATGATCTTTCTTTGCTTGACTAATGAGAACATATGGACCTGTTTTATACCTACGAACTATTTATGTAATGGTTCCAAGGTTTGTCATGCCAGGGTAGAAGTGGGGATAAGCTCCCACTCTCTATACAAATGCTCCAATGGCGTGCGTCTCAATAGCTTCTGACAACCGAAAGCAACTCCTGGCCTTCTCCTCGTGGTGGAACTATTTCTACTACAAAAGAAGGGGCGAAGGTGAGTCACTGGCGCCTTAAAACCAGTCGCTTTCGGGCAGGTGGGGCTCATTAGCCCTTGGCAGGGCAACCGCCTAGGGGAAGGAACTCTGATTTTAAACCTCGCTGCCTTGCGCTATACCATATATGGGAAAGGCTTCAGGATGTTAATCCCAAGGAAAAAATCAGGAGTCGAGGTCCCTTAGGCAGTTGGATGTTGGACATCACATCCCCTCTGGCAACTCCTGCGGTGGCACTGGTGCCAAACTGTATTGGCTCTGCCTCTCCTTTGGATCCACCAATGTCGTGAGAGGGAAAACCTGCTGCTATGGGCAACAGCTTGTTTCCATATTGATCTACCCAGGCCAGCACCCTGAGTAGGACACTCCAGCTACTACTCCTCATGGGGTAGATACAAACGGGATGTGGCAGTTACCAGTTATAAGTCACTCAGGAGCTGCGGCTCCCATATCAGACTGCACAGCCATACTGTGGCCTGTGGCTCTTCAAGGCACTGATCCATGGTCATCTGCAACCTGGTGGAGGCCTACCACAATTTATGTAATTCAGTCCCCCAAAAAAAGGCTTTTACATTGAAATCAGAATCATAGTTCAAAGGGACTCTTGATTCACCTAGTCCAAATATTCCTGGTTCCTTCAATGAACTTCATCTTCCATGGACTCCAGTCCCCTTACCATATTACTAACTCTCCTCTGGAAAGACCCATACATGTCCAATTTCATGATAAAACATGGTGCCCTGAAGCAAGCACCACTATTCAAGATGTGCTCTGATTAAGACAGAGGAAAGCAGATTTATCATCTCCTATAAGGATACTAAGTTGCTTACATAAATCTGAATCATCAGACATAAAAAATGTTTTGATTCAATTACCTATTAAAAATAAAATTTTAAATATCTCTTATATTAATAGCAATTATTAAAATTGGAGAAACCCAAACTTTTTTTCCCTGTCCTATTTCGCTAATCCAATTTCTCAAAGACAGCACTGATGTAAGATAGGAATTAACATTCTCTCATTCTGAGTACTGCTACACTTGGGTGGGGCATATAGATCTTTGTCTAGAACACCCATGACTAGTTTTAGGGACGTGTCTTATCCAAGTGACATGATGTCACTTTAACACCTCACTGTAGTATTCGTTCTCTCATTAATTATTAAACAATCAGAGTTGATTGTCACATCAGGAACACTCCTCTCCCACAGGAATATAAAGCCTTGAACCTGCCTCCATGATAGATTTTGGTCTAAGAGAGACATATCCAAATGACCATTCTTTTATTAATAAACATGCTGGCATTATTAATAAAATGACCTCAATTACCCAGAAATGATGTCTCTAAAACCTTGTTATATACATATTCTAAAATATAGGATTTCTGCGGGCCTTAAGAACAGTCAAATTAGCCTCAACCAATAGGTAATGGAAAGTAATATAAATTAATGCTCCCGAACTCTTAGAGTACCAAAAGTACTTTGATTAAAAGGCACAGCAAAGATTTTAAGATCACTAATCAGCAGTTTTCTCTGATGATTTTTAAAACTTAAAATTCTAAATTAGCATTTTGAGCATAACAGTAAAATAATTTTCATAGACAAGATTAAAGTGTTAATACTTACTTCTGAATCTATATGAGAGTTATAAGGTAAATGTCTATACCAGATATCTGTATCATTTTCTTCCAAGAGAGGAACGTTGATATTTTCATTCTTTACTTGGTAAATAAGATGTATCAAACCCCTGCAGTAGACTCCAAGGGTTCAATTCCATAGCTGATATTTTCAAACTGGAGTAATCCCCTGAACATTCAAATAACAAAAACAGAAAATTATCTTACCAACACTATAAATTTAGATGCCTACTGAGAAATTATAGCCAAATTTAAATGTTTTAAAGTCACACCTTTTTAGCTTTTAATATCACATGTTCTAATAATTTCCCCTATTGCTAGTCTCATTCCCAGGATACTACACCTATTCTAGCTGTGGACACATTCCCCAAGAGGAACCTTTCCTGCTTCTACTTCTGTTAAAGTAATGGTAGGTAAATGTTATGGTTTATTGGGAAGAGATCCTTTCCTTCCCAATGTAGAAATTTTCTCATTAATACAAGTGCACCTCAACAAAAGCACTACATAGATGCCTTCCAACAAGGTACAGAGATGAATGTGGGTTCTCAAAGGTCACAACAGCCAGAGAACAAGCTCTGGTATGTTCTACTAAACTTTGAAATATGTCCAACACATTGAGTTCCCAGTGATAGATGGTTATCTAAGCTAAAGCAGAAGGATTCCTCAATACTATGATGACTGTCCGAGTGTGGTTGATGGAAGTCTAGGTACCTATGAATTCTTTGGGTGACTTGACCCATAAAAGAGATGCCCTCACTTCTGTAAAGGGCCCTTCTTTTTTGTTTCCACAGTGAATGGTAGAAGAATAGCAGAAAGACAGAAGAGGGTGCTAAAATCATTTAACTTTAGACTATCTACAAACATTAATTTAAAGATAATCTACATATGCCTCCATGAATCTTTTTCCAATGTCCTATTATAGCATGAAGGAGTATGAAGGTTATCATTGAGTTTCTCAAAAGTTATGCCAATAGATCACAAACTTTGGCATCTAGGTGGCCACAGTGGCATAGAGCATTGGCCCAGAGTCAGAAGACCCTGAGTTCATATGTGACCTCAGGCACTACTAGTTTGCGATCCTTGGCAAGTCACTTAACCTCTACTGCCTCAATTTCCTCAACTAAAATGAGAATGATAATTGTATCTACTACCCTCCTAGGGCTGTTAGAAGGATCAATGAGATAAAATGGTAAAGTGTTTAGCACTCTGCCTGATACACAGTAGGTACCTGATAAACGTTTTTCCTCTACTAAGTTAAAAAAGCTTTAAGTATTGTCATGGCAACAAACAATTGTTAGTGAACACCAAGAGTCATGCCAGACTAATTCTTATTTCCTTTTTTGGCAGTGTTACTAAACTGATAGATCAAGGAATGTTGTAAATATATTTTAACTAGATTTCAACAAAACATTTGATAAAGTTTCTCATACTATTCTTAATGTAAAAGATAGAGTCATGAAGGTTAAAAACAGTACAATTAGGTAGCTTCATAACTAGGTTGAATAACTGCCCCAAAATCTAATGTGGAAATATTGACTTAGAAGGGGCCTGTGGTAGAGTTATCAAGGGATTTGGGACAAGATTTGTTGTTGTTAACACTGTCATCAAATACCTTAAAAGCAAAGATGCATGCTTATCCAATTGGCAGATAATACAAAACTAGAAGAAATTACCACACTGAATGAGTCAGGAATCAAAAAAAAAAAAAATTGGGGGAGTTGTATCTAGTAAAATGTGTAGCCCATAATTTGGTTTACCCTTTTATCTCTTTAAATTATTATTATCCTCTGAGATCAAGGAAATGATTCACAAAGAAAGAGAATGGCAAAGTAATTCTGGGACCCTGGATAGCCTCTCCCTATCTGAAATCACAATGATCCACTCTTTTCATGACAGTTAAAGAATCTAGAGGTGCTTCTCTTCTGGTTTTCTCTCTTCTTCCTTCCTCTCCCTCCCTTCTCTCCTTTCCCTTTCTTTATCTGAGATGGCAATATTAAAGAGGCTGAAAGAAGCATTGGTGGCATGAAAAGTATAACCAAGATATGGGAGCAGTCAAATCAATGCAGAGATCAGCATCTGACAGACTCAACTGAGGTCCAGCAGCTATCATGACTTTTGTTCAATTGGGTGCTAGAAAGCTAAGGAAATGGAATTTTCCCTGTTTTCCCTTTAATCCATGAGGTAGAAGGGAGGGAGACTGAACACCCTCTTCCCATACTTTTCATGAGCTTCTAATATTTGCTCCTGGGAGCTTTCTCCTACATACAGAGAGATCTGAGAACTTGTTAGCCCAGTAAAGAGAGTTTATATATTCATTTTGCATTTTATTCCATGTAATTAAAAACAATGTGATCACAACATATGCTAGTTATGTGAATCTATGAGTTCCTTGGGTAATGACCTAAAAGAATGGAAAACCCCCAAGAGATTGGAGCTCTAAGACAGATATAAACAATAAATTTAATATTTTAATATTTAATCTAAAATTTCATTTCATCTTCTAGACTAGATGAACATTGGAGCCAAAGGAAAATGCTAAATATGAGTAAGAGTTCATGGTGGTGTTAGGGAATGCCACTGACCTATTCAGGCTGCAAGGTATTTGTGGGCTTTGGGCAACTGGTCAGCTTAGATATTGTATTCTGAATTAATTTAAATTCCTTTGGCATGAAAACTAATTGCCCAGTGACAATGCATAGTTGAAAAGGGAAGCAACATGGAGTCAAACTGTTATAATTAATTTTTTTTTGGTGAGGCAATTGGGTTTAAGTGACTTGCCCAGGGTCACACAGCTAGTAAGCATCAAGTATCTGAGGCCGGATTTCAACTCGGGTCCTCATGACTCCAGGGCTGGTGCTCTATTCACTGTACCACCTAACTGCCCCTATAATTAAATTTAATAAGAATGACTATAAATTCTTTCACTTAAGTTTGAAAAATTAACTTCATAATTAGGAGATACAGGAGATGTCTCTAGAAGCAAGTTCATATGAAATGGACCTGGTGGTTTTAGTTGACTATGAACTCAGTATGATTAAATAATGTAATATGACAGCTAAGAAAACTAATGCAACCTTAGGATGAATAATGAGAATCCCAGTGTCCAGAACTAGGGAAGTAACTGTATTGCTCTACTCTGCCCTGGTCAGACCATATCTGAAGTAATTTCTAGTTTCTGTTAAATTTTAAAAGAACATTAATAAGCTAAAGTTCACCCAGAGATCAGATGGGATGATGAAGAGCCAGCCATGAGGATTAGCTGAAGAAACTGGGGATGTCTAGCCGACAGAAGAGAAGATTTACAGGGGGCATGAGTGCTCTTCAAATATGTGAAAAGCTATCACATAGAAGAGGAATTCTATTACTTCTGCTTAGCCCCAGAGCACATAACTAGAAACAATGGGTAGAAGTTTCATAGACATACACTTAGGTTTGATGTAAAATAAAAAATATTTTAAACGCTTTCTAAAAAAAAAAAGTTAGCCAAAAGTAGAATAAAATGCTTCAGGAGGCCAGTGGGTTCCTCCTCCCCTAGAAATCTTGGAAGCAAAAGTTATAGAAGAGATTCTTGTTCATTTCTGAAATCCCATCCAACTCTAAGATTCTGTGATGTCTATAACTGAAATAAAGTTCAAAGGCTAATGCATCAACTGTTTTTGCAAGTCAAAAGTAGTACCAAATTACAAAAAAAGATAATGATGAGAAGATATGGTGTGACAATCACAACAGCTCCAACTGGACCTGTCTTATATCAATTCTGAAAATGGGAAAATGGACAAAGATCAAGTCAAATCAATAAGTTATATGCTGGGCAAGGTACTAAACACTGGACATACAAGAAAGATGAAAACAGCCCCTGCCTTCATGGAGGTCTTGACCATTTCTTATCTTCAAAACTGAAAAAGATGGGGGGGCCAGCTAGGTGGGCACAGTGATAGAGCACTGGGCCCTCGGAGTCAGGAGTACCTGTGTTCAAATCCGGCCTCAGACACTTAACACTTACTAGCTGTGTGACCCTTGGCAAGTCACTTAAACCCCCATTGCCTCACTAAAAAAAATAAAAAAAAAAAAAAACCCCAAATCTGAAAAGAATGGACCTCTAAATCAGTTAATATTGATTATTTTGAATTATTGTAGGATAAGTTTCCCTTCTGTAGGAAGGGCTACTTGCACAGCTAAACTAGCATAAATATTCCCCTTAAGCCTTAGTTACCTATAGATTTAGTAAATTGACATAATGATAAGATTGATAGTAGATAAGTTAGAGAGAGAAATATATCTTTGTAGAAATAAAATAATCATAGGGTTTAAGTGATAACGTAGAGGACTCTACTTAAGGTTAAGATCCCTTTTCTGCGGTATCTGAGGGGGGTGGGGGACTGACTTCTATCTTACTGCCTTTATGTTCCTCTTTTTGGGGGCAGCTAGGTGCACATTGAATAAAGCACCGGCCCTGGGATTCAGAAGGACCTGAGTTCAAATCCGGCCTCAGACACTTGACACTTACTTAGCTGTGTGGAGCTCTGGACAAGTCACTTAACCCTCACTGCCTGTAAAAAAAAACAAAACAAAACAAAACAAAAAAAAGGAAAATAAATAAATTCCTCTTTTTAGTTCTTTTCAGTGAGCTACATAGACCCATAGCAAACATATTTGAGAGACCAATAAAAGGTACTTCCCAAAAAGTTCACAGAATGATAGACAGGAGTTCTAAACAATGAAATATAAAATATAGTAGCTATTCACTCTGAAACTCCCTGTTGTATCACAATACACCCAGTAGCCAATATTGCAAATCTACTTACTTCCCTGTTCTGTAATGTAATACTTCCTTATTCCTATAATCCTATGAATAATCATTAATGTTATGAATATGTATCTAGCCTATGAATATAATTCCTCTTTTTCGTGTTCTAAAATTGAGCTCTGTAAACCTGCCAAACTGTCATTAATCTCTGAGGTATTACTGACCATCATTTATTGGCAATAGTCAACCTTGCTATTATATCAATATGCCCAGAAGTATTATGCCTCAGACTTTTTCCTTTTTAGCTCCAAATAACAAAATTAAACTTTTCTAAGTTTAAACCAATAAAAAATGGTTATCACAATATGAAGGCCTAAAAACCACAGAACCTCCTTAGCCAACATATTCTTTGTCAAGTGAGTAGACTTATAAAGGCAGAGGGGAAAAATAGTTTAGAGCATAAGCTCATTTACAAAACATTACAAAGAAGGAATACAGCAGATTCCAAGTATATCAATCCACAAACCAATTAATAAGATACAAATTCAGCAGAAAGTATATGAGACCTAAATAAGCCCATTCCAAGAATATTTATAGATGAAACTGAAAAGAGAAGAGAAAATGGATGTAAAAAAGAACAGAACTGCCAGAATTTCTATAGTGATTTATTCTGATCATTGGTGACAGTTGGACCATCACATTTATATCCTAACAGAAAAAAAGTAAATGATAAGAAGGAGAAATGGTATTCAAAAAATGAAACTGAATAGAACAGCTAACCTTACCAAATACCTCACGGAAGAAATTTTTGCAGTGTCAAAGTTTTAAAAGTACTCAGGGAGTTATTTTCAAGATAATTCAAAGACATGATAATTCCAAAAGAATGGAAAAGATCACAAATGCTATTTATTATCCACACCCCCAGCCAGTATGATGGAAAGTATGAATAGAAATAGAAATATGTAAAGAAAAAAAAGAATAGGAGAAGGCATAAAAGAGAAATAAGGAAGCATACAGGGATACAGCTTCATTCGTTTGTTTCTCCCTTCTATTTTCTTCTAGGTTCCATGTAGTTACTAGTCACTAATAATTATTACAAAACTGTTCTAAGGTTTTCAAGCACAAACACCTAAGGAATATGTCATGACCTGAGTCCAGAACAGGTGTTGAGTGTCACGAGTGAATTTGGAAAACCTGCAACATATCCATGGTAATTACACTGCATCTGGAAAACAGTACACACAAATAAGTAGTTTGTTTCTATCTAAACACAATTTGTAAAGTATGTCATTCTTTTTTCAGTTCTTTCAAACATTTCAACTATTTTCAAATAGTTTGCAATCATCCAATTGGGCCGTGATCAGATCATGTCTGCCACTAGAATCCTATACTGTCATGGAGGTGACCTCAGATTCTCAAAGTCTAGCAGAGTCCCTGCCCTCAGAAGTTGTAATCAAACTTTAAAGAAAAAAAGCATAGCATATTTACCAAGAAACATCTGTCTTCCAAAAACTAGCCCAAGTATGGAAAGGCTCATTACCATAAGATTGGCTACCAGATGATGAAGAATTTTGGCCACAGTAACTCATGAACGTCATTTAGAAGGGCACGGATACACAAAGAGATCAAAAAAAGGAAAAGGGGCCTACATTTACAAAACTATTTATAGCAGGTCTTTTTGTGGTGGCAAAAAAACTGGAAATTGAGGGGATGTCCATCAATTGCAGAATGACTGAACAAGTTGTGATATCTGATTGTGATGGAATACTATTGTGCTAGAAGAAATGAAAAGCAGGATGCCTTCAGAAAAACCTGGGAAGACTTATGTGAACAGATACAAAGTGAAGAGAGCAAAACCAGGAGAACATTGCATACAGTAACAGAACTATTATACAATGATCAACTGTGAATAACATAGCTATTCTGAGCAATCCAAGACAATTCTGGACTTAATGATGAAAAATGCTATCCATCTCCAAAGAAAGAACTGAAGGAGACTAAATGAAAATCAAGGCATAATATTTTACTTTATTTTTCTTGATGGTTTTTTGGTCTATGTTTTCATTTGCAATATGGCTAATATGGAAACATGTTTTATATGATTTCACATGTATAATCCATATTAAACTGCTTGCCCCCTCAAAGAGGGGGGAAGAAAGGGAGGGAGGAGAGAATTTGGAACTCAAAACTTTAAAAAACAAATGTTTAAAACTTTTTACATGTAATTGAAAAAAAAAGGTCTGGATAGATTGAGATCTGCATCAGAGGAGGAAGTATCCACACTAATTCTATCACAGTTCTTATGGAGCATTGACCAAGTATGGATAGTACAGAAACAATACACTTTGCTAATTCTCTTTACTTCTTTACTTTGTGTATACCAACATCAGATGTTGCTAAGAAACTGGGAGCTTTTAGGTATTTTAAAGTTTTTAAAGTTGTGGGAATTTATTTTGATTTGGGGACCCTGCCTTTGGGCTGAGATTAAAAAGAGCCTTCGGCTCTCGGGGCTTTTTTCTGTCTGAGGGGCTCCACTTCAGCTAAAACCCGTGAGCTTTTCAGGATGCCAGGTCAGAGGCTGGGGGAAAATAAAAACCCCAGCTCCCTATGCCCTGAGGCTTGTCCTGCCAGGCCCTAGCATAGCCCGTGCAGAAGTCCCAGGCACGCAGCAAGGGGTGCAATGCTAGTGCAGCCGGTGGATTAGCTTGGTGTGTGGGGGGCGCAGAGAGCTGAGATTTGAGGGAGAAGAAGGAACATATATACAGGGGGAGAAGACACTGAGTGGGAGAGAGGCCGGAAGATTAAGCAAACAGGAGGTTGGTACAAGTGAGGATAGAGAAGACGCAGGGGTCCTGCTGGAGGACTAGTAGGACACAGGGAGGCCAGAAGATTGAGAGAACAGAAGGGACTCCGGAGGATAGATAAAGCGAGAGGAGACATGCTAGAGACGCTGAGGGGGAGGCAGAGAAATGGCTAAGATCAAGGAAAAAGAACGCCAGAAGGCTGGAGGCGTGGAGAGGTCGGTGAGAAAGGATGCTAGAGATAGAGGTGCCCAGGGGGTTGGCAACAGAGGTGAGGACGCTAAGGGGCTTTGGAGGGGAGGGCCCTGGAATAAAGTGAAAGTTGGAGTGAAGGAGAAAAAGGGTGAAAGTTGAAGAGACCTGTCCAAACAGCATACCCTAAGGCAAGAGGCAGAAAAGGCCCTTATTATATTAAAAGCAGACAGGTTATATAATTTGCTTTTCTTTACGCTTATAGTTCTACATTGAATTTTTATAAATAAATTCTGCCTTGATATTTAATTAAGAGGCTTTTTGTTTGCTTATCATTTGGGAGCAGAGCACGTGTGGAGAAATTTTGTAAACAGCCCATATTAAATTAATAGCAGTCAGATACTCACCCAGTTAGATTTAGGCCCTAAGTTAGCCAAAATATTCTTACAAAGTATTCTCCCTCCACTCAGTGGTCAATTCAGGAGATTCATCTTCAAAAATTCATATAGTGGGGGCAGAGCCAAGATAGAGGAGGAACAGGCTGTGACTCTCCCAGCTCCCGACAACCCGTCCACACACTCAAAAATAATGCCATAAGTAAATTCCCATAGCAGCGTAAACCCACATAGAACAGAGTGAGACTATTTTCCAGCCAAAGGACAGCTTAATTAGGTGACTGGGATCACCTGCTGTTTGGCTGAGAGAAGCTTGGCGTGCAGTGTGGACCCAGCCTGGGACAGGAAGCACCTCCAGGCCTCAAGAGTCTTTGGCACCAGCAGCTTTTTCTGAGGCTCAGCTCACAGACAAGTGAGAGGATTCAGCAGTTGGCCGTGGTGAAGTGGCTGCAGTCTCTGTTGGAGTTGGGGTGAAGTGCCCAGGTTCTGAACCAGTGGGCTGACTTGAGTGGTGGTGGCCCCAGTGTGGGAGGGGCAAGGGATGCCAAGCTTCCAACCATAAAGAATCAGATTTCGGACATCTGCTTCCGGGTTGAGATGAGTAGGCAAAGAAAGCAGGGGAATATAGAAAGCTTTTGGGGGGGAAAAGTAGACCAGAATACATCCTTAGAGAAGATAATACAAAGTCAAAGAACCAACATCAAGCTTCAAGAAAAATATGAATTGGTCTCAGGCCATGGAAGTGCTCAAAAGGGGACTTTGAAGAGAAAGTAGGAGAGATAGAAGGAAGATTTAGAGAGGTGAAGAAATAATGGAAAGATAAATGAGAGTGATGCAGGAGATTCATGAGAAAAAAAGTCAACAGCTTAAAAAGCCAAATGGAAAAGAAGATACAAAACTCTCTGAAGAAAATAATTGCCCTAAGAATTAGGACTGAGCAAATGGAAGCTAGTGACTTTATGAGAAATCAAGACACAATAAAGCAAATCCAAATGAAGAAAAAAAATAGAGGGGCAATATGAAATATCTCCTTGGAAAAACAGCTGACCTGGAAAATAGATCCAAGAGATATGATTTGAAAATCATTGGACTACCTGAAAACCATGACCAAAAAAAGAGTTTAGACATCATCTTTCAAGAAATTGTCAGGGAAAATTGCCCAGAGATATTCTAGAAGCAGAAGGTTAAAATAGAAATTGAAAGAATCCACCAATCACCTCCAGAAAGAGATCCCAAAAGGAAAACTTCCAGGAATATTATAGCCAAATTCCAGAGATCCCCAGGTCAAGGAGAAATATTGCAAGCAGCTAGAAAAACAGGAATTCAAATACTGTGGAGCTACAGTCAGGATAACACAATGTGAGAATTGGAATGGCACCGCTTGCTGGGAAAGAGATTGCAGGGAAGCTATACCGTGAGGAGAAAACATGTGTTTTAGAAACCACATGACTTTAGCATCCAAAAGTTAACTGGCATCCAGAAGTTACATGTATAGAACCACCTGTGGGACGTGTCAATCAGAGCTACAGCTGAGTTGCCTGGAGCTGTGTGTGTGTGGACGGCCTGTTTCCTGTTGGAGAGGAGGCTTCTGGGAGGAGGAAGGAGCGAGTGAGGTCTTTCGGTTCCGGGACCTCAGCTTGGCTGGAGGGAAGAGTGTGGCTCTCTTAGGTAGATAGATGAAGGCATCTTGGCCTCTTTCTCTCTGATCACTAGCTTCTTATGCTCTTTAATAAATACTTAAAAGATTAAACTCTTGCTAAAGCTTCCAATGAGTGGTCACCCCAAATTAGAAGCTTTGGCAAGAGTAGCTCACATAAAAGAAACAAGAAAAGGTTTATGGAGGGGAGAGGAAGGTGGGTAAGGAGTGGGGGAGTGGGGTGAACCTTACTCTCATCAGAATTGGCTCAAAGAGGGAATAATATACACATTCAAGTGGGTATAGTAATATATTTTGCCCTGAGGGAAAGTGAAAGGGGAAGGAGATAATGGTGGGGGAGAGGTGAAGGAAGGGAGGGCAGATTGGGGGAAGGGCAGTTAAAAGCAAAACACTTTTTTGGGGGGGGAGGCAATTTTGGGATTAAGTGGACTTGCCCAGGGTCTGAGGCCAGATTTGAACTCAGGTCCTCCTGAAACCAGGGCTGGTGCTTTATCCACTGCACCACCTAGCTGCCCCCAAAGCAAAACACGTTTGATGAGGGATAGGGTGAAGGAAGATAGAAAATAGAGTAAATATCAAGGGGAGGGAACAAGATGGAGGATAAAAACAGTTAGCAATAGTAAACTGTGAAAGAAATGATAAGCAGGATGATATCAGAAGGACATATGAAAAAATGCAAAACCATCAACAGAGGAAGAATTGATGGTATCTAAATACAGATTGAAGTATAATTTTATTTGTTAGTTCTTCTTTGTAAGGTTATTTTGTCTATTTTCTTCCACAACCTGAATAATGTGAAGATGTTTTGCATGACTGCACATGTGTGACTTATACTGAATCTGTTTGATTTCACAGGGAAGTTTGAGGAGGGAGGGAGGAAGAAAATTTAGAACATAAAGTTTTAAAAAATCAATGTGAAAAAATTTGGTTTTTTTTTACATGTAACTTGGGGATAATTCTAAATAAAATGAAAATTTGAAGCAAAAAAAATTCACTGTATCCTGTTTAGCAAAGCAGATCACAACACTTCTATTCTTAAGCAATGCATCTTCCTAAATTGCTGTGACCCCAAAAATTCATCATCTAGTGGTCAACCTTCTGGTGATAAGTTTCTTTAAACCTAACTACAATGGTCTTCAAACTCATTCCTGATATATTTCCACGTTGTCAGAACCTTTAGAGTATGTGCTTTGTTGGCACAGCTTTCAAGAACCCAACAGTATCTTTATGCAAAATAAGTTCTAGTAGAACTTTAGGAGACATTAGAAGGTTATCAGGGATTAAATAAAGTATGGACCTGAGCTTTAAATATAAAAGATCATAGATTAATACATTTACTTTCAATTTTTAAAAACAGTATGATAAATCTATGAGACTAAAAACTAATTCTTACCATAACTTTTGAAGAAGAAGAATGAAAGACACCCTGTTTGTTATATGTATAAACCATGAAGTCCTGGGACAAAAATATTCTAGAGAACATAAAAGGGAAATTTGTTATAAAATAAACAGCATGAATAACACTGTTTAGAACAATAAAAATGAACCCTGAATCCCATGTTTCCCTTCCTACCTCCACCCCTTCCCCTCAAAAGCTCAAAGTCACACAAAATAAACTGGTCTTGCTTTTCTCTATTGCCATCCTAAGTACATCCCTAATGTTTTAGTTAAGTATTTTTTTTTTTTTGGTTTTGGTCTACACCTATTATTCCATACTATAGGGAATTCTGGATGTAGAAGTTCCCTACAAGCCCTGTCTATAACTTGAAGTCTCCAAGAATTGTCTAGGACATAAAGAGGTTAAATTACTTGCCCAAAGTCATAGCTAATATATGTCAGAAACAAGATTTGAATCTAGGTCTTGACTCAGAGGCTAGCCCTCTAACACGCTTCTGCCTCTTGAGTTAGGTGCTTAAGGAGGCAAAATAAGCACATGATGTTTATAGCTATGTAGTACAGTTGAAGGATCAATCCAGATTCATAGAGCTAGGCAGGAGTACAGTGGAGGCTTTTAGACTCTCAGGTCAGAGCTTTCAGATTATGCTATCCATGTTTATCATGCTAGACTATAGTAAAAGTAAAATATTTATTCTAGCTCTCAGTATCACATGCCCTATGCTTTAATTCGTCAGTACTGAGGCACTCCACAGTGAGGAAACTACCTCTGTGAAAGCAGATCAGCAATCATTCTGTAACTTCTATTTTATAGATTTTAAAGCCTAGGGTACTAAGAAGGTAACATTCCTTCTATCACAGAGTCAGTAAAACTATATTGAACCCAAATCAATATGATTCTGAGGTAGGTATTATTTCCATTATACCATTGCCTCTATTATTTCAAGCTTTACTTAATATTGAGCATATCTTAAAATGATCACATAGGCCCTAGATCATATTCATCAAATGCTGATTTATAGAACTTTGTTCCATCACTAATTCAATCTCAAAAACTTAAATTTTAGGCTTAAGATATATCTGAAAGGTAACTGCTAGCCAATTCTAATATTAATTCTTTGAATACAACTGAATTTGGATGGAAAAAAGACCAAAAGCTATACACTGATATTTCATTCTCAATTAATAATTAAAATTCAAGAAACTGAGAGCAATCAGAATTCCCAAAATGTGAAACAAAAATCACTACTTACTGTTTTTGGAGTTGTAAAGTATATGGTTTTCCTTCTACTGTAATAATATATGCCACCTATAACAAGAATATACAGGAAGATGGATAATAGTAAATCAGAAATTTATAAAGTATAATTCATTCTTTTTCCTAATGAATTTACTAAAAATTTTCATTTACAACCATAAATATTTTTTATAAATTTCATTATATATACTTTATAGAATACAAATTTCTGATAATTAAAAAATGAGAGCTTCTATCAATGCTAGTTGTTTATCATAATCATTTTATTAAACCATAGACTTTCAGAGTTGGCAAGGACTTCAGAAGCCATCTAGTCCAACCCAAAACTTAATAAGAATCCCCCCTTTATAATATACCTGACCCCTCGCATGGTATCTATGGGGCCCTTAACAGTGGAACATTCATTCTTACTTATGCCTGATGCCCCTGTAAATTTATTGAACCATGAGTTCTAATGAGGTTTTTTTTTCTTTTTCACCTTTTATGTGATTCTGTTTAAAAAACAGGGTTACTGAACCCTATTGCTTGATCTATCAATGAACATATTTAATATTGAATCTCGCTGATTGAAGCCTTATTCCTTTTTGATAAATTAATCACCACTTTAAGTATCTGCTACTGTTATACTAGAGAAAATCTCACAGTTTTGGTGACCATGAAGGGACTATAGAGTGTCTAGGAATAAACATGATTGTTAATTGCTCTAAAGATCTTGCACAAAATGATAAACAGGTTTACCATCTGGCCCAGGCTATCCCCAACTGAGATTACAGATATTATAATTGCTCCACAGTCCTTAACCCAGCAACACTACTCCCTAACTTACCACTCTCAGGGGAAACCATTGCATGACTGTGCTTCTTTAGTTGATATGGAAAAAATAACCCTGTGATGATCTTTTTGATACACCTTTAGAAAACCCTGACCTTATCCTCTATATAGCTCAGCAGGAAATGCCGTTGTTGCAAAGGGTCAGGCTGTTATGGAGTGGCCTCTAAAGGATCTGGAGTGGGATTATAATAACGACAGGCAATTCCAAGAATTAAAAGACGCTAGGGAAACACCTCTGAAGGGAATGGAATCTTCCTCTAGAAACCCAAAAACTGGCTGAAAATTTATAAACATACTTCAGGAGGCTAACGAAAGACCAAGCAGATTTTTGTGAGGCTATATGCTTCACAGTGGTAGACCTCTGCTCTTCTACCACCAGGTATGCCTCTCTGTTCACAGAAAAGGCCATTTTGGTACACAAGGCATTGTAGACACGAGCTGAACCAATACATGAGGACTTTTCAATATTTTATTTGCTTTCACCTGGAAAAATACACAGTGGATCTGGACTAGACTCCCACAGGGATTTGTAGACAGTCCCACATTATTTTCCCAAATTTTACAGCAGGATCTGGCCTCCATTACCTTTAAAGGCTCCACACTAGTACAATATGTTGATGGCTTTACTTTTAGCCTCCCCTAATGCTGAAGTTTGTCAGGAAGATAGCCGTCACTTGCTACTAGGAGCTGCATAAGAGAGGCCACAAGGTGTCCAAGTCAAAAAGTGGGAGAGGCCTTATTACGACTGTCTGCTAGAACACAGGAGCTTCTAAATCAGTATTAGTAGCAACCAGACCCTGGGTGTAGAGCTGTAGGATCTTTGAATGTAGTAGGAGTCTCAGGCAAAGCCCAAAGAGTGGCAAAATGGCCTCTTGCATTGTATCTATGGGGCCCTTAACAGTGGAACATTCATTCTTTTTTTTGGGGGGGGGTTGGTTTTTTTTGCAGGGCAGTGAGGGTTAAGTGACTTGCCCATTGTCACACAGCTAGTGTCAAGTGTCTGAAGCCGGCTTTGAATTCAGGTCCTCCTAAATTCAGGGTGGGTGCTTTATCTACTATGCCACCTAGCTGCCCCCCACATTCATTCTTACTTATGCCTGATGCCCCTAGTAAAATTTATTGACCATGAGTTTTAATGAGTTTTTTTTTCTTTTTCTCTTTTATGGGATTCTGTTTAAAAAGAGGGTTGTTGAACCCTATTGCTTGATCTATCAATGAACATATTGAATATTGAATCTCACTGATGGAAGCCTTATTCCTTTTTGATAAAATTAATCACCCCTTTAAGTATCTGCTACTGTTATACTAGAAGAAAATCTCACATACCCAAAGATTTAAGGTCACATAAGTAAGAAGATAACAAACTAGACATTTTCTCTGATCCCCATGACTTCTCATATCTCCAAAAGAAAAAATTATACAAGAGAAAGCAACTTCAATTGTTTTCCATTGTCAATATGTGCAGAATCCAAAGAAAGTAAAAAACAAAAACAAAAACAAAAAACCAGATGCTTACTGACTCTGAGTTCATTCAGCCTCCCCCTTCCCTACCTCCCCATGCTACCAAGAGCAATGTTGTACAAGGATGTAACACAGGTTTACATCAAAATCCACATTTATAGCCCAGATGCTCCCCTCGCTCTTTTCATTGTCACAAGACTATAGCTCCAAACTGCAGAAGTTTGCTTGAGGCCTTTACAACCAGCCTTGGCCAAAGCCCTTCAGGAGCAAAATCCTATCAGGAACTATAACCAAAGGACTGTTGCTACAAAGCCCTGAAATGCAGGTGCCAGGGAAAATAGGCTCTGAACTGCTAGTACCAGCCAGAGAATTAAGGAACACAAGTGACACAGGTCACCAGAAAAGGACATTTTACATGTGGGGAATGGTTCACCAATCTCATCACACCTGAGGAAAAAAAATCACACTTCTAGCTAGGGCTAGTTCTGATCCCCCAAAAGTAATCTGGGGCAGACACCTATGCTCCTGAACCTGATCTGTCCAGTGGGGAAGGAGGCTGACTCTCTGAAAACCAGCCCCCAAGGAAACCACCATCAAAGGGAAGCAATCAGGAAGTGACTGATAAGGAAAATAAGGGGGGAAAAAGGCTGAAAATGCAAAGATTTCATGAAGAAGAAATCACAAAGACCTTGAAACATAAGTAAATCAACAGGAAAAGCAGTAACAAGAGAAGAATATATGGCCTTCAGATCCAGTAAACTAGTTCATGCATCTAAAAATAAATACTGGAAAATGAAGGAAAATGATCCAACACTTGATGAGACAAATGACTCTGGAATTTGAGAAAAACATGGAACCACAACATGCTGTTCCTGAATGGTTTAAAAAAGTGAAATGAGAATTACGAGAGAAGAATCTATACCCTGGACAGCAAAAATAAGGAGAGGAAATCAAAAAATTTGAATATACAATGGCAAGGTTCACCATGGAAACAAGAGAGAACAAGAGATAAAAATTAAAAAGAGACCAAAAAGGAAGAAGGCCTTACTTTTGGAGGTGGGAAGGGGTTCCACTTGTGGGAATATAGTGGGACCCCAAGAAATCTAAAGATCCCAACCTTCAAGGCCAAGGAAAAAATAGCTCTCTCCCCACCTCAGGTATGAGGTGTGGCAGGATGTGACCCCAGTATGGCTGATGAGCAATTCAAGGTCTGCAAGATATGCAGGATATAGATCGATGCTGCATATCCTACTGATCCCCTCACAGTTATCTTGCCCTTCCTTCCCCTTTATATTACAAAAGATCAGGTTCTCTTCCTCCAATGGGACATTTCACCAAGGGGATCTGTTCCCAGATCATATTATTCTCTCCTAACAAATTCTCTTTTTATTTTACAAGATTCATGATGAGCCACCAATGCTTTGGGTGAGCTAGCCCCCCTAACGAGGTGCAAGTTCCCCCAAACACGGTGAGGAATATTCTTTGTTTAGCCCCTTTTATTTTATGAATGTTTGTTTTGACTTTGATAGAAAGATGACAAAACACCTGCTTTTTTGGATTCACTACAAAAAATAAAAAGGTATAAACAAGGAAACCATATTACATTGAAAGAAACCATAGACAAACATACCCAATGCTGGTAAACAAACTTAAAACATTCTAAATACTTTAGAGCCAAATTCATAAAGAACACATCATTTGAGCTTCTGGATGACAGAGAGTAACATGATAATGAAAGGAGTTTACGGTTTAGGGTTCACAAACAAAACATATAAGTCCAAATGGAGATTTAACAATGAAAATCATAAATAATGAGTAGGTCAAGAACCAAAACATAGAAACATTAATAACTATGTAAAGAAAATCATAATGGTGAAACAATATATGAAAATTTCTGGATCTTCAAGAGGGAAATCATATTCTTACAATCATATATTAATGCGAAAAAACACATGATAAGAAACTGAATATACACTTAAAATAGAAAAATGAACAAATAAACAAACCAAAAATATTCTGAAATATCACAAATTAGAAGGGAAACAAACTGGAAAGAAACAAAAAGAAAAAAAAATAAAAACCCCTAGAGAACTGATAAATAAACTAAAAAGCTGATTCCTGGGGGAAAAGATTAATAAAATCAATAGCCATTAGCAAATCAAATTGAAAAAAAAGGGGGGGGGAATCAATAAAATAGGAAGTGAGCAAAGTGAAACCACAGTTAAACACAGGAGAAATAAAAAGAATAATCAGAACATATTATGCAGTATATGCTAACAAAACTGAGAATACAATAAATATTTGAAGTAATACCTTTAAAAATACAAAATACACAAAACTACTAGAAGCCCAGATAAGAGAGTTCTAAAACCTAATCTCTGAAAAGGAAATAGACCTAGCTTTCAAGCAATTATGAAAAGAAAAAACACTCTGATGGTACTGATGGATTCACAGAATTCTATCAAACTTTTTTAAAAGAACAGTTACTATATGTATTTTGCAAAGTAATCTCAAAAATTAAGAAAGAACCCAACAGAATATTTTTGAGACAAATATAATGCTAATACCTAATGTGGGGAAAGACAAAAACTCAAAGAGAAAACCATAGGGCCAATAATAATGAACACTGACTCAAAAATTTTAAATAAAATCCTATCAAACAAACTACAGCAATTATCAAAGAAATAATTCATTATGATCAGTGGAATTTATACCAGGGATACAAAGACGGTTCAACATTAGGAAAACAACAACATCATAAATCATGTTAAAATCCAAACATCCAAAAACCACGTGATCATTTTATAAATGCAAAAGTCTTTGACAAAGTATACATTCTTTTATGCTAAAAATCCCTATAAAGTATAAATATAGAGGAAGGCAAGCATGACATGCAATGAGGTCTACAGTACAATCTTTTCCAATAAATATGGATGTAAAGCAAGGATGCACACTCCACTATTGTTTGATTATAGTTCTGAAACGCTACCATGTACAATGACAAAGTCAAAATAGTATATCATTTAGACATAAAGGGTGATATTAGCAAATTAGGGAATCGCGGAATATATTTTACCTGAGATATTTATGAATAAGGGAAAAATTTATGACCAAAGGAAGAGACAGAAAGTTTTACTGTATTTAAAGTGGAGAATTTTTATTATATTAAATAAAAAAGGTTTTGCAAAAAACAAACTTGTGCAGCCAAGATTAGAAGGAAGCAAAAAATTGGGGGGAAATTTACAAGTTTCTCTGATAAAGGCCTCATTTTCAAATATATAGAGAACCTCAGTCAAATTTATAAGAATTGAGTCATTCCCCAAATGACAAATGGTCAAAGGATATAACAGGCATATTTCAGAAGAAAAAAAAATCAAAGGTATTTATAGTCATATGAAAACATTCTTTAAAAAAACTATTGATTAAAGAATTGCAAATTAAAATAACTCTCACTAAAAAAAAAAAAAAAAATTTTAGGGGCAGCTAGATGGCGCAGTGGGATAGAACACCGGCCCTGGAGTCAGGAGTACCTGAAGTTCAAATCCAGCCTCAGAAACTTAACACTTACTAGCTGTGTGACCCTGGGCAAGTCACTTAACCCCAATTGCCTCACTAAAAAAAAAAAAAACTTAAAATAAATAAATAAATAACTCAAGGTACCACCTCACACCTATCTGATTGGATAATATGACAGAAAAAGAAAGTACAAATGTTGGAGGAATGTGAAGGAAAAAAAATGGAACACTAATGCACACTGATGATGGTATGAATTGATTCAATCCCTCTGCAGAATAATGTGGAATTATCCAAAGGGCAAAAAATTGTGTATACCCTTTGACCTAGCAATACCACTACTTAGGTCTCTACCCCAAAAAGATCAAAGAAAAGAGAAAGGATCTATACGTACAAAGAAATTTATGGCAGCTCTTTTTGTGGTAGTAAAGAATTGGAAAATGAGGATCTGCCATCGATTTATTTCATTTTGTTCCCATCTGTTTTCCAAGTCCAATAACATCACATGGGTGATGTCCTTGACTTGCACATGAATTAGATTTAAATGAGGCAGAGTTACACAAAGTCTCACTATCTCTTCCACATATCATTCAAAATCAGTGGCAAGACAAAATCAAGATGAATGGAAATGACTCCAGATGCAGTGAATGACCTGGCTTTCCTAAATCAAGGTCCTTTTCCAAACCTTGGTTAGTCTAAGGCAAAGCCCATTCAATGACAAAATGCTGAACAGAATTGAGATAAAAGGTGGCCTAATTAACCATCAAAAAATATCAATCTGGGATAAGAGGATCCTCAAAGTTTCTAGCCAGAACAGAAAACAATTACTAATTACACTCATTTTAAGCCATCAAAACCTAAACAATGAGCCATAGAGGCTTGGGCTGGAAGCTATTATTGACCATTCAATGAAAGCCATAGTGATTTGTGTTTAAGTGTAGTGAAGGGGGAAGTGAAACTCAGTACTTTCAGAGACATCTCATTTCATTTATATGCCAACACTAATTGTAAGGAAGTATTTTCTTTTTTCCCCCTTTTTTTTTGGGGGGCGGGTGGAGGAGACAATGAGGGTTTAAATGACTTGCCAGGGTCACAGAGCTAGTAAGTGTCAAGTGTCTGAGGTTGGATTTGAACTCAAGTCCTCCTGAATCCAGGGCCAATGCTTTATCCACTGTGTCACCTAGCTGTCCCTTGAGGAAAGTATTTTCTACTACTGAACTATGAATTCCTCTTCCCCCCCTCCCCCTGCAGCTTTCTATCAGTTCTTTCCCTGTGAGGTGTGAGATTTAAAATTGTTACTAGAGCAATTAATTTCCCCTCTTTAACCTATCCCTTACTTTATCTCCCAGACTAGTAAATGGAAGAAACTTCTAGTCTCTAGTTAGAGCTTTTATTGTGTGGTAGTTACCAGGTGATGTTGATAAGTCCTAAGCTTAGTCTATATTTCATATAAACTCACCAAAAGCCCAAGGCCACCTTTGAGGGGAGAGAGAGAGTCGAGTCAAGCACGTGCTGCTAACAGGCGAGCCGGGCCGCGTCCAACTCCAGTCAGCGTCCTGTCTGTGTTGTCGCGCCAGTCATCGGACCAGGAGAGCAGGCAAGAGCTCCCACTTCCGTTCTCTCTTTGCCTTTTAAGCTCGCACCCCAGAAGTGGAGTGCTTAGCAGCTGGGCTGACGTGCATAGCCCGTGCACGGCCGCTGTCGGTCTCCTCCCCGAAAGGGAGTGGTCCTTCTAAAACTGGCGTCTTTCCGTATTCACTAACTGACTGTAGGAAACTTTTTACCACATTCTCCCCTTTGGCTCCTCAAGAAACAAAATGTTTCTTGACAGAACAGTAAAAAGAATATAATAACTATTGCCAACTAATAATATGTGAACAACGATATAGAAAAGGAAGAGAGGAAAAGTTTTGTCCAGAGGGTGATTTTTTGTCCTCATGAACCGACGCTTTGACATTAGTCTTGCAAAGGGAGAGCCTCTGCAGAGAGTACATGTTACCAGATGGTTTATATTATAACAGAAAGGAGATAGTAAAAACTAACAAAACAAACACAGTTCAATTATTCCAGACTCTACTAATTTAATGATAGAGATAAGGATTAGACCTATTAAGTTTTAGATGGGGGTTGGAGGTGCAAAAACCTAAATAGGACCTCATCAGGTAGACTCATGCAGGAGTAGAGGTCAACACAAGGAACCAAGGTGACACAGGCTCAGATCAGGCAGTGCTGATGACCCCACCCAAAAGTTTTGCATGGAGCAGAGCCTGGTCCTGGCACAAAGCCCCAACTCCTTCTACTTCATATAAGAAAAATGTCCATCTAAGCTTAGTCCTATATTCCATATAAAACGCACCAAAAGCCCAAGGGCTCATTCAAAAATCCTACAGGTCTACACCAGGCATCTGGTTTGCTTACTACGTAGCCTGGTCTGTAATTCCTGTATATAGGAGGCAACAGAAGTATCACACCACCCACCAGTGATGTCTAAACTGGGGGAAAAGTTTTAGCTTGGATAGGAGGGTGACCAAAAAGTATTTCATAAGGAGATATATGAAGTTCTCCTCTTGGTCTACTGTGTAGATAGAATGATGCCAATGGTTAGAACATCCAGGCCAATTCCGTATTGATCTTGGACTATCAAGGATAGATCAAAAAATGGTAAGTAATGGGCAGAGGGCACCTAACTAACTGTCCTCTATGAGTTTAATTTACCAGATTCCAAGAAACTACACCCCCAGGACACTGATAGAATTAGAAAATAGTATTGTTTTGCCACTATTAGTAAACTTTGAAAAAAATCAAGGAGGGAGCTCCCAAACCCATGACACCATCACTCCAAAAAACATCCAAATAAGGTCATAGGAAAATGCCCGGAGCACCAAAACTCACAAAAGAATGTGCTGAAATCATCTTCTACCAAGAACTGCTTGGAAGGTCAGAAGGAGGGAGCTGCTGTGCTGATACAGGAGTCGGGCCCAACCCACAGTCACCCTGACACAGATCCAGTCTCAGGAAAGTCCTCACCAGAGAAGGAGACCCCCAGAGCCTCTGAATCAGCTGAAGCACCAGTGTCATCTGGAAACTAAGCTCACAGTTCTGGTGAGTGGAGCGAGCCCTGGGCAGGGGAGAGACTAGAGGGGTCTATGCTGGTGCTAAGGCAGAACTTGAATTTTACACCCCTACTGAGAACCAGGTGGTAAGCTCCAGTGGAAGTGGCCTAGGTTGGGGAGGGGCACAGGCTCCTCGGAGCTAACAACCACAACACACAAAGCTGGTTGATTGGCAAGTTGGTCTGGGGTCATCTAGGACCAGGAAACAGGCTGGGGTGAGGGAAGAACCTGATTCTCCTTAACTCATACCACCTGGTGACTTCTTAAGCTTGGGATACTGCAACCTGCAAAACAGTGCCCCACTTTAAGGAGCTAAGTCTAGTAAAAGAAAGGCAAGATGAACTGACAGAGAAAGGTGAGGACCATAGAAAGTTTCTTCAGTAACAAGGAAGACCAAGGGGCACCCTCAGAGGAAGATGTCAACATCAGGGCCCCTATATCTAAAGCTTCCAAGAAAAATACGATTGGTCTCAGGCCATAGAGGTGCTCAAAAAGGACTTTGAAGATAAAGTTAGAGAGGTAGAGGAAAAAATGGAAAAGAGAAATGAGGTGATGCAGGAAAGACATGAGAAAAAAGTCAACAGCTTGAAAAGTCAAATGGAAAAGAGGTACAAAAGCTCTCTGATGAAAATAATTGCCTAAGAATGAAGGATTGAAACAAATGGAAGCCAGTGACTTTATGAGAAACCAAGACACAAATAAAGCAAATCCCAAATGAATAAAAAAATAGAGGCAATGTGAAATATCTTCTGGGAAAAACTGCCGACCTGGAAAATAGGTCCAGGAGAGATCATTTGAAAATTATTGGTCTACCTGAAAACCATGATCCAAGGAAAGAGCTTAGACACCATCTTCCAAGATATTCTCAGGGAAAATTGCCCCTGAAATTCTAGAAGAAGAAGCTAAAATAGAAATTGAAAGAATCCATCAATCAACTCCAGAAGGAGATCCCAAAAAGAAAACTCCTAGGAATATATAGCCAAATTCCAGAGCTCTCAGGTCAGGAGAAAATATTGCAAGCTGCCAAAAAGAAAGAATTCAAGTACTGTGGAAGCCCCAGTCAGGATAGCACAAGATCTAGCAGCTTCTACATTAAAGGACTGGAGGGCATGGAATATGATATTCCAAAGGGCAAAGGAAATGGGATTACAACCAAGAATCACCTACCCAGCAAAACTGAGCATTATCTTTCAGCAGAAAAAATGGGACTTTAATGAAAAAGAAGACTTTCAGATATTTGTGATGAAAAGACCTGAACTGAATGCCAAATTTGACTTTCAAATACAAGACCCTAGAGAACCATAAAAAAAATTGGAGCTGGGGGACATATCTGGGGTCATACAGTGGTGACTGTCTTGTGTCTGGGGCCAGGTTTTTGGCTGGGATCCCCCCTGGGTCAGGGGTGATGCTTTGTCCACTGTGTCACTTAGCTAGATGATAACATCTTTAGGGTTAAATTGAGGGGTGAAGGAATTCATTGGGGAGGGGGAAGGGCAGAAGCGAAATCCTACATGAAAGTTACAAGAAAGGCTTATGGAGGTGGGGGAAGAGATAGGAGAGGAGCAGGGCAGTAAATGAATTTTACACTCAATCAGAAAAGGCTCAAAGATCTTAAACTCATCAGACGCTGCCTCAAGGAGGGACTAATAGACACACCAACTGGGTGGAGTAAATCTATTATAATCTGGGCAGTAAATGAGCCTAACACTCATCAGAATTGGTTTCAAAGACCTCAATCTCATTAGAATTGGCTCAAGGAGGGAATAATGTACACACTCAATTGGTGGAGTAATCTCTCTAACCCCTGCAGGAAAATAGGAGGGAAAGGGATAAGAGAGAGGGGCAAAAGAAGGCAAGGGCAGAGTGGAGGAGGGACAGACAGAAGCAAATCCCTTTTGAAGAATGATAGGATGAAAGAAGATGTATAATAGAATAACATATTATGGGGAGATGGAATAGGATGAAGGAAGGGAAACAGTTAACAAACAGTAATCATGAAAAAGAGAAAAGGGGGAAAATTATACAAAAAATATTTATAGCAACTTTTGGTGGAGGCTAAGAATTGAGAATCAAGGGAATGTCCATTTAATGAGCAATGATGGAAAAAGCTGTGCTATATGATTGTAGTGGAATGGTCTTGTGCTACAGGAAATGACAAACAGGATGATCCCCGAAAAAACCTTGAAGACTAATGAACATTGACGTATAGTGAAGTGAGCAGAGCTAAGAGGACATTGTGAGTAATGATAGCAGTATTGCTTCATGAGTAATTGTGAATGACTTAACTACTCTCAGCAGTGCAATGATCCAAGACCAATCCAAGGAACTAATGAGGAAGCTTACTATGCTCCTCTATAGAAAGAAATGATAAAAGAACACTTGTAGATTGTACATATATAACCCGGTTGCGATCTTGTGGAGGGGGGAAGAAAGGGAGGGAGGGAGAAAATTCTAGAACTATAAATCTTATGAAAATGAAGGTTGAAAACTACCCTTACATGTAAATGGAAATAAAATAAATGTTTGTTGAAAGAAAAAAAAAGAAAAGAAAAAGCATGGAGATGGCTCAAAGACTTCCTTAAAACTAGTGCTATCAAAGGTCTTTTTGAGCCTTGTGGAGAATGGGAGAAGTGCTTTTTGTTGTTGTTGTTGAGTCAGTTTTTAGTCCTGTCCAACTCTTCATGATCCCATTTGGGGTTTTCTTGGGAAAGATACTAGAGTACTTGCCGATTCCTTTTCCAGCTCATTTTACAGATTGAGGAACTAAGGCAAACAGAGTTAAATGATTTGCCCCAGGGTTACCAGCTGAGGCTGAATTTGAACTCGGGTCTTCCTGACTCCAGGCCCAAAGCTCTATCTACTAAGCCACCTAGTAGTACTAAAAAAAGGACAAATAAAAATGTTTCCCAATTTTCAAAGGATGACATCCACAAACTATAAATCAGTAAGATTGATTCCAATTTCTCGACAACATTCTAGAACCAATTTATATTAAAAGGGAAGGGGGATGGGGAGGGAGGAGGGAACAAGCACTGTGCTAAGTGCTTTATAAATATTATCATATTTTCCCCATTTTTACATTTAAGAAAAATGAGGTAAAGAGGGGTTAAGTGACTTTGCCCTATGTCACAGCTAGGAAGTAGATGAGGCTAGATTCAAAACTAAGGTCTTTTTGTGACCCTTATTTTTACACATGAGGAACTGAGGGTGAGAGAGTTTGTGACTTGTCCAAGGCTAGTAGTAGGGCTAGAACTCAGTTCTTCCTTATCCAAGACTCTTTCTAGTACATCAAATCAGTGATACAAGCTAATAATATTTAATTTTACCTTAGTGTCAGTCTAAAAAAACTAAAGTCACAGTTATTCAATATTACTAATCTTTTCAAATATGTTGCTATTGTTCAATCATTTCCAACTCTCGGTGACCCCAATGAACTAGGCTCAGTATTCTATCCACTGTGTCCCATAAGGAAGGTTTGTGAGCATTTAAAAAAAAATGAAGTAGTGGGTTCCCTCAAGAATAAGCCAAACCAGACTAATATGCTTTCGTATTTGGACTGGTAGATCAAAGAAATACCTACCTAGTGAGGTAGAATTTTCTTTTCCTGGAGGTCATTCTATTTAAGTGGAATCTGAACACACTACTTATTGAGGATGTAATATGGTTGGTTTGTTTTTCCTTAAGGTATGGGTTGGGGTAGATAGCTTCTAACATCCCTTAGAATTCTGAAATTTTTTGTAAATGTGGGAGGTAGAGAGTTAAGTTAATAATACTCTTTTGAGATGACAGAACTGGGAGAATGGTCACCATCGATGGTGATGGGAAGTTGGAAAAGGTTTACTGGTTTGGAGGGAGGAGGGAATTGGGTATTCATAGACTCAGTTTCCAAAATATAAAATTTCAGGTGGTGCTGAGATATTCAAATAGAATCAATCCATAAACAAATTAAGAGCTGAAGATGAGAAATATCAGCTAGTATTAATTATTTTGATTTATTATTAGTTTGATTATAGGATTAAACTTCTTTCTTTAGGAAAAGCTAGCCCTAACAGCTAAACCAGACTAACATAAGATAGTCTCCTAAGTCTAGGATACCTATAGACTTAGTGAATAGATTGATGCCTTTATTATTTAGTAGCAGATAATTTAGAGGAATAAAATAATCATAAGATTATAAGGTTTTTTAAAAGGCTAAGTACCCCTTTCTATCAGAAGGGGGGTTGACCAGAGGTTAAGTTCCCCTTTCTGGCAGCTGGAGAAGGGTTGGCTAGAGGTTAACTTCCTCTTACCATTCTAGGTGGATAGACTCCCTTTTATTTTTTTCTCTGAGCTAGAAGTCTAAGTTTATTAATAGAATCTTCTAAGGAAGACTGGAGAGGGAAGGGGGGGGAGGTAAGGCACTGACTACTAACTACTGATCACAAGTTCCTCTTTCCCAGTATGCTTTCTAGTTGCAAAAGGCACCACTTGTAAGGGAAAGGACGCTGAGGTAGGATTACAGAAAGGCTGGGAGAAGCTAACTAGTCAGATGATCTGCCTTGCCCATCTGAATTATGTCAAAACAAGTTTTGCCATTTTTAATTCCTCTTTTCTGTTACAAAAATCGGCTCTGTAAATCACTAAGAGTCTCTGACATCTGAGGACTCAGGTGATCTGATTTGATATGCAAATGGTAGCTTTGCCAAATTAAAGCATACATGCTCAGGCAACTTTGTCCTCAGTTTCTTTTTATTTCAGATAATTTTACCACAAGCAATAGCAAGCAAAATAAAAAACTGGAAACAAAGTAGGAGCCCATTAATTGAGGAATGGCTGAACTAATTATAATTTACAAATGTAAAGGAATACTTTTGAGTTAAAAGAGATAAGGAATTTGGAGAAACATGGGAAAATTAGCACAAAATGATGAAGCAGTCTCTAAGTAGAGTCTCAATAATTAATCTCATTGGAGGACTTCAAGGAAATCAGATGACCATTTATCAGGTATACTACTGTGAAGATCCCTTTTCAAGTACAAGTTATACTTGATGGTCACTGATAGTCCTTTCAACTCTCAAATTCTGAGAGAAGAACAAAAGTAGAACTAGAATGATATACACAATGACTATATCAAAAGTAAATTTAAAAAAACATTAAAAACCAACTGAACTTCAATTGCAGTTCTGGGCTTGGTCCCATTGAACTGAGAGAAATATTTTTCCATTATACTAATAATCAATTATTAAATTAGGATAGATGTTTTTCCTTTCTGTTTCTTCATTCATGGATCAACCCTTGCAGATCAATCAGTCAGTCTCTCTGAAGGACACTGCTGATAGATGAGGTTGCCCAAATATTTTGGGTATATGCTCTGCAATCTTAGGCATGGCCCCACCCAACTAGAAGACCTTACAAAAAGAATCTAATGTAGGTGAATTCTTGCCCTTGGGAAATAAGCCCTTGTCCTTGGAATCCTCCAATAGAGTTTAAGGTGACCCAGCTTATGAAGGAGAAAAACCAACTAGATTGGTTTGGGTAGAGATGAATTCCTTTGTCCAGATTGATGGAGGCAGCTGAATCTCATGATCAAGTCATATTCTCAGCAGGAGGAGCTGAAGACGTTTGGCCCAGCTCCCTATTAATATGTCCCCCCTCATAAATTGTTCACCAATCAAGGTTGATTGTCCCCTGTCAGGGCACCTCTTTTTCCAAAGAGATTCAGGGATCTCCACGGTTTCTGTCTTTGGTGACCAAGAAAGACCACTGACCATCAATTTATTATTTGTTAGCCTAATTAATAAAATGATTATTAATTACCCAGAAACTCTGTCTCTCAGGGCTTTTCATTCACCACAGAACAGATGATGAAGCATACTTCTCTCCTCTCAGTGGAAATGATAAGAGGAATAATAGAAAAATCAAAAGAATAAGATATTAAATAAAAATGACCTAAAGGATAGGATAAACAATATGATCAAATGTAGTAGAGAGGTCCAAAAAAGATGAGACCTGGAAAAGAAATTACTGGATTGCCCTGATATGACAATTGTGAAAGTATGAATGAATCAAAAAATTTAAGTTCTTAATAAGCAATATATTAAATATGAAATTAATTTGTGTCACCTGAGTATATAACTGTTAGAATAGATTATTTCAATAGCATGTGTTGAGGAAAGTCACTCTGATATTTAAACTTGTAATTACTAATACAAAAAAGTAAGGATATAAACAACAGAGATAACCAAGAGATGACTATATGATATATTTCTATATAAGCTATAATCATATCTTGGTCTTTTGAAGTAAATTAAGCTTACTAAACTGTTTATATTTTAATGTCTAAAATCTATTCTGTTGCTTATAGCTACAACAAAATTTAATATTAGCTTTCCCACAATAAATGTGGATACATTGATTCTGATAAATGTGTAAATATAAAATTTTTTGTGGCATGTTACACAGCTATTGGAGGAAACACCCCATTAATGTTTACTTACTAAATATTTTCAATTATTTAAAATTTTTAATAAATAGTTATTCTGCATTTACATGTTGTTCCATTGAATCTTCAGTTGCATTTGACCAAATCTTCCGTGGAACTGTGATTTGAAGTGGGGTTTGTTGAAAACCTGTAGTAAGCAAAAAAGTTTTAGTATCTTAACAACTTTCAACTTACAGTGTCATCCTTCACTTGCAAGCCTAATTTTAAAGTTAATTCAATTCTCCTTAAAAATGTTATATGACCTCTTCAAGTTATCATTTCTTTTTATGATATTTTTCTCTGACTTCACTATTCAGTATAGTACAGTAAAAACAGCACTGGAATTGTAGTTACTATCCCTGTGCCTTGGAAAAAATTCTCCCATCATCAGTTTCCTCATCTGTGATCAGGAGGTAATATCATTAGCATTCATTACCTACTTCACTTGGTTGTTGTAAAACCTTTTGCAAATCTGTTACCTCCATTCTTCTAAGAAGAAACTAAAACTACGATTTTCTGAGCCCTTATTTAAGTTTCTAAAATTGTTCCACATCCTCTTCTACTACCTCAGTCAGTCAGTGAATAAACATTTATTAAGCATCTACTATGTACCAAGCCTGCTGAATGCAGCTATCAGAAGGGCTACCTGACCCTGATCTCCCATGGCTGAAACAGGTTTGAACCAGTTGGAGCCCTCTGGTGGTTTCCCTGGAAACTTCCCTTGCTGCCGCTGGAGTCCACTATTCTGACCAGCATGTCACCACTGCAGAACCCTCCCCAGTCTTCTCTAAGAACTTTCAACTGTTTTGCAAAACAACTTATGAACAGCTTTAAGAGGCTATGCCTTCCATGAGACTTCCTCCCCATTGAAAATGTATTTAAACCCTGCCCCTTCTAGTACTCCAGCAATTCAGTGCTGCCCAGCATCCCAAAATTACATTTCCAATGCCTCTATTAAAGACCTTTATTGTTGTTACTCTGGTAATCTTTACTTTAGGTTGACAACACTAAGCTCTGGGCATAAAAGAAAGGCAAAAGACAGTCTCTGTTCTCAAAGAGTTCACAGTCTAACAAGAGCTATCTGGGGCAAGATTCAAAACTTAGGTCGTCATGATTTCAAGTCCAGTACTCTATATACTATACCATGGATAACCAAAGAAAACACTGCAATAACTTCACCAAGGCAGTAGGAGGGCATGACAAGGGTACATTTTTAAACTTAGTCCCTTCTAACACCTGGTCCAGTTTCACGAAATGATAACAAATGTTGATAACTTATATTTTCAATAAACTAATTAGATAGTCAAGTCTTCTATCCCCAAAAGCCTATATCAGTTTGGGGAGCTTTTGTTTCCCCCTTCAGATAAGGCGTTTTTATATGAACTGAAAAGGGACAGCTAGGTGATGCAGTAGATAGAGTACCAGGCCTGGAGTCAGGAAGACTCTTCTTTCTGAGTTCAAATATGGTCTCAGACACTTCCTGGTTGTGTGACTCAGTTTCCTCATCTGGAAAAATGAACTAGAGAGGAAATGGCAAACTATTCCCAATATCTTTGCCAAGAAAACCCCAAATGGAGTCATGAAGAGTTGGACACAACTGAAAATGACTGAACAAAAACAACTTATTTAATATCTTCAATATTTTTTTTCATTCCAGCCTATTCTAGAAGCCTTCACTTCAGAGAATTGTGTGACACCGACTAAATCTAGATGTCTGTTCTGATACCTTCTTCCTTCCATCTATTTCAAAGTGGCTTCCCAGGGAAGTGAACAGCTCATATCTACCAATCAATTAACATTTATTAAGTGCCTATGTGCCAGGTAATTGGGCTAAATGTTTGGGCTGAGAAAAAAAAAAAAGGTCCTTTAATTACTAGTGTGGGGTGGTGTGGGGTGGTATGGATGGGGTGGGGTGGAGTGGGGTAGCCCAATTTGGTCCAGGCTCTCTTCCAAAGCTTTTTATAGTAATTCATCAAACTATTTCAATTCAATCAAAATTTACTGTTATGTGCATAACATTTCCTAGATGATATAAGAGATACAAGGAAGTATTAACACATGACATTCTCTTCAAGGAGTTTCTAATTTCTTGGCAAGAAGTTTTATTGTTGGGATTGTTGGATTGCATAGTAGAAAAGGTTTGGGAGGTTTTCTCTAAGCAGGACAGATATGACAAAAATGGTATTAACACTAAGATTTCACATTCCTATAGCACTTTTAGGTTGGTGAACTCTATGTGTGTGTGTATGTATATACGTATATACGCACATGCCATATATATCACATATATAAAAACAGGATAAGATTTTGTGTGTATTGTATACATGTATACATATGTATTTATGTGTGTACATGCACACATACATGAATTCCTGTTAAGTAGATGTTTTATTATCTCCTTTTCACTGATGAGAAAGCTGAGGCTCAAAGCGGTTAAATTACTTGCCTAGGAAGTCAGTACATGTCTAAGGAAGGATTTGAACTAGGTCTTCCTAACTCCAGTATTCTATCTAGTCCAGTACTCTATCATTATATCACACTATACAAGAGAAAAAGTTACCTAGCAGGTGCTAGAGAAGGAAAAACTGAAATAAGAAAGACTTAAGGGGCAGCTAGATGGCGCAGTGGATAGAGTACCAGCCTTGGAGTCAGGAGTACCTGAGTTCAAATCCAGCCTCAGACACTTAACATACTTACTAGCTGTGTGACCCTGGGCAAGTCACTTAACCCCAATTGCCTCACTAAAAAAAAAAAGAAGAAAAAAAAAAAAAGAAAGACTTAAGAGGCTACTGAAATAATCCAAGTATGTAAGGATGAAGACTTGGATGAGAATGCTAGTAGCAGGAATGGAAAGAAATGTTAAAGGTGTAAAACTGACAGGATTTGACAAATAACTAGATGTGAGCTGAGAGGAAAAAGTCAAAAATTACTGACATCCTGCGTAACTGAAATGATGATGATATTAACCAAAATAGGCAACCAGGAGAAAAAGAAATTAGTTTGAAGACAAGGAAACAAAGAAGTAAAATACGAGTTGAATAGCTTCTTCTCTCTCTCTCTCTCTCTCTTTTGTGGGGCGATGAGAGTTAAGTGACTTGCCCAGGGTCACACAGCTAGTAAGTGTCAAGTTTCTGAAGCAACAGTAGGTATTTTGTCTATGCGTGTTTGTTTGTTTGTTTTTTTAATTTCTTACATGCTAATCTGGGCTCAAGATTTCTCCTACCAAAATGGAATCCAGAAGTATCTTGGGTATTTTTGCAAGAGCATTCACTTGCCTTAAGAATTTCAAAAGCCAACTTTTAAAGGAGAGGAACAGTGCATAGATATAGTAACTTAGCTGGATAGCATCAACTGTACAGGTGTGATTGGTGTAGCAATGCCCCGGCTTAAATTTACTTAGGATCTCCTAGTAGTCAGTTGGTCCCATCTCCTTTTCAGTCCAGCATGACCTCTTCTATAGCCAAGCCCTGTGGCTGGCTTGGCAACCTTCATCCTACAAGCCCCTAAGTGAACATCAACAGTTACTGACCTATGAGTTTTCTTTTCCCTATATGTAAATCTACACATGCACCAAGGGCATCCTTATTTAGAGTATTAGTAGGAGAGAGACAAGCATTTGCCAGCAGTATTCCATAGTAGATGGCATCTTTACCATATGAAAGATGTAGAGAATACAGGGCAAAATATTATGCATCACCCCATTCCATTTCCTTTTATTTTGCTTAGATTAAGAAAAGGGCATGTGCAGAAAATGGAAACAAGGCCAAGTTTTATTTTTTTTTCCATTGGATTTGTAATTTCATTTGTGTAGGGAATCCTAATTAAGCACTTCTTTTATTAATGCACTCAGCACCTTCTCTGAAACTTAGAGAGTCACCTCTCTAAAAGGAGGTAGCAGGAAAAAAAAAATATGTTTATGTGTATTTGCCTGTGTGTATATATGCATATGTGTATATGTATACATATATGTGTATATAAGTATACATCTCTACATTTTAACTATGGCATGGTTCTGTAAGGCTATTAGGAATGCTAAAGCTTATAGTGAGCTGACCCAGAACAAAGAAAGCTAAGAACAACCAAAGACTGTCACTTGGATAAAGAATTGCAAGTGCTCCCCTTCATTTCAGGAAGCAGAACTAAAAACAAAAGATGGAAATTGCAGAGGTAGATTTCGGGTTCATATGAAAGAAGATTTTCCTAAAAAGAACAGTTGTTAGTGGAATGGTATTCCTCAGGTTTACACACACACACACACACACACACACACACACACACACAGAGTGGAGACTTGTCAGAGGCTCTATAAAGGTACTGGTTGGACTAACTGTGATTCTGGTCCTATGTGTGGTTCTCTGCCTCCTGGCTTTGACCCTACCTCACAGCAGGTACCCTTACCCTCTCTGGGCCTCAGTCTCCCCTTTTATATAATAGGATTTGTCTAATTCCTATTGGATACGAAATATTTGGAAATTTGTATAATTTGATTCTGTTGTATAATGTCCTTAAAAGGTTTCTGAGGTTCCTGCCTGCTCTAGAATCCCAGCTGAAGCGGCTGGACCAGGCCAGGAGTCGGGAAGATGGCATTCAAATCTGTAAAATGGGGGATCATAATATAATAATAATACTACCCTCCCCGCAGAGGGCTGCTGTGAGGATCACCTGAGATAATATTTGTGCAATGCTGCTCCAAGAAGATGGTTCAAACCCCACCTCCTCCACCCGCCCCCAAGAAATGTCTGGGAAACGTTTAGGAGATGATGGGGACACTTACTTTGTGCAGCATACAAGGCCCCTAGCAGTACCAGCAGAGGCAGCATGGCGCAGCCCCGCGGCGACCGGCAGGACTGACTAACCAGCCGTTGGACACTTCTTAAAGTTGGTTCTCACGCAGGCGCGCGTGCGCAGGCACTTCTCCAGCAAGGCTGTGCGAGGCGCCTGGGCCCTCCGCGCGAGCCCTAGGGAGCCTGCGCATAGGGGACCCGCGCGTGCGGGAAGGAGTGGAAGGGAAATCCCAGGGTGCCTGCACAGGTGCTGAAGCCGGATCCCTGGGCATGTCCTGCTTAAGGTTTCAGGCTAGTTAACTGGGGTGCAAAAAATGGAGGATATGTGCAAATGAGTGATAGAGATTTTCAAGAAGTTTTAGATATACTGTTAATATGAGTTGGAAGAGGGACGTGGAGGGTACAGAGCACTGACTCTGAAATCAGAGGACTTGGGTTCAAATGCCGCCCCTGATGCTCACTACTTGTATGACCTTGAATCAGACACTTCAATACCCTGGGCCTCAGTAACATACAATGATATAAATTGTAAATTAAAATAATGTAAAATCATCTGCAAATTGAGGGTTAGAGTAGACGGCTTCTGAGATCCTTTTGATCAATGGAACTGTGAGTGGAGGAATTCACAATGACACTCATTGACCTTTTTATAGGTACATGTGGGTACCTTTCTGAGTGCCAAGAATTCCACATGACTCAGATAAAATTTACTCTTCTGTGCAATTTATCTGCTTCAATAGGATTGTTAACAGAACTGACTAATACGAAGTCTATATGGGCAATGTGCTTCCCAGGGGCACTGAGAAAGACAAGTAGTCCATATAATCTCATAACTTCCCAGCAGGTCATAGAAGGCAGTGATCGTAGCTAGGCATTCTTACTGGCTGCTTCTAACTTGGAGAGCCCATGAAATATTAAAACACTAAAGAGTTATCAATGAGCCCAGTGGTACAATGGGAATGTGTTCATAGCAATTCCATTTTTCTTCTTTGCAAAAGTGCACTATATTGTAAACCCTCTAAGTCAGGGATTCAGTAGTGAGTGCTAATTCTGAATAACAATTTTTTACAAAGTGAAAGAGTTGAGGATGAGATATTAGGCCTTTGTTATGCACAATTATACAGAAGACTAGATGACTACAAGAGCTCTTGTTTCTGGTTGATTTGTTGGGTTTTTAAAAATATATCTTTATTTAATTAAATACTTTCCAAATGCATTTTTAAATATTTTTAACATTGATTTTCTTTAAATTTTGAGTTTCAAATTGTCTCTCCCTCCAACTCCTCTCACCTTTTGAGAAGGCAAGCAATATTATATTGATTATACATGTGAAGCCATGCAAAACCTACTTCCATATTAATCATGTGAAAACAAACACAAAAACAAGAAAAATAAAGTGAAAGAAAAGTATGCATCAATCTGCATTCAGAGTTCATCAGTTCTTTCTCTGGAGGTGGATAGCATTTTTCATCTGGAGTTCTTCAGAATTGTCTTGGATCATTGCTTGAGGAATTAGAAGCATGAATATATGTCAAGATTCCTGCTTAAGGAAACTGTATTAGCCTGGCTCTTCCTTTTGCATATATTGATTGTTTTTCGTCAGAGTTCTTTGCATGTTTGTCTGTAGGCTCATCTTCACCCATAATTCCTGTTTTTATCTTCCAAAGCTGTTTTTATTCTCCTCATCAGAGGCATTGTTCACATGTTTTTCATCTTTCTATGAGACCTGAGGTAAAGAAAATCTTATGTTGAGTAAGTAAATGCCCATTCTATGTCTGCTGAATGAGCTCAAGGACCTAACATTTGAACAAAATGATGTAACGGTTCTATGAATAGATGTAACTTCCGGATGCTAGTCACATGCTTTCTCCTCAGGGTGGCACTGCCCTGGTTCTCAAAATGTCTTTCTCAACAAGGGGGTGGCACCCTGATTCTCACAAAGACCAGATCTGAACTCAGGTTCTTCTGGCTACAGGGCCAGGGTTCTAGCAACTGCACCACCTACCTGCCGCTCACAAGTTCTTGTTGACTGATTTTTTTTGATTGATTCCACCTGTCTTGTAACAAACTTCCCCCTGCAACCTCACAGAATACTTTGTTTGAATTTCTCTAATGCCCTTCTCCTGGGATGCTGTATATTAAAGTTAACTAACTATGTTTATAGCTATTCCACCTCTTGGGCTGTGAACTGCATGAGGGCAGGAAGCATGTCTTAGCTAAACTTTGTGTGACTCCTACCACCAAGCATACTGCTATGCAGGCAGGGTGTGCTTTGTAAATGTTCATTGAATAAAGCTACTTAAATCTTCCTTTAAAGAATAAATGCATAGTAAGGATTGAACTTAATGAAGCATGCACATAACATGCACCTGCATTCCTCAGGGAGCTTCCTAGCACATGTGTGCCTGATAAATAATTTGGTGCTTTGGATTAATGCAGCAAACCCTGGCTCGACAGTTGTTCCTCTCCTTCACCTTATAACAGTGGCAGGGGACAAGATACTGCATCAGTTAAAAAAGAGACAGCAGAGGTAAAGACTTCTATTATCGCTATTACTTTTTTGGATATAATGTTAGAAATGCTAGCTGTAGCACTGACAAGAAAAATAAATTGAGGAAATAATCATAGGCAAAGAGGATATAGAATGATCACTTTTCCCAGATGATATAATGGTTTAATTAGAAAACCCTATAGAGTCAATAAAGAAATTGATTTAAACAATTTATAACTTTATCAGGTACATGATCAGTTTACATGAGGAAATGGCATTCCAGAGAGTCATTTACCCAGGCTCATACAAGGTCTGAAGGACAGAGCCAGCTTTTGAAGCCTGATGCAGTGACTTTAAACTCAGTGTTCTTTCCAGTGCAGTATATTTCCTGTTTCAGGCACGTTTGCCACATACAAATAAGAAACCAAGATATAAATGAGAATATGAGATTGAGTCTGCCTTGATATTTCCTTTCCTTTTTCTAAAATTTTATTTTCAAACAAGGATCAGCTTTCTCTCCCTCCCACTTTCCTCAATCCCACCCCCCATTCCCCCATACACCCCCACTGAGAAATCAAAACAAACAAAACCCCTGTTTACAAACATGAAGAGTCCCCCCCCAAAAAAACCCCAAAAACAATATTTCTAACTGGCCATGGTTTTTTGTTTTGTTTTTTAAGTCTCAATCTGCACGAAGTCTATCACTTCTCTGTCAGGAGATGGGAGATGTTTCATCATGAATCCTTAAGAATTGTGGTTGGTAATTGTGTTAATCAAAGTTCACAAGATTTCATATAGACATTCTTGTTTGTTTGTTTGTTTTTTGGGTTTTTTTCGGGGCAATGAGGGTTAAGTGACTTGCCCAGGGTCACACAGCTAGTGTCAAGTGTCTGAGGTCAAATTTGAACTCAGGTCCTCCTAAATCCAAGGCCAGTGCTTTATCCACTGCGCCACCTAGCTGCCCCCCCCACATAGACATTCTTAATCAGCCAAGATGCACTTTCTCACTCTTCCACCTCAACCCCAGCCTCTCCCCTTTGAAAACACAAGAAAAACAAAACCCATACAAACCTGTAGTTAATCCTAACAAATCTCTACCTTGGCACATCCTAAAAAAATATTTGTTTCATTCTCCATTCTGAGTCTTCCACCTCTCTATCAAGAAGCTGGGTAACATGTTTCCACATTAGTCTTCTGGAATCTTGGTTGGTCATTATAGCATTCCATCACATTTATATACAATTCATTCTTCCATTCCCCAATTTAGGAGCATCCCCTCAGATTTCCACTATTTGTCACCTTAAAAACACTCCCTGCTTATTTTATTTCCCTCCTACTTCTCTGTTGGATGAAATGTATTTCTTTCCCCAACTTTATTTTGTTTTGGTTTTTGGTGGGGCTATGAGGGTTGTGACTTGCCCAGGGTCACACAGCCAGTAAGTGTCAAGTGTCTGAGGTCACATTTGAACTCAGGTCCTCCTGAATCCAGGGCCAGTGCTTTATCCACTGTGCCACCAAGCTGCCCCCCCAAATCCACAAATCATGCAGCTGTGCTAGGAACCTTCCTCCTCCCCACCTTTTTCTTAATCCTTTTATCCACACATCTCTTGTTTTTCAGCTTCCTTTGATATGTCGTCTTCCCCCATAGAATCTAAACTCCTTGAGGGTGTGAATGAGATTTTCCCCACCCCTTAGATGTAAGTGATTTAACCATGGTAATAATCAGTATATTAACTAAAATTGTGATTTAACATATTCAGGTATTTTTATTAGTAGCTTAAGTCAATAATAATTAATAACGGATAAGTAAGATAGATGTTAGTAGGGCTATTACACATATTACATTGAGATGGTTCTGCAACAACATGCAATTATGAGCTAAGTCCACAACTTTAAAAGTCCACAACTACCAACTACCAAGAATAGTAACTCCTGAGCCAGAGAGACCAATCAGGAATAGTCACCTACTGAAGCTGGTAGGACCACATGCAGAACCACATACTTCAGTTGTGGCAGCATCTGTTTGTGGCTCTTCCTCCCTACTTTGCTTGTGTTTTGTGACTCTTAGATGTGAACTACTTTGATTGCATTAAGTAGTTTTTCTAGCAGATATGTCCTATTTTGATTATGTTGTGTGTCTAAAATCAGTAGTGTATAAATACTTATAAGCCCTATTGAGGTATAAAAGCCACCGAGGCCCTAGGCTCGGGATCTTTTTTGGTCATAGACCTGAGGTCAGTTTTATTGTGAGACCCTCTCTCAATAAACCTATTTCCCTACGGCTCGGAGACTTTGCTGCTTCTTTTTCTTCATCGGACTTATAAATTTTTGAGACAGAGGGGAGCTCGGCTGTAGTGCTTCCTTTCACTCTACTATCTTCTCTCATGTGTTCTCATTAAATCCCTCCACCTCCCCAGTTGTTTAGACCTATGTTCTCTTTATTCAGACATATTCCCCTACTACCCCCTTCACTTCTGTCTATGATGAAGTGGCCTTTCTTCTTGCCAAGGCAAACCTCTCTCTGAACACCCTTAATCCCATCACCTCTGGTCTTTTACAGCAGATTACCAGTGCTATGGGGGCAACTAGTGGCACAAGGGATAGAGCACTGGCCCTGAAGTTGGGAGGATTTGAGTTCAAATCTCACCTCAGACACTTACTAGCTGTGTCACCCTGGGCAAGTCACTTAAGCCCAATTGCCTTAAACATCTGTTGCCATCTCCAGTTGTTCTGATAGTTATATCTCCACTGGACCCAGATGGCTCTGGAGGAAAGAGTGAAGTTGGTGACCTTGCAATAGCTCTCCTTCACTTAAATCCACTTCAGTGAAAGTCAGGACATTACCTTGATGTCGTGGTTCTCTTCAAGAATAAAGCACAAATCACCACCACCACTGCTATCTTCATTCACTCACTAATCTTTGATCACTCCCTAATCACTGTTTGCAATCATGCCCATGTCCCCTCCAACCTTAAAAAACCCTTACTTGTGACCTTTCCTGCTTGCTGGCATAATTCTACTTCCCTTGGCTAAAGTCCTTGGGAAAGCTATCTATATCCAGTGCTTCCGCTCATTCACTTCCCACTCACTTCTAAACTCTGAAATTTGGCTTCCAAAATTTCCTCTTCCTTCTCCAAAATTACCAGTGACTTTTTAATTAACAAATGTGCTAGCCCTTTCTCAATCCTTATCTTTCATCCTCTCTGCAGCTTTTGACATTACCTTATCCTTTCTTCCTTGGATATTCTCCTCTATAAATTTTCTGTTATCTCTTAGTTTCTTCACCCTGCTGTCTCAGCCTTCTTTGCTGGATCTTCCTCCAGGTAGACCCTCTTCTCCCCTTCCTTTTTATTATATCACTCAGAGGTAGTGTAATGATTAGAATGACGCCACCTACTGGAGACTTACTGTAGAAGAGTTCCGCCCATGAATCGAAGGTCTTTGAGGGCAAGACCAGGAGTCTTTTTTTTTGGCATCAGGAAGTGACGCAGGCTAGTGGGAGGAAGAAGGAAGAAACTGGCGCTCGGTCTCACTCTTTTTCCTGGGGTGCTGGTGGAGAAGGCAGCTAGAAATGCACTCTCCCTTTAATAGATAGGAATCTAGGCCTTTCTTCTCTCTTTATCAAATTCTTATTTTCCTTAATAAATGCTTAAAAGTCTAACTCTTGCTAAAGCTTATAATTTATTGGCGACCACTCACTAGATATTTTAGACAGTTTAGCTAGAATTTTAGCCCTTAACAGTAGCTAGGTGGTACAGTGGATAAAGCACTTGAGTTAGGAAGATGAGTTCAAACCCAAACCCAGACATTAGTTATGTAACCTTGGGTAAGTCACTTAACCTCTGCCTGTTTCCTCATCTGTAAAACGGGGATAATAATAGCAACTACCAAGGTTGCTGTGAAGATCAAATAAACATAATACTTGTAAATTACTTTGCAACACTGAAACACTATATAAATGTTGTAAATAAAGTAATCTTATCTGCCTCCATAAATTCAATCATCATTATTTCCTTGACAGATTATTCCCAGATTTATAAGTATCCATATATTCATACATATGTGCAGCCCTAATCCCTTTCCTGAATACTAGGCCAAATCATCCACTAGGGCAAACAGAGATTAAATAATTTACCCAGGGTCACATGGCTAGTAAATATATGAGACTAGATTTGAATTCGGGTCTCTTGACTTAAGGTCCAACACTCTATCCACTGTCACCTAGATGTCTCTTTTCTTTCTTTTTTTTTTTTTGCCTTACTTTTTTATAACTCACACTAAGCTCATACAACCTACGCCCTTGACTCTTTTTAAAAACATATTAAGCAGATTTTATTTTTAAAAGCCCTTTATTCTTTTCCATTTCAAAAGTAGCAATCATGATTGAGAAATTTTACACTCTTGATGGCAAGTCAAAATAAAATTAGCAAGGACAAACTTCTGAGTGCAAACAAGGAGAAATCAAATATATAGAAAAAAGGTTTTGATTGTTCAAATGATCAGAGTATAAAATCAGTAGTCAAATTCCTTATTTTCTAAAAGTTTAAAGAACTATTGTCCATAACAGTTCAATGACACGCTACAATCATGAAGAAAGGCACACAATTTTAGCACGTGTAGCTTAGGTGTACTTGTTCACAAGTTTACATGAAAAGAGGGCCTTCCTTTGGGATTGTTTCACAATACAGAATCTCTCAGATCAATATACGCAGTGTGTAATTAAGCTGCCTACGTTAAAGCAAAGCTCTATCACTTTAAAATAGGCAAGCCATGGATGGTATAAAATACACCAGAAAGCTGGCAAAATTAGCCAAGAGAGATAATCTTATAAAAGCTCTTGTGCTACTTTAAATTTAACGTGTTAGATAACTGAATATTTTATTATTCTGTTAACAGCAACAATACAGAATTTCAAGTATTTTATTACTGCAAATGTTATAGCTATTTATGTATCTATGCATGTATGTATACAAATACAAGAATATGAAAAAAACACTTGAAATCTCAATGGAACTCAATAAACATCATTTTTGCATCCTTCAAAAACATTAGTAAGAATTAAGATGTGTTCCAACATAACTTAGTAAATGTAAACATTTTTATATTAACAGCAAAGTCTGAAAACTCGGTTCAGTTGTTAGTTGAAAGTTTATTTTAGATTTAACAATTTTAAAGTGCACATGAAATTCTCAAGTGTCTTTGTAACAGATGACTCCACTCAAGATATTGCAATGATTTCTGCTTTCTCTTCTGACCCAAAAAGAGCCCCCAAAGTCTATTAAAGACTGCTGTTCTTCGTACCTTCTATAGCCCATCTGAAATATTAATGCTAATGAAAAAGGTTTCCAGTCTAGTAAAGATTACCACAATTAACATTAGAAACACATTTAAATGAAGTGTTCTAATAATATCCATTGTCTATAGTTCAAAAGACTATCAACATGGAATTATTTTAACAAGTGTATCTATATATACACACATTTAGAGCATGTACTTTTATATTTCATTGAAAATAATTTGACATGTTAACTTCACCGCATGTCCTTAACACAGTAATGATAATGATCAGTTCATGCAAGATAAAAAAGATTTGATTTTTTTCAGTAACAAGATTTTCTGATTTCTATTGCTTTACAACATGGCATGGTATATACTACCTAAGAATCTACATTATAGCAACCAAGGTGAAAACTTCAGAATCACATTTCAGAGTGGAATGGGAAACTTAAAAAATGATTTCCAACTAATTTGAAAATTATAAACACTAATGATCTGTTCATGATTAGCTAAACCAACTTAATTTATAATGTCACATGGCTCAGAAGACCTAATTAGGCCTAGTCAAGAAAAAAATGGAAATTATTACTCTGGAAACCTTGGCTTATTGCATTTTTTTTTACATTACTGAATGCTGGCTGGGCTTCTTCCTTTCTCATTTTGTTATTAGTGGTTCGTTTTCTAAGCATTTCCATGTTTAGTAGCTTTTCTTTCATGCTTGTTGCAAGAAGAAATTCTTCCCAGAATGCCAAAAAAAATAATATGAACAACTCAGTTTCCTGAAGACATCTTCTATACAAAGGAGGAAAAACTAAAGGAATCTCTTTACAGGGGCTGCAGGTGCAGGACGAGCAGGAATAAAGTTTCCCTGAGATGATACTTTCGGTTGTGGTGGAGGTGGCCTGTGGAAAGAAGGGATAAGTAATCATTTCTCCACATCTAGGTACTATAGAATGGAAATAAAACAAGGTATTACATAACTAGAATCTCCCTATAAATACTAATCTATGAGATCCTTGCCTCATAGATATGACCACTTCATAGGAATTTGAGGGGGCTAATTTGTCAAGCAAGGGTGTGCTGGTAAATGTTTAATAATCAGTTCCCTTGGGGGATAAGAATATACATCATTCTTTAAACTTTCATTTGCATTATTAACATTTTCTTCATCACTTTCTTAAGTGTAGACAATAAACAAAATAATGAACCAAGCCCTGATTTTTATCATTTGCCAATAAAATTTAACTGTTAGCTCTCGAGAGCCAATTCAAGCTGGTTCCAGCACACCCCTGGATCCACAACCCACTCCACACCAGCCACTAGGGCTATTTTTTTTCCTTTTTTTTTGGTGAGGCAATTGGGGTTAAGTGACTTGCCCAGGGTCACACAGCTAGGAAGTGTCAAGTGTCTGAGGCTAGATTTTAACTCAGGTCCTCCTGACTCCAGGGCCAGTGCTTTATCCACTGCACCACCTAGCTGTCCCACTAGGGCTATTTTTACTGAAAACAGGAGGCAAAAGTAAAAGTATGCAAATAGCAAAAGAAAAGACAAAAAACAATTAAGCAAAATCTTTTTGATGTTAGAATTTTAAAATTTCATGTTGCCATGAAGAATAATGCTTCGACCCATTTTAATAATATAAATAAATAAATATATGTATATAATACATGAAAACAAAGTTACTCTACAAATGTGAAATGATATGATTATATAACTTGTGAAATAATGAAATAAGCTGGAAAGCTTTCAAAACTACAATTTCCAGCTTTGAAATAAGACTTTAGATGAGTTTCATACTTAATTACTAATTTAGGCACAATCATGTAATATTCTTTATACCACTTCATAAACTCATATATCCACAAAGTGTGCCATCTTACCTTACGTAGCCTGGTTGCCATAACTACCCATTTTCCTACCTTCTCCCTACCACAGTTAGCCTCTCTGTCTTATTGTCAATGTCTAGCCCTAGGCCACTAGATGTAGCTATTAAAAATCTTTTTTTTTCTTGGTTGACCGTACAATTATATTTGTCACAAAGGGTTTTTTTCTTTCATTCTCAATGGGAGGCATGGGAAGACCACTGCTGACTAAAAAAAATAAAATTAGAAAAAGATATACTATCTCTACCCCTACCCTTTTGCAGATATGGGAAGTCCACATGTGTGGTACACTATACATATTTTCATACTTTTTTTAATGCACTGATTGGTTAAGCCAATTCTTTTGCTTTTTGTTTTAAAACAGGATAATTATATATAGAAAATTATATATTATTATATGGCAATACTAATATCCTGGTAATATTTATATATTACCATATCCATTTTATATTAATTATATGAGATGGCTCTCAGAGGGCACAGGGTAGGGATACTTGAGAAGTTATGGTTTCTTGTTGTTTTTTTGTTTTTGTTTTTTAGTGAGGCAATTGGGGTTAAGTGACTTGCCCAGGGTCACACAGCTAGTAAGTGTTAAGTGTCTGAGGCCGGATTTGAACTCAGGTACTCCTGAATCCAGGGCGGGTGCTTTATCCACTGAGCCACCTAGCTGCCCCTAGTTATGGTTTCTTTAAAAAGACATCAATAAGAAACTTTTTTAAAAAGATCACTGATTGATAACTTTCTGCTAACAACTGTCTCTTCCACCCTACCCTTCCACTCTCCACCTCTTGCTACAAGGCAGAGATAGGAATTGGATCTATGATGCCGTTAGTATAGGGAGAGAATTCCTGAGTGAGGAAACTCACTTTACCAAGGCAGATAGGCACCTTCTCTGCAGCTTAATAGAAATGGCTAAGAGTACTGGGCCTGGAGTCAGGGTTCAAATCTGACGTCAGACAATTACTAGCTGTATGACCCTGGGTAAGACTGTCTCAGTTTCCTCATTTGTAAAAAGAAGATAATATAATCTTATCTACTTCCCAGAGTTACTGAGAGGACAAAATAAAATAATATTTGTAAAGCAAAGTTGTATTTATATAAATAAATGTTGACTATTAAGAACATTAATTATTATCTTCCTCTTTTAGAATGTAAGCTCTTTGAGGCCAGGGACTATTCTCTATTTTGTTTTTATATTACCATTGCTTAGCATAAAATAAGTGCTTAATAAATGCCTTTTCTTTCATATTCAGTCAATCTCCAGAATAGCTCTTGGACTTATCATTCTGTATTAATATCCACTGAAATCACCTTCTTTCAGACTCTCATTACCTCTGGCTTGGACTCATATATCCACCTAATGTTTTTTGGTTTCTAATTTTTTCCAACACATCTACATTGCTTCCATCTCCACCTTCCTAAATGCATTATCCTAATGATTTCACTACTCAATCCCTTACACAAAAATCTTTCAAAGAATACCCATTGTTTTCTTAACGAAGTCCAAACTCCTAAGCTTTGCATTCAAAGCCCTCTACAACTGGGCCAAAATTTAACTTTCCAAAGTAATTTCCTACTTCTCTGCTTCACATACTTTTTATTCAAGCTAAACTGAACTACTTTCTGTGCCAGTAATATAATCTTCATTTTCTTGCCTGCATCCCTTCAATCTCTTCTCCCTCATTACCCCTACTCTAGCTCAGCCTACCTCAATCTTCAAATTTAGAACTAGAAGCCATCTAACCCCAAATTCTCGTTTTACAAAGCAAGAAAGTGAGGCACAAAGATGAAATGATTTGATGCACATCACACATCACCAGTTACAATCTGAACATGTCCTCTTACTCTAAATCTAGTTCTCTTTCTACTTTCCCACACTGCTTCTCAGCACAGCTAACTTTCTTCTTCCCAATGAAGCTTTCTAATTAACCTCTTGTTCTGAAGTAATCTCTCTACTATGCATTTTCCTGCTATTTAATACCTCTTACTTCCTTTTCTAGAATGTAAGCTACACAAGGGCAAGTATTGTATCTTATTTATTTTATAGATAAGGAAACTGAGGCTGAGAGAGGTTGAGTGATGTGCCCATGGGACACAACAGTTAGTATCTAAGAAGGAATTTAAATTCAGACCTTTCTGATTCCAAGTCCAGCATTCTTAACCTACTGTGCCACTTACTGCCATGAAAAAGTGAATTATTGATAACTGAATTACTTATTACTGAAGTATAAGGAATGAAGGAGAAACTTTACTCCCACAATCTAATTTTGGTCATTCTCTACAAAACATCATTAGTCAATTATGTTTTTTGCTTTGTGTTTCTTTAAAATTTTAATGTTAACTGTGCTCCAAAACAGGTAAAATTACTCAAGTTTTCTTGAAGATTTTCTTGAAAAAAATGCTCAACCTAATTTCTGGCATTATTTAATTAAATTCCCCTCTCTCTCCAGTTCTAGAACCATTATCACATCAATACTGAAGTGGAAAGATATATTAGTTAATCTACTTTTCCATGGTTCCATGCATCATCCTTGTAAGTTTCCATACCATAATACCCTTCCATGGCCATCACTCCCTTTTGTATCCAGTCTTTTCTCTATTAGAATATAAGCTCTCTGAGGACAAGGCCTCTCTTTAATTTTATATCTGTTTACCCAGAGCTTACATAGAAAGAAGTTTTTATTTTTATTAAGCACTTAGTATTTCATTCTTTCATCTATTTGCACATAATAGACAGGTTTCATTAAAATCAAATTAAGTAATTTCATTTTGTACCTTGATGGGAATTGCTGAGGCTGCTTGGTTGCATAAGTTGGGACTGGAAACCTGTTTGGATAAACAGCCTAAGGAAATAAAAAGAATAAGTCAGTATCACTTAGTACTCATAGCCTCTAAATACATCATTCCCCATTCTCTCTTTCAATATTCGTCTCTGATGAAGAAATACATTTCTCACCAATACCACTCTATATAAATCAGGATCCTACTGCCTCCCATCTCCTAACAAACTGCCCTAGCAACCACCCCCGCTTAAACTTTGTTGTTGTTATTGTTCAGTCGTTTCAGTTCCATCTGACTCTTCATGACCTCATTTGGATTTTCTTAGCAAAGATACTGGAGTGCTTTGTCATTTCCTTCTCCAGCTCATTTTACAGATGAGGAACTGAGGCAAACAAGGTTAAGTGACTTGTCCAGGGCCACAGAGCTAGTAAGTGTCTGAGGCTAGATTTATCTTTCCTTTTATCAAACTCCTTTACTTCCTCTCCTTTCGATCACTTTCTGACCCTTTAAAACCTGGTTCCCCACCTCATTACTCAACTAAAAGTTAACAATAATCTCTCTTTTTTTCTTATTAATGATGACTTAATTATCAAATTTGATGACATTTTAAAAATCATCATCTTTCTTGACCTCTTTAGAGCATTTGACTGTCAATCCTCTCCAGGATAAACTCAGATCTTTGGATTTTGTTGACACTGGTCTCTCTTGGTTCTATTTTTTTGACCCTTCCTTTTTGGTTTCCTCTGCTAAATAATAATTGATATCCTGTTACTAAAAGTGAATGTCCCCTAAGGCTCTGTTCTAGGCCCTAGGTTCTTCTCTCTCTCTCTCTCTCTCTCTCTCTCTCTCTCTCTCTATATATATATATATATATATATATATATATATATATACTGTCTCTCAGAGATGTCATCAGCTTTCTTAGAGTCAAATAACAATTCTGTGCATTTGACTACTAGGGGTATCTTTAAATATAGTCCTCACTCTGCCTTTTGGAATCTAGTTCAACCAATGACCAATTGGATATTTTGAATTGGATGTCCGACAGGCATCTCAAGAAACATGGCACAGTAGACATGGTTCTAGAGTTAGAGGACCCAGATTCAAATCCCACTTCTAACAGCTATTACCTGTGAGTATGGTAAAGTCACTTAAACTGCCTGGGTCTCAGATTCCTCAACTGTAAAATGAAGGGGTGGAGTAAGATGGCTTCTGAGGTCACTTCTAGTTTCAGATCTATGATCCTACCCAAAAAAATAGATCTATGCATAAAGAAAACTAGTCTGGAGTTGTTGTAAAGGATGGACTGCAGGAAGGAAAGAGTAGAGATGGGGAAAGTTGTTAGAAGGCAGGCAGCAATCAGAGTTATAAAGGAAGGAAATATAGATCGTAACAGATTCAAGATACTACACAGATGTCAAAAATAAGACTTGGTAAACTAAAATAACTAATCCTACTGCCTCAGGAATGATTGGGGGGGGCGGGGTGAGGAAGGGAAGGAGGGCTAGAATTTGGAACTCAAAACTTTAGAGTACTAAGACCTTGAAAGACTTGCCGCCTCAGTAGATCTACTACTACAGCTCTAAAAATCAAGGTCATGCCTCCACATTCACTGTAGAGCATACTCAAGTGGCATTTTAAAGCACATATTAGGAAATGGTATCTGGCAGCATCTATTGCTTAAAAGGTATTTTTAACTGTTACTTCTCACTATGCGTAAAGCCTCTGAAGCATTAAAACATCAAGTCACCATAATTTCACTAATTTGCTCATTTCTTGAAATAAGCAGTAAAGTAGGCTCTTAAAATAGATCCAGAAAATTCTTTTCACATGGGACAAGCTGTTCTAGGTTAAAATGACTACTTGAAAAGGAGTTTGGAGCAAGGGGGAAAAAAAGGAAAGATAAAAATTATATTTATAACTAGCCCCACTGATAATTTCTTGTAAAGCTACAACATACAATTTTCCCCTGGCCCACCTACCCTACACGCTTTTTGTCATATGTGTACTACATTGGTCATTCTGTTTTTTAAAAAAAGGTCATTTTTTACTTCTAACTGCACAATGAACTGCAACCTGGCCAAGACCTTAAATATGTGAATATTTATAACATAAAACAATTATATAATTTAAGCCCAAATACAACAAGAAACATGGAAAAATATGAAAAAAACTTACAGCATCTCTGGGGCTATTTACTGGAGGGGCATTTCGAGGGGCATTTCGAGTGGCATTTCGGGTAGCATTCACTGGTTGTCTAGAAACATTAGTTTGATTTTTTCCGTCTGATCTGCAAGGATATAATTACGTTTATAATGAAAAATGAAAATTTTTCTGTACTGACTCCTAACAAAAATATTTATATATGATATATTCCTTTAATATACTGTTAGGGAAGGATGCCTAAACAATTGACAACAAACTATATTCTTTACCAAATGCTACATATCATAATTACATTACTGTGTTCAAATTATATCTTGTTTTAGTCCCCTTCACCACCTCCTCCCCTTCTAGTCAGTATAGTAATAAAGTTTATAAGTTGCCAGTATAAAGTAACAATAGTAGGGAGTTAGAATGGGAAGAGGACCGCAGAAGTCATGTACAAACTGTCCCAAAGATCAAAGGAGCATAATTTGCAAACATCATATTCTGAGAGTAGGTGCTAAGTTAAATCAAGACAAGCCATGTAGGCCTTGCTGTCAGAGCCTTTTGGTCCCAGGATATGTATACATCAGATAAATTCCAGACATCCACAGTAAGACCAGTACAACATCAAATGCTGCTGATAATTTTGAGAGGATGTGAATGTTAATATACCCCAAGGTAGCACAGATAAGAGCTGTCTGTCCCCTAACCAAAAGCTTATAAAAATGAGACCCAAACTCCCCCTCCCCGCTCCAAGAGCTCTTCCATTTCTTATGGGTCCATATTGCCCAAGGGCTCCCAATTCTAATCCATGGTTGCATGAGTGACTCTGTGAGGAACACAGACAATTAGGGAAATGTTGATACTACCACGTTAAATTTAATATAAACTTAAAAAAAACAAGCTATACATAAGAGATGTGGATTTATAAACAATCCTTTTTCACTCCTGTGTATATAAAAATATTTATGTTTGGCAGTATTTGTTAAGTTCATAATAAAAAAGAAGTGTTTAAAATAAAAACAAAAGTAAGAGTTATGATGATTAAATATAATGAGTGTGGTCACCTTGAGAGGTGCCGCACAGTAGGCACCATGCCACCCCCCATGCCTTTACTTTGGTGCTTCTGCTTCTACCGCACACACCCACCTAATAATGTGGGGTTATCATTATCCCTCAATACTTGCCTGCACTGGCAGAAGAAACTGGAGTCAAAACTTAACTCAACTTTAAAAAACAATGTTGTCAGCCACTTTTCTTATGAACAAATTACTTTCTAATTGTAAGTGCCCCTCAGCATTCTGTGCTGAGCCCTTTTCTTTCCTTTCTCTCTACTAATTCATTTGGTGATCTCTTCAGCTCCCACGGATTCAGTTACTACCTCCATGCTGATGACTCTACTTACCCTGTCCCAACCTCTCTACTATCCTCCAACAGGCATCTCCAACTACCTTTCAGACATCTCCAATTAGTGACCAGTGGACATCTTAAATGAAACATGGCTAAAACAGAACTCATTATCTCTCCCCCTAAATCCTACCCTATTCCTACCTTCCCTATTACTATAGAGGGCAACATCATGCTCCTAGCCCCTCAGACTCACAACCTAGGAGTTATTCCTGACTCCTCACTATCTCTCTCTCTCTCTCTCTCTCTCTTTTTTTGTTGGTGGAGAAAAGAGTGTTGACTTGCCCAGGGTCACACAGCTAGTCAGTGTCAAGTGTCTGAAGATGGATTTGAACTCAAGTCCTCCTGAATCCAGGGCCAGTGCTTTATCCATTGTGCCATCTAGTTGCCCCCCCCACCTCACTATCTCTTACCATTTCCTTCCCCCCATATCCAATCTGTTGCCAAGACTTGTTGATTACACCTTTGCAACATCTTTTCTTTATAGGCCCCTACTCTCTGACAATGCAACCACTCTGGTACAGGCCTGCGTCACCTCATGCCTGGACTACTGTAATAGCTTCACAGTGGGCCAGCCTGCCTCAAAGCTCTCCCCAATCCAATCCATATCCCACTTAGCCACAAAAATTATTTTCTTAAAGCATAGGTCTGATCGTATCATCCCCCTAAACTCCAGGAGCTCCCTATTTCCTCCAGGATCAAATACAAAATGCTCTGTCTGGCATTCAAAGTCCTTCCTGACTTAGCCGAATCTGACTTTTCCAGTCTTCTTATACCTTACTCCCTACACTCCAATCTTGATGACACCAGCCTCCTGGCTGCTGCACAAACAAGACATTCCATTTCTCAGCTCAAGGTATTTTCTTTGGCTGCTCCCCCCATGGCTGGGATGTTCTTTCTCCTCAGCTCTGCCTATTGATTTCCCTGGGCTTCCTTTAATTCCCAACTAAAATCCCAACTTTCCAGGAAGCTTTCCCCAACCTCTCTTAATTCTAGTACCTTCCTTCTGTTATTCCCTGTTTATACTGTATATAGCTTGCTTTGTATATTGTCTCCCTCATTAGATTAGAAGTTCTTGAGGGTAGGGAATGTCTTTTGCCTCTTTTTGTATCCCCAAAGGTTAGCATAGTGCCTGGCACACAGTAGGTTCCTAATGATTGTTTACTGATTGATTGAGCAATAGCTAAAGCATTTATGGAGATCTTTAAGGTTTGCAAATTAGTTTACATATATTATCTCTCTTTTTTTTCTTAGGTTAAAAATTTCTCCATTTTTGATGCCTGGTAACACAATCACAATTTACAGGGCAAAATACCTGATGTAATTTAAAGAAAAAGAAAAGACAAAGCTACAACAGATAAAAACCTCAGGAATATATGTGTGTGTGTGTGTATATATGTTTATAGAAAGACAGGCACTATATTATATTAATCAGTAGCTGTACTTTTTTTGCAAACTGTAGCCATGACAGTCCTGAACAAGAAGAGTTTTCTGTTAAAGTTGTAGTGATTCTTCTAATTATGCATCGTTATTGACTTTAACCACTTCTTCCAAGATTTCCTCTATGATCTTTTTGTGAACCAGCAGATATCTATCTCTTGTTTTGAAAGGGCCTGTTTCCACTTCAGTTATACCCAATAATAATATGATATTTCTGAACAGCAATTTTGTCAACTCTATCATGATCAGCAAAAGTAACAAAAGTAAATGCTCTCTTTTTTCCATTCTGCCAATCTTCCATAACCATATGGTTTCACTCTTTCCCATGCTTTTCAAAGTGGTCTCTTAAAATTATACTCTTGCATATTTTCTTCAATAACACCAATGAAATTGTCTCCCTGGTTGATGTGCACCAGGTTTTACAGAATCCTCTCTACGAAAATCTCTCTTTAGCGCTCCACTATACACCCACCAACAACCTAAGTGGCCAAACACACACTGCTGCCTCTTAACTGTTCTACAAAAGAGGAAATCGCAAAGCTAACACTTCTGAATATTCTGTCTGGGATTGCTCATGATCATACAAGCTACAAGAGTGCTCTATTCTTCAAAGTGTTCTCTCAAATCTATTACCCAGGGGGCAACTAGGTGGCCCAGTGAATAAAGCACAGGCCCTGGATTCAGTAGGACCTGAGTTCAAATCCAGTCTCAGACACATGACACTTACTAGCTGTGTGACCCTGGGCAAGTCACTTAACTCTCACTGCTCTGCCCCCCCCCCCAATAAATTACCCATAGTTTTAAAGCTCAAGCCACCAATACACAATATTTTCAATTGCTCTGGTTCCTTTGGATCATGACCTTTCTCCCCCCAACCTTCTCATCCCCAGGGTCAGGCTAACATAAATACTATCTCAATGGAACCTCACAACAATCCTGGAAGCCAGGTGCTGTTATGCTCCCCATGTCAGAGCTCAGGAAATTGAGACTAAGACAGATTAAGTGATTTGCCCAGGGTCACACACAACTAGTGACCAGAGCTCTAACCACTGTCACATTAATTCACATTAAGAAATTCCATCCAGATTTATCATCTAACATTAACCGTAGTGAGGAAAGGGTACTTACTCATATGTTTGGGATCTTTTCTTTCTGAAGAATTTTCTTCGAATCTGATCCCTCTTAAGGAAGACAAAGGCAGCAAATACAAGAAGGGGAACAATTAGGAAGAAAAACACTAAAAGCCCATCCCGAAGTGAGGTGTCTTTATCTAGAGAAAACAGAATGTTCATATCAGTGGTCATAAATTGGTTCAACTTTGCACATTCAAAAACAGAGATTATTTCATAGGCTCATGAAAGGTCAGAGTTAAAAGTAACTTTCTCAGCATTATTTAGCCCAAGATACTTATTTTGTAAAGGCTGAAAGTAAAGCACTAGCAGAGTAACAAATTGCCCAGTGAAATGGTAGCAGACCTTGGAAAAGAGTCCAAGTGCACTTCCAGAAGAGTATTCTTTCTAGTAAACCAAACAGTTCTCCTATTCACTGATTAGCATTAGTTGCATTTATTAATTCAGTTTTCTGGGTCCTCTGAAGGAACAATGAGAATGGACATAAACAGTGATAGCAAAGTGCATTTACACTGACTTTGAGGTAATAAAAGTATGGCTCAGAGGATTTACACCAGGGGGGAGACCTTGGGGATTATCAGGCCCAATCTCCTAATTCTACAGATGAGAAAACTGGCTCAGAGAGAGAAGTGACTTGCCCCAAATCCCAGAATGAGGATGTAGCACAACCAACACCTGAAAGCAAACCAGGTCCTCTCATTTTAAATCCAGACTGTGCTTTTTCCATTTTACTACAAGAGGTAGAAATTTTATTTGAAAAACATTTTTTTCCTGGTAATGGTATTAAAATTGTCTGGATTTTAGAACAGAATCCAATTTCAATGCACAATGAATCATTACTTCTATATATATGATTCAGGAAAATAATTTCTCAGATCTCAGAAATAGGATTTTAACTGGTATCTGTTTCTAGTTTCCATTTTCCACTCAAGCAAAACAAGTGTCATGAAATGGTAAATATTCTGTTGTGGCAACTGAAGATAGAAAGGTAGGAAATTGGGGGGGGGGGGCGGTGTTCTCTTTATTACTTGCCATTGTAAGTAGGTCCACTGTCCACACTTCCTCCGTACCCTGTATTCTCACAATTTGGGGGAGCCCAGCCCATGTTACAATGACAGTTCTTGTTGCTATTACATACCTTCAAGAAAACAAAATACTATGTTTGTTTACTGTAAATAGTGTTTGGCATTACTAGCTCACAGAATCATAAATCTCAAAGTTGGAAGGCACCTTAGAGACCATACCTGAACAAAAATCCCTACTATTACATGACAAATGGTCATCCAGTCTCTCTCCAGAAGACCAGTATACTTCCTGAAGAGCACCTTGCCTGGCATATAGTAGGGACTCAAAAAATGTGTGCTCCACCACCACCCCTCCTCCTTTTAGAGACTGCTCTGTTAAGAAGTTTCTTTGTTTTTTAATTATATCAAACCTGAATCAGCTTCTCTAGAACTTTCACCCACTAGTCCTAGTCTTCAAGGGCCAGCAAGTCTAAATCTTCTCCCATGAAACCACTCTGGTATTTGTAGAGAGCTACCTTCACTCTTCCCTCCCCAGGCTAAAAATCTCCATTTCTTTAATCTGGTCCCCATAAAGCAGGATTTGCTTAGACTACTGAAGTAGCCCACTAAATGGGATTTTCCCTCTTCCAGCCACCTTCAACATACAGCTGCCAAAATAATTTTCTTAACATGTCATTCCACTCGCTATTTTTTTTAAAAAGTGCTTTGGAGGCCACCATTGCCTATAGGATAAAATACAATCTCCAGAAACTAATATTTAAGATTCTCTGAAATCCAGATCCCACCTATTCATCCAGTCTTGATAGTACTCCCTTTCATTTACTGTTCTTTTCTAGCCAAACTGGAACAATAGCTATTTACTGATCATAACACTCTTTATCTCCAATTTCTAGGCATTTGCCAAAGCCAACCTGGACTCGATGCACTCCTCACCTTTCTCTCTTGGAATCCTTATTCAAGGATCAGCTCAGGTAACTTCTACCCTGAAGGCTTTCCTGTTCTACATGCCTCCCACCTCCAGTTATTAACAGTTTTCCCCTCACCAATCTTCCTTAGGTTATAGCTATTTGTATCCAAATCTTGTATCTTGGCATGTAAACTCCTTGATTTTATACCTAATAGGTGATTAATATTGTATTGAATCGAATGACTTTGAGGCCCTTGACTATGAATAGTTTACATCTTGTTAATGTCTACCCCTTTAAAAAATGGTGCACAGAACTGAACACAGTACTCTAGATGTATTCTCAGAGGTAGAAGAGAAAGGGACTATCTGCCTCCATAGTCCCAGACAACTGTGCTTCTCTACAAGCAGCTGAAAATCATGTCAGCTTTTTTGGCTGCCAGCTCACCCAGATTGAGTTTTCAATACAATTCAATTCGACATTTATTAAGTACCTACTGTGTGCAAGGCACAGTACTAAGTCAGGGGATACAAAGACCACAATTATTCAATCCCTGACACAAGGTTTTAACATTTTATTGGGGTAAACAGCATAACATGTATACAGATTAATTATCTATGTAAAGCAATGTATGTAGGTCTAGTGTAGGAAGGAGCACTTGAACTAAACTTTGAAGAAACAAGGGGAATAAAGTGAAATACTATGAAATTACTCTTAAAAAGGCAGGCTAGAGAGTTTGTGAAGAGCTCTAAATGTCAAACAAAAAAGCTTATGTTTTATCCAAAAGGCAATACTGAGCCACTGAAGTTTCTTCAACAGGAGACTAATGTGATCATGCCTGTGTTTTAAGAACATCAATCTGGCAGCTAAGCAGAGAATGGATTGGAGAGAAGACAGATTGGAGGCAAGAAGAATAACGAGTAGGCTACTGCAGCAGTCCAGCTGAGAGGTCATGAGAACCTAAAGCAGAGTGAGGGCTATGTGCCTGAAGAGGAGAAGGCAGACATAACAGATCTTATAGAGGTAAAATCTACAAGATGTGAGGACTGAATGGATATGAAGAGTGAAGAAAAAGGAAGAATAAAGGAATGCTAAGGTTGCAAACCTGGACAGCTGGAAGGATGAGGATGCCTTCAACAAATAAAGGAAAATTAAAAGGAAGTGTGGGTTTAGGAGAAAATAGATTGAGTCGTTTTGGACATGCTGACCTTGGCAAGAAGGGCCACCTCTTCCTCTAAAACTGGAGCAGAAGAAATAATGTGGGCTGATGTTGCTAAGACAATTACAGTCCATTAGATTGTAAACTCCTTGAGTGCAGGAACTGTCTTTTGCCTCTTTTTGTATCTGTAGCGCTTTGCAGAGTACCTGGTACACAGCAGGTTCTTAATAAATGTCTATTCAATGATTGATAGGATTGGATTGGGAGTGGGGGAAAAAGGGAGCTCCAACAAATGACCTCCATTTTCATAGTGAAATATTAGGGATCCTCTGCTGAGAGGGGGGAGGGAAGCTGTAGTGTATGTGGCTTACAGAGAGATGGCATGGATGCTAAAAGTACCAGATCTTTTTGGATAAATGAATGTGTGGCCAAACTTCCCTCATCATCTATATGTTAAGTTGATTTTTTTTTTTAACCCAAGGGTAAGACATACATTCATCCCTATTAAATTTCATCTTAAGATGACAGAAAAATAGAATAAAGTTAGGAGATATCTTAGAGATCATCTAGTTCAACTGTCTTATTTTATAGAAGAAAAAATGAAGGCTTAGGGAGATTAAATGATTCATTCTTTTCAGTAGTCTGGCAGAGCTGAGACTTGAAATCCAAATCCAGCACTCTTTGTACTGTACTACTACTACCTATCTTAAGATTCCTGAAGAAAATAGATTTCTTTTTGTAAATATCTTTTCTATATAAAAATATCTTTGCTATTATTAATAACTGTTATTCTATTACCCAAGAGACAAACAGAGATAGAAGAATCAAGACCTTAGTTCAAATGCTGCCTGGGGTCCAGGCAACTTTCTTATGACTGTAAGTTGCAAAACAATTGATGATCTGTATTACTAGTTCAGGAGTTCCCTACACCAGAAATTCTGGAACCATAATAAAATGTAATTGGGAGGGGAAGCTAGGTGGTGCAGTGAATAAAGCACCGGCCCTGGATTCAGGAAGACCTGAGTTCAAATCTGGCCTCAGACACTTGACAGTTAACAGGTATGACCCTGAGCAAATCACTTAACCCTCATTGCCTCGAGGGGGGAAAAAAATTAGCAGAAGAAAATATAATTGGGAAAAGTTTAATGAAATAAATAAAAAAAAAACAATGAAGCACAGATGGAATAGAAGACTACTATGCCCTAAGAAAGGACAAAAAGGATGGATTCACTGAAACCTAGAAAAATTTATATGAACTGATGCAGAGTGACAGGAGAACCAGGAGAACACTGTATACAAGAACAACAACACTATAAAAAGAAACAACTCCAAAAGACAGCTCTGATCAACCCAATGATTAACCATATTCAAGAGGTAAAGCCTGCTACCCACCTCCTGAGAGAGAGGTAATGGACTCATACAGAATGAGACATGTTTTTTGGACATGGCCAATGTGGGAATTTGTTTTGCTTGATAGGTTTATTTTTTTTTGCATGGCAGTAAGGGTTAAGTGACTTGCTCAGAGTCACACAGCCAGTAAATGTCAAGTGTCTGAGGCCGGATTTGAACTCAGGTCCTCCTGAATCCAGGGCTGGTGCTCTATCCACTATGCCATCTAGCTGCCCCCTGACTAGGTATATTTTTAAAGTTTTTGTCTTTTTCCTTTTCAATGAGGACGAGAAAGAGAGAAAAAAAAATTATTTTTGTTCACTGAAAAAAAAATTTAATTTAAAAATTTTAAAACTGGGGCACCAGCCCTGGATTCAGGAGGACCTGAGTTCAAATCTGGCCTCAGACACTTAACACTCACTAACTGTGTGACCCTGGGCAAGTCACTTAACCCCAATCGCCTCACCAAAAAACAACAACAACAACAACAACAACAAAAACTAAATAAAGGCAGGAAAAGTTTAAGTAGAAAATCATCAATAGTGTCATAAAAATCAAAACTAGAAATATAACAGAAACCAAAGATAAACTATGAGAAGATGGAGATTCTTGGGGGAAGAGAGCTGCAATTTAAATTTGCCACAAAGATCCAGCCCATCAAGATCTTTTTTGGATCCTGTCATCCAACATATTTAATATTCCTCCCAAGCTTTGTGTTAGCTTCAAATATGACAAGCATGGGGCAGCTAGGTGGCACAGTGGATAGAGCACTGGCCCTGGAGTCAGGAGTACCTGAGTTCAAATCCAGCCTCAGACACTTAACACTTACTATCTGTGTGACCTTGGGCAAGTCACTTAACCCCAATTGCCTCACTTAAAAAAATAAAAATAAAAAAATATGACAAGCATGTCATCCACTCCTTGATCCAAATCATTGATAAATATATTGAATACAACAAAATAAAGCACAAATTCCTAGGGTACTCCATTAGAGATTTCCTTCTAAGTTGTCATCAAACCATAATAAGTCTAATCATTCAACCAGGTCTCAATCTACCAAACTGTCTCTCTCCATCTTCTCCACAAGAATAGTAGTAAAGACTGTCAACTGTTTTGCTAAAAAAAAAAAAAAAGCCAAAAATCAATTTTAAATTATATAAACTACATGAATTCCCTTTAACTATTAGTTTAGAATGAGTAGGAAGCAGAGTAAGGAAAAGGACTAGACCTACGATTTTGTTGGTATGGGGAAGTACTGAATGAAGAAATGTCTTTTATCAATGCAGACCTGCAACTTCTCTGTAATTTAATCTTAGAGAGAGGCCTGGAGGACAGAGAAGTTTGGGTGACTTGCCTTGAGTCACTAGCCAATTTTTATCAGATCTTCTTGGTTTCACAGTGAGCTCTCTACCCACCACATCACACTGCCTGATCTAGTAAACCTATCAAAAAACCAAAAACCAAAAAAAAAAAAGACTATAAAGTTAGTATAGCCTCACTTCTTTGAAAAGCCCATTTTGTGTTTTTTGGGAGATCACTGATAATTCTTTTAAAAATATCTTTTAAAACTTTGCAAAATAGTGAAGTCAAGCCCACTTGCCTACAGTTGGTGGACTTCATTCTATTCCCTTTCTAATAAATAGAACGTTTGCCCTTTGATAATCCTGTGGTAACCTCTTCTTTTCTGCAATTGTTCCAAGTTAGTGCCTCAGTAATCCCATCTGCCAATTGGATCTGGGGACCTGAAGATGTTTTTTTTTATGTGTTAGGTATCAACTGTTAAGTAAGTCTTTTTTTTTTTTTAAACCTTTTCATTTCAGGTCTAGAAAGCCTTATCCCTGCGGGGAGGTGGGGGAGAAGAAACAACAAGCAAAGTCAGAGTTGAACAGTCACATTTTCTGTTATCAGCTATTATAGATCCATCCACTGGGAACTGTAGTTCTCTATCTACTTTTTGACACTCCTCTTTTCCTTTAACACTTAGCACAGTGCCTGGCACAGAACAGGTACTTAATGAATGTTTGTTGACTGACAATATAGCCACAAAAAAAAAAAGCACTTCCTTTTGTCCCTTATTTTTCCCAATTTTAATTCATTCTAAGCTTCCACATATTCCATATTCTAATTCATTCTAAGCTTCCACATTCTTGATATTATTTTAAAAAAATAGATATTATTCTTACAGGTACCTGACCTGCTATGCTTTTTTCATTATTTTGTTACTTGTCCTTGCTTATCTCTTCTGAACATGTACCAGTCTTGCTGGATACTTTTTTAGCCCTGGCTAAAAGCCTATCATTTCAATGTTTTAAACTATAATCCAGAAATCCTAATTTAACTCTCAGAATTTATCCATCATTATCTTACCCAACTCTGTACTTCCCCAAAATGCAGATCTTTGGAAGTCCTGGCCTTTTACTGATAACAGTTATCTCTTGTGCTTCCAAGGTGTTCAGCTTCTTTCTCAATACTTCACAATCCTTAACAGTACTTTCTATATTCCTCTGTGGCCTCATGAGACACCAGAATAGGGTAACAATGATCATATTTTTAAAGTGTTTGAATCTTCTCTGTCATGCCCTAGATTCATGCCCCAGGAAGGTAACAGATCACACTACTGCTCCCAACAGGTCAATAGGTGGCTACTTCAGGATCCCTCAACACAAAGTCCCAAACCATCATTATTCTCTGTCTTTTCTTCCTCTGATCCTTCACAGGTGTTCTTACTTGAAAGGACCTATGGATCCATACCATCGATTCTTGTAGAACAGATAGGTGTTTTTGTCTAAGATCCTTCTTTCTACTCATTGAGAAAAGCCTCCTCTCTGTTACTATGCTCCCAGTATTCATGGGCCCTTATTCTCTTTTTCCCCCACCCAGCAGTCTTCTACTCTGACACACACACATGAGAACGCACCTCTTCTTTCTCAGATCCTTCTATTCTTTATTTCCACACCGAAGCCATTCTGTTTTCCTTTTTTAACAGAACTCCTTGTTCTCCCTGATAACCTGAAGAAGGGTACCAAGTTCTTCATCTTCTTGTCTAGGAAGGATACTAGACTGTACTTTGAGTAGTTAACAATTGTTTTCTATTACTGGTACATGGAAGAAAGGCAATCATCATAAACTAACTAGGTTACTGGAAATACTCCCTGATCACTATACTTTCTAGAAGCAAGTTTCCTAGTCCTTGCTAGTAGCTCTTATGCCCAACTCCTCTGGAGATCATTCCTCACATACTTAGCACCTTGACAGCCACACTTAATTTCCTTTTCCAACTGTCCTTACTTGTAAGTCCTTCTCTTACCTAATCTTTTACCAATGAAATTGGCAAAAGTGGGGGAAAAAAGTTTATTATTGCTTTTCCTAAAATGTGGTACCAGAAATGGAAATGAAAAGGGCAGATTCCATTCATATAAATGTGTATCCTGTTTCAAAAGAAGAAAATCTTTGGGAGATACTACAGTCCTTTTCTACTTCTTGCCACATTTTTACCCAAATCTGTATTGTACAAAACTTGAGGGCAGACTGTAACTGTGTACCAAGAAAGAAAAATTTAGAGAACAATGATAAAAAAGAATAAAACATATTTTTATTTGACTAAAAAAAGTTAAAAATCCTTCTATACTATGTTTTCATTTCCAGGTTAATTCCTGGCATCCTTTTTTATTATACTTGCCCAACAGAGATTGGTCAAAAAGCGATAGTTTTTCTAGCCAAAAACAACTATTAAATCATTTACTAAGGCATGAGGAAGTATGTGTGCCAGTGAAGGGAAAAAATATATCAAGGAAATTCTAGATCTTTTGAAAAACAATATTTTTAAATGTATCTTTTCAAAAATATTTATTCCACCTTTGAAGTGAATATTGGGGGCAACCTTTCTTTGAACCAGAATGGCAAATTAATAAAGGTGATCAGAAAGAATAAGTTTACATTTGACCTCCAAAATCACTATTCATAACTCTCTTGTAAAATCCAAACATATAAAAAAGCAAAATTTACACCATTTTGTATTACTTACCCCTCGTCCACTGCATTTTTTCTCTATATCACAGTCATAGTTCAAAACAGAGGCACTTACACATTGGAAGTTTCTACAGATCTTTAAAAAAAAAAAGAGTGTTCTTAATTCAAAGAAGCATTCAATTGTTTAAAGCATCCAAGATTCCACTTAATAAATGAATTTTTTTTGTATTACCTTTCCATCATCACATTTTGTGCCTTCGTTCACCATACCAGGATCAGGCACATCTGATCCTAACTGGAAATCCACACCTGAACATGTAGTGCCCCTAATTGAAGTATGAATGACTGCAGGGACAATCCCAAATACAGGCAGCATACCTAGCACGTTTTCACACTGAAGCTTTCCACACAAAGCATTCCTACAAAAGGAACAGTTATATATATATATATGTGTGATATTCAGTTAGCAAGTCTGTTTAGATATACATACCAGTGATGGAAGTGGTAGCTCCTTTTGTATTCCCAGTGCATAGTGCTCAGCACACAGTAGGTACTTAACAAATGTTAACTGAAAGACTGATGTAGAAGTGATGTTTGAACTGAAATGAGGGACAACTACTACAAATACAAAATCAGGAGATAAAATGTATGAGTTACAGTAAGAAGGTCAAGTTAGCCTTCTTACTGGAAGAGTAATATGTAATAAAACTGGAAAGATGTTTGGGGCCTGTTTGTGAAGGGCATTACATGATCCTAGAGATAAGAGGAAACAGCTAGATATTATTAATTAGGGAATGACATGATCAGACCTTTCCTTTATAAAAATCACTCTGGCAGATATGGGGGAAATGAACTGAAGTGAAGAGACCTCAAGCTAGGAGACCAAATAGGAAGATATTACAATAGTCCAAGAAAGAGATGGTAAGAGCCTTAAGTAGACTGGCAGTTGTTTGAGTACAGAGAAGTTGCTGTTGTGGTTGAGTTGTGTCTAACTCTTCATGACGCCTTCTGGAGTTTTCTTGGCAAAGATACTAGAGTGGTTTGCCATTTCCTCCTCCAGCTTATTGGAAAGATGAGAAACTGAGGCAAACAGGGTTAAGTGACTTGCCCAGGGTCAAAAAGCTAGAAAGTCACAGATGACAGATTGGAACTTAGAAAGACGAATCGTTCTGACTCCAGACCTGGTAGTCTATTCACTGTGCCAACTACTGGAAAGAAGATGACAAATGAAAAATATTCTGTAGAGGTAGAAACAGCAAAATCAGGCAAATGACTAGATGAGGAAAATGAAGAATCTGGGTGACTGAAGATGGGGATATTCTTGTTAGAAATTGGGAATTTTAGAAGAGCAGTGGGCTTCGGAAGAAGGATCAATGATTTCTGTTTTTAAATGTTGGGTTTCAATAACCTATTGAGGGCAGCTTGGTGGCACAGTGGATAGAGCACCGGCCCTGGAGTTCAAATATGGCCTCAGACACTTAACACTTACTAGCTGTGTGACCCTGGGCAAGTCACTTAACCCCAATTGCCTCACTAAAACAAAAACAAAAACAAAAAAAATCAATAACCTATTGAGATCTCTCCATTCTAAAATAGCAATAAGCTGGACTTTTTACTTCTTCCTTTACTAGCTGGTCCTTCAAGGGAGAAACAAAGCTCATTCTCATTTCTCTTTTCCACATAGTTGAGGCTCCTGGATAGCAGAGGAAGGGAAGATTTTTCTCCCTCTGTATCAGATATGAATAGTTTAACCAAGAAGATTAATACAAATACACATAGAGACACACACACATATATATACACACATACTGCACTTCTATAAGCAATATTCTTTAAATGAACATTAGCTATATCTTATACACACATATCTACTAAAATGTCTAGCATATGACTGGTACAAGTCTGGAAACTTATCCAAGTCTCTTCTGTAAATATCAGGGCTAGACCTTCTAAGTTCCGAAGGAAGCCTTACTTTGGAGGTAGGAGATAAATGCTCCTAGAGTGGAAGGGAGATGACAACTTTACAGTGGTTGAGGACTGGAGGATTTGGCGCTTCAAAAGTCTACTTGTCCTGGGAGAGGGGGAACTGGAACCCCCTCAGGGCAACTGGCACCTGGAGGAGTGGGAGAATATAGACACAGGGAAGAGATTTCCAGGCAAATTAGGAAAAAAAAAAACTTCAACAAGAGAAGGTGGAGTAAGGAGCTCTATCATGGGGCACTGTCTAAGCATCATTCTAACAGTGAGGCAAAACACAAATGGGAAATTCATGGTCAGCCCTACAAGGCCATGGCAAGAAGCAGCTAGACAGGTAGAGGGAAAAACCTAGAGTGTATACCTTGAAAGTTTTGATAGTATGAAGAACACAGAGAAAAAGGAAAGACCAGATAATTACAGGGGTCATGAATCAAAGAATGAGTGTCTAGAGTAAACAGAGAGAGAAAGATAAATAAGGAAGAGAGTTGAGAGAAATTCTTTTAGGAAAAAGGACTAGCTGAAAGGAAGAATCTACTTGATTGAGAAGAAAAAAGATAGGGAAGAAATATATAAATAGATAAAAGCACAGACAAAAGGAACTAATAAACAAAACCCTAAAAGGAAAGGGTTAAACAAATGAGAAGCGTTATCAGGGGGGAGAAGAGAACCAGTGGGAACAGGTCCACCTTAGAAAAAGATTAAAGTCACTGAAGGAACATAATACTGTGTTTATAGCAAAAAAGGAAAAAAATTCCTAACTTAGGGGGAAAAAAACAATTTTGGAGAAAGAGGAAAACATAAACCTGACTCTCATAACTTTAAATGTGAATGGCTTAAACAATCTAATAAAACAAAAAAGAATGAAAGATTGGATGAGAAAACAAAACCCTACAATCTAATGCTCACAAAAAATTTTTTTAAAAATAAAGACATACACAAAATAAAACTATGGGGATAGAAAAAAAAACAATTGCAGAAGTTGCCAACATGCTATCAGATAAAGCAAAGATAAACATTCAAAAATAAAGCAGAATAAACAAGGAAGCTATATTATGCTGAAAGGAACCACAAACAACATACTAATATTGGTAATGCTTAAAACACTCTAAACCCTTTTGTATTCAAATGCACAAAGGAAATATCCGAGCTTCAAGAAGACATAGACTGTAATACAATTGTGAAACAAGACTTCAATATCCCTCTATCAGTTCTGGATAAGTCTAACAAAGATAAAGAAAATATGGAACTGAAAAATTTTTTACAGAAACTAGTTAAAAGACTTTATGGCTGGATAAAGCACCGGCCCTGGATTCAGGAAGACCTGAGTTCAAATCTGGCCTATGACACTTGACACTTACTAGCTGTGTGACCCTGGGCAAGTCATTTAAGCCTCATTGCCCCACAAAACAAAACAAAACAAAAAAGACTTTATGGCATCTTAAAAAATGGAAAGGCAAAAAATGGCATATTTTAGCACCACATAGAATTTTTATCAAAACTCTCCCTGTAAAAAGGCACAGAGATACTACAAATGAATGTAAGAAGGCAGAAATAGTTCATACATCTTGTACAGACCATGATACAATAAGAAAAAAAATTGGTCCAGGAACCATAAAGATACAGATGCAAGTGGAAATGTAATGATAAATTTGAAAATACTGAGTGAGTCCAAGAACAAATCATTGAAAAAATAACTATGTAAAAGAAAATGATAGTGAAACAACACACGGAAATTTCTGGCATGCAGCTAAAGCAGTCCTCAGAGGTCAAATCATATCCTTACAATCATACATTTACATTGAAAATGAAAGGATTAATAAACTGAATATGCATTAAAAAATTAAAATGCCATTAAATAAAGAACCCTAAAATATGCACAAAAGAAGAGCGTAAAAACTAGAGGAAAGAGAAACTGGAAACAAACAAAAACCCCATAAAAATGATAAATAAAATTAAAAACTGGTTCTTTGAAACTAGTAAACTCTTAATCTGAGTAAAAAGAAAACAGAAAATCATATTAACACAGCAAACGAGCAAGGTGAAATCGCAGATAAGCCAGAAGAAACAAAAAAGACACCAAAAAATGCAATTTGTCTAGTGGCTACAGTAAAGAGTAAGAGTTCTGAAACTAAAGGAAGTCATAGAGCACTAGCACCATCTAATGGTAAACTGAATATTCCAAGTGGAGTATTACACTTAATGTATTACTTTAGGTAATCCATGGAAGTAATGATATACAAAAAACAGGCTCAGAATTGATTGAGGGAGGGGGGTCGTCTCACCTTCGACATTTATTGTGTAAGTCACTTAACCTCTTACTGTCCCAGGAACCTTAGACAATGATGAGTTGCAGAGAAAAAGTTTGATGATGCAATGGTAGAAGGAGGACTTCACCATTAACTCCTTCCCTGATAAAATCATAGATCATGACTGAAATTCTGTGGAAATACTCTAGAAAGCCATGATTTTTTCAGTGTCCTTGATTTGTTTTGTTGACATATGTTGGATTGGCAAAATCAGGAGGCAGAAACTCTCTCAAGTTAATGAGAAGTTTATTGTCACAGGCAGTAGCCTGAATATATGCACATAAGTGATCTACAAGAGATCACAAAATTCCCCTAAGTCACTCTAATTTTCATACCCTTGATCAAATAAATCTGGCTTCTTCTCTTTACCAAACGCTGTTCCCCAGTTGACATAATATTGATGCAAGTTCTTTTCCTACTCCTAAAAACATTTTGTTTTCAAGACTATCCCAATGTCTCCTATACAATCCTACAGTTTATCAGCAACTCTATTGTCTCCTTTCTCTGTTTTGTAACCTTGTGGATCAGTATGAATTATTTCCACATTGTGTTGCAGTCATACAAAGTTTTGGGCTTAAATTCCCCCCACCCCCACCCCTGAAACTATTTACAGTCTACAGTCTCACAATTTTTTTTTTTTAAACAATTGGGGGTGGGGGAGGTACAGCTAGGTGGCACAGTGGATAAAGCGCCGGCCCTGGATTCAGGAAGACCTGAGTTCAAATCCGGCTTCAGACACTTGACACTTACTAGCTGTGTGACCCTAGGCAAGTCACTTAACCCTCATTGCCCCGCAAAACAAACAAACAAAAAAACAAATCCCAGAGTGGAATCAGTCTGAGCAGAAATGTTATGCAGTTTATGGTTAATAGGTCCATAATGCACACAGGACTAATAAAACAAGCAAAATAACCACACAGTAAAATGTAGAAATCCACTATAGCTGTAGCTTTAGGAGTGTCAAGTCCTTTGGCAGGGCCCATGACCTATTCTTACAGGTGTCTAGCAAATGACTTCTGTGCTTCTCTCAAACATGCATGAATGTCCTCTTCAGTCATTCCCCAGATGATTGATACCAAGAGGGAACCACTACTCTTTTGTGCCTACACAAGGGCCTTGGGAGATATGACTTTATGGCCAGACAGATGTCATAATTCATGTCTCAACAAGCATGGTCCACATTTCCAGGAGGGCTTACACAGTAAACAGAGCACCACCAGGTTTCATAAAGGGCAAGCAATGAACATTGGAGCGTTGGCTAAAAACTAAATGGTGTCTTATGTGTTCTGTTACCAAGGCAGGTTTGTGATTATCTCCAGGTTAGCTCATTTGTGAAGATTCTCTAGGTAATGTTCCTAAAGCCTGCTAGTGATAACAGTTAATAATTTAGTAAAAAATGACAAAATCTAATCAGATTAGCCTTCCAGTTCATGTGGTAGAACACCAGTTCAGATCTTGTGGTGTTCATCTTACAAACACAGAGCTATAGGAAGTAGATACCAAATGAGGTACCTTATACTTGTGTTTCATTAGGGAAATAATGAAGCATTGCAACGAGATTCTCTACATAAAAAAGTTAAAGTTTTATCCATCATGGTTAGAGAAATTTGCTATGACAAGAAGGAGAGGCATAGTTAAAACATCAAGACTGTTCCTAAGGTCACAGAGTGACAACAAAGGTTAACAGGATAAAATATCTTCAGTTCTATTTGATTTCAGGTAAGCATTATAGTTAACTTTTCAGACTAGCCAATCCTGCAACAAAGTGCTTCATTATTCACAGGACAGCATAGCCAGGTTCAGAATTAACCAGGTGGGAAATATTTCTGCTCAAAGATGGAAATAAGACAAAGGGGAAATGAAGTCAAGAGGATCCTAACATTGCCTTGTAGGGTTGTCTTCTCAACGTTCCCAGGCACAGACATCCACCTGCAGCAGTTCTTGGATCACCCTCCCTTTAAGGGATTTCCCTTGAATGGTGGATTGATTATTGACTTAATGATAATTTTGACAACTCTACATGAATTCAAAACTCAGAACAAATTAAATTACAGTCACAAGAGACTTCTTATCTCAAATAGACAATTTCACTGCTCATAACTTAGGGCTAGGTACAGTTATTATTTCTCTTATGATGTTGTAATAACAGTCAACAATAAAAAGTTTACCAGAACTTTGCAAAAAAATTTTTTTTTGTTTCTGTGTCCTTTTTTTTTAAGTTTAAATTTATCCTGGTTTAAAAAATCAATATGCAATTAAGAAAATAAATATATTCTGGAATTCCATATAAACAATGAATATAAGATAGTTTACCCAAAACCCAGAAAAACACTGGCTAATTAATGTAAGCTTGCAGATTAGCAGACATCCATCTCTTAAGGAATTGTATATAAAATAAATCATTAGGACTAGAGTTTCTTGAGGCTAAATTGGCTCAAGATATAACTTCAATATATACTATTCTGGGTATAATTTCATAATTATATCACAAATCATAAAATCAATTCTATACTATATAAGCAAACTTGCAAGTCCTCCCCACTTCACTTTGGTAGTGAATGTTTGTGATAGAAGAGGAGATCTAAATTCCCAGTAAGCCAGCTCATTATTTTGGAATTTCACAACATTTAGCAAGTTCTTTCACTAGGCCAATGAAATTTTATGACCTTGCCCAAGTAGAAGGTCCCAAGGAACGTGGAAAGATTACAGATAGGGAGATTTTACAGGGTCTTTTTTTTTCCTTTTTTACTTTTCCCACATAGTAAATAATTATGATTCTTCCTTTTAAAGCAAAATATACCCAATTAAATACTTAACAGGTTTTAACATTATGTCAATAGCCTCTTATAATTAATAATTTCACAGCATCTATTTCAAAAGGAATTACATTTTCTAATGATACAATTGAGGGGCAGCTAGGTGGCACAGTAGGTAGAGTGCTGGTCCTGGACTCAGGAGGACTCATCTTCCTGAGTTCAAATGAGGCCTTAGACACTTACTAGCTGTATAACCCTGTGAAAGTCACTTAAATCTGTTTGCCTCGGCTCTTCATCCGTCAAATGAGCTGGGGAAGGAAATGGTAAACTACTCTAGTATCTCTGCCAAGAAAACCCTAAATGGGGTCATAGAGAGTTGCACATGATTGAAATGACTAAACAGCAATAACGAAAATGATACAATTACATCATCCTTTGTACAGCATTTCTTATCCAATGTTTTCCCAAAATTCACAGTAAATTTAGAAACACAGTAACATATACATTATTATAGATTTAAAACATGAAAAAACTTATTGCCAGTCAAATGACATTAATTCAACTGAATGCATCTCTGAATTATCTCATAGAAAATCATTTCATTAATCTTGTCAATTTTGATATTTATACTGATTGCATTTAAGACCATATAGAGTAATTTTGATCCAATTCTGTTTTTAACAAAATTTATATTTTGCTGTTTCTAAAATAATTATTTAAACAACAAATATCATATCTATTTTCCATTAAGGCCTGATTTACTTATATAGGGTCAAAGATCACAATTATCCTAGTAGCAGAAGGCTGCTCACTTAAAATGAAATTGGAATAAATGCAACCACATCTGGATCTATATATATAAATAGTATCATACAAAACCTCAATTTTCCCATGGGCTATTTACTGACAGACCTTCAAATTACCGGTTCCCTGCTTTAACTTGGTCTACTGCCAAAGATTAACTTTTTTTTTCTATATTCAGCGAAATCACCTCCCTCCTTCACACTAAAGCAATAAAGCTACCACCCTCCAGGAAAAGAGAGACAAAAAAGCCCAAGTGCTATTTATTTTTCTTTTTTTTTTTTGAGTGAGGCAATTGGGGTTAAGTGACTTGCCCAGGGTCACACAGCTAGTAAGTGTTAAGTGTCTGAGGTCCGATTTGAACTCAGGTACTCCTGACTCCAAGGCCGGTGCTCTATCCACTGCACCATCTAGCTGCCCCCCAAGTGCTATTTCCATGTAACTTGTACCAAGTTTTATTCTTATTTTTCCTTTTAAAAAACTCTACAGAGCAGTATCCCAAAACTCACTAAGATATTTCAGCATTTATAAAAAATAAAACCACAATTTGGAAATTCACAGTACAGAAACTATATTTTAGTCACAAGCTTAGTCTCTAATAAGTTTATGATGCCTTAAATTTCTACAGACTGAGGAAAAGATTATCTTCCCTGTTATCTGTCATCTCAACTTAGCCAGGGTTAGAATGCAAAGAGAAAGTATCTTTCTGAAGGCTTTGAAAGTTCTGTAGAGGGGCAGCTAGGTGGTGCAGTGGATAAAACAATGGCCCTAGATTCAGGAGGACCTGGGTTCAAATCCTGCCTCGGACACTTGACACTCACTAGCTGTGTGACCCTGGGCGAGTCACTTAACCCTCATTGCCCCACAAAAAAAAAAGAAAAAGAAAAAGAAAAGAAAAAAAGAAAAGAAAAGTTCTGAACTCTGGAGTGTGGAGCCAAGATAATGGAGGAAAGGCAAGTGACTTACCTGAGCTCTCCCCAAGACCCCTCCAAATAACTTCAAATAATGCCATAAAACAATTCCTGGAGCAACAGAACCCACAAAAAGACAAGGTGAAATAATTTTCCAGCCAAAGACAACTTAGAAGACTGGCAGGAAAGGTCTGTCACAGTGGGGTCAGAGTGGAACGCAGTCCAGTGCAGGTCCCAGCAAACCAGGAACAGGCCTGGGGAGCCACTGAATCAGGAGCAGGAGCAACTGCTTCTGAACTCAGCTCACAGAGGGTAAGGGGGTGGAACAATTGACCAGAAGGAGATTACAGGAGTCTTTTTGCCAGCACTGAGGCAGAAAAGTTCTCATTCTCTAAACCCTTTTTCCTTTGGCTAATCAGGCCACAGGGAAAAATCAGTTTGGATTTACCAAGATGCAAAACACAATATGAACAAACTCAATGTAACTCAAATAAAACACTTCAAGTTACCAACTTTTTTTTTTTTTGCTCCTTTTTGTCCCGTAGCTATCTCCTCTTTTACAGGAGTCCTTCAAAGTACCTTTGATTGTCCTGCTTCCATGACCCCACATGACAACCAGCCCGGGTGCCTTTTTTTTTTTTTTTTTTTGGTGAGGCAATAGGGGTTAAGTGACTTGCCTAGGGTCACAAAGCTACTAAATATTAAGTGTCTGAGGCAGGATTTGAGCTCAGGTCCTCCTGACTCCAGGGCCGGTACTCTATCCACTGTGCCACCTAGTTGCCCTCCAGGTGCCTTTTTAAACAGAAATTAGTTCATTTAGATTCCCATTACAGGGTAGGTGGAGTGGGAGTAACTGTGGGAGGCTTTTTAGATAAAAATTGCTGGACCAAATTGTTGTCCAGTCATTTCAGTCATGTCCAGTTCTTTGTGACCCCATTTGTGGTGTTCTTGGGAAAGATATACTGGAGTGGTTTGCCATTTTACAGATGAGGAAACTGAGGCAAATAAGGTAAGTGACTTGCCCAGGGTCACACAGCTATAAGTGTCTAAGGCCAGATTTGAACCCAAGATGTGTCATCCTAAGTCCAGGCCTGGCATACTATCCACTGAACTGCCTAACTGCCCTCAACCTTCTTTAGTAACAGCTACTTTTCTACACAATGATTCCAGTCCATTGGAAATTCATTGCAGGAATCTCCTCCTTGTTGCTATGATTGTTGGGTATCAAAAATTAGAGGGCAGAAACTATCTCAAGTTAATGAGTTTATTGATTGTAACATGCAATAGCCTAAATACATTCCTGTAGTTGGCCTGCAAGAGACCACAAACTTCCCCTAAATTGTCTCAACTTTTATACCCGTGATGAAACAACTCTGGCTTCTTCTCTTTACCAAACATCGTTTTCCAGTGACATAATACTGACGCAAGTCCTCTTCCTTATCCCGAAGGAGTTCTGTTTTCAAGAACATTCAGATGTTGCCTATTGTACAATCCAGCATTTTATCAGTAACCCTACCGCCTCTTTTATGTTGTACAATCTTGTGGGTAGGCATTAATTGTTTTACCTTATTTAAATATTCTGTTATATTCATACAAAATCTAACCCTTCACATATTTCTTGGGTTACTACTGAATGCTGCCAGATTTAGCTTCTGATTCTCTAATCAGTTCCCAGGGTGACTTTGGAAAGAGAACCAAGTCACAGAAGTCAGGTTGGAACCTGGGCTTCTAGGGCAAAATCTCTATGAATCCTACCCATAACATATACCCAGGGGCTTTTTGGTCTTCTCTAAGAAACTTGTGGGTCTACAGAACTCTAGCTTTGCATGTGAGAATCTCAAAACAATCTAAAAATAGAAAAAAAATACTTTACAGAGAAGAGTCAGCACAAACATAGGAAGAAGAATTTATCTAAGTTCCTAAATAGAGCTACTACTACCAATTATTAATGGGGAGTTAGGATATGTCACCAACTTCTGAGGGCATAGTCAAGCAAAATTACCAACCAGTTTTCCTACAAAACACATTCCACAGAACAGAGGTCAGAGTTCATTAGACAAATATGTTCTCACCTACTGTAGCATTTCTCAAATTTTTGTGGCCTTGTTCCTTTCTTGCTGAATTTAAGATGCTATTTCATAAACTAGAGACAGCACCCCAGAACATCTTTCAGAGAGAGAGCAAGCCAGCATAATTTGGCTGTCCCTTATTACATCCTCTCTATCAGACAAACTTTCTGGCCTTCAGTTTCATAAACTACAAAAGGAGTAGGTGGCTACTGATAAATCTTCCAACTCCACACACGTGCACTATGCATCTACTACTGTCTCTGAAGTTGTTCTTATACCACACAAGTGTGAAAGAAGTGGATGGCCAAAGTAACCATGGCCACCCCGGCCTACAAATGCAATGGAATAATATTGTGCCATAAGGAAGGATGAAAGACAATTTCAGAGGAAAATGAGAAGACCTGTATGTGTATAAACTGAAGTGAGAAGAACCAGGAGGACAACTTATCTTACAACATGACCAAGAAAAATAATGTTGAAAGGCATCAGCACTTAATCAATCTGCCTATCAACCAAAGATGATTTTGGACGCCCTAAGATGAAGCTCATTAGACAGAGGTGCTGGATTCAAAATACATAATGAGATGTATGTTTTGCAACATGACCAATGATGGAATTTGCTTTGTTTGACCAGGCATATTTGTTACAAGGATTTTCTTTTTATTTTATTCATTGGAGGGTAGGCAGAGAGAAAGAGGAGGAAGCAAAAATGCTCCTTAATAATTTTTAAAATTTGTAAAATTTGCCTGATGGCAGCTATCATGGTAGGCAAGTAAAAATGACCATGAAAGAAAGAGGCACAGATGTAATTGAGGCAGGACAAGTCTTCATTTTACACGTGAGAAAACTAAATCCTAGAAATGTTAAGTGAATTGCCTATGGTTGCATGAGCAGTAAAAATAAACCTGGGAGGGGCTCTGAACTGAGTTCCTCAGGTTCCAGGTAAGGAAGGGGTTCTTTCCACCATGACACATTGCCTCCTCTCTACTACAAAGACAGAATACAAGGCTTTCTTAATTAAATCTTTACTCATTTCATTCTCCAAAAGAGAAGTGATAAGAAATTTAGTTCTGAATATCATGTTTTTAAAAAGTCAGTTGAGATCAACAGTGTTATGTATCCTAAGAAGAAAAAGCCTTATGTGGGAAACAATCTCTGTCTTCAAATAGTTGTCATGTAGAAAGATTGGACTTATTCTGCTAAACCCTGAAGAAAAGAACCAGGAGCAATAAATGAATGAAATTGCAGGGCCATAGATTTAGATGTGGAAAATCTAACAATTCCAGTAATCCAAAAGTGGAATTTGCTGTCTTGGGACATTAGTGAGTGCCCCCTCACTGGAGGTCCTTTAGGTTGCGGCTGGATGACTACTTATTAAGATGTTGTTGAAGGGTATTCCTGTTCAGATATAGGCTGAGCTAGCTGGTCTACGAAGTCAAGTGCACCTGAGATTCTCTGATTCTCTATTCTCTGAGTGCTCTATTAACATGATGCTTATTGTTACTTCAATCAATTCAATTCAACAAAAATTATTATAGATTTATACTATGTGCAAGGAAGGCTATACCAATTACATTTTTAAATTCTTTTAGGACCAATAATATAATTTCTAAGTCCAGTTATGGAAATTTAAGCCAGAAAGAAGACAGAGGAGTGGAATTTTACAAGTGCGTTTTTAATAAGGTTCTTCTGGCATATGACCTTGAACTTTCAGTTCTTCCACACCCTATCACTTCTTCACCTCTACTTACCCAGCAGAACATTTTCTGTATCCATTTCCATGGTAACCACAGTTGCCAAATCTGTCACCTTTAGAGTTTACTTCAATAAAACAATCCTTTGGAGCAGCTTTTGCTTCTGAAATGCAAGAAATAAAGTGATTTTAACCAAGAAATCAGTTTTCCTTGGAATCTCTCTCATACTTCAGGTCCCCATTTCCTAATGGTATGCCTAACATCATACCTTGATATCAAAACTCAAACTCAACACCTAAACTGATTTCATTTTCCCAGAATAGAAGTCCCTCCAGGAAAATAAATATTCCTTGAAAAGAGGAATACTATGGCTTTTGTACCTACATTCTCAGTGCTTAGCAGAATACCTAACACATAATAGGAGCTTAATGAATGCTTATGGATTAAAAGAACAAAACAAAACAGAACACTACACCTGGGGATAGCACCACCACTCCTACTTCTTGAAATCCTTCTTGGGGCAGCTAGGTGGTGCAGTGGATACAGCACCGGCTCTGGAGTGAGGAGGACCTGAGTTTGAATTTGACCTCAGACACTTAATACTAGCTGTGTGACCCTGGGTAAGTCACTTAACCCCAAATGCCTCACAAAAACAAAAACAAAAAACACTTAAAAAAAAAAAAGAAATCCTTCTTTTCCTTCATAGCCTAAGTTTTTGCTCCTCCATGAAGGCTTTCCTTGTCCTCTCCAGTTTAAAGGGATCTTTTCCTCTTCAAAAATTTTTAAAGCATTTTGTCTCTTTTGTCCTTATCCCATTGTTGCTTATATCATAGTTGATTTGTGTATGTTTGTTGTTCCTTATCAGACTGTCAACTCCTCAAGTGTTGTTGTTGTTTGGTTGTTTTTAAGTCATAGCCAACTCTTCATGACCCCATTTGGAGTTTTCTTGGCAAAGATACTGGAATGATTTGCCATTTCTTTCTCAAGTTCATTTTACAAACAAGGAAACTGAGGTAAACAGGGTTAAATGACTTGTCCAGCATTACACAGCTAGTGAGTGTCTGAGGTCAGATTTGAACTCATTCCTGATTACAGGTCCAACACTCTATCCACTGTGTCACCTAGTTACCCAGATATGGGAATCACCTGCCTAGATGATTACTGAAGTCCTGAGAGCCAATGAGATTGCAAAGAGAGAAAAGTGTAGAGAAAGAAGACCCAAAGATTCCAGAGATCCCCAGGGCATATACAGTTAGACAGAAAAATACAGATGATGGTCCAGCAAAAAAGCCTTGGGACTGGTCATTCAGGTCAGAGAAGGAAAAAAGAGTGTCACAAAAACTCAAGAGAAAAGTATCCAGGAAGGAAAGGGTGATCAATAATGCCAAATGCTACCAAGAAGCAAAGAAGGATGAGGACTGAGATTTAGCAATTAAGAGAAAGCACCAGCCCTGGATTCAGGAAGACCCCGGTTCGAGATATTAGAGACAAATAAAGCTGGGCAGTTTAAATGGCATTTGTAAATGCCAAAGGTAATATTCAGACATGCCAAAACCGTGCCCAGAGCTTATTTTTCTGTCATAGCTTTTTATTAACTGAACTTCATTTGTATCAGCCACAAATTCTTTAGGAATTTGTCTTCATAAAAGAGAAGTAAAAATTGATCAGAGAAATGCAAATTAAAACAACTCCGAGGTATCACCTCACACCTATCAGAGTGGCAAATATAACAAAAAAGGAAAATATTGGATATTGGAGGGAATATGGGAGAGCTGGGACGCTAATCCACTGGTGGTAGAATCGTGAAAAGATCCAACCATTCCAGAGAGCAATTTGGAACTATGCCCAAAGGCTATCAAACTGCATACCCTTTGAACCAGCAATACCACTGTTAGGTTTATATCCCAAAGACATTCCAAAAAAAGAGAAAAAGACCTATTTGTTCAAAAATATTTATAGCAGCTCTTTTTGTGGTGGCTAAGAACTGAAAATCAAAGGAATGCCCATCAACTGGGGGATGGCTAAACAAGCTGTGGTATATGATTGTAATACAATGCTATTGTGCTATGTATAACCCACATCTGATTGCTTATCCCCTCAGGGAAGGTGGAGGGGAGGGTGGGAAGGAGGGATAAAATTTGGACCTCAAAACTATAAATAGGGATAGCTAGGTGGTACAGTGGATAGAGCACTGGCCCTGGATTAAGGAAGACCCGAGTTCAAATCTGGCCTCAGACACTTGACACTTACTAGCTGTGTGACTGGACAAGTCACTTAACCCCAATTGCCTCACCAAAAAACAAAACAAAACAAAACACAAAAAACCCCAACAACAACAAAAACCCTATAAATAAAAATGTTTATTATTTTTTAAAAAGAGAGATAGGGGCAGCTAGGTGGCGCAGTGGATAGAGCATCGGCCCTGGAGTCAGGAGTACCTGAGTTCAAATCTGACCTCAGACACTTAACACTTACTAGCTGTGTGACCCTGGGCAAGTCACTTAACCTCAATTGCCTCACTAAAATTTAAAAAAAAAAAAAAGGAGAGAGAGAGATAAGTGAAAGAAGAAAGAAGAACTAGAAGTGAGAGCTTTGTTCTTCTGACCAAAACAAACAAACAAATAAGAAAGAACTATTTAAGAGGTATGGAGAAGATGTCTATTAGGGCAAATTAAGATAATTCACTTTGTTGTACATTCTGCCTATTAGATTTCCAGAGAGTAATTTTATTTTTGTTTTTTAAAAAAATATTGCATTTTTCTTAGTTCCATAGAGGGGAAAAACAGTACCAAGAAAATCTTACAGGTGGAATTTGCAACAAAGTGAACTTTCTTAATGAATCAGCTATAACACAACAGGAGAGAAACTTTAAAAATAACAGAAATAAAAAATGTCATCAAGTAATATGATTGAAAAAGGTGGACTAGGGGGCAGCTATAGGTGGAACAGTGGATAAAGCACTGGCCCTGTATTCAGGAGAACCTGAATTCAAATCTGGCCTCAGACACTTGACACTTACTAGCTGTGTGACCTTGGGTAAGTCACTTAACCCCCACTGCGTACCCCGCCTCCCAAAAAACCAAAAAACCAAACAAAACAAAACAAAAAAAAGAAGAAGAAGAAGAGAAAAAGGCAGACTAAGTCAGTCACATGGTGAGAGAAGACAAGAAGACAAAGTATTCCACTGATACCCTTGTGATGTCAGGAAAAATTTAAGGCCTCTGGCATTTTGGATGGACCCTTTGTGGCCAAAATCTGCAAGGACGTAGTTAAGAGACTGCATAAGGCAGGAAAGCCTGAATAGTCTGCAATCTTCACCATTACAGGGAACATTCAATAATGAGATTCTGCTTTAAGTTTTTGCTTTAAGTCAAAACTAGGTTGCTGGAAAACCAGAGGTCACAACCTGAAGGTTTCTGACCCCATAAAATGGCCAGAGTAGACTAACAAATCAGGATTAACTTTAATAATAAGTAAGATCAATCCGTGCTTAATAGTAGAGCTTCTTTATATCTTGCTTCAAATAGTCTGTCTTATGGTTAACCTGTAAATATTGAGAGTATTTGATATGTACCCTTTTATTCTTTACAGATTGCTATTTACCTAAAAAGATTTTATAGATCATAGAATCAAACTCTAGAACTGGAAAGGTCCTTGGAGAGTATTATCTTCTGAACCCTCTCATCTGACAGATAAGGAAAATGAGTCCCAATAAAGTTAAATGATTTATGCAGGATCACAAAGATAGTAAAGGTAACAGGCAGGATTTGAACACAGGTCCTCTAATTCCAGGGTGAATGTATGTTCTTTCCACTATAATACAAGGCCTCCAGCACAAAACTTATCATTTCCCCTCCCTGACTTCTTCTGAACTATTTGTATTTTTTTTTAATAAAACTATCCATTCCACTCATTTTTCTATGTTGAAAACCCTACTGTTATCTTTAACTTTGGGAAATTATCTGTGACCAGAAATAGACCAACTGAATAGCTCCTGACCAGTGAGTACACGATTCTTGGTGGCCCATGGAGTAAGATTAAGAATATATATACAGGGGGGCAGCTAAGTGGTGCAGTGGATAAAGCACCGGCCATGGATTCAGGAGGACCTGAGTTCAAATCCGGCCTCAGACACTTGACACTTACTAGCTGTGTGACCCTGGGCAAGTCACTTAACCCCCACTGCCGCCCCCCCCCCCAAAAAAGAATATATATACAGGTAAGCTAGGTGCCACAGTGGATAAAGCACCAGCCCTGGATTCAAGAAGACCTGAGTTCAAATCTGGCCTCAGATACTTGACACTTACTAGCTGTGTGACCCTGGGCAAGTCACTTAACCCCCATTGCCCCACAACCCCCCCCAAAAGAATATATATACAAATCCATAAATAAGCAAATATAGATTCTGTAGAGTGAATGTCTTACACATATGCATATCACTCATTTTCAAACTTATATAGATGCTGTTCTAATTAAATATAAACTTATTTAAAAGGATTACCAAATTTATAACTCAACGGAAACTAGTAGCCATACTGAGGTCTAAACAGACATCAAAACTTTCTCATAATTGAGAAAAATGGAAAGGTCTAGTTTAACTATTACAACTCTATTATCCCAAAAGGCAACATTACCTCTCTAATAGTAGCTAAACTACTTGCCATTTGCAAGAAGTATATGAGAGGAACTAATTATTCTCTAGGTTTATGCCTTGCGATTTGGCATTTGGTTGAGACCTGTGAATTCATTGCTATAGACAATTCCCAGTGAACAAATCCTTCTGCCAATGAAGACCAGAAACTGTTCTGCAACTTATAGTCTAAGATCAATGCTTCTTAACTTTTTGTGCATCACAGACTCCTCTAAGAGTGTGGTGAGACCTAAGGACTCCTCAGAAATGTTTTAAAATGTTTAAAAACACAATACATGGAATGACAAAGGAAATCAATGATATTTAAATAAAGATGTGATTGTTCTCCCCATCAAAGTTCACAAAAACCCCTGAAATCTATCCACCAATGTTAAGAGCTCTTGTCTTTGAGCTGACTGGGGCAGTGAGAGAGTAAATGACTTTCCAATGTGGCTTTTGGCTTTTAAAAGTCACTTTTAATAAAATAAAAGTCACTTTTAATTAAAAAGAAAAGCTTCCAGAGAGAGGGAAAGAGAGAGAGAAAGTGACTTTCCAAATGTAACAAACACAGGCAGAGGAATGACTCAGACCCAAGTCTTCCTGACTCCAAGACTGACTCTACCAAATATGTCACAGTACCTCTCATGTCTTTACAAATCCAACCTTTTTAAATAAAAGCAAATATTACATGAAATACCTTAGTAAAAGGAACAACTGGACTGAATGTTTAGTGAGTTCCAGAATGGCAGTAAGCATTTTTTGCCTTATGTGGACTGCTAACTAGATACATATTCCTACAGAGCTTATCACTATGAACCCTAGGTAGCTGAGCATTTGATAGTAACAAAGGAATTTTAAAAGCACAAGCAAATGAAAGGGTCAGACATCTTCACATCACAGAAGTGTAACAAAATTAAAATTAGAACTATTTTAGTTTGAGAAATTAAAATTTTTTTAAAATCATACATTTTCTAATTAATTCTTACTTGATGGGGCAGCTAGATGGTGCAGTGGATAAAGCACCAGCGCTGGATTCAGGAGGGCCTGAGTTCAAATCCAGCCTCAGACACTTGACACTTACTAGCTGTGTGACCCTGGGCAAGCCACTTAACCCTCATTGCCCTGCCCCACCCCACCCCCCAAAAAAATTTCTTACTTGAGCCGAAGATGACTTGACACTGAGCATCATAAAACTGACACATGCCATTGTAACAATAAGCTTTATTGTTCTGGCAAGGGTGTCCATTTTGAACATAAACATCTAGCTGACAGAACTGTGATGAGCCATTGCAATACTCTGGGAGATCACACTCACTGGCACTCTGCCGGCATAGAGTACCTCCTGGAAGGAACTGGAGAAATAAAATTCCAATCAAACAAGAATACTTGCTCAATTTTAATAAGTAAATCTAAGTTTGACACATTTTATGCAATAACTCCATAAAAGTTATTCCATCATGGCATAAAGGTGACTTCAGATACGCCGGTAGAAAGAAGATAGACTATACTGGAAAGAGTTTGTGTATAGTCCTGGTGGCAGACAGTCTATTACCAAAGACCAGTCTAGCCCAGTATGTAAAAGTTATTATAATCAATAGCCTGGGAACTAAGTAGTAGATTATCATATTGTGGCAACTTATTAAATTAAAAAACTATATAAACAGCCCTTCTATACTGTGTTCCCTTTCACTTCTATAGTGAATGTGGCAGAAAAGGAGCCTAAAGGTAGTTAAAATTACAGTTTTTGGGTACTCAATAAATGCTGAATAACTGATCAAATATATCAAAGGCACATGCCATGGTAGAATTTTCCTCAATGCCACAAACATACAACCCATTAAAACCCAATAAAGCTTTCTGTCATTATCATCCAAAAAAATTAAAACTCTTTATTACATATTTCAGAAGACAAAGAATTGATACTTTTACTTTTCAACCAAGAATGCTTCCTTACCCGACAGTTTTTACAACAATCACCATATGCACATTCAGCACCTGATTTAAGTTTACAAGTACTTGACTCACAGCAAGGGTCCAATTCACATTCCTGTAGATGACATAAATTGGCTGTCAGTAAAAGGTGACTATCATTACCTATCTTAAAGAGAAGAAATAAATACTTCACTGAGATGGCATTTTCCATCCTCCTAACCTAACCAAATTAAGTCTTATTAGGGGAGAATTTATTTTCAACTACTTGGACTTAACTTAGGTTCTACAGGCAAGCAATACCACACAATTACAAATCATTAATATCTATAACCAGGGCATCACCAGCTTCACCACCGGCATACAACATTTTCATATTCTTCAAAAGTAAGCCCAACTAGTAGTTAGTCCCTATTGTATATGGACTGTAGCTTCCCAGTTTCCTCAAAGTGACTTTCCTGCGACCCTTCTATATGTCTAATTTCTTAATGACCTCCTCCATGTTCCTCATCTTGTTTTTTATTTGTCTTTGGGAAGGAGTTCCTATGCCCTGTGCATCTTCTTCCTCTCCCAGGTCTGCCCTCAGGTGTTATCTCATATGGGAAAGATCTAGGAAACTCATTCTTGGTTTAAATATGTGGTTGCCTGTTCAGGGGTATTTGCATCTTTAGGAGGTAGTAATACCTTAATGTCCCCATTTTTTTCTTTTTGTATTTTATCTTAGAATCAATAGGAAGCAGATGAAGCTTCTTGGCAAGGAGTGATATAGTCAGACCTGAGCTTTGGAATTGTTACTCTGACAGCTTTAGGGAAGGTGACTTGAAGAGGAAAGGGGTTGGCTTCAGAGATCACTTAAGAGACTGAACAGGCTTTCCCACACCTATAATACCAGCAAAACTCTCAAGTTTGCACCAGACTGAATGGTCAAGATATCCAAAGAGAAACTAAAGAAAATGAAAGCTTCTATCCCCCCAAAGCACAAAAAGTCATTTGAGCAACAAAGCAGCCCCAGAGCATGAGCACAAGCAGAAATGGTTCCCTAGTACCCTGCAAAGCTTTTCATCAGGAGGGAGCAGAGGCAGCAAAGTAGAGGGGGTTCCCATGGCAAAGTCCCAGTGGCCTGGGAGGAGTGACAGGTATCAACCAGTGTGGTACAGACTGGCATAATGCTGACTAACAAATATCATAGCACTTGAGCCTGTGGCAGCCCATGCCCAGGAGTTCTGAAGGTCCCTAGCAACCAAACCTGAGTTGCCAGAGAGGGCCCTGAAGATCCAATGCTCCAGATCCAGGGAAGGTTAAGCCTGGAAGGCAGAGATCAGTGCAAGAACCTAGGAGACCCATGGCAAAGTCAATCACTGCTAATCACCCTACCCTAAAGTGCAGTACAGGCAGAGCCTAGTTCTGGCACGGGACAATTAAAAATGAGGAGACAGGGGCAGCTAGGTGGCACAGTGGATAGAGCACCAGCCCTGGATTCAAGAGGACCCGAGTTCAAATCCAGCCTCAGACACTTGACACTTACTAGCTGTGTGACCCTAGGCAAGTCACTTAACCCCAACTGCCTCACCAAAAAAAAAAAAATGATGAGACATAGTCTCCTTGTAATTTAATCATTTTATTAATAAATCCAGCAGATTATTCATAAAAGCAGGACTCACAGTTTACATTCTTTTGAAACAGTAGGTGGCTCATCAAACAGCAATCAAATCTAAGCGGTTACCTTAATTTGGAGGTAGGCTATATTAAAATGAAGCAAAGAGTTCTGCCCAAGGGAAGTACAAACACCTTCAGGCTGACTCTGACTCAGAATCAACAAAACCCAGGCTTGGGCTATCAATTCAAAGCATGCATACCCTTTTCAAAGGGTAAACTGAGTTACCCCTCCCAGGGAAGGGAGAGGCCTTTCTATCTAAACAAAAAGATTTGTCTCCACCCAAATTTGAGTAGATTAAATTCCTTGCACCCTAGATTAAATTCCTTCCAAGACTGGATGGGCCTCTTCAAGATGAAGAGATTCAAAATTAACCTTATTTTCAAGGAGAACTGGACCTTTGGGGAGGGATGGGGCTTGGGGGCGGGGGCGGGGGGGGGGGGGGGGGGAGGAAGGGAGGAAAGGGCTTTGAAAGAAAGGGAGAGGATTCTGGGAAGGCAGCAGAGTAGGTTACAAAACTTTCAGCTCTCCAAATTTCTTCCACAAGACAAGACAGAACATCGCCTCAGAGCAGCAGAAATAAACAGCAGATGTCCTCCTAAAACAATCTGAGAAGACCCCTAGGAAAGACCCAGTCTTCTAGTGGCAGAGGTTCAGCCCCAGGGAAGTGCAAACACCTCCAGGCTGAGATGCAGCCTCGGCCTTAGAAACTTTCATTGCACAGTGTGAGGGTCCGATTGTTGAGTAGGAGAAGGCTGAAAGACCTTCCACAGTCCAAGGACTCCAAGCACAGCTGTGCTGACCAGATGCATACCGAGCTGAGACTGAAGGGAGAAGGAGCTAGCACACACCTGGTTTCAGTTTCAGGGCAGTAAGGATGGCTGTAGCTTGCAGCCACTGGAGGAACCCCAGGGAGCAAGATCATTTACAGGAAGTGTGGCTGGGGGGGCCTAGCTGTGGCTTAGGAGTGAAGAAGAGAGTCTAAAGTTGGGCTCCAAGACAGACCTCAGAAAATAATTGCTAAAAAAGAACAAAAATAAATTTAAAATGAGCAAGCAAAGGAGAAAGAACCCAATCATAGACAGTTACTATGGGGATCAAAAAGATCTGGGTTCATATTCAGAAGAAGATAATGGAGTTTTTTTTAAAAGCCACTCTTTTTTTCAATGATAAATGTCAAATGGTCCCAAGAGCAGAAAGAGTTCTTGGAAGAACTTAAAAAGGACTTTTAAAACCCTTATTTGGTAGAGATTAAGGAAAAAATAGAAAAGAAATAAGAGCATCCACGAAAATCAAGAAAATTATGAAAAGTCAACCAACTTGAAACAGAGAACCAACAACTTAAAGAAGAAAATAATTCCTTGAAAACTAGAATTTGGCAAGAGGAAGGTAATACTGTTATAAGACAACAAGAAATCATAAAACAAAACCAAAAGAATGGGGAAAAAAAGAAGACAAAGTGAAACATCTCATCAGAAAAACAACTGATCTGGAGAAGAGATCGAGGAGAAAGAATATAATAATGGGACTACCTGAAAATTATGATAAAAATACAATATTATAAGAAATTACCAAGGAAAATTGCCTTGAAGTTCTAGAACAAGAAGGCAAAGCAGAAATAGAAAAAAATCCATCAATCACCATCTACAGGAATATCATAGCCAAGTTTCAAAGCTCCCAAGCTAAGGAGAAAATATTGCAAGCAACTAGAAAAAAATTTAAATATCATGGACCTACAATAAAGATTACAAAATACCTAGCAGCTACTACGTTGAAGGACCATAGGTCTTAGAATACTATATTCCACTGAGCAAAAGAGCTAGGGTTATGACCAAGGGCAATCTAAGTTAAGTAAGTTAAGGGTAAAAATGGACATTCAACAAATTGAAAGACTTTCAGATTTTTCTGACCAAAAAAACATAACTTATGGGGAAATTAACATATAACATCCAGAAAAAATATAGGTAAATATTAAAGATCAATTATGAGACTCGCTAAGGGAAAAGTGTTTACTTCTTACATGTGAAAATATTAGCAGTACTTTTATGACTGTCATTATTATTTGGGTAGTTTGCTAGAAACACTTTGGCTGACCTGAGTATGATGGGGTAATTCTAAAGAAAATAAAATGAGCAGAACCAAGAGAATGTTGTACACAGTAACAGCAATACTGCTCCAAAAAACAACTCTGAACAATGAAGTCATTTTCAATATTGTATGGTTGTACAGTTGTGTGTGTATGCATGTTATGTGTGTGTCTGTCTGTATGTATGTATACACATATTTCTGTCTAATGCCAGCCATCTCTAGGGTGGGGAGAAAAGCAGGAAAAAAATATCAAAAGTGCACAATACAGAATAAAAGAAAATGAAGAAGGATGCTGAGTAGCTTTAAAAACAATGTGCAATACATCTATAAATTTTTCAAAAAAAGTAAACTGTGAAATGAAAATTCTTGGTTTTATGCTGAATCCTCTTTTCTATTGTACTATATACATGGAGATGTTCTTTTTTTGGTCTTTATGTATTTAAGATCAACATGAATAATGAAAAAACCAGAATTATTAAAATTATTATTTAAAATTATAATAAAACAAAAAAAAAACTTGAAAAAAATGGGGGCAGCTAGGTAGCGCAGTGGATAAAGCACTGGCTCTGGATTCAGGAGGACCTGAGTTCAAATGACACTTACTAGTTGTGTGACCCTGGGCAAGTCACTTAACCCCCATTGCCCCACAAAACAAAACCAAAAAAAAAATCTTAAAATTATAATAATTACTGACCTTTGGAGAACCACAGTCACATTCTTCCCCAAAATCTATTATTTTATTACCACAGTAAGGGGCACTGTAGGCTTCATCAGGTTTTGGAATATTAAGTAGACAGGTTCCTCCTTTATTTAAAGTTAAATTTTCAAAGTCATCTGCACTGCAACTACTAAAGTTTCTGGAACCTCTAAAAGAAACATAAGGAGAAAAGTTTTTATGTTATTTTGCAAGCCCGAAAGTACAACTAAATCCAAAAAAAGCAAAAATAAAATTTTCCTATTGCTTCATAAAACAGAAAGTACTTGTAAGAATTCACATTTGGAAAAAATAATACATTTTTTAAGTTAATACAGAAAGATTCTCTTCTTGAACATTATATTGTGCTACCATAATGATAAGGATATCCAACATTTGTGCTTTAAGGTTTGCAAAGCATTTTATGCCCATTTTCTTGCTTGATCATAAGAAGCACAGTCAATAGATATTCTTTACTATATAATAAATGAAGCTCATATTTATATAATGCTCTAAGGTTTACAAAGCACTTCACATACAGCACTGCCTTACAATTAAAACATTTTCCTCATAGCACAATTGCTGTTATTTGTTTAGTCATTTCAGTTATCTCCAATACTTCAAGACCCCATTTTGGAGTCATCTAGGCAAAGATGCTGGAGTGGTTTGCCATTTTCTTTTCCAGCTCATTTTATAGATGAGGAAACTGAGGCAAACTGGGTGAAATGATTTGCCCAGGGTCACACAGCTAGTACATGTCTAAGGCTGGATTTGAACTCAAGAAGATGAGTATTCCTGATTCTAAGCCCAGTGGTTCTACTACACCACCTAGCATAGCACAGCACAACAATAATTATCCACCTTTTGCAATGAAAAGATGAGACTCAGAGAAAGTGACTTGCCACAGTACAAGCCGTAAGTAACAAAGTCAGGATAAAAACCCAGGAAATCTCCCTCCAAATCCCTTTGGTTTTTTCCCTAATATGCCATGGTGCCTCTCTAATCTTACTATATTCTACCCCCTGCCTCCATTAGTCATGTTGTGAGAGAAGAATCTGAACAAAAGGAAAAAAACACAAGAAAGAAATAAACAAACCCCCCAAAGGTGCTTTGATCTGCGGACTCCATAGTTCTTTTTCTAGATGTGGAGAGCATTTGCCATTGTAAGGAATTAAATGTGATTTGGGGTTTTCATAACCCTATCTTTGCTTCATTATGGTCAAACTGAAAAAAAACGTAAGCTTGAAAAGCCTAAGAGAAGATGGGTGCGTATTTTCGGAGATAACTGAACAAACAAGAGGAACGCTGACCACAGGGAACATTTATTGAAACTAAGTAACTAAGCCTCCCCTAATAGCTCCCTCATGCCCACATGGGCCTGGCCAGATTATAATGAGTACAGCCCATGTGGGTGTGCTGAGCCAATTGGAGACTCAGCATGGCTAAGAGCTGCCCCTTCCGGGAGGAGAATGTTCTGAAAGAAACAGGGAAGGAAGGTAGGGACAGTTAGAGGAGCTGCTGGTGTTTTGACCTTCCAACAAAAACAGAAGAGACAACAAAGCTAATTCTCCTTAAAGCTAGAGATTTCGGTGGTGGTGAGTGTGGTTTTTTTTGTTTTTTGTTTTTTAATATGGAACGCTTCACGAATTTGCGTGTCATCCTTGCACAGAGGCCATGCTGATCTTCTCTGTATCGTTCCAATTTTAGTATATGTGCTGCCGAAGCGAGCACGGTGAGTGTGTTTTTGAGGCAGAGCTAGCTCTTTGGAGCTGGCTGGGCTGGAGGCAGGTTCGGGGTGCCTGGGGCCTTTTTACCCCAGAGATTTATAAATTGTTCCCGTTAATAAAACCTGTTTTGTGTTTTTGAAAGAGGCTATTAATTTCTTTTCTTACCCCAATATTAAGGCACGCCACCCAATTAACTCTTCCCATACTAAATTTGGCCCTTACACCATCATGAATCTTTTGGAAATGCCTTAGATCATTGTACTGCTGAGAAGAGCTAAGTCTATCACAGCTGATCATCACACAATATTGTGTTATTTGTACATTGTTCACTTGGTTCTGCTCACTTCACAGCATCAGTTCATGTAAGTCTTTCCAGGTTTTTCTGAAATCTGCCTGCTCATCATTTTTCTTTTGTTTGTTTTTTTTGCTGGGCAATGAGGGTTAAGTGACTTGCCCAGGGTCACACAGCTAGTAAGTGTCAAGTGTCCAAGGCCACATTTGAACTGAGGTACTCCTGAATCCAGGGCTGGTGCCACCTACCTGCCCCCCTGCTCATCATTTCTTACAGCACAATACAATATTGCATTACATTAATATACCACAACTTGTTCATCCATTCCCCAATTGATTGGCATCCCCTCAATTTCCAATTCTTTGCCACCACAAAAAAAGCAGCTATAAATTTTTTTTGTTGTTTTTTTGGTGGGGCAATGATGGTTAAGTGACTTGCCACACAGCTAGTAAGTATCAAGCATCTGAGGTTGGATTTGAACTCAGGTCCTCCTGAATCCAGGGCTGGTGCTTTATCCACTGCACCACCTAGCTGCTCCAAATTGATTCTTTTTTTTTTTTTTTTTGGTGAGGCAATTGGGGTTAAGTGACTTGCCCAGGGTCACACAGCTAGTAAGTGTTAAGTGTGAGGTTGGATTTGAACTCAGGTCCTCCTGAATCCAGGGCCAGTGTTCTATCCACTGTGCCACCAAGCTGCCCCTATAAATATTTTTTGTACATGTGGGTCCTTTCCCCTTTTTTATGATCTCTTCAGGACATAGACTAATAATGGTATTGCTAGGTCAAAGGGTATGCACAGTTTTATAGCCTTCTGGGCATAGTTCCAAATTGCTCTTCAGAAGGGTTGAATCAGTTCACTACTCCACCAAAAATGCACTGAATCTCACTATATTCTTTAAAATAATTTAATAGTTAAATGCCAACCTCCAAATCGTGTATAGCTCTTTATAACTGCCTCTAAAATCCTATTTTCTTGGCTATAACCAGCCTAACATAAACAGCTATTAATACCTATATTTCTTTTTAATTACAACTATCCCAATATATGTAGATATTAGCATGTGTAGAACACCCCCAATATACCAAAGTCCAACATATATAATATGTGTGTATATCTATATCTAGATAATGATATATACACATCCTTGAGGGCAGAGACTGTCTTTTTTATGCCCAGGGCTTAGAAAAGAGCATGACACATAGTAGGTGCTTAGTGTTTATTGATCTGTGTGTCTGTGTACTGTTATAGGCTCCCTGACCTCACATTATATTTTAACACATATAAACAGATATAGGCTATATATCTCATATAATATTAACTCTGGCAGAGACATGGGACACTTCAAGAGTCTATTCCTGGGGTGGCAAGATAGCACAATGGATAAAGCACCGGCCCTGGAGTCAGGAGGACCTGAGTTCAAATCTGACCTTAGACATTTGACACTTACTAGCTGTGTGACCCTGGGCAAGTCACTTAATCCCAATTGCCTCACCAAAAAAAAATTTAATTTAATTTTTTTAAAAAAAGAGTTTTCTTCCAGGAAGTTGGTCAACTGAGATGATCATGGATCATGCCAACATGGTTTACCTAAAGCATAGATGTCTACTACAACCATCTTCCACCAAGTCCTATAGGTATTTCCAGAAGGTAGAGCTGTGCAGCTAGAAGCTATTGCCTAACTCCTCTAATCTGAAATGGGCATTAGCTATGGTAACACAAATACTGATTAATACTATAAGCTAGTTGGAAAATCTTATGGAGGAAAAAGTTAGGGGATGATGAACAATTTCACCTTCTCAAACAGTAAGATGAAATATTAAAAAACAACCACCACCACCCGAGCTTTAAAAACAAACAAACAAAGAAAAAATCCAAAAAACCCCTCTCTATTGACCCAACTAAACCAGATCATTCTCAAGGAATTTAAAGATAAGACTGGGAGAACAAGAAGAGATGAAAAATGGAAAAGAGCTATAAAAAATTTTAAGACTAAAACATTTTTAAACAAAAACATTTTGCTCTGTTCAAAAAAATTTTTTTTCTAAAACAAATCTTTTCTCCATCAATGGAGCCATCACATTTGTTTTTTGTTTTGTTTTGTTTTTTTGGCGAGGCAATGAGGGTTAACTGACTTGCCCAGTTTCACACAGCTAGTGTCAAGTGTCTGAGGTCAGATTTGAACTCAAGTTCTCCTAAATCCAGGGCCGGTACTTTATCCACTACACTACCTAGTGCCCCGAGCCATCACATTTGGCTTCTAACATCAGTCATCAATACACAGCAGGAAAAAGTAGAACTGGCATTAAAGAAAACAAAGATAGGAAAAAAGTTACACTTAGAACAAGTACACAGGAGGTCAGTGCTAGAGAAGAAATAATTTTGAGGACATTAAGAGATCAATTTTCATAACTAATAAATACTTAAAGGGAAAAAACCAAAATTAAAAAAAAACATGAAAAAACACAGACATTATTATGATCAAAAAGGTAATTAAGAAAATATCATTAACCGTTAACTCATATACATGCTTCACATCTCCACAAAATCTTTAGAAAAATAATCAACATACATATGCATTGAGAGCATCCTTAATGAAAGTTTGAAAAAGAAGGTAGGCTTCCATAAATGATATGCATATCTTTATAGTCAGATACAGGGAATACAAGAGTCTACTGTGCTTGTATTACTTATTAACTATTAACTTCTTATTAACTATTAAATTTTGATTCGACAGAGCAGAAAGTCAATTCTTCAATGAGGTGTTTTTATTGATATGTGAAAAGTATACAAGATTCCTTGAAAGATAAACCAAAAAAATTGTTCAATAGCCTCATATCATGCAAAACATAAAACATGGAGAAGTTACCAAAAGTCTTGAAATCTTTTTAGGTTAGAATCCAAATCAAAGAGAGGTTCCTTACAGAAGACAGTGTGCTGACTATATTAAGGCCTAGAACACAATACAGTAGAGCCTATTAAATGAAATTTGTAATCACTTGAGTTCAACCATAAAATCCAAGCGTATGTATGAAAAATGCCCATTGTCCGGACAAAGATATATTTGAGTGACCAATCCATAGAACTAGTCAATTAGCATATATATCTTATACAGACACTATTTTTGTACAATGAATTGAGCTTAAAATTGAACAGGAGGAGAATGGGCTGGATTGTTCTGGGGGCAATGTGCATTATTTTTAATTACCCAAGTTTCTCACTGAATCAAAGGTCACAGAATACCACAGACTATGATTATAACTGTAGATAACAATGGAAAGGTATATGGCTTGTGGTGGTTGTTCAGTTGTTTAGTCATATCCAAACTCTTTGGGACCTCATGGACATTATGGTCCATGGGACTTTCTTACCAAAGATACTGGAGTGATTTGCCATTTCCTTCTCCAGTGGATTAAGGCAAACAGAGGTTAAGTGACTTGCCCAGGGTCACACATCTAAGTGTCTGAGACCAGATCTGAACTCATGAAGATGTCTTCCTGATTCCAAGCCCTGTGCTTTATCTGCTGAGTCATCTAGCTGACCCCAAAATATGAGTAAGTCTCAACATATTCCCAGAGAAGAACAGATAAGGAAGAATGTCACAAAGGATATCATTAGAGACTACACATGTATATTGAATTGCTTGCATTCTTTAGGGGGGTTGGGGGGAGGAAGAGAATTTGAACACAAAGTTTTAAAAATGGACGTTATGGAGCAGCTAGGTGGCGCAGTGGATAGAGCACAGGCCCTGGATTCAGGAGTACCTGAGTTCAAATCCGGCCTCAGACACTTAACACTTACAAGCTGTGTGAACCTAGGCAAGTCACTTAACCCCAATTGCCTCAGGGCCCCCCCCCAAAAAAGACATTAAAATTGTTTTTACACGTAATTGGGGGGGGGAATAAAATTCTAAATTTAAAAAAAAGGATATCATTAGAATGATGTGACTGTAAAAGGAGGTGGGCTATATAGGTGTAGTGAGAATTCAGGGAAACTGCAGGATAGCCCATGTATTCCATTACTATCCACACACTGTCAAGAAATCTGGGGGGAGGGTATTTGTTGGACACCTTGTGGAGGATCTATAAGAAAGCTTGGAGCAGAGTTACAAAACAGGCAGCGTGATTGAGGTCTGCACCACTCAAGCAAATACACTTTAATGAATTCACAGACCCATACCAAAGTACGGCAGAAAAGTTATATGTTTTCACTTCTAACCCTACCCCTTTGATTGAAATGCTATTGCCCACCACTGTATAAGAGTACTCAAAGTTTTTAGAACTGAAAGTAACCTTAGAAATTATGTCCAACTTCTTCATTTTATAATTGTGGAAACTGAGACCCAAAGAGTGAATTAATCAAAGGTATAAAACAGAAAAGTGAAGAACCGAGATTCAACTAGTCCCCAGACTTCAAAAAGATCAGTGTTTTTCATCTTTCGATCTTTGTACTAACTACAACACAAGGGTTATAAGAAAAGGTCTTGTTAAAAATTTTACAAGCATTAAAGCATTATATAAATGTGAGTTACTATTCAAGTTTTCAATATAATATCTACATTTTAATTTCAGAAATGAATAACTTCTTTATGATATTTAACTTCTATAATAATAGGTCAGTACTTCATTCATTCAAGTCTAGAAGCATTTCTCTATTTTACTATTTATTCCAAGGCCAAGGAAGAAAACATTTGACTCACGATGCTCCTGAATTCATGATGCAGCTCTTCGCTCCACAACTGCAGTTTCTCCCATCATCATGGTTCATTCCCAAGTTATGTCCCAACTCATGAGCAACAATGGATGCAAAGGTCTCCACACTGATTTGTCCAAACTATACAGAAGGAGGAAGGTGATTATGGAGTGCTATTTCTCAAAATTATTTGCTCACAAAAAGAATTTCATTCAGTTTTAATAAGTTTTTCTACTAAGGCAATATACAAACCAATATTTACATGAATGCTTTTTGGATTTGTATGTTCAAGATTATGCTAACTTAAATCCAATGATTTTTAAATAGCAACTGATGCGATTTATTTTGGCTGGGAAACAAAGTAATAGCCTCAGAGTTGGGACAGTTTGAAAGAATACCCAAGTATTAGCAAATTTCAGAGACAACCTTTGTGGGAAGGCAAAAGAGCTAGGATAGGGGGCAGCTAGGTGGCACAGTGGATAGAGCACCGGCCCTGGAGTCAGGAGGACCTGAGTTCAAAGCCGGCCTCAGACACTTAACATTTACTAGCTGTGTGACCCTGGGCAAGTCACTTAACCCCAACTGCCTCACTTTAAAAAAAAAAAAAAAAGAGGGGCAAAAGAGCTATTACAGTGTGACAAGTAAAACTAAATGTGGTGGCCTATTTCTGTCCCAAGTGTAGGGAAAATTAGCGGGAGTTCCTAATATATTTGTTACTCATAAATTAGAAGCTTTAGCACTAGTTTTGGGCATTAAGCATTTATTAAAGTATATTAGATATTAGTAAAGGAAATGAGCACATTGCCCTGAAAGATAGGAAAGCCTGGCTAGGATCTAGGGGGGAGAGAGAGGCCCCTTCACCTCTGAGTCTCAGGCCAAAAGAGAAACAGTTCCTGTACCTGTCAAAGCAGAAGCTAGCTACGGGTCCAGAAGACAGGCAGTCCCTACACATGGCTCCAAGCTAATTGGCTGGTAGCATTCAAGTTTATTGGCTGACATGACTTGAAGGTGGTCTTAAGTTAGTTAACTTCCTTTAGTTAGTTAGGAAGATCGATCTATATTTCCTTTGAAATTCTCCTAAGTCTGCGCTGGCCCTGCAATACCAGTCAGAGTTCCCGTGTGTGTGTGTGTGTGTGTGTGTGTGTGTGTGTGTGTGTGTGTGTGTTGTGGAGGGGAGGGGGGGTGTCATGAGTCCCCAAAACCCCATTATTTTCTCACAACAGCATGGGGGAAATGGGGGGGGGCTGACAATGCTGGACTCTTACTCTTATCAGAATTGGCTCAAAGAGGGAATAACATAAAAATAGTTGGATGTAGAAATCTATCTTAACCTTATAGGGAAGTAAAAAGGGACAGGCAAAAGAGAAGGTAGAGGGAGGGGGAACTAAGAGAAGGGAGGGCAGATTGGAGGACTCAGTAGTCAGGAGTAAGACACTTATGAAGAGGAACAGGGTGAAAGAGAGAAGAATAAATGGGAAAAACAGGATAGAGGAAAATATACAGTTATCATAACTAAATGTGACTAAAATGAATTCACCCATAAAATAGAAGTGGATAGCAGAATATATTAAAAACTAGAATCCTACAATATGCTGTTTCCAAGAAACACATTTGAAGCACAGAGACACACACAAAGAGTAAATGTAAGGGGGCTGGAGCAGAATCTATTATGCTTCAGCTGAAGTTAAAAAAAAAAAGGAGTAGCAATCATAATCTCAGACAAAGCAAAAACAAAAATAGACTAATTAAAAAGATAAGGAAGGAAACTATCTTGCTAAAAGGTATAGATAATGAAGAAATTTCTAAATGTAACATATATGCAATCAAATGGCAGAACATTTAACTTTATAATAAACATTTTTATTTATAGCTTTGGGTTCCAATTTTTATTCCTCTTTCCCTCCCTCCCCTAGGTGGTAAACAATCAGATATGGGTTATACATGTACAATTATGTAAAACATTAGCATAGATAAATCTAACCAAAAAATAAATAAGAAAAGAGTTAAGGAGGTGAATAGAATTTTAGCAAAGTTAGATATGATAGACCTCAGGAGAAAACTAAATGGGAATAGAAAGGAATATACCTTTTTTTCTCAGAAATACATGGAACCTACACAAAAACTGATCATATTAAGGCATCAAAACCTTACAACCAAATGCAAAAAAGTAGTTATATTAAAGGAATCCTTTTCAGATTATAATACAATAAAAATTACATTTGATAAAGAACAGTTAAAAGATATATTAAAAATTCATTGGAAACAAAATAATCTAACCCTAAAGAATAAGTGGGTCAAAGAACAAATCATAGAAATAATTTGTAATAATAAATAAATAATAAATAATAATAAATAATGTGCTCATTTCCTTTACTTATATCTAATGTACCAAAATTTATGGGATGCAGCCAAAGCAGGACTGAAGAGAAAATGTGTATGTCTAAACACTTAGTAATAATTTCTAAATGCTTAATGAATTTTTAAAAAGAGCAAATCAATGAATTGGGCATACAACTAAAAAAAAAAACCTAGAAAAAAGACAAATTAAAAAACTCCAATTAAGTATCAAATTGGAAATCCTGAAAATCAAGAGAAATTAATAAAAATGAAAGAAAACCATTTAACTAACAAATGAAACTAAAATCTGGTTTTATGAAAAAAAGAAGAATAAAATAGATAAACCATTGGCTAATAAGATTTTTAAAAGGAAAGAAGAAACCAAATTACTAATATCGAAAAAGGGGTGAATTCAACACCAATAAAGAGGAAAATAAAGCAATTATTGGGATCTATTTTACTCAATTGTATGCCAATAAATCTGACAATTTAAGAGAAATGGATAAATATTTACAAAAGTACAAATTGCCCAGGTTAACAGAAGCAGAAACTGAATACTTAAATCACCCCATTTTAGAAAAAAAAATTGAACAAACTATCAATGAACTTACTAAGAAAAAATCCCCACAGATGGGTTCACAAATGAATTCTAAGAAATATTTTAATAAAAATTAATCCGGATACCATATAAACTGTTTGGGAAACTAGGCAAAGACAGAGTCCTATCAAATTCCTTTTATTATACAAATATGGTGGTGATACCTAAACCAAGAAGAGCAAAAAAAGAAAAAGAAAACTATAGACCAATTTCCCTAATGAATATTGCTGCAAAATTTTTAAATAAAATACTAGCAAGAAGATTACAGCAATCACAAGGATCATACACTATGACCATGTAGGATTTATATGAGGAATGCAAGGCAAGTTCAATAATAATAAGACTATCAGCATAATTAACTATACCAATAATAAAACCAACAGAAATCACATGATTATCTCAATAGATGCAGAAAAAGCCTTACGAAATATAACACTCCTATTAAAAACACTAGGGAGCATAGGAATAAATGGAACTTTTATTAAAATTATATATAGTATCTATCTAAAACCATCAGCAAGAATTATCAGTAGTGGGTATAAGCTAGAAATATCCCAATAAAACCAAGGGTGAAGCAAGGATGCTCATTATCACCATTATTATTCAATATTGTACTAGAAATGTTAGCTATTAACAATGAGAATAAAATTAAATCAAAAGAATTAGAATAGTAATAAGGGAATAAAACTATCATTCTTTGCAAATTGTGAGAAATAATGATTAATAACTGATATCTTGGGGGACCCAAGCCTTTTCTCAAGCCCTTTCTCCCCCCTCTCAAAGACAAGGTTTCCTTGAGAGATTTCATCAAATCTCATATAAGTCAAACACAACCCAAACCCAAGCCCACAAAAGGAACCTTGAGTGGAAACAGATTCTTTTGTCTAGATAGGCAGACCAATTTTACTGATGAGATTTGGCCTGGATGAATCAGTTCTAGGTGGAAACCACTGCTGCTGCCAACAGCTTGGGTGGGGGTCTCTACATTTTTCCCTGATGTCATCTTTACTTAAGTCATATATCCCCAACTTCATTTTAATATAACCCACCTCCAAACCACTGTCAACCAATTAGATTTGAATGATGTTTACCAATTAGACTTGTTTCTGTGTGATATACCTCCTACAGTGCCAGTGGTATAAGAAAAGAAACCTGACTGTGAGAAAGGGGGTCTTTGATCTGAGACTGCCATAGACCTCATTTTATTAATAGCCCACTAGCTATATTAATAAAATGATGAAATTATCCAGATACCATGTCTCTCATATTTTTAATCATCACAAAATGATATGACAGTATACTTAGAGAATCCTGGGGAACCAACTAAAAAATGAGTTGAAATAATTAACTTCAACAAAGTTGCAGGATATAAAATTAACCCACATCAGTAATCAGCATTTCTGTGTTACCAACAAAGACAAGCAGCGAGAGATAGAGAAATTCCATTTAAAATAACTGTAGATAATATAGAATATCTGGGAATCTACTTGTTAAGACAAACCTAAGAACTATATGAACACAAGTGCAAAACACTTTTCACACAAATTAAGTCAGATCTAAACAAGTGGAAAAATATTAATTGCTCATGGGTAGGCTGAGCTAATATATTTTTAAGACAATTATACCTAAATTAATATACTAATGCATTGCCAAACCAATCAAACTACCAAAAATTTTTTGTATAGAGCAAGAAAAATCATAACAAAATTCATCTGGAAGAACAAAATATCAAGAATATCAAGAGAATCAATGAAAAAAAATGTGAAGGAAGGTTGCCTAACCATACCAGATCTCAAATTGTAATTATCAAAACAATATCAGTGGAATAGCAGTACACAAAAGCAGTAATTATCAAAACAATATCAGTGGAATAGCGGTACACAATATACCATAGTAAATGTCCACTGTATTAAGTGTTTGATAAACCCAAAGATTCAAGCTTTGGAGACAAAACCTTTCCATTTGACAAAAACTGCTGGGAAAAATGGAAAACAGTATGGCAGAAATTAGGTATAGACTGACATCTCACACAATATATCAAGATAAGGTCAAAATGGGTACATGATTAAGACATAAAGTGTGAGATCATAAGGAAATTAAGGGAACATGGAATAGTTTACCTGTCAGATCTATGGATAAGAAAAGAATTTAGAACCAAACACAAGCTACAGAGAATAATACATAATATAAAATGGTCAATTTCTATTATATTAAATTTTAAAGTTTTGCACAAACAAAACCAATGAAATCAAAATTAGGAGGAGAGCAAAAAACTGGGGAAAAAATTTTACAGCAAGTACCTCTGATAAAGGTCTCATTTCTTCAATATATAGAGAACTGAGTCAAATTTATAAGAACACAAGTCATTCCCTAATTGATAAACGGTCAAAAGATATAAACAGGTGGTTCTCAGATGAAGTAATCAAAACTATCTATAGTTATATGAAAAAATGCTCTAAATCACTATTGATTAGAGAAATGCAAATTAAAATGCCTGAGGTATCACCTCACATCTATCAAATTGGTTAATATGACAGAAAAGGAAAATGATAAATACTGGAGAAGATGTAAGAAACTTGGGACACTAATGCACTGTTGTTGAAATTATGAAATGATGTAACCATTCTGGGGAACAATTTGGAACTATGCCCAAGGGGCTATAAAACTGCATATCCTTTGATCCCCCAATACCACTATGAGGTATATATCCCGAAGAAATTTTAAAAGGTGGGGAGGACCCATTTGTACAAAATATTTATAGCAGCTCTTTTGGTGGTAGATAAGAATAAAAAACTGAGAAGATGCCCATCAATTGGGGAATGGCTGAACAAGTTGTGCTATATGATTGTAATGTAATATTATTTTGCGATAAGAAATAATGAGCAGGGGCAGCTAGGTGGTGCAGTGGATGGAGCACCGGCCCTGGATTCAGGAGGACCTGAGTTCAAATCTGGCCTCAGACACTTAACACTTCGTAGCTGTGTGACCCTGGGCAAGTCACTTAACCCCAATTGCCTCACAAAAAAAAAAAGAAAGAAAGAAAGAAATAATGAGCAGGATGATTTCAGAAAAATCTGGAAAGACTTACATGAATTGAGAGAGTGAAGTAAGCAGGACCAGGGAAACATCATACACAGTAACAGCAATATTGTACGATGATCAAGACGTAGCTATTTTCAGGAATATAATTATCTAAGACTATCCCAAAAGACTAATAAAGAAAAATGCTATCAGGGGCAGCTAGGTGGTGCCGTGGATAAAGCACCGGCCTTGGATTCAGGAGAACCTGAGTTCAAATCCAGTCTCAGACACTTGACACTTTACTAGTTGTGTGACCCTGGGCAAGTCATTTAACCTTCATTGCCCCACCAAAAAAAAAAAAGAAAAAGAAAAATGTTATCTTCCTCCAGAGAAAAAATTGATGATGTTTGAATACAGACCAAAGCATACTATTTTGTACTTTCTTTTTTTTATTTTAGTATTCTTCCACAAAATGAGTAATATGGAAATATGTTTTACACAATTATACATGTATAACCAACATCAAACTGCTTACCATCTCAGGGATGTGGGAAGGCAAGGAGAAAGGTGTAAAATTTGGAAAATCAAAACTTTTTTCAAAAGTGTTAAAATTATTTTTACATGTAATGGAGGGGAACCATTTAATAGACAGCTACATAAATAAGCAGATAAATAAATGAGTGGCAAATTTAAAAAGCCAACGTACCACATTAATGCCTCCTGCATGGCTTCTTGAACACACTGTTCCCACAAATGCCATTCCTGCAGTCCCTCCAAAGCCCTTCCTCCTGAAATGCCAGAGAAAGGAAAAATGGAACTTGACTAATAAAGAACAAAGAAACTAATTCTCCCAACTTCTGTATTTACCGCTCCAAGAATAGCCTGGGACTCTCCCTAGCATTTAATTATAACCTCCTTATGTATTCCAGTTAAATTTATACCCAAAATATCAACCATAATTTGGTTCGATTACTCTAATAGTACTGCATAGCCACTCATTGGTCTTTGGACAAAGATTTCTACATTTAAAACCCCAACATTAAATGTTTATTGATGATCTAAAAACTATGTGCTTCAAAAGCTCCCTTTGTCCCCTTTTCCACTATTCTGCTATGGTCACTTAGAAGTGAAAGAGGGCTGCCTAGGACTGATGGAGATCTTATATTCTCTCTTTGTTTCATGGACTGACACAGCCAAAGAGTTGTGTTAAGATAATAATAATAAGTTTGGTAGACGCCCAGGGGTCTGACTTGATTGACTTGGTGGTGTTTGAATTGGGTGTGAATGAGGAAGCACTAAGTACCCACTTAAAGGAGTGTTCTCAAGAGGCTATGGACTGCTGCATCAGCAGGAGTCAGCTCTTAGCCAATCAACTTGAAGAGCCTCCCATTTCTGGGAGGAGGACAGGAAGTAGGAAAGCGGCTCTGGCTGAGGGTTTACTTCACCTTGGGTTCGAGACAACTGCTTGGTGGCAGAACTTCAAGTGGGTGATTAGGAAGGCTAGGATTTCCATGCTATAATGAATCTGATCTCAATCTTTCTCTCTCTTTACTATCATATCTTTTAATAAACCCTTAAAGCCTAAACTTTTGGTGAATTTATCAGTGATTTTAGCCAGTTTCCCCCCAAAACTGGGGGAAGAGATTAGAACCCACATTTAGAATTTTAAAATACGCAGAGATCATCATCTAATGACCAACCCACTGGTTCTGAACCCCTTCATGATTTACTAGGCTTGTTCTTGGGTGTAAAAAACCCAAAGCTTGCAGCTGATACTATAGTCAAAACTTTGATAAAACCTGCCAGAGCTTGTAGTATAATTTTCGAGTGGTATAATTTTCAAGAACCTCCACATCACAATAAGCTATCAGAATGGGAAAACTAAAATGTATGACTTAACAAACATACCATACTTTACACAACCATGAAAATATTGCTTGTCAATGCAATAAATTCAAGGTGGCTATACGTATAATGCCAAGATGCAATGCCCCAAGTATTTTAAGACTACTTTTAGAATTGTCATCAGAAATAATTTATGAACCAGAGATAAAAACTAGCATTGTAATAAAAACTTATTTTTTTTCTCCCAAATTGGATAACCAAATAGCATAACTTTATTGACCAGGAACATTTCTGTAAATAAATTTTGTCTATTTCCCAAAATCAAATCCACCCTCCTAAGATAAAGATTTGTTAACATAGAAGATATTTTAAAGAATATAATGTTGACTCTGATGGCTAAAAAATAAGTTCCAAATATAATTTGGAAAATGACAGGATCTTCTAAAATAAATGCAGAGATTCCTACAGCAATTAATTTGAAAGGTACAACACTCACTTGTATGCATAAGTTCTGTTCAAATTAAGTTATTACCTTATAGTCATACTTTGAATTTTTAATTTTGCTTAAGGCTTAGAAGCCTTGAGAGAAAACAGTGGTAATAAATGTAATTATCAAATAATTATCACTTTTTAATAAAACTATTTGAAATAAAAAAAAAATCACCTACAGAACTAACTGTGCACTGTCATGTCTCCGACGCGTAATCAGTGATTTCTCTCGCCATTGCACAAAGTTCCCCAACACATCACCAGCACTTCCAGCTGTGCTGATTTGGTTTGAGTTTGTCCAAATTTCTAGCCCCACTAATACAATGTGGATATTTAACATAATGTACATCTGGAAAAAAGAAAAACACACCCCAAAAATACATGTAAGAATGTGGGCCAAAAAAAGAGTGCAGGACAAGATGTTATCCATATAAGTCAAACAATTATAAATAAATTCCAGGGAAATTGTTTCCTTTGTTAATAAAATGCCATTAGTTGTCTTTAGGATCCATATCATGGTATTACCTTGGAGATAAAGCTACTTTACAACTTTATATCAAATTATAAGAAGATAGTGGGTATAGTGGACCAAGTGATAGAAGTGGAGTTAGAAAGATCTAGGTTTAAATCCTACCTCTAACACTTAGTGATTTTGTGACCCTGGGTAAGTCACTGCCCTTCTCTTAGCTTCAGTTTCCTCATTCATAAAATGAGGATAATAAAGACACCTACCTCCTAGTGTTGCTGTGAGGGTCAAATAAGAAAATACATATAAAAGCAGTATGAAAACCTGAAAGCATTAAATAAATACTACCTATTATTACTATGATTATTTAGTCTGAATATTGTTATACCAAAGTTTAAACTATAGAAGGGAATTCTTATTTTTAAAGTTCCCCTTAATAGGAATATGGAGATATTGTCAACAAAAGGCAAATATTCCTAGACAATTACTTTGAGGATAAACAAGTTGATACAGACTTCTTTCCATCTAATATCATCAACTGTATGCACAAAAATATGTTAATTGAAGTAACATTATTAAAGGCATTGAGTTCCATGGAAACTATGTAACAAGTGTTTTAAGGGGGCTATCAATTAAGTTATATTATAGTAAAGCTTCACATATTATGAAATTACATTGTCAGATCAACCTTAGAGAGAACATATATTCCATTAAAATCAGTGTTTTATAGTTTTAAAAGTATTTTAGATATACCCACTATACCTTTACTTCTGTTTTAAACGTAACAAGTTTCACAAAGCAGGACAGTCTGCAATTCTAAGATATGAAGCTCTATAAGACTCAAAGTTAAACACCACAAACTCTCTGGGTGTTTCAGAGCTCAAACTGAGACATTTACAATCAATTCTGAAGGTGTGCTATAAAGAACATTTTATCATGCCATTAACTACAACTCACACTATCCAAGTAGTTTGCTAAATGAACCATCTCTTCCCTCACAGCAGTCTGATTACTCCCCATCATGTCATACTGAAAAACAAAACAAAAAAAGGAAAAGAAAGAAAATTAGTATGGGGATAAGTAAAATGGCAAGAGGGCAGTTTGAGAAAGGTTTTTTTTTAAAATACAAATTAGTATGATTAGTTTACAAATCTTACATCTATGTCTAAAATTAAGGACAATCTGTAGAAGACACCCTAATAGATAAAGGGAATTAAACATAAAATGAAGTCTATTTTTCCTAAACATGAAATAAACCAAATGTTCCTCCAAATTAGCAAGGAGTTAAAAGTCAGTATAAATTAACTATAACATTTAGATCAAATTTATGCTCATTAAAAAATAAAGCAGGTTTAGGAATGTTATAGTACAAAAGGTTTATACTTTGATGTTTCAAAAGATGTGATTTATCATCGATGCCAAGTACTCCCTTCACCAAGGCAGGTCACAAACCTTTCATACATCAGTAGAATGCCTTCATGGGCTGCCTTGGCACAAAAATAAAGTTGCCTGGTAGTTAATTTTCTGGAGACAAGAGGGAAGGTTTAAAAGTATAAAAACATCTAAAGTTCCTGAATTATTATCAGGTCAGTAAAAAACAGTGGTTCTCAAAGGTTGTTCCACAAAACTTTGCATATTATTGTAGATGAAAGAAAATGTATAATTTTATCTTATATAAATTTTACTCACCTAGCATACATGGTATAATAAGTATAGTATTCATAAAATAAACAAAACTCATCTATTGCACATACATATTAACCTCAAAACACCTCAGACATTGAACTTTCAAAAAACTCAACAAATACAACTGCTTTTACTAAAGGGAAATTGCATGTATGCAAGTCTCCTGACTCCCATACTATTGTTTACTTACATTTTTAGTGGGCCATGATTCCTCACATCAAAGAATAATACTGTGCTATGAACAAAAATGTTTGAGACTCATTGGTCTAAAATAAGTCAAATAAGTCAAAGAATGGCAGTTTAAAGGCATCATCACCAATCATTTTATGTGCTAGATTTTATTTGTGGTTAGAGTTCAACCAAAACAACTGGTTTTCAATTGAAATAAAGCAATTAGTGTAACTGATTCTCTTCACTGAAACAAAAGGTTGTTTTGATGCTATGTGAACAATGAGATTGGACCTGTGATTTCACTGCCAGAGGGAACACCCTAGCAAGGAAACTCTTGACAAATGCAGGTAAACACCTCTGTGATGATCTGCGTAAGAAAATGTTAATCATTTAACCAAAGGGCAAATATTCAAGATTATTTATGATATTGCTTTTATAGTCCGAAAATGATAAGACAAATTCAACATAGTTCTTTTAAAATCAAATTAGTCATAGAAAGGACTGAATGAAATTTAGGTATTTCCTTTCAAACTTTTTTGCTTCAATGCAACATTTCTTCTAGGGACACAGCATAATTATAAGAACCTTTCAAACACTGAAATATCTACTTCTGTAATTTGTCAAACACACTATATCTGCTATTAATCCATTATTAGGGACACAACTCACATTGACTTATCTTCCCTATGCTTTATTCCTTTTACCACTTGAAGGTAATGAACCTGTAATGAACAAATCAGAATCTCAGTCTCTGAATGTCACTATTTTACTCTGAACCTATCCCACTAAATACATATATTTATGTATATACACTCACTCTCAGACAGATTCATGATACTGTCGATGGTTAGCTTTTTCACAAAGACAGAACTGAGTGGTGTGAGGATGTATCTATACACACATTTGTGTATATTTACAATGGTCATCATCCCTACACATATAACCTACATGGAAGGGATAGACCGTTTTGACAGTATTATATGAGGGAACCAAGAGCAAAGGCAATTTTTTTAAATGGTTACAATGTAATGGTTATCTAAAACTGATGAAGTTGAGAGCGTGTCTTCTTATGAACAAGCCAACTCCCTGGTTACCATCTTAGTTCACTGTGCTAGTTCATCATTGAACTTAGGGGCTGAAAGAAGATTTTTCTCTCTGCTATTCCTTTGTTTATCCCAGTCCAACTTCCATGTACAGTAAAATAGGTAGACTTCCAGCTTATGAAGATACATGATTATCTGAAATTCCAGGGAATGGAAGAATCTGATCAAATAATAAAGTAGTACTTGATGTGCCCGATTTATATTCATTAAGGTAACTAATTAAAAGAGGTCTTGATGCCTGCCTTCATAGCCAAAAAAGACTCAAGGTAAGCTATGAGAATGTGAGAGGAAAATCCCTAGGAAAGATATTTCAAAATAGAAAAATCTTGGATTTTCTCCACAGTAATAGGTTCATTCTGCCTATCTTTTCAAATAAAATAAGAAAAATATTCAACAATCTTACCTTTTCTTTGTCTACAACTATGAACAGCTCCACATATCTGGTGTGTGGAAGAACGGCTCTTTTTCTCTGCCAAGAGAACAATGATAAAGGCAAATAAGTTCAAAGGTTCACACACACAAAAGAACTTGCTCTAATCAATCCTCCATAAATTAAGAATACAACTGAGGTAAATTTCAGAAAAAAACTGGAAAGACTTACATGAACTGATGCAAACTGAAATGAGCAGAATGAGAACACTGTATGCAATAAGTACAACGCTGTGTGATGATCAGCTAGGAACGACATAGCTCCTCTCAGCAATACAATGGTCCAAAGGACTCACGATGGAAACTGCTCTCCACAGCCAGAGAAAGAACTATGGAGTCTGAATGCAGATATAAGCATACTATTCTCACTTTATTTTGCGTGTGTGTGTGTTTCCTTTTGGTCTGGTTTCTTCTTTCACAACATGACTAATACTGAAATATGTTTTACCTGATTGCACATAGTTAACCTATATCAAATTGCTTACCGTTTTAGGAAGAGGGGAAAAGAAAAATTTGGAACTTAAAATTCTGCCAAAATGAATGATAAAAATTGTCTTTATATATAATTGGTAAAAAAAAATAATAATAAAATACTATTTTAAAAAAGAATACAACTGCTGAACATGTTATGAAGTTCTCATAAGGGGGAAACTTTTAAATTAAATTATGCTTCTGAATATGAATAAGAATAGTCAGTTCTAGGCTGAAGCTATATTACACAAGTTCTCACATGTAGACTTCAGGTTTTCTGAAATCATATAATTTAAATAGAAAAACTAATGTTTGGGAGAATTTTTTTGTTTTCATTTTTCCACAATGGGAAAATCTACTTCTACATTGCAGGAAAAAGTCTGTTACTTCCCACAGCAGTTAAGAGAGATAATAGCTATCATCCCTTGTTGAAGAGCCCATCTTTCCCTCATTTCTGATGGGCTTTGCTCTTTGATTTCTATCTAGCACAGCTTTTAGAAGACTATAGTAGAAGTCTAATGGAGAGACATATAATCAGACAGTTTGAGTTTTTCCTTGCCTTTTATGAAACCAAAAAGCTATATGCATGACTTATCTGGTCAAGATAGTACCTTAGTACTTGATTTCTGACACATAACTATATTAGTAGCTGGCTTGGTGTTTCCAGTGTTTCTAGTAGTCAATCAATTAGCATTTATTAAGCACCTACTATGTGCCCAAAACTGTGCTAAGCAATGGGGATATAAAGAAAGGCAAAAGACAGTCCCTGCTTTTAAGGAGATCACTGTCTAAAGGGAGAGACAGCATGCAAAAAACCATATGAAAATAAGATATGCTAGATAAATTCAGGAGTATTCTTAGAGGGAAGCACTAAGGCGGCATTAAGGAGGACTGAGAAAGGCTTCTGGTAGAAAGAAACAGAAAGAGAGAAAGCTGTGAATTAAAGGAAGCCAGGGAAGCCAGGAGATGGAAATGAGGGAGAGAATTCAAGGCAAGGGGACCACCAGTGAAAATGAATGTGGTGGGGGCAGCTAGGTGGCATAGTGGATAAAGCATTGGCCCTGGATTCAGGAGGACCCAAGTTCAAATCCGGCCTCAGACACCTGACACTTACTAGCTGGCTGTGTGACCCTGGGCAAGTCACTTAACCTTCATTGCCCCGCAAAAAAAAAAAATAAAATAAAATGAATGGGGTGAGGAGATGTGTCTTTTGTAAGGAAGGAGGAGGAGGCAAGTGTCACTGAACTACAGAGTGTATGGAGAGGAGTAAGGGGTAAGAACACTGAAAAGGTAAGAAGGGAAGGAGCTAGGTTATGAAAGTCTTTAAAAGACAAAGGATTTTATATTTGATCTTGGTGGTAAGAGTGAGTCACTGGAGTTACTAAATAGGAAGAGGTGAGACCCACGTTTGACAACTGAGTGGGGAGAAACTTGAGAAAGGGAGACTAATTTTTCAACAGTCCAAAGATGAGGTGATGAGGGCCTGCACCTCACTGGCAGCAGTGTCAGAGGAGAGGGCTAGTCTACAAGAACTGTTACAAAAGTAGAAGTGAGTCCTGACAGCTGACTGGATGGGGGTAGTAGTGGTGAGATAGAATGAGGAAATAAGGATGACACCTAGGTTGCTAGACAGGATGACTAGAAAGATGATGGTAACCTCAACAGTAATAAGGAGGTTAGGAAGAAGGGAGGAAAAGAGGGGAAAAAGAAAGGAGAAAGAAAGGGAGAAAAAGTAGATCTGAGAGTAATCTGCACAGAGATAATAAATGAAACCAACAGAGCTAATTAGGTTACCAAGTAAAATAGCATAGATGAAGAAGAGGGCCCAGGATGGCTTCTTAGGGGTCTCTCCAAGTTAGTGGATGTAACCTGAATGAAAATTCAGCCAAGGAGACTGAAAGACTAAAAGAAGAATCAGATAGGTAGAAGAACCAAGTGAGAGTAGTGTTCTGAAAACCTAAAGAGACCATCAGGGAGCAGAAGATGGTGACTAACAATGTCAGAGGCTACAGAGAGGTCAAAAAGAGTTAGAATTAAGAAAAGGCCATTATATTTGGTAGTCACCAGCTGATTGATTAGGTTGGAAGCCAGACTGCAAAAATTAAAAAAACAAGGTAAAGAAAGGAAATAGAGAGAACTATTGTAGAAGGCCTTCTCAAGGAGATTAGCCCAAAAAAAAAGGGGGGGGGGAATAGGATAATAACTAGTGTGGCTAGAAAGATGAAGACAGTGCTTTTTGAGGATGGGGGATACATAATCATGTTTGCTGACAATAGGGAAGCAGTGAGTAAAGAGGGAGAGGCTGAAGATTACTGACAGCAGGGATGTTGGAGAATATGAGATGGAACAGGATTATTTGTGTTTGTGGAGGGATTTGCCTCATCAAAAAGGACTGCTTCCTCATGTGAAATAGAGGTGAAGGAGGACATCTGGGTGATGTGAAATGAAGAACAGGGGAGAAGAGGAAGCTCTTTGTGAATGATCTCAATTCTTTCAGTGAAGTATGAGGCAACCTTCAGAAGAGCTGCTGGGCTAAGTGGGAAAGGGAAATCAATTAAGGAGGAGGTAGAAAAGGACTGCCTTGCTGCAGTAAGGGCTTAGTGGAAATGAAGTAACAAGCTGGCAGGAGACTCAGTCTGCAGTTTTGTGGGGCTTCCTCAGTATTTACTAAGCAGCCCGTGCACAGGAATGGTGGCGCAGATCCACCAAATGGATGGCTCAAGCACAGGTTGGACCATGTCACTCCTGCTCAAAAACTATTAGAGCTTGGTACTGCCTCTGACAAAATACAAATGCATATATTTGGCATTCAAAGCTTCCTGCTTGTCTCCTCACTCTCCCTCAGACACTCCATTCTGGTCAAAGTTTCCTACCTATTCTTCCCCAAACACCCTAAGCCTTTGTACAATTTACCTTCCAAGGTTGGAAATGTTCTCTCCCTTTACATCCCACTTCTCAGAACCACTAGCTACCTTTGCTGCTCATATCAAGTGACACCTCCTCAAAAGAGGCCTTTTCTGACTTCTCCCAGTTGTTGCTGCCTCCAAAAAATTAATCACAGAAACACAGAATGAAGGAATTTGAAGGGACCTCGATGACATCACCTAACCCAGACAAGAGAAGGAAAGTGAGCACAGCAAGTGGGGGACCAGCCCTGTCTGGTCATTCCTCCATGCTGCCCATTCCATTTTTTGACAGCTCACATTGTGAGCCAGCTTTTCTCCCCTGACATCAAGCCTAAATGGGTCCCTTCTACTCTGGAGCACAAATAACCTCCCCCAGAACACAGCTAATGTGTGCCTCCCCACCCCCAAAGTCTTCTCCAGACGAAACATGCCCAGGTCCTTCAACTTGAAATAGAAGTCATCTTTTTTTTATTACTTTGATTACAGAATTAAGCTCCCTTCTTTAGGAAGAGCTAGTCTTAAAATACACCAGACTAACAGTCTCTCTTTTTTTTTTAAGTGAGGCAATTGGGGTTAAGTGACTTGCCCAGGGTCACACAGCTAGTAAGTGTTAAGTGTCCGAGGCCAGATTTGAACTCAGGTCCTCCTGAATCCAGGGCCGGTGCTTTATCCACTGCACCACCTAGCTGCCCCCTAACATAGTCTCTTAAGTCTAGGTTACCAATACATACATTGAGAAGATTTTATCACCTGAATAAGACATAATAAAATAATCCTAGAATTACTCTTTTAAATAGCTAGGTTTCCCTTTCTGGCAGAAAGGGGGCTGACCAGAGGCTAAATCCCCCTTTCTGGAAGCAGGAGAAGTGTTAGCCAAAAGCTAAGCTCCTCTTTCCACTCTTAGTGTACAAGCTGTGTTTTTCTTGAGCTAGAGTCTAAACTAAGTCATGGACTCTGCTAAGGATGATGGGGAGAAATGGGGTGGGGGAAGGGGGGGTAACTACTAACCACTGACCACAAGTTCCTCTTTCCCAGTACGCTTTCTGGTTACAAAAGGTACAACCTGGAGAAAAAGATGTCTGGCATAGGATTAAGAAAGTCTGGGAGAGGGGGCAGCTAGGTGGCGCAGTGGATAGAGCACTGGCCCTGGAGTCAGGAGTACCTGAGTTCAAATCCGACCTCAGACACTTAACACTTACTAGCTGTGTGACCCTGGGCAAGTCACTTAACCCCAATTGTCTCCCTAAAAAAAAAAAAAAGAAAAGAAAGAAAGTCTGGGAGAAGCTAACTAGCAGGTGACCTGCTTTGTCCAGTGGAATTATGTTCAAAACAAATTTCTGTAATTTTTCCAATTCCTCTTTTTTGTTATAAAACCATCTCTATAAATTACTCTTTATCTCTGACCTCTGAGGAGTCAGGTGACTTGGTTTAATATATAAATACTAGCTTTGCAAATTAAATCACAGAGGGCTCAGTAACTTTGTCCTCAGTTCCTTTTTATTCTAGGTAACCATTTTTAACAAACTGATCCTCACGATATGAACTTAAAGCTCATTCACTATCATGACAGGTCTCCAAACACTCTCTCAGCTTGTCAATGACCTGCCTAAAAATGTGAGTCCCAGAACTGAATACAATATTCCAGACAAGGTCCAACAAAGTCAGAGTAGAAAAGGACTATCCCTTCTCTATTCCTGGAAGCTATGCCTCTTTTAATGCAGCCCAAGATCACATTAGCTTTTTTCAATGCCACACCACACTGTAGAGTCAAACTTAGCTTGAAGTTCACAAAAAGCCTTAGCTCTTTCTTGTTTTTTGTTTTGTTTCGTCATTGTTGTTGTTTTTTGGAGGGCAATGAGGGTTAAGTGACTTACTGAGGGTCACATAGATAGTAAGTGTCAAGTGTCCAAGGCCAAATTTGAACTCAGGTCCTCCTGAATCCAGGGCCAGTGCTTTATCCACTGAACCACCTAGCTGCCCCCTTAAGACTTACCTCTTTTTCTGAACAACTGCTGCCTAACCATATCTCCCCTCTCAGACCTGCAAAATTGATTTTGGCAGGGGAGGGGGGTACCCGACCTTGCTCTTACCCTTAATGAATTTCATCTTAGATTTAGCTCAGTGCTCTACTGTCAGAATCCTTCTGGATCTTGAATCTATTTCTTAGCTTCTTAAACAATGGGGGTCACTTAACTGAGTGTGGGAGTCTTAAAAAATTTGGCAACAGTAAAAGATTATGTATACCAATTTTATATACTTAAATACCCAGGATAACATAAAAATTTCTCAGGCAAAAAGGGGTTGTGAGTGGGAAAAGGTTACGAAGCCCTGATCTATTTGACTTTTTAAAATCCTTTTTAAGTTCAAGAAATTCTTTATTTTTTTTTTTGCTTGTGACCAATTCACATTTTTCTTTGAAGCTCTGCATGTAGCTGTTTTGACTTTATTGCCTTTTGAGTCTGTGTCTTGATCTTCCATGTCAACCTAAGAACTTTCAATAACCATATTTTGTTGTTGTTTGCTCATTTTTCATCCTATTCCTTAAATTAGAACTTTATGTTAAAGTTGGGTTCTGTGCTCAGGATAGAGGGGACACTATACCAAGATTCAGGCCTTTCTTGTTGATGTTTTCAGAGTTAGTTCTAGGGGTTCTAAAAATTTTTGCTTCTTCCAAGTTTAATGTGATCTGGGGAGAGGTGTGGTCACTACTCTCCTGGCCTATCTATGTTCTGATCTATAGGCAAACACATGCACTCTTCTCTACCTTGGAAATGTAACCAGGGCCTTTGCATCCCTGAAGCCACAAGCACTAGTGAGCTAGTGCTCCTCTTCACCCTGGGACTGTGACTCAAAACTGTGTATGGGCAATGACAACAGGGTCCTACAGCCAGTGACAATAAAGGGTCTCCTGTAATCTCCTCCTGACCAGTTGTTGACCCTCTTAACCTTCTGTGGGCTGAAAACTCCCACTGCTACTGCTGCCCCAGCTGTAGATGCAGACACTCCCCAAGGCCTGCTACAGCCTGGAGCTCTGCAATCCACACTTGGCTCTAGGTCCGACTACCACCCAGTGAGACAGACCTTTCCTGCCAATTTCCTAAGTTGTCCTCAACTGGTTCTGCTGCTCCAGAATTTAATTTGAGGTGTTATTTTAACGTTGTTTGGAGGGGAATTTGGGAGGGCTCAGGCAAGTCCCAGCCTTTACTCTGCCATCAGGGCTCCATGAGATGGATGCTGAATCAAAATCTAAAATCTATTTAAACATTTTAAAATTGGCTTTGTATTTATTTTTGTATACACACTGCATTTATCTCCACTGTATCTTTTACATAGGATGTAAGTTTCTTGAGAACAAGCACTGTTTCATTTTTGCCTTTGAATCTACTGCCTAACAATGCCTTACATATGTATAAACACTTAATAAATGCTTGTTCAATGGAACTGAAAAACCTAAGGACCAGTAAGCCTTTTTTTTTTTTTTTTGGTGAAGCAATTGGGGTTAAGTGATTTGCCCAGGGTCACACAGCTAGTAAGTGTCAAGGATCTGAGGCCAGATTTGAACTCAGGTCCTCCTGAACCCAGGGTCAGTGCTCTATCCATTGCACCACCTAGCTGCCCCGCTGCAAGCCTTTTAACAAGACCATTTCAGCCTGGTTTCCTAGCTTTTTGTTACAAACTAAAAGCACAATCCCAGAAGTCCCTAAAATCAAAATTGTTGCCAAGGGAAACTCACTGTATATCCAGCCACATTAATCCTGTGTCTCACAGTTCAGATTACCATTCTGTGACTATATGACAGATACTAGAACATCTCACAGAAGTCTGCCAAGAAGTAAAATAATATTCCAAATGCTCAGAGGCCAAAACATTTATATGGTATTTTTTATTCCATAGTACTCTGTCAAAATGATAAGGGGTGGGACAGTTAGGTGATGAAGTGGATAGCACACCAGGTATAGAATCAGTAAGACCAGAGCTCAAGTTGAGCCTCAGACACTAGCTAGGTGATCCTGGCCAAGTCACTTAACCTGAAGCAGTTCAGTTTTGCCCATCCATAAAATGGAGACTCAGGATTTTTGTGAAAATTAAATTTAATAATAATTATAAAGTGCTTAGCAGAGTGCCTGGTACATAGTAAACTCTATATAAATGCTCACTATTATTATAAAAGGGAGAAATGCAGCCATATTTATTAAATAAGACAAAGTTACACCATAGCTGTACAGTCCATAACACTTTTCAAGCTTTCTTTAAGATTGTGGACTGGGGTGGCTAGGTGGCGCAGTGGATAGAGCACCGGCCCTGGAGTCAGGAGTACCTGAATTCAAATCTGGCCTCAGACACTTAACACTTACTAGCTGTGTGACCCTAGGCACTTACCCCCAAATGCCTCACTTAAAAAAAACAACAAAAACGATTGTGGACTAACACTGCCAGCATCTGTTCTATTTCTAAAGAGCTGTATGAAACTAGAGGTTTGTACCTTATTTGTGTAACCCCCTTGAGCAGTCTGGTGAAACCTATGAACCCCTTTTCAGAATCATGTGGTTTTTAAAAATCCATAACTGAAGGTAATGTCAAATTTCAGGTGAAGGATGGTGAAACCAAAGATATACTTTTTTTTTTCGCATGTAAGTTTATGGAATCCCTGAAATCAATCTACCAACCCATGTTAAAAACACCTTTTTTAAATTGAACAGTAGAGGGCACAAGGGAGTTTTCCTTACCCTCAGCAGCTGAGTCATACTAAGAGATTGTTTCTGTAATTCCTTTTTCTCTTCATTTGCTGTGGTTTCTTTCTTCAAGTCTTTAGTAGTTACTCCACAAGTCAGAGGTTCTTGCTGAACATCGTCCAGCCGATAAATGAGGTGCTCAAAATGAGAACTAGATTTTAGAGGTTCAATCCCATAACTGGTACTTTCCAAATGTAGCAATCCCCTAAAAATTTAATCACTTTCAAAATTAGTGAACTGCAAAATTCACTTAAATAGAAAATGTTCTCATTCTCAAAAACTAATAAAGCTTATGTTAATCATAGGATACTAAATATAAAAGGGGCTTTGGAGATTGTTTAAACTAACCACTTCATTTTACAAATAAGGAAATGGAAGTTGAAAGAGGTAAACAACCTTGCCTTAGTGGCAGAGCTAAGATAAGAATCCCAACCTTCTGACTCAAAGTCTAGTTAGTTTTCCATTACACACCACATTACATCTCACAGTAATATACAAAACCATTAAGGAAAAGCAATTCACGTTCAAATTACATGGTCAAACCCCCTAACAGTTATACCTGAAATTTTCCTAAGTTTCATAGAGCTAAAATGACAGCAAAAAGAAAAAAATTGGAGAAGATTTTAAATAAATAAAAAGCAATATTTAATAGATTGCTTTACCTGAGCCCAAAACAAGTGCTAAGTGCAACAGATGAATTTGGGACACCTTCCACATAGCCCCGATAATGGCAGTGATCCTAAATGACAAAAATATTATCTGCATCATAATCTTATTGCTAAAGGTCACCAGTGAAATTAAGTTCTACACTATCAAGAACTCTTTGTTTGTAACTTACATTACATATAAGGGCTTAAGAATGGAATTTTTAAGATACGGTTTCTCCATTCCCATAATAAAAGTACACAAATGCTTAGGTAGAAGGACCCAGAGGATGCTAAGAACAAACAGTTCCACCCTGAAGACATTCCAACCTAGAAGTAAACAAGGAGCATTATGTGTAGCTTAACATTTCCAAACAGACATGGGGTTAGTGAATGAAGACCATGGGAGTTAGGAATACCAAGAGTCAACAACACCTCTCCACATACTGGCTGAGTGACTTTGGTAGCTATATGGCTTCATCTTTCAATTCTGCAGGCAATTCTCCAAGACAGCAGGCAGTACAATGCTGACCTTCATGACAGAAGGGGTTTCCTTCTTCAGGAGTTCCTTACACTAATGGAAATCACAGGATGAATTCCTAAGTGTTTTCAAAACGCAGATACTATAGGGAGCAAGAGCAGGCAACTGTCTTCTAGTACACAAGAGGACCTTGTGATGGACCGGGGCCAAGAAAACAGTTAATTAAAACATTATTATTGCTGTTGCCAAAGATGGATATTGTTGTTTTCTTATATTGGCCAATTTGTTATAGTTATGAACTGAACTGTATCTTTCTAAATGTAATGGCTTTTTCCTTAAAACTGGTCAACAGCCAGTGACAATTCAAATCCATTACCATTTACTAAATCTAGCTTCTTTAGTACCCTAGAAGCTCTATCTGCCTCCAAAAATACTTTGTACTGGAGAGTTTTGCTACAGGACACCTCTGATCTAATCCAACCTTTTCATTTCACAGGGGAAGAAAAGAAGACTCAAAGTCACAAAGGGAATAATCAGTATTTGCTGAATTCAATTTCAAGTAACAGAATTTAGCCTTGAATCCAGATCTCCAGATTCAGGCTCTTCCTCCTTTACCACAAGGCTTTTGCTGCCTCTGGTGATCTTCAAAATTATCATGGAGGGGAAAAAAAATTATGATGGGGGGAGAAGTCATTTGGTCCATGACATCAATATGCAATTATTTCTAGAAGGAGGGGAAAAAACAAAGAATTTGCTCTTTCATTTGTCAAGAAAATAACAAGCTTAGATTGTCCTGCTCATTATTTCATAATATGAGATTTGCAAATCAAAAGTAGATCTCTCAAAGCAGAAAAAGCCCTAACAGAATAAAATACATTTTCAACATAACAAATAAATGTTCTAGTAAATATTCTTCAAGACTATGAATTTATATTTATATTTATACAACAGATACAGGCTTAATTTATACATATTTTAATAAAAGGAGAAGGGTAATATTTAATAGCTAAATAGACAACAGGAAAATACTCTGCTTAGCTTAGACAAAAAAGTAGAATTGCTTGTGCTATAACCAAACATCACCAAGAGCCAAATTCAACAAATGGTAATTAATTGCTTGGTCCTGGCCGGCTCGGTCCCCGAGAGAGATTCTCTGGAAGAGAGGGCCACACCTCTTTAGTCTGTTGTTTTCAGTCAGCAAAGAGAGTGTTAGAATACAGAACAGCTTACAAATGCTTATTAGTAAAATGTCAATGGCTTAACATGGAAGAGGAGTGACTTCCCAAGGTATCAAACTTTAAATAGAATATTAATTCAAAACTTCAACTACAATTGTAGAAACTTACTTACAAATGTACAAACTTAAGGATAAAGATCTGCTACTTTTCTTAAATGTATACAATACCAACCAGGGACCTCTGTTTTTCCTTTGATAAACAAAATGAGACCTTATTATCCAAGAATATTTTTCTGGTTTTTAAAAAATAAACAATAAACCACTAAGTGCCTAAACAAAGATGCTTGAAAAACATAGTTTTTTAAAGTCTTGTGCCAAGAGCAAAAGAAAAAATTACCTCCATATCAGGATGGTCCAAAAGCAGAGACCCCTCTTCACTGTAGGTATAAACTACAAAATCTTTGGGCAACAGTCCCCTAAAAGAGGAATAAAATAGATTTCATTTACAATGCTTTTTTTCTACATGAATAAAAGGGCTCAGTCTCTAGAAAAGTTGGTCTAACGCCAGGAAATTGGTAACATCTGGCAGGAATATTGTTAATATCAAATCTAATATCAATTTCTCTATCAAACGGCCATATGGACAGTAAGAAAGCCCCCATCCCCACCCCCACCAATCCTAGTAATGTCAGAATTCTTTCTAGTAAAGTCCTTCTAATCCTACTCTAAATGCCTTTACTCTCAATTAGGTTCAAGCTCCCCACCCTGGGATCTCACCCTGTAAACAAAGACAGCTAGAACCAAATCAGCTGCCAAAATGGCTTTCAAAGTCCTTTCGGTGCAGATAGGGATTTATGGTGAGTTAGATAGTAAAGGGTAAAAAAAACAAAACCCCAACAACACAGGATAAAATGGGTTTCCTTGCCCAGAATGCCAAGGGTGGCAGCGGTCTCAAGACCGGGCCTAGATACCTAATATGACTTTCTTCTCCTAAAAGTATAAAAACCTTTTTTGTAAGTTTCCCTGGGGTACATACATATATTCAAACTTGGGTGACCCCAGGGCTATAGGCTTGCAACCCAGTAATCTTGATTAAAGATGCCTTATTCTTACATTTATAAGTTTGATTTCAGGACCTGACATACTAAAGCAATTAAAATCAAATTTATGAAGATAATATTTAAATATAGGATATACCACTGCAAAACCAGCAATATACTGGAATGGAATTAGGGTCAAAATAGTCGTGAATGACAAAAACAGGATGTTAAGTTCCCTGTTAATCTCTTATGGTCACAAAGTTTTTGCTGTGAGAAACAAGGCATAAAATATCACTGACTTAATGAGTTTAGCCCATTTCTTAGGAATGATTACCTAAGGTAGAATCACCGTCCCTCTGATGTGTGATGGAATTAGGGTCAAACTGATCGTGAGTCATCCCAAAAGAATTACAAGACTCAGTGACTCAGTTTCCCAAGTTTTATTGCAATACTGTGGGTGACCACAGGGAGAGAACCAGAATAGTGGAAAGGTATCTCTCAAATTAGGAAAGGAAAGACAGTTATATTTATAGTATGGATAAATTGATTATCAGTCTCATTAAAATAATCTCCACCTTAGGGAGGTACAGGGGAGGGCTTATCCTAACTTGGAGTTCCTGGGGTCCTAAGCCAACCCCCGAGGTGGGTGCCTTTTTCTGTGGAGTTGTGTTTGGGGGATTTACATGTCGTAAGGTGAATCTGAGGACAAATTTGGCCTTTTCTGCACGTCTCTTTCTGTTTTTTGGGGGTTTTTTTGCAGGGCAATGGGGGTTAAGTGACTTGCCCAGGGTCACACAGCTAGTAAGTGTCAAGTGTCTGAGGCTGGATTTGAACTTAGGAACTCCTGAATCCAGGGCCGGTGTTTTATCCACTGCACCACCTAGCTGCCCCTGCACGTCTCTTTCTGGTTCCCATGATTAGTTTCAAAACATCTTCATTTATTATTTATTTCGTCTAAATTTCTATAGCCTGTCATTTAGTCTAAGGTCTTCATGGCTTCTCTCTCTCCTGTTCCCGTTATGGGTACTGATTTATGTGGGTAAGAGAACTTAGCATCCTGACTTGTAAGTTATCCATTTAATGGGATCTGAATCCCTCTTAAAGCTCATATCTGAATTAGAGCTTGGGTCTTAGGTTTTTCTATTAACCCCTTTTTGCCTCCTAGATCATTCCCCCCTTTTCATATACCCTTGGGAAAAAGGATAAAAGGATGACGATCATCTCTTCTGTTACTGCTTCCTGCTGAGTGGGGGGTGAAGTGGGGGGGGGGGGGTGTGCACGGAGGCAGTGGTGTTATAAATTGAGGGAGATCTAGGAACCAGAGTTACAAATGAAAGGACCACAACACAAAACACAAATAATTTACAAACAGACCAAAGGGCAATAGTGACCTTAATACAGAACAAATCTAAGAGTTCCATGAAAAACTAGACGAAGCAAGCAGTTATGAACAGTTTCAGCCATCCAGGTAACCTCTGTTTACATTACGTAGAACAAGAAGGCTTAAAAAGATTCTCCAAGCACAGTATAATTACACTACTTGAAATTCTACTATATGAAGATTTCAACAGCCTCTTAAGATGCAAATAACTCTCCCACCAGCTAACACTTTAAGAACAAGAGGCATGGGGCAGCTAGGTGGCTCAGTGGATAGAGCACCGGCCCTGGAGTCGAGAGGACCTGAGTTCAAATCCGACCTCAGACACTTAACACTTACTAGCTGTGTGACCCTGGGCAAGTCACTTAATCCCAACTGCCTCACCAAAAAAAAAAAAAGTAATTAAGAACAAGAGGCAACTGTAAGATAATGGAAAACCCATTGTATTTGGAGTCAGGAAGGAAGTGTAATTGTTGTGAGGAGATATATTAATATCTCTCATCAGAAGTAGGCAAATTATGCCCCATGGGTCAAATCCAAATACAACCAACCCCTTTAGATACAATAAAACAATTTACAAATGCAAAAACATTCTTAGTTTGCAAGCCCTTACAAAAATAGTCAAGTGACTTCCCATATTCACAATCTAACCTCAGTTATCGGATCTGAAGCCAGAACTCCCTTCAGGACTGAATCCAAACCTAGCACTCTATTCATCATAGTGCTGCTTCTCAGTTGTGAGAAAAGGAATACAAAAATGTGAGCTAAACATTAAGTGCCATCTAAAATTAAAGGCTTCCTGACAGAAGATGGGTCTGGGTCAACATCTCATACCACATACCTAGATAAGTTTCAAATAAGTACATGATTTAGCCATGAAGGATGACATCATAAACAAATTAGAAAAACAATGAAGAAATTACTTGTTACATCTGTGGATAAGGTAAGAGTTCATGACCAATAAGAGATAGAGATCACAGAGGGTAATATGGACAATTTTGATTATATAAAACTAAAAAGTTTTTGCACAAATAAAAGCAATACTGCTAAAATTAGAAGCAGGTAACTGGGGAAAAAAATCTTTGCAGAAAGTTTCTCTGACAGAGGGCTCATTTCTAAGATAGGTAGGGAACTGGTTCAAATTTCTAAGGATAAGACTGATAGTCAAAGAATATGAATATGCAGTTTTCAGAGGAAGAAATACAAGTTATCAAAGTCATGGGGGAAATAGGTAGTGGGGGTACTTAGGTATTCCTCTTTAAAGAATCACAACTCTCGGGCAGCTACGTGGTACAGTGGATAAAGCACCAGCCCTGGATTCAGGAGGACCTGAGTTCAAATCCAGCCTCAGACACTTGACACTTACTAGCTGTGTGACCCTGGGCAAGTCACTTAACCCCGCCTTGCCCCACAAAAACAAAAACAAAAAAAAGAATTGCAATTCTCACACACAATTCAATTAGAATAAAATAGTCTTTCTTTTATTTGGGCACTTAGAAAAAGTGACCAAGAAGGAAGTCAAAGACTTCACCTCAAGGGGAGATGGTTAAGAGACATGATTCTCTGAGGTACCTTTCTCCTCAACCTGAAGGGAGGACGTATGGTGGGTAGAACTGATGGGATGAACACCTGACTATGGGAAATTTCCTTTGGGGGTAGGAAAGCTTGAGTGAGAGGTGGTGGTCCGGCACTGATCAGGCAGAAGCCATGCCTAATGGGCTTAACTCCCTTACTTCTTAGTTATATTCATCCTGATAGCTAGTTTTCCAGTTTAAACTTTAATAGTCCCAACCCCATGTCATCAATAACAATATGAAAAAATGCTCTAAATCACTATTAGAGAAATTCACATTAAAAAAAATTCTGAGGGGCAGCTAGGTGGCACAGTGGATAAAGCACCGGTCCTGGATTCAGAAGGACCTGAGTTCAAATCTGGCCTCAGACACTTGACGCTTACTAACTGCGTGACCCTGAGCAAAGTTACTTAACCCTCATTGCCCTGTCCCCCTCCCAAAATTCTGAGGTGCCATTTCACTGTCATCAGATTGACAAAATTGAAGGAAAAAAGAGAAAATGAAAGACTAGAGGGACAGTGGAAGGAAAGAAGGAAGGAAGGGAGGGAGGGAGGGAGGAAGGGAGAAAAGAAGTCATGATTGTTTTTAAGGTGATTGTATTCCCCCAAGATACCATATTTTTTTAAGCCTACAACATAACCTATAACAAGAGGTACTTGAGTTTGTTATGAATTATAATCTTGTTGAACTCTAAAATGTCATATTAATCTCTACCAGTTATGTTAATATCTCAGTGTAAATTAGTTATTTATACTTTTTCCTGAGATATGCTCACTAATGGAATAGGAATTTTAACTGGGAGAGAGTGACTTTTGAAACATGAAGACACTGCTCAGGGAAGAAGCTTGTGAGTTACTACAGTGAGAAGCTCTGACAACTCAGGGAAACACCATAAAAACACTGGGGATAAGATTGTAGAAGATACGCCCAAGATATGCAAAGAGTTCCAGAAAGGAAAGATAGAAGGGCAATGAAAACTTAACTTCCATCAGTCTTACTCAGGATCAGCTTGTCTGAATGTTTTTTCCTTGTATCTAACAGTCTAAAAATGATGAATAATTTATCTTTCCCCTCATAACTTAATAGCTGAAGCATTACTGCTATCCCTACTTGTTTTATTTACCAGTTAACTAAAGCATAACCTAATTAGAAAAAAAACCTAAAACCTCAGAAAGTACTACCTAAAAGCCACTATCTAATGCCTCTTACTTATTTCTTTCCAGATGAACAACATGTTTCCTTCCTTCAGCCTGAATGACATAAGACATCTGGTCCTAAAAGAAAGAAAAGAAACAATAAAAGTCACAATTGCTTTCCAAGTGATCAGACAACAAAACAAATATTACATTCCAAATTAGAATGATCAATACAGCTCAGTGCTTTGCTTTTGACATTGTCACCAAATGTTATCTAGCATGAAAACAGAACATTTGCATTCAAAACATTATGAATGAGGGAGCAGCTAGCAGACCCAATGGCTAGAGTCCTAGAGTCTGGAGGACCTGGGTTTAAATCCAGCCTCAGACACTCAACACTTAGCAGCTGTGTGACCCTGGACAAGTCACTTAAACCCAATTGCCTCGCCATAAAAAGAAACAAATCATTATGAATGTACTCAGGCAAGAACTGGTTTAGTATAGTAGAAAGATTTATAGTCAGAACAAGTAGATAGCTCCTACCATTTACCAAGACGCATGAATACTGGCCACAATAAGTCTATTCCAATGCTTAATTACAATATATAGTCAACCCTGCTCTTGAAGGTTAGAGGACAACCTCTGACAGATACCACCTTACTGAAAAGGATTTGTATGCAGTCCCTATGATGGACAATCAACTTCAGAGGACATCTGGATACTTATCCAGACAAAGAGGCTTAACACCATTTGAGTGGTCACAAAAACCTATGGGAGGGGCAGCTAGGTGGCGCAGTGGATAGAGCACCGGCCCTGGAGTCAGGAGGACCCGAGTTCAAATCCAGCCTCAGACACTTGACACTTACTAGCTGTGTGACCTGGGTAAGTCACTTAACCCCAAATGCCTCACCAAAAACAAACAAAAACCCTATAGGAAAATTTTTTTTAAAAAGTATCCTTAGTCTTATGCAGCTCCTTCTGTGCTTGAAAAGACAGTGGCAGAACAGCAAAAAGGGATCAGAAGGTGTTATGGATCACAGTTATTATCCAATCAAAAAGTATTTATTAAACACACTTAATAATAAACACACTTATTGAACTGCATTACTCATAAAGAACATAAGTAACCACCATGAAGGTAACTACAGTTTAAGAGCCAAATCTATTGCAGAAAATGAAGAGGGAATGAAATTCTGTAAAGAATTTTCTAAGACCTTCTAAATTAAATCAATTTAATAAGGCAGGCTACCAAAAGTATGTTAGACGGGGCAGCTAGGTGATGCAGTGGATAGAGAGCACTGGCCCTGGAGTCAGGAGGACCTGAGTTCAAATCCAGCCTCAGACACTTAACACTAGCTGTGTGACCCTGGGCAAGTCACTTAACCTCAATTGCCTCATGAAAGGAAAGAAGGAAGGAAGGAAGGAAGGAAGGAAGGAAGGAAGGAAGGAAGGAAGGAAGGAAGGAAGGAAGGAAGGAAGGAAGGAAGGAAGGAAGGAAGGAAGGGAGAGAGAGAGAGAGAGAGAGAGAGAGAGAGAGAGAGAGAGAGAGAAAGAAAGAAAGAAAGAAAGAAAGAAAGAAAGAAAGAAAGAAAGAAAGAAAGAAAGAAAGAAAGAAAGAAAGAAAGAAAGAAAGAAAGAAAAAAAGAAAGAAAGAAAGAAAGAAAGAAAGAAAGAAAGAAAGAAAGAAAGAAAGAAAGAAAGAAAGAAAGAAAAAAGTACGTTAGAGAATATTGCTCAGAAATATCAGAAAATTACCCCAGAAAGACCAATGAGAAAGGAAACCAAAAGAATCAGAAGATCTTTCCTCCGGTCCAGAACAGCTCATGAAAATAACCAGAGGTCCAGAGCAGAGACATCTCACTCAGGAAGCCAAACAAAGAACAGAAAATGCATAACCCAATGAAGGCAGGAAGAGAGCTTGTGCCAGAGAAACCAATGTGATCACAGGTAAAGCAGCCAAAAGCCAGGAAGAGAGACATACCTGGTAAATGATCCCACTGTCAGAGACAGGAAGAGGAGGCAGGAAAGAAAAGCCACCAACAAACCTTAAGCCTTCCATCCAGTACTCAGGAGGCTGTTACAAGCTCCTGTAATCATGGACTGGAAGACAGATCCTAACACTCTTAGGTCGTTACCCCTCAGACAGCTGAGAGCTACAGCAAGAGACAAGAGCAGCACTGGGTTAAGAGCCTGAGCAAGGAGGACTGTGATGGAGGAATAAGGCCAGAATGGTCTCTGGAATCCAAACGGTGTCTGCTGGATTAAGAAAAGCCCAAGAGGGAAACCTAGAAGAAGAAACCAATCCTATAACAACTACGAGGCAGAAAGGGGGACGGGGGGACGGGGGTGGGGGGGGGACGGGGGGGGGGCCACAAGTGCAGCAGGATGGCTTAGCTACATAAGGACTACAATAATGGGGAAGAAATGAAACAGGAGATAAAAAATGAAATCAGAAATGAAATAAAGGTTCAGGGGAAAAAAAATGAAAAACGAAACAGCTTGGGACAGAAGTTGTAAAAAAACATTACTCAAGTATCAAACTCCCTGAAATACAAAAGGGAGCAATAAGAACTCAATTGATTTCATGAAACAACAAGCAATAGTATAACAACGTCAAAAGATTCAGGAAAAAAAAGGCCAAAGAGAGATAATGTAATAAAGACTGGACTCCTTGAAAGCAATAACTAAACAAAAAACCTGAGATGTATTATAGCAGACAGCAGAGTTAAAACATAATTACAAGAAAATTGCATGGATATGTTAATCTGTTATATATAGACTGGAATATGACATTCCAATGACACAAAGAATAACAAAAACTAAGTTACCCTGAAAATCTGAGCAAAATCATATAGAGGGGAAAATGGATCTTTACTAGACTCAAAAAGAGCAAGTGGAACCACGTCATTCTCCTACTCAATAAACAATTAAGATTCCCCACCCCCCAAAAAAATATTGTTCAGGATTAAGAAATTAAAATGACTAGAGATCTGTAGACTATACAAAAAGCCTAACACCAATACATCATAAATACTTTCTTGAAGAGTGGGAAAAGTGCTGGATGGATCGGACAAGTGGTGAAAAACACCACCAAAAAATATGAAATACAGCAGATAAGAAATCCCTCCAATCCTTCCATCACAAAGCTTTCAAAGTGATTTTCCTCAAGTATGCAGGTCTGAGCATGTTATTTTATTACTCAACAAAATCCAATGGCTCCCTAATACATCCAGGAGCAAACAGAAACTATTGTGTTTGGAATTTAAAATCCTCCATCATCTGGCCCCTTCGTACCTTTCCAGTCTTCTTACATATGCTGTTTCTCCATGAATTCTCTAGCCCCAGCTGTACTAACCCATTAGCTTTTCCATCCACACAACACATGCACTGTCTCCATGCCTTTTCACTGTCTGTCCCAAAGATTTGGAATTCACTCCCTCCTCAACCCCAACTCTTTGAATCAAAATTCAGCTCAAGTGTCATGTTCTACATGAAGTCTTTCCTGATCCCTCCCTCCCACAATTACTTTGTATTCATTTGGTATATATCATACATATATATACACACACATATATACATATACATACTTATATGTATATACATATATGTCGTGTCCTGTTATAATTTAAGCTCTGTGAAGTCATAAACTGTATACTTTTGAATTTGTATACCCATAGCTTAACACAACCTAGTACACAACAATCAGGCTTCCTGATTGATTCCTTTTTGAATCATTTGCCTTTGTACAGTTAAGATCATTGACTTGTTTAAGCAAAGACCAAAACCGACAGCAAATTAAGAACAAAAACTCTAACTTACCTGATTTGAAAGGTGTTAAATGGGAAAAGGATAGATTAAAAAAACAGACAAAAGACAAGAACTATCACCAAGCAAAGGTTAAATAGGGAGAGGAAATGGGGAGGATTGGTTTTTTAATCCCAGAAATGACTGTGATATGATGACACAAGGTATTAACAATTTTATAAAAACTTAAATAAATGAATTTAAAAAAAAAAAAAGACAACCTGGGGGCAACTAGGTGGCACAGTGGATAAAGCACTGGTCATGGATTCAGGAGGACCTGAGTTCAAATCCAGCCTCAGAACACTTGACACCTACTAGCTGTGTGACCCTGGGCAAGTCACTTAACCCTCATTGCCCTGCCCAAAAATAAAACAAAACAAAAAAAGACAACCTACCTGTGCTGAATAGGGCCTAGGGGCCTCTCTCCTTTCTCTAACTAATCTCCAGGGTGTTATAATTTCATAGGAAGACAGATGTGAGGTCTGCTGAAAACCTATCAAAGGAAAAAGCAATCATATTAAAACAGATGAGCAGGGGAAAACATGTGGTACCCATGAAAAATATCAAAAGCTCAAAGTACAAATTTCTGAAAAACTATCATACATGCACATATAATAAAACACCTCTCCTTAAATCTTTTCATAATATTTCATGTGGATTTTTTTTGCATCCTGTCTGCTATCACATTTACTTGTATATACATCACATCTTCCATAATAGACTAAGATCTCCTTGAGGACAGAGACTATGTAGTTTTTTATCTTTGTATCAATGTGCCTTGCAATAGAAGGTACAGAGTAAAAAATTTACTGAATTAAATACAGAAAAGCAACACTATATTGTGGTGGATAGGTAATAAGAGAAATAAAAGTTAGAAAGTACTCTCTTTCCTCTAGATAGAGATACATGAAAGTATGTACTCAAGGTCCCCAAACCTATTCTATGTGTCACAGAATCAATTCCTGTTTCCTGAGTTCCTGGAACAGTTGCCAGAGAGCTGAAATGAAGGGCAGGTCTTCCTGGGCACTCAAAGGCCCCTTCCTTGCATTCTATCCTGCTCTCCCGATGAACCTGAGTTTTAGTTCAGGACACAGTCACTCTCACACATGTCCCTCCCTCAGCTCTAAATTATCCCTGAGGGGCCAGCATGGTACAATTTATGATGACTAATAATCTGGACATAGCAATGTAAATGTCTCCATTGTTCATAGTTTATTTGCTTTCTTTGTCCTTCCCCTTCTTTGGTTTCATGAAGCAGTCAGTTTTTACCGGCAAATGTTCTGAGGTCATACTAAAGATTTGCCCACTACTGATTAAGCAGAACTTTCCTTGTCTAGCACTTATTAGAGGTCGACAAACATTACCCTTCTCATCTTTGTTAACTCTTACTCAGTTAGTATTTATTCACTTTACTTCAAGCTGCTACATATACAAAAAATGGCCATGGATGGAAGGGCTACGAATAGATCACCTCTGCAGATATGCTTTGGAGTAACTAAGTAATAGTCACTGAGCATTGACTAAGTGCCTACTCTGTGACAAGTAAGAGATGGGAATCAAAAGAAAGACAAAAGACAGTTCCTGCCCTAAAGGAGCTCACAGACTAATGAGAGAGATGGCATTCTAACAACTATGTATGAACAGATAAACACAGGACTCTATATCTGATGCTGGAGGTGGTAGGGAGTCACTGGAGTTCAGTGAATTGGAGGACCTGAGGGGGGAACATGGTCAGACTTGCAGCTTTTCACACTGTGATCACACTCTTCTCCTTCATACTGTCTTCTCTCTAGGTTTCTGTGACACTGCTCTCCTGGTTCTCCTGCCCAACCAATTACTCAAGTCTCCTTTGCTGGATCTTCACATGGGTCACACAGGCTAAAGGTGGGTGTCCAAGAGAACTCTCTCCCCTGGGCCCTCTCCTAGTCTCCCTCTATACAATTTCATTTGGTGATCTCATCTGCTCCCAATTCAATTACAACCTCTATGTTGAATGATTCTCAAATTTACTTATCTAATATCTTGCCTAAACACTTTTCTAATATTTCTGTTGACCTCCAGTCCTGCAACCCTGCTACCTATTGGACATTTCAAATGGGGTGTTGTGAAGATATCTTAAAATCATCATTTTCGGGACCGCTAGGTGGCGCAGTGGATAGAGCACCAGCCCTGGATTCAGGAGGACCTGAGTTCAAATCCAGCCTCAGACACTTGACACTTACTAGCTGTGTGACCCTGTGCAAGTCACTTAACCCTAACTGCCTCAGCAAAAAAAAGAAAAGAAAAGAAAAAAAATCGTCATTTTCAAAACTAAATTGTCTTCCCCCTACCCCCACCCCATCCTCTCTTCCCAACTTCCCTATTATTGTCAAGGTACTGCCATCCTCCCAGGCTCACAACCTAGGTGTCATTCTCAACTCTTCACTCTCTCTTACCCCCCTCCTGATATCCAATCCATTGCCAGGACCTGTCAATTTTATTTTCATATGCTCTCTTACATTCAACCCCTTCTATCTTGACACTACCACCACCCATGCTGTCAATCAATCAATAATTATTAAATGCCTACTATTTTCCAGGCACTGTGTTAAGAGCTAGGATACAAAAAAAAAAAAAGCCCAGAAGAATGCAGCCAATGGGAAATGAGATGGCTGCCTTAGGAGGTCCTCCTTCAACAGAGACTCTGGGAGTCACACTCCACTGGTACAGGCCTTCATCACCTCTTACCTGGACTACTGCCATAGTCTTCCTGTACATCTGCCTGCCACAAGTCTCTACACTGTAAGTCCAAAGTGATCTTCCTAAAGCCCAGATCTGATCACATGACCACTCTCCTATCCCCCACTCAACAAACTCCAGTGGTTCACAATCATCTCTAGGATTAAATATATAATCCTCTCTTGGATTTCCAAAGTCCTTCATAACCTGCACCCTCCCAGCATCACCTTTCCAGTCTTCCTACACCTTAAACACCAAAACATACTCCTTCATCTAGTGACCCTGGTCTCCTTGCTTTTTCTCAAACAGAACAGTCCTTCTCCTGAAGGGGCATTTTCACTGGTTGTCTCCCATTCCTGGAATGCTCCCCCTCTTCAATGCCACCTCCTGGTTTCCCTGGCTTTCTTCAAGCTCCAACTAAAATCCTACCTACACATAGGGGGTAATCAACAAACATCTAACATGTATCATTTGCAATGAAATTTTCTTAATGCTGTGAAAGGTACTGCTTCGTATGTCAACTAAAACATTTGTTTAAAAAATTGAAAATCAACTTAAGAAGATACAGCCTCTCAAAGAAAATGTGTGGAAACACAGATTTCTATAAGGATCAGATTAAGAACTGTCCTCCTGAATGCACTGAGAGGACTTGTCTGAAGGCAAAGAAGTAACTGAAGGAACTATAACTGCCAGTCCATCAGCTCATTTTCATGTGACTGCTTCCATAGTTTTAAAGGTTACTACTGAGAAACTGTAAATCCAGCAAATATTTGGAGATTATGGTTATTTTTAAGGACAGTTGGGCCACAACTGACAAAAAGTCAGTACTGGTAAGTTTCACATCATAAGCTACAGATGACTTACTGCTTATGAGGAAGCACTGACAGACGGTATTAGAAGCCAAAGAAGAAACTATAAGAAGAAGCAAGCAGAAAAGTAGTAGTAAAAGAAGTGAGAAAAATTGAGCATAGGAAGAATTGGGGACAGAAGGCAGGAGATCACAAGAAGAGGTGCTTCCAGAAGAAATAATTTAGAAACTGTAAGGATCAGAGCTGACAGAAAAGCTTTGCAGCTGTTTTGCTTGGAGCCATGCTGATTGGAAGATAGGTACTGCTTTGCTTTGAGCTGACTGGCTCACTGTGAGAAAGCTGAATCCTACTGGGCTGTGAAATCAGCTGGACTAACTACACTGCAGAACCATCTATGGCCTGAGAGAAAGAAAGGAAATCTCTCAGAAGTCCCTGGGTTGCCCTCTGCTGCTCCTCTCTCTACTTTGAGAGGGGGAAAAAGAGGGGGAAAGACAGTTTGGATCTGCTTTGCTGTGAAAAGAGGTCTGAATCCTTTGAGAACTGATTAGACAAGGCAGAACCCCCTATTATTTTAAGAGCTAGCTAGAGAAAGACTGTATGGCCTTATGATTATCTACAGTTTAAGAGGGAGCAACTCATTTGAGTCTCAGAGCAGATCACTGCTTAACGGAACTATTTGTCACCAAAAGAAGCTAACACTTTCTGAGTACTTAGCCAAAAGTGGCTATGTGCTAAAAGAGGTTGTCACTCTTTCATCAGCCCAAGAGTAGTAGAAAATTGGCTTTGTCTAACAGGAAAGCTCTGTGAACCAGAATGCAGAGAAGCAGTTTTGCCCAGGAGGTGGCACTGATTACAGACTAAAACCTAGAGACCAAATATTAAGGCCTGCCATCTAGAGTGTTGAAAGCGTACCGTTACCACTACATACCCGCCCTCTCCCCACACGCAAACCCGGGTTTTCTCTAAGGACCCAAAGAGCTAGGGTGATACTAAGTTCCATGGCTCCAAGCAACCTAAAGACTAGCCCTAGCCCAAGGAGAAAGGGCACAAAGGGATATTTCAGGGTTGGTTCCACATCCAGACTAAACTTGCTAGTTTTTATGCCTCTCAGTGGTCAAAGTTACTTGAACCTTTCCTATATCATATACTTTTCTACTCTGTGTTACTCCTAAATAATAGTCAGATCTTATTTAATGAATGGAGGATTGTTGCGGAACACCTAATAATTACACCTGCAGCATGTCCACTATTTGTGAGGAAACTGTGCTTCCAAAGCATTTCTTTTATAAGCAGATTGGCACCAAGAGTTGCATAGTTTAATAGGCCTTTAAATTTTATTTAGAATGAACATTATCAGCAGTTAGAATTTACAAATACCAGCAGAAATACCAAGTATTATACTAACCTCACTTGGCATAGGTTGTATAGATATATTGTGATGAATAATAAACCTGAGAGACAGAATTTCTGGGTAATTGATAATCAATTTATTAATTAAGCTAGCCTGTAATTAACAAATTGATCATCAGTAGTTTCTTTCAGTAACCAAAGACACCAAAAGGGAAACCCTGAAATCCCTTAAATTCTTACTGAAAAGGAATGCCCCACAGGAAAAGTCAACCCTGATTGGTGGACATTAATGAGGAGTAGGGCCAAAATCTTCAGCACCTCCTCCAGAGAACTGGGTTTGATCATGAGACTCAACAGCCTCAAGCATCTGGGATGGGGAAAGCATTTCTATGCCGCCCTCTCTCTAGCTAGTTTTCTCCTTCATAGCCCTAAACTCTAATGGAGGGGATCCAAGACAGGGGATTCCTTCCCCAGGTAAGTTTGGCCCAGACTGGATTTTGTCTATACTCTTAACCAGAAATGAGGGGTCCCAAACTAGTTAAAGAGTATGTGCCCAGGAGGCTAGGAGCAATCACTCAGCCAAGCCTTCAGAGACTGACGGACCTTTTCAGGAGTTGGATTTTAACAGAAATAAAAGAAAAAGGATGGATCAGAAATTAATAACTAGTTATTACTACAGCAGTGTATTAGTTTCTTATTATCCATAATTCTCTCTAAAAAATGTTCACTTCTACTGTATGTATAAATTGCAGAGATGCCCAATGACATTGGTAGAAAAGGATTTTTTTCACCACTGAAATCACAGATCCAGTCTGACTACTCTGGGCAAATCATAACTTACTGTCTGCCTCATTTTCTCAATTTTAGAATGCGGATGATAATAGCACCAATCTCCCAGGGTTGTTGTGAGAAGAAAATGAGGTAATATTTGTAAAGTGTTTAGTACAGTGTCTGGAACATAGCTTAATAACTTATTCCTTTCCCTTCCTTCCCCCTTCCTGGTGTTTTATAATGCATTAATGAATCCTCCTAATAGGTAAAGTGGTAAACATTACACATACCTATCTTAACAGAATTCCTGGCTGAAGCACAAAACCTTAAAAACAAAGAGATAAGTGCCTGTAACTTTTTATTGTAGACTTGACTGAGGGGAAACTGTAGTAGGATTAATAAGCCAAAGTTGTGTGCAAATTACTTAGGACAAGCAATAATTTTGATACGGTTTAATTTTGGGACAGCAACAGTCAAGCATGTATGCTTCTAAACCTTGATGGGGGGGGGGGAGGAGTAGGTTGAGCCCAGGAGAGATCAGTACAAGAAAAGCGATGCCCCACAAACACACCAAGAGGGCTTAAAGATACTTCTCTACAAGTGACAGAATCAGTACCATACTCCCACACTACCAAAGCCACAGAGGGACCTGAGTAGCCTGCTAAGACCCTGGGAAACACAGGCCTCAGCAGGTCATGAGAAAACACAAAAGGACTAAGTGTAGGGGCCCCCTGAAGGCTTATTTCAGTCCTACTTCCACTTTCCACCAGAACCCTGCAACACCCAAGCCTGACCAAGCCCAGTCAAGGCAGAACCTTCCTGAGGCCCACTGCTGCAGGAGAGAGACTTTGGGGTCATGTCCAGCACTGCACTCCCTGCTCCAGCTAGGCTGTAGGAGAGCCTTCTGCAAATCCCGGGCTGGATTCCCTGAGCCCATCTTAGGAGAAAGACTGAAAGCATTGCGGGTGGGCATTTTCAGAAACCGAGCCTGAAGCAGCCTCCAGAACCAATGGTTCTATAGCCAGCCCTAGCCTATCAGAGAGAGACATGAAGTCATTCTCAGCAGAGCCTGAGCAGTCCTTGAAGCCTGTGGGGAGCCCAACATGGAAGTTACCTCTGAGCTCATCAAAATGGGGAAGGCCTCAAGGCAGTCTCTTAAAATGAGAATTCTGGGTAGTATGAACTGATGCAGAGCAAAAGAACATTTTAGATAAAGACACCAATGCAAAGAAAAACAACGTTGAAGGACTTTAAGAATTCTGATCAAAGCAGTGACCAACTATGCCTCCACAGGACTTATGGTGATGCATGTTATATCGTGCAAGACATGATGGATACAAAGTACAGGTAAGTCTCTTTTATGATGTGGCCTTCAGTGTAGATCTGTTTCTGCTTGATTACGCTTATATTACGAGGGTTATTCTTTTCTCCTTGCTTTCCTTTCTCTCAGTTTTTATTGGGAAGGGAAGGTTAGCAATAATGATACCAAAAAAAATGAAGGGGACATTGTAACCGTTTTTAAAATACACAAAAAAGAAAAGAAAAATGTTCAGAAGGAAATGATAAGCAGGATATTTTCAAGGTAACATGCAGAATTTTTAAAAAACAGTAACATCTAGCAGTATGACTGACAAGACCAAAGTTTATTTGGCGTGAAGAAAGATAAATCTGTGCTTTAGGAATATCGTGCTGACAACTGTGTGGAGAATGGATTAGAGATGAGAGAGACTTGGAAAAGGGAGAACAATTAGGAAGCTACTTCAACAGTTCCAGCATGAGGTCAAAGCATCACTGAAAAGGATAGTAGATCCAGAGCTAGAACAGACCTCAGAGGGAGTCTAGTCCAACTTCCTCTTTTTTTTTTTTTTAGGGGCAATGAGGGTTAAGTGACTTGCCAAGGGTCACACAGCTAGCAACTTCCTCATTTTAAAGGCAAGGAAACTAAGGCCCAGAGAAGTTAAATGTATTCCAGGGTCCCACAGATAGTAGCATAAGAAGAAGTTGAACCCAGACCTCTGATTCCAGAGACGGTGCTCTTTCCATAGTACCACACTTCCTCAGAGATGATGAGACTAAACTTAGGCTGGTGGTTGAGTAGGAAAAGTGAAGGGGAAGTTTATAAGAGCTGTTAGAGAGAGAATGACAAGAACTGACAACTGAATATACGGACTCCAGGTCAAAGTGACCAAGAAGATGACTGGGACTAGGCATTTTCTCCAATCCTCAGGACCTCTTAAACCTCTCCAAAATAGGAATTATGCTCAAGAAATAAAACAAAGCAGTCTGAGAAGGAGCAGCCAGACAGGGAAACATCACAGAAACAGAGGATAGAGTAATCAGGAGGAGAGGGACATCATTAGCATCAAAAGCTGCAGAGAGGTCAAGACAGAATTAGACTGAAAAAAGGTCATAAGATTTGGCAATTAAAAAACCACTAGTAAAAAAAATCATTAGTAACTTAAGCTCATCTTTCTACACTCTTTCCAGTTTCTTATACTCACAGAAATCTGGTTCTTACTGGAAGATACTGCATCACCGACCATAATCTCTGCATGTATTCTTTCTTGTCTCTCAATACACTCTCTCTGTTGCAACTTACAAACTGCCCTCTACCACCATCATTCACATCAACTGTTCCAACTCTGAGTTTACTTCATTTACTTTCACTACTTTTTCAAAGAGTTCAATACTTGGCACACAGTAGGCACTATGTAAATGTTAGCTATTTTTATTATATTATTATACTACTCCAACCTTCCAATGCTATCTTTATTTCACTCTGTCCCAATTTAGGAGGGTGAGGCAGGAAGGAGAAAAAAATAAATCCTTATAAACTGGGGAAAAAAATAAAATAAATGAAAATTACTGACAGCTACGTGGAGGATGATTTGCAATGGAGAGACATTTGAGAGAGAAAGACCAATAAAAAGGCTAATGCAATAGTCTAGGCAAGAAGTGATGAGGGTATGACCTAAGGTAGTATATGAAAGGAAAGAACAGGATGTACTCCTAAGGTGTTGTAATGGTAAGAATAGGATCTGGCAACTAATTGACATGTAAGATAAGAGAGAAGTCAAGAATGATGCCAAGGTTGTAAGTCTAGATGACTGGCAGGAATGATGGGGCCTGTTAGAAAATGGGCAGATTAGGGGCAACTAGGTGGCACAGTGGATAGAGCACCGGCCTTGGAGTCAGGAGGACCTGAGTTCAAATCTGACCTCAGATACTTGACACTTACTAGGTGTGTGACCCTGGGCAAGTCACTTAACCCCAACTGCCTCACAAAAACAACAAAAAAAGAAAAAGAAAGAAAATGGGCAGATTTGGAGAAAAGATAATGAGCTCTGTTTTCTTCATGCTGAGTTTGAAATATCTATGGGACATCAAGGTCAAAATGGCTAACTGCAAGCTGATAACAAAGGACTGTGGCTCCAGAGAGAGACCAGGGGTGGATAAAGAGACCGGAGAATCATCTGCACAGAAAGGAATATCAAAGTCATGGAAGCTGATGAAAACAACCAGAGAGCTTATAGCAAACAGAGAAGATGGACTAGGACAGAGCCACAGGAAACATCCAATTAGTGACTATGACACTGATAAAGTTCTAGCAGAAGAGTTCAAAGGGCACGATGCAATGCACTAGGTGAACTGGGTTGGAACAGGGCTGAGAAAGGGTAGAAAGTGTAATAGGGGTGAGTGATTAGAAACAGGTATCCCTCATCTCCAGATATACCTCAGTTCTGAATGAAGAAAACAAGGCATTGAGTGTCTGTTGCTACAAGCCTCTAGGTCTAAGAAAGCTGAAGGGCTAATGAACTGATGTAAAGTTCAGTATATTTCCTTGTGGTTTCCTCAAGTCTACAGCAATGTGTTATTCCTCTAATTCCTAAACACTTCATTTGTACCACTCATACAACACCTAACACATATCGCTTTGTGCTATAGCTAAGGTAGTCCAGTGGATAGAGTGCTGGGCTTAGAATCAAGAAGACTCTTCTTGAGTTCAAATCTGGCTTTGGGAGCTCACTTAGCTGTGAGACCCTGGGAAAGGCCCTTAACCCTACTGGCCTCAGTGCCCCACATGTAAAATAAGCTGGAGAAGGAAATGGCAAAGCACTCCCAGTATTCTTGCCAAGAAAACCCCAAGTGGGGTCACAAAGAGTTGGACACAACTGAAACAACTAAACAACAAAATAGTTATTTGTGTTTATTTCTAATATTACAAGCCACTTGAAAGAATTCATATTAGCTCTCTGTATATTCTCCACAGCATAGTACAGTTCCTGCCAACATATAGTAAATGTTCAATTAATGTTTAATGAACAAATATTTAAATTCAAAACAAGACTAAACAGACAATGAAGCTAAAGGATATACAAATCTTAGTAGATAAAATTTCTAAAACATCATATTTTAAGGACATAAATGAAACCCTTTAATACAATTTAAACCAAATTAGTGTATTGAGGGAAAGTATGTATTAACCTCAAAATGGCAACTCCAAACATTATCAAATACTAAAATTTCTTTATTTCACATTCATGAAACCTTTTGTATCTAACATTTCCTAATAATTTATGTAAATCAAGCAGATTATCTTCTCACTCCTCACCTCCCACTCTGTCAATGATAAAAGGAAAATTTTAGGGACAAACTGGTATTGGGTTTATTCTGTGGTAAATTCCTCATTGGTCCTTGTACTGGCAATATTTCAACACTACTTGAAGCACTCTCTTCTCAACTCTATGGAGGGAGCATTATTATCCCAGTTTTACAGATGAGGAAACTGAGACTCAAAGTAAATGGAGCTGGCACACATCCTGTCAAGTGCTGAAATAAACCAAAGTTGAGGAATAAAGTATCTTTAACTGCGATAACTGGGCAGCAAACCCACTACCCTATGGGATGTCTAGTGGATTTCCCAATCAAAGAGAGCCATGTCAAAGTTCTTATAGTTTTAGGAGAAGGGGAGGAGACAGTACAAGGTAGCAAGACCTGGTCATGAAACCCCAGTGATCCTTGGCAATCCAAGCAAGGAAAACCACTTTGTTCTGGCTGTTTTGCCCCTCATGACATGAATCTCAAAGGACAGGGGCTGAGATCCAGCTTGAGCTGAGCTCCTCACCTGGCATACTCCCTGGCTGGGGAGACCTAGGGTGTGGTTCAGCTCAACTTAATCAAGAATAGTATCTTAAGAGTAGGAATGTAGGGGCAGCTAGGTGGCACAGTGGATAAAGCACCAGCCCTGGATTCAGAAGGACCTGAGTTCAAATCCAGCCTCAGACACCTGACACTTACTGGCTGTGTGACCCTGGGCAAGTCACTTAACCCTCATTGCCCTGTCAAAACAAACAAACAAACAAAAAAAAAAACTAATAGGAAGAGTAGGAATGTAAAGATATTTCAAGAGAGTGGCAAGTAATATTTCATTTGGTATTAACAATTTCTGTCATTATATTAACAATTTTTCTGTCAATCCCATGACTAATTAGATCCAACCCTGAACTGCAATCCATATTCCAACCAGTCCTCTTCTTCTTCCTACTGTACTATAACAACTCTCTTCTCTATATGTTTCAAATAGTTTTAACTCTTCCATCAGTTTGTTCTGAGACACTTTCCCACCAGCTCTAATGGATTGGTGTTCCTTCTTGTGTGTAAGATGGAGGTCTTATCTGGCTATTTAAATATGAATAAGTGTGAGTCAAGTTTAGATTTTCCTAGTAAATGAATGTTACTAGTGAGGTAATGATATGAATATAAGTAATGCATGTAACAAAGCATGATTAAAGTCAATTTTCATTTGCCAAGAAAAATTTACTACCTCAAATTCAAATGGATTTCTAATCACTAGCCAGTAACATCCTTAGTCACAAGATAAGAGAGGAAAAAAGCTATTTCCTTCCTGAGGATATACTACCAGAAAAGTTAAAAGCTTTCAAATGACTGAATTTTTTCCTCTTAATTCTTGAACATATAATCTTAAACCTTCTTCATTCTTGGATGTGATAACCGAATGTCTGCTTAACTATCAGTACAATTAAAAAATGATTATTTGCTTCAAGGATTGACAGAGCTTCCTAGATAATGGGGGTGGAGGGGAGGATCTAGACTGAGTCAGAAGACTTGGATTCAAGCACAAGAATTTATTAGTGTTCACTAGGTGCCAGGCACTCTGCTAAGTACTGGGTATACAAAAATGAGAAAGAAAACTGTCCTTGTCCTCAAGGTCTTCACATTCTAATGTGTAAATAACTAGATACATACAAGATATAGAGGGAGCACATATAGAAGGTAATTTCAGAGGGGAAGGCACTAAGGGGACCAGGACAGACCCCCAGTAGAAGGAGGGATTTAAGCTGACTTGAAGGAAGCCTAGGAAATGAAGAGGTGGCATTAAGGAGAGAGCATCCCAAACTGGTAAGAGAGTTGATGATCACACGTGATATTTCTTCTTGGATCTCAGTACCAGCCGTCCTCTCCCTCTTAGAATTCCTAGGGAACTTCAAGGCTCAGCAGTTATCCACCTCCTACAGTTAGATCGTATCCATGTTGTTCATTCTTGTATTTGGGCATGCTGCATCCCTTCACTAGATTGTAAGTTCTCTTAAGGCAAGAGCTGTTTTACGTTTGTCTTTATACCACAGTACCTAGCACATAGTAGGCACCAAATAAATACTTGCTGATTAATCTCAAGAGGTGAAATTAAGTTGGGATAACTAGAAAGCCCCACACCTAGATTCCAACAATCAACTTCACAAGTACAAGTTGGGAGAGGTATGCCCCAAGAGTACTTTATCTGAAAAAGATGTGGAAGTTTTAGTTGACTACAAGCTCCAACATATCAACATGACATGACAGAAGAACCAGAAACAGTCGTGCAAGAGCATGCTATTAGGCTGCATTGAGAAAGGCACTGTTTTCAGATAGGGGAATGTGATATTACTCTGCCCTGCTCACTCTGGTGTAGAGCATTGTATTTAATTCTGGGTACCACACTTTAGAAAGGGAATTGGTTAGTTTGAGAGTGTCCAAAGGAGAAGCACTAAGATGATGGAAAGCAGTGAGATCATGTTATATGAAAAATGGCTGAAGGGGAACCATACAATCTTTAGCTTATAAAAGAGAAGACAAAGGGGGACCCTATGGAAGCTGTCAAATATGTGAAGAGCTGTCATATGGAAATGTTTTGCATGACTTCACATGTATAAATGATATACTGCTTGTCTACTCAATGGGTCAGGGAGGGACTGGAGGAAGGAAGAGAATTTGGAATTCAAAATGTTTTAAAATGATCTTAAAAATAAATGGGGGGCGGCTAGGTGGCGCAGTGGATAAAGCACCGGCCCTGGATTCAGGAGTACCTGAGTTCAAATCTGACCTCAGACACTTGACACTTACTAGCTGTGTGACCCTGGGCAAGTCACTTAACCCCCATTGCCCCGCAACCCCCCCCCCCAAAAAAACCCCAAAATAAATGAATGGGGGGCAGCTAGGTGGCCCCAGTGCATAAAGCACCAGCCCAGAATTCAGGAGGACCTGAGATCAAATCCGGCCTTGACACTTACTAGCTGTGTGACCCTGGGCAAATCAGTTAACCCTCACTGCGCCGCAAAAAAATCAATAAAGATAAAAATAAACAAATAAACAAATGTTTTTTTAAAGAGATGTCATATAGAAGACATAATAGGCTGAAGTTTTTTTGTCCCAGAAGGTAGAACTAAGGACAACAGGTGTAAGTTGCAATGAGGTAGTTTTTTTGGCGATCAGGAATGACTTCCTAACAAAAAGAATTCTAAAGATTAATGAACTGGCTCCAGAGGTTGTATATTTCCCTATTCTGAAGGAATTCAAGCAAAGGCTAAATGATTCCTTTGCTCCCCCCTCCCCTAGATGGAAAGCAATCTGATACAGGTTATATATGTACATTAAACACATTAAACATATTTCTGCATTAGTCATATTGTGAAAGAAGTGGCAGGTTGGTCTAGGTGACCTTTGAAGTTTTTTTTTTCCAATTCTGTGAAAAACTACTAACAGAACCAAAGAGGCAAATGTCGCATGATAAAAAATGCACCCCTGAATAGGCAGTAGAACATATAAACCACCTTTCCTTCCCCAGTGTGAGGTACAACTAATTTCTAAAGAATTTATGCTTACGTTCAATTACTCAATAAGGAAGGCTTTTCACAATCAAACACTTAAAAATAAACATGCCCCTGTCAGCCTTTTACCCATTTATTCTGTTGTGGCCATTCCCATTTTGCAATGAAGTCATGCCACAAGCAATTACAAATACATCAAAATTAATGCACTCTTCTACAGTATATCATTAAGAACAAATGATAGCGGCAGCTAGGTGGCACAGTGGATAGAGCACCAGCTCTGGAGTCAGGAGGACCTGAGTTCAAATCTGACCTCAGACACTTGACACTTACTAGCTGTGTGACCCTGGGCAAGTCACTTAACCCCAATTGCCTCACCAGAGGAAAAAAAAAAAAGAACAAATGATAATCAACAGATACTACTTGTGACAAAAACCTCACTTATTTTTTTAAAGTTGTCTCTTAAACTGCTCTCTTCCAGATCCCTTAGTCTAATAATCTACATTTAATTTTCAGACATTTCTTCAAATTTAAACCCCCCCCCCCATCTATTGGAAAAGAGAGCTTGTTAACACAATAATGTTGGACTTGGAATGGGGAAGGCCAGGGTTCGATTCCTGACTTTGCAATCTATTACTTATTAGCTGTGTGACCTTCAGGAAGTCATTTTCCAAGGAAACTGAAAGCCTCAGTTTATATATGATATAGATAATATCTTATATAGAAAGAGAGATAATATATCTAATAATTATATCATATTATATAGATAATAATTGCAACTATCTCAGTGTTGTAAGGATCAAATGAGCAAAAATATGTAAAGTCTATTGCAAATCTTAAAATGCTAAATAAATGCTATTAGTATAAGGCTAGTGAAAATATTAGAAAAAGATTTAGTTGGGGCAGCTAGATGGCGCAGTGGATAAAGCACTGGCCCTGGATTCAGGAGGACCTGAGTTCAAATCCAGCCTCAGACACTTGACACTTACTAGCTGTGTGATCCTGGGCAAGTCACTTAAGCCTCATTGAAGAAAAGGAAAGAAAGAAAGAAATTTAGTCTATGTTACAGTAAGGTCATAAGATAATTCATTACAGTGACTTGGACAAAGTTATAGATACAATTATATAACAAACCCCAAATCACATTCAAATAAGTTACAATGGAATTTTTAAATTATAAGTACACTGTAAAAGATCAGTTAACTGTAGCTGATGAGGAAAGACCTGCCACAAAAAGTGAAAATTTCGAATTAAAGAGAAGTTTCTGCTACTTGAAACTCATCAAATATAAACTCTATTTAGCATTTAGAGCTCTTTGCAACCTCGCCCCAACCAACCCTGGGGTAGCTTGGCTTAGAGAGAGAGAGAGAGAGAGAGAGAGAGCGAGCGAGCTCTAACTAAACTTGGAGTCAGGAAGATTTATGTTCAAATACCACCCCAGACTTTAAACTAGCTTTGCAACCCTGAGAAAAGGTCATTTAATTCCCTAAGCCTCAATTTTCTCATCTGTAAAATGAGAGGGGAAAGGAAGGGAATAAACATTTATATAATACCTACTATGTGCCAGGCACTGTGCTAAACACTTTACAAATATTTTATCATTTATCTCATTTTACTCACAACACCACCAATATTCTAACCTTCATTTTACAGAAGAGGAAAACTGAGGCAAACATCGGTTAAATTATCTACCTAGGGGTAAGTGTTTGAGACCAGAGTTGAATTCAAATTTTCACCACTCTAGGCCCAGCACTCTAGCCAACTTCCCAACTGCCTCTCAAGTATCCCAAATGGACAATAAGAAATTAATTGGTGACTTTCTATTTAATTGAAAGAGAACTTAAAAATACTCAAGGCTCCAGAATTTCTAGCCTGTACTAAATACAGTATTTTTTAAAAGAGTAATCTGATTGAGATAAAAAAAAAAGCACAAGTTATGAGTTTCCATAAGGTCAGCAGTTCTCCATTGATAACTCCCATCACCCCCTACTAAAACTCCCTTTGCAGCATTCCATCATATCGTTTATGGGAAAACAAACAAACAAACAAAACCCAGCCACCCTTCTTCCATGCATATAAAGAATTTGATGAAATAAACTTAAGAGCAAAAGTTGTTGTTTTTTTCTTTCCAGGAAGAAGCCGGGACATGACTGGCAATGACTAATTCTCAATGCTGAGACAAAAGTCAATTTATGGGAAGAAAAGGATTGCTAAACTACAGAAACTGGGAACTTAAAATCCAAAGAGAAACACTTAGGACAAAAAGAGAGTCAAGTAAATAACACCTGGTCTTTTTATTCTACCTTCTAGTGTTTCTAATATCCTAAACTAGTAAATTTGTATGGAGGTCCCACCTCCAAATCACCAGTCCCACCTACAGGACGACAATGCCCCCAAAGCATTAACTCTGCTTTCAGGACCAGTCAGGGGGTGGGAGTGGGCGCGGTGCTTGGGCTTCTTATTTCCAGACATAGTTTTACACTCAACTCACAGGCTTAGGGGTTTAACCTTGAGAGTTCAGATGATGTGAGGTCAGAACTAGAAGGGATGGGGGGGGGGGGGAATAAAGGCCCGGAGCTGAGAACTATGTGAAAAGGAGAAAGGAAGCTACAGGGGAATGCTTGGGGTAAAAACAATGTCGGGATTCTGAGTAAAGCGGGACAAGGGGAGGGATGGGGGAAAAGGGACAGGAACTGGGGTACAGAGGGGAGAAAGGGACGGGGGGAGGCGCCCAGGGCAAAGCACCTGATAAAGGAATGGGGGGAGCCCAGGGTATAGAGGGGTAGAAGCCTGGGCTAAAGTAGGGGGGGTGGGGGCCCAGGCTAAAGCTCCTGGTCAAGGGGTGGGTGGAGCCCAGGGTACAAAGGATTGAAAGCCCGGGATAAAGGGGCGAGGAGAGCCTAGGGTAAAGCGCCCGGTAAAGGATGGGGGCAGCCCGAGATCCAGAAGAGTGAAAGCCTGGGGTAAAGTGAGGAAGGAGTGCAGGGTAAAAGGGTGGAAGGGGCCCGGGGTACTGAGGGATGGAAGGCTGGGGCAAAGTGGGAGGGGGGAGTTTGGGGTACAGAGGGGTAGAAGCCTGGGGTAAAAGAGTGGGAGCCTGGTGCAAAGGGAGGGCTAAAGTTAGAGGAAGGAGGGAGGAGATCCGGAGGGGATGGCTCCCGCCCAGAGACCCCAAGGCCTGTCCCAAGCGCAGCCCTTCCCCTGCCCCAGGCTCCAGTGCGCCGCGCCCCCTGCCCCCTCGGGGAAGGAAAGGGACAAGCCAGATTCCCCAAAGGGAACAGGGAGGCCACGCACCTGACTGCGCCGCTCCCAGGGCCGGCCCCAGACAGGCAAGCAGCAGCAGCCCCAGCAGCCGCCGCCGCCGCCGCCGGTGGCGTCCCAAGGCGCAGGAGAACAAATCCATGCAGGTTCTTTCCTGGGGCTTCGCTTACTGCTTCGTCGCCTCTGCTTCCTCCATCATCCCAGACTCGACCCGGAGCGCTAGAGGCAACGCGCGCAAGCGCACACCAATCCAGGTTCCAAGTCCCACGGGGACCGAGTCGCGAACAAGGCGGCCCGCCCATTTGGCGGGCCACGCCCCATACACAGATCCTTTTCCCTCCCCTTCTTTCTCCGCTCTTCCTTTTCACGTGAGACTCCGCGAGGGCCAATGAGGGAGTGTCCATCACGAGGCTCCGCCTCCGGAAAGCCTTGAGGAGGGGGTGTGGGGGGGCTCCAAGTGAGGGCTTCCATTGGCCGGCTCTCGGCGAAGGGCGGGGTCGTGCGGCGCCGACCAGCTTCGGCGAGGCGGCCTAGGCGGCTCCGCTGTGCCGGGGCCTGGATTTCTAACCCCGGCCGGGTGACGGCGACCAGCCCCCGGGAGGATGGTGTTGGGGGGTTTCCCGGTGAGCTACCTGCTGCTGTGCGGCCAAGCGGCGTTGCTGTTGGGAAACTTGTTGCTGCTGCACTGTGTGTCGCGGAGCTTATCGTACAACACCACGGCCGAGCCCGAGGCCATGGCCACCGGACCTGCGGGCACGGCCCGCCTCGAGGGCCCCGACACGCAGATGCTGGCGTACACGGATCCCCGCTCCCCGGTCATTCTGTGCGCCTTTCTGTAAGCGGCCCAGGCTTCGGGAGGCGGGGGAGCGAGCGAGGGCTGGAAAAGGATGCGCAGGACCCTGTCCAGTCCTTCGGCCGCCGCCGGGGAGGAGGGTGACCCACAGACCCCAGCTGCTTTCCTGCTCTGAGCATGGAAGGGCAGGTGACGGATGGGGCTGTCGGCAGTTGGTAGTTGGGTTCCTTGCTAATGCAAGAGGGGTTGGTGCACTCTCCAGGTCTGCAGGGCCAGGTGGGAACTTGGCTTTGGGGCAAGCCCTGGGCTAGAGGAAATAGGGGTGGGCTGACTTTTTGTGCAAAGTCGAATAACTTAATTTCTCAAGGATTTATAAATCAGCCCTGTAGTAAATGCCTATTGCTGTGTAAAACTGAAGATGCTAAAAAAAAAAAAAAAGTCCTTGCCCGCAGGGATTATACACCTTCCCTCCACCCCCCAAAAAATAACGACAAACAAACACTGAAACCTCTAGTTATCTCTTCCTTTGTCCCATATACATTCTCCTGGCACAGGGGTCACCCTTGGTTCTTAAAAGGTTCAAATTTGCAAGTTCTTGAGTACCTTCAAAGGGAGGAATTGGATCAGAAAAACCTTCCAGATGAGCCACCAAAGGAGATGAATTTGGGGAACCACTGCATGAAGATGTCCAATAAAATAGGAAGGAGTTGCCATCTAGCCTAAACATTTAGTGAAATATGTTCTGATGGGGTAAATTAAACTGGGAAATCCATAGCATTGGGAAGATAATTTTGATACCTTGATGGCTTCAGGTATGGAATCCAAGTTAAGAGTAGTTAAGACTGTAAAGGATACAATTTAATAGGGATAAAGTACTAGGTTTTACTCCGATTCAGAAAATCAGTTGTGCAAATACATATAGGATGAAGAATATGTGACTATAGAGCAAATTGTACCAGGAGTCCCCCCAGGATTTTGTGAATTACAAGCTCCCTGTGGAAGTTAGCCCCAGAGCATGGCAGCCACAAGTTAATTTTGTCTAAATGGGTAATAAGAGAAACAAAATGGGGAAGGTTATAGTTTCATTGGCCCTTGCCCTGGTCAAACCACTTCTTAAGTATCCTCTCTGTTTCTGGGTATCATGTATAATAATAGATAGCATTTATATAGCAATTTAAGGTTTGCTAAGCATTTTTACAAATATCATCTCATTGATCCTTACAAGAACCCTGAATGGTAGGTACTATTATTATCCCCATTTTACAGATAAGGAAACAGAATCAAGAGGTTAAATAGTATTCCATTACAATCATATATCACACAATTTATTCAGCCATTCCTCAAACTGAGTCAAATAAGAGAGTAAGGGTCAGACAGCTAGTAAGTGTTTGAGAACAAACTTGAATCTAGGTCTTCCTGACTCCCAAGTCCAATGTGCTCTACTCACTATTCCACCTAGCTGCTTAGAGGAATTGACCAACTGGAGCTTACCCAGAAAAAAGCAATCAGTATTGGTCGAGGCCTCAAAACCATTCCACGGGAGGATTTGTTGAAGGACCTAAGGATGTGTAGCATGGTAAAGAGTAATATAGGCATATTATTTCTATCTTGAAACATTTGAAAAGTTGTCATGTCAAAGAGGGATTACATTTGTTCAGCTCAAGCAGAACTTGGACTGTAAGTTGTAAGTTATAATTTAATAATAATTTATACGTTAAGAATTTAATTAATTGCAAGTTAAAATTAGAGCTGTCCAAAAGTGGACTCAGTAGCTTCTAGAGTCAGGGGGTTCCTTGTCATTGAAGTTCTTTAAGCAGATGCTGGATAATCACTTGTTGAGGTTGTTGGAGGTGTTTAGAAGACTTGGGTTCAAATCTGGCTTAGGACAGTAATTACCTGTATGACCTTGGACAAGTCACATAAACCTTGGACTTCTGTTTCCTCATCTATAAAATGAGAGATTTCTTCCAGATCTAGATCTATCATGCAGTGTACTCAGAGGTTCCTTCCAATATTAAGATTCCATAAGTCAACTTGTTACAGAACGTTATGATGACCAGTAGTAAAATCCTGAAAGGTCATTATAATTTTTTTTTTCTTTTTTTAGTAAGGCAGTTGGGGTTAAGTGACTTGCCCAGGGTCACACAGCTAGTTAGTGTTAAGTGTCTGAGGCCAGATTTGAACTCGGGTACTCCTGAATCTAGGGCTGGTGCTCTATCCACTGCGCCACCTAGCTGCCCCAAGGTCATTATAATTTGCATTGAGACTCTGCCACCTGACCCACTATTCTCAGATCATAAAAGAACATTTCAAAAGGAGCATATTTGATCCCTCTTTGATGAGTCTAACAGACAAAGGTTTGTGATTGGAAGAAAAATGGGGAAATTTCCAGTGTTTGGGATGAAGGAATATGCAAGATAAACAGCTATATACAAAGGTCTCTTAACAATGTTCATTTTACTGGTGGTTTACAGGCCTGATGAATTTATAAAATGTGATGACCCTGTGGATCATGTTGGAAACTCAACAGCTTCCCAGGAACTGGGTTATGGGTGTGTCAAGGTGAGTTTTTAATAAACTGTTCCACATAGAATATTCTAAGTATTCTCACACAAATGACTGGCACTTTGTGGTAAATACCATTCATAACTTTTATTTTTGAAAGAAAAAATGCAGTTTAAATTCCATTACAATAGACATCAAGGGAATATACAAATTGTTTTGTTGTAATGAATATTACCATAAAACAAATTTCCAAGTCCAAGGGCTGTAGGTAAAATGAAGCAAGACATTTAACCTCCCTTAATAGAGGTACAGTTTCTCAGCAAAAGCTGCCCATATGTCAAAACCAATCTCCCTTTGATTTAGGCCTGCCTTTGACTTCTTGAAATCAACAGAAGCTTTTGGATTTTTTTTTCCAAAACCCATCATCAGCCATAAATCAGAACATGTCTTTAACGAAAGCTCAAAGAAGAGCTATTTTACTCTCCAGGTGAGACAACAAACTAGGCAGTAGAAGGAAAACCATTTACCATCTTGAATTAGCCTCTGAAAAATACTTGTGACCTTCAGACTCAGGGTGGATGATCTGACCAGTTAGGTTTTTCTCCCTTGAGTACTGTTTTTTGAACCTAAACTATTATTAACTCTTGAGTAGTTAGGTAGTTTTTTTCCCCTCAGTGCTCAAATGAATCTGTAATCTGTTCTATTTGAGAGTTCCTTCCAACAATGCAGATCAAAGTCTACACATGCCAGGCTATCCCATGTGGCTCTTATCCAGGTCCTCCCACCCATCACCTCTAGGAGGGCTACCAATATTCTGGAAGGCTTTCTTACTTTCTCCTGACATTGTAAAAGTAGCAGTGGAGTGCATTGGCTGTCCATTCATCATCCATCTTCCTATTATTTTTCTTCCTATCACATAATTCCTTAATGTCTTTTACTCTTTTCTCAGAATTCTTCATTACTTATAATTTATAACCTGCTCATACCCACCATGTGCTTCTCAATTGATCTCTGTGTGATACTTTTTTTTTTTAAGAGAAAATTATACTTCAATTTGCATTCAGTTTATCAGTTATCTCCCTGGAAGTAGATAGCATTTTTCATCACAAGCCCTTAAGAATTGTGTTGGATCATTGTATTGATCAGAATATCTAAGTCTTTCATAACTGATCATCATTAACAATATTGCTATTACTATGTACAATGATCTCCTGGTTCTGCTTATTTCACTTGGCATTAATTCATATAGCTCTTCCCAGATTTTTCTGAAACCATACTCCTTGTCATTTCTTATAGCACAATAGGTTTCCATAATAGTCATATACCACAACTTATTCAGCCATTCTTTAATTGGTGGGCATCCCCTCAATTTCCAATTCTTTCACACCACAAAAAGAGCTGTTATAAAAATTTTTGAATATATAGGTCCTTTCCCTTTTTGTTTGATCTCTTTGGGATACAGACCTAGTAGTGGTATTGCTGGATCAAGGGATATGCACAAAGGCATATGCCTTTGGGTATAGTTCCAGATTGTTATCCATAATGGTTAGACCAGTTTACAATTCCACCAACAGTTCATCATTTTACCTATCTTAAACTGTGGGTCAAGACCCCATATGGGGTTACATAACTGAATGTGGGGGTTATGAAAAATTTGGCAACAGTAAAAGGTTATATATACTTATTTTGTATCCCTGACTCTGTGTAAAAATTTCTTTTTTTCTTACATTAGTTTTTTAAGACTTTGTGTTCCAACTTCTCTTCCTCCCTCCTCTCTCTCCATCCCATTCCCCCCGCCCACACTCAAGCAATTCAATGTAAGTTTTGCATGAGTAGTCATCTCCACTCTGTAAAAATTTCTTGGGCAAAAGGGGGTCAGGAATGGAAAAAGTTTAAGAAGACTTGCTCAACTACACTACAATGCACACACACACATATGTGTGTACATACAGAGAATGAGGTTGTCCATCCAGTTACATGTTGAAAGTGTGGGCAAAAAAACCTTCATCCCAATTGTCTTTCTTATATAGATAGATAGGCCAGACTATTTTGAATGATTACAGATTTAATCCAGGTCACTCTACATTGTCCTTGGGCTTGAGGCAGTCAGCACAATGTAAATAAATGACAAAGAGAAACATCAGGAGAACCTTACCATCCATGGGAAACTCCTCTTTAACCCGGGCAGTTTGTTGGATCTTCTCTATTACAATTGGGAGCACTTTGGAAAGGCTACCCCTCCCTTTTTGTTCCTTGCTTGGTCTGTTACCAGAAAGTTGTTGAATAAAATTATTGCTGTTTTTATATCTTTCACTGAATTTTGAATGAGTTTGATATCTCAATAGGAGGCACCTTGTTAAAAAATAATTTTGTTCTACCAAAGCAAATGCTTTTTTGTAACCAACAATGAATATAACAGAATCTTACATTTTCTGTATCATTTAGTTAGTTGTGAAATGATAAAGTTGTGGTCTCTGTTGTCTATTTTCTGATAATAACTTCATCAAGTATGCTCCTGATTCCTGTATAGATAATTCCCAGAAAGATTTTGTATAGATAGGAGAGTAGGGATATAGGTAAGTAGTTATTGGTGTTCTCTCTGCCATCTTTATTGAGATTAATATGGTCTTAATTTATTTTTTGTTTTTGTTTTTCTCCATGCCTTTGATAATGTCTCATTCTGATACCCTGTATTTAGATCCTAACTGCATTCACAATTGTGTTGTCTCCAACATGAATGACCTCTTTTTATATTTGGTCCAATCCATCAGCTTTTCCATCTTTGTTCTCTTTAGTACATGCCTACCTTTTCTTTAAGTCCATATTGTACTGTGATGTTACAATCAAAGTGTCATGATTCCCTTGCTCTCAATGAAGAAATGGTTTGTTATAATTATTTTTTACAGATATTTTTCATTTTTCTTCTCTTTGTAGTTCTTTTCCATTTTCACCTTGTAATGCCCTTGGAATGATTTGACTTAGTAGAGGACAAAATCAGTTTAAAATCTCTGCTTCCCTCATTTGCAAAAAAAATCTGTTCATAATCATCTATCACCCTTTTCCATTAGATTTTTTTTTATTTTTCAACATTTGTTTTTATAAGATTTCTAGTTTCAAATTTTTCTCCATCCCTTCCCCTCCCCAAGACAGCAAGTAATCTGATATAGGTTTCCATTAGATTTTACAAGTCAGTTTTCATTCTAGCCATGTTTTGCCTTTGGCAGCCATTTCTCTCTTTAGTGAATAAGTCAGATGTTTTGTAAGTAAGGCTCTTTTGCAGGGTGGGGGAATCTTTTGTCCTCCTTGTTGTGGCAATTAATTTACAATTCCTAAATTTCTGTATAAAGTTATTATAGTTAGTGTCTATGGCATTTCTATTGTCCATTTCCCATTTTTTATTTCCATTTACTTGTTTAAGTAGTTCAGAATTTAGTTGTTCTAAATGTGCATCTTAGCTTTTTCTCATTATCCGTTCTTGTTTTTTACTAATTGTGATCTAAACTTTCACAAGTTAATGATCTCACTATATATAAAAGGCTGACAGATAATTCCCATATCAAAAACAAGTCTTTCCCTGTATATTAAATAAAATCTGTTGTTTGATGTTATTTAATGCTTGTTACATCCTTGTTGTTTAGTCATGTCAGTCATGTCTGACTCTTTGTGACCCCATTTGGGGTTTTCTTAACAATGATAATGGAGTGGTTTACCATTTCCTTCTCCAGCTCATTTTACAGATGAGGAAACAGGCAGATAGGGTTAATTAATTTGCCCAGGGTCACAGACCTAGTAAATGTCAGAGGGCAGATTTGAATTCATGAAGATGAGTCTTCCTGATTCTAACCTCAGCACTGTAGCCACTTCACTACTTAGTTACCTGCTTGCCATATCCAGTGCCTACCAATTATTTTCTTGAAGAAGATGTTTGTGATCTAGTAGAGTTAGGTTTCTGTGTAGTATACCAATCTTTGGCTTTTCTCATTCTATATTCCTCAGCCATGTTTTCCCATTTATTAGATAACTGAGTGATGCACTGGCTAGAATGCTGGGCCTGGAGTCAGGAAGACATCAGTTCAGATCTAGCCTCAGACACTTATTAAGTTTTGTGACCTCAGACAAGTCACTTAAACCTGTTTTTGTCTACTGTAATATGGGGATAATAATAATGATAATACCTCCCAGAGTTGTTGTGAGATTCCAATCAGATAGTAATTGAAAAGTGCTTAGCACAGTAAATGCTATATAAATGTTAGCTTTTGTTATTATGTATTTGCCCCATCCCCACTTTTCCCCAATTTTGCATGTCAAGACTCATGATTCAACTCTTCCAACACTATGTCTTTTTGTTGGTCCAGTTGGACAGTCAGAATTTATTGATGGTCTAAAAAATATGTGATTCTTAGTGCTCTAGATCCCTTTTCTCACAACTCTTTCCATCATATCTGCAGAGATGGAAAGGGTCTTCACAGAACTGAGGATCATATTATGTTTTTATTTGTTTCCTGAGTTACTGTGGCCCAAAATATTCACCAGGCTTCTGGTGATGTTCCTTTCTGTAGTTTGCTAGGTTGAGCCTTGCAAGACAAACTCAATCTGTTCCCAAGTCTTACCAGAAGCCTTTCAAACATGGTAGAACCTATCAGAGCTTAGGTTCTGTTGGTATAGCCTTGGAGAACCTAAGATCACCTCCATACAGTAATGAGTCACTAAAGTAAGACTTTGTGAAAGTTCTTTTTTATCGCAGTAAGTTACCATTCTATGGATGAGATTTTTTAATGTATTTTTAATACTAAATTACATATTAGAAACTTTTTAGTCATTCAGTCTTACACAAGAACCTACCGTATGTTAAATACTGAAGGTACAATGAGACCAACCTACCAAGTTTTGGAATTACTTCATTACAGTGAAGTTTTGTTCTAATTATAAAGGGATCTAACTTTGAGTTAGTGTCATCTTGGATGTTGAATCCTCAAAAGGGACTAAAAAGGAGGCTTAAGACAGAAAGAGAAAAGAAAGAGTAGGGTCAGAAAGAATGTCTGGCAATTAATTAGTAATCTTAATGTACTGTTTTATGTTTCTTTGAAATACTAGTAAATTATTTGCACTCTCTTCAGATGAATCCTGTGTTAATTTGTCTATATGTTGAACCCTTCCAATAGACTACAAGTCCCTGGAGAGAAGGAAGTCTTTTGTTTTTTTCTTTGTATCCACAGCATCTAAATGTTACATTACTACCTATACGTTAGGTGCTTTTCTAAATATTTCTTGACTTTAATTCCTAGGTCTGACAGAAAACTGACAGTTCAACAGACATCAAATTCATATGCTTAAAGACAGAGCATTGGATCAGATAATTCCTTGATATCCATGCAGTTCTGTTCTTCCATGATTGCATGTCATTATATAAAATATGGATATCTCAAATTGTTTTAAAATTGCAAATTCATAAATATTTTAGTCTATTCATTTTTCTAGAAGTATTTAATATTAATCATCTTTAACATTACATAAAACAAACAGCATTTATTTCATTTCTTATACTTTCTGTGTGTTACTGAAGAAGTTAACACTTAATTCCCTGAGCAACTTTGTGAAACAAAATGATTGAAAACAATAAAAAATACAGAACACATAGGGTAGACCTATCAGAATTCAAGGAGTGAGTTAGCGCCCTGTACCCAAACATACTGAAAGTAATTAATATTTTTAAAGTTTGATAAGTTATTTTTGGTTCCATAGTTTGGTGGCCAAGCCTACAATGATGTGGAACATACTTCGGTACAGTGCTACGCCCTGTATGGAATTGAATGTGCCGGCCCTAGAAGCTTCTTAAGAGAGAATAAACCCTGTATAAAGTGAGTGTTACCTTGAAAATGATTAGTTTGAAGTTCTTCCCTTTCTCTCTGTCTTTAGTTTGTCATTGCTTAACCTGACTTTTCCTGTTAACTTAGGTTTTGAAGGTTGAATGTAGCTATTTTGGTACATAAGTCAAACTTGAGCAATATGGTAAAGTGAGAAAAGTTCTCTGGGGATTGGAAAGCCAGAGGCCTTAGTCTCAGCTCTGTCACTAACTGTGAGTACAAAGAGCATAGGATTGGAAGTTAGAGGATTTGGGTGCTTCTGCGAACTATGTCTGGGAACTTGGGCAAGTCACTGTGCTTTCTGAGCTCCAATTTCCTTCCTCATTTGTAAAATGAGGGCGCTGATTTCTTAAGTCCCTTCCAATTCTGAATTTATGAAATGTGCAGCCAGGGTTAGCCATTCTTCTTCTCTGAGCCTAAGTGTCTTCTGTGTACTAGGTGACTTCTAAGGCCCTTTCCAACTGTCGGAGTTTATAGGCATAAATCCTACCCTGGCAGTTCCTGTAGTATCAGAAGGAACTGAATAAGGAAGCAGGCTTCTCCCACTGAAGCTCACTTTATTTATAGTTAAACAGAAAACATATGCTTAGGGTCTCAGAATATAAACTCACCCTTCAGGCTAAAGCAAGATAGGGAATGAATTTATTTATGGCTTAATCTTAGAGCAGTTAATGAAGCTAGGCAGTTAATGGTATTGCATTTTATTGTGGAGAGAAGATCCTGTGAATGAACATGTTATAGCAATTGTTATCACAGAATAATCTGAAAAAATGATAATTCAGAGGCCTTAGAGAAATTAGACTAAAGTATGACAAGCCTTCCTAGAATAAATACAGCCAAAAAGAGCTCTAAACCACAGAAAGCCTTATATCCATAATCATCTATGCATTTCAATTTCACTGAAGCCAGTAACTATTTGAACTAATAGTTTCATGATACTGTAATTGGTAGAATTTATCTTGGAATTTAGAGAAATTTCTCTGGCTTCCACCAGAGGGAACCAAAGTTAATTATTATAGCATAATACTACCTTTCTATCATTTCATTTGGGCTGCAAACATTTTAACTTTCACCTAGTAAAGAACCTTTTTAAAAAATTTTTTCTAGGTACACTGGACACTACTTCATAACCACTTTGCTCTACTCCTTCTTCCTGGGATGTTTTGGAGTTGATCGCTTCTGTCTGGGACATACGGGTACAGCAGTAGGGAAATTGCTGACCCTTGGAGGACTTGGGATCTGGTGGTTTGTTGACCTTATTTTGCTTATTACTGGAAGGCTGATGCCTAGTGATGGCAGCAACTGGTGTACTGTTTACTGAAGAGAACTAGACTTGTTGAGAGTTGATGAGGCATGGGAAAGTGAATGACCTTTCTCCTGACCTTGGCTCTACAAACTACAATTTCTTCCACCATCTCAGACTAAGTTATTGTTTTATCCTTTTTAGAAGAGAATCTGCTGGGACAATATTGTTGGACTTTAGGTTTGGAAGCCAGCTCTTAAGTTGCAGTCTGGAAATGATAAACAGTGCTCTGAAAAATCAACTTTTTATCTACAGAAAAGAAGGTATAAGTATGCTTGTTCAGATGTAAGCAGCAAAAGGCTTTCTATACCTTTTTGCATGCCTTCCCTCTACAGTAGTATGCCTTCGGTCTTTTGGAACTTATATTGAAATGTTAACAAAGTGAGCGTTTTTAGAATGTACCTGGCCCGTCATGCTCCCTGCACAAGAAGATACCTGAGATGAACCCAACTATTGAAAATATCTTCAGCAAATGGTGGAAATTGAAGTAGCTTTTAATGAATACCAAAACTGTTGACTTCATTCTTATGTTCTATAAAACATTTGGCCAAACAGAAAAACTGTAAAGGTATATTGTCATTTGAACAAGCAAAGTGAAGCCTCTACTTCAGTGTATTATAAGAACCAAGCTTTCTGAACTGCTGTTCACAGCCCTTGGGTGTCACCATTGTGCCCCAGTGGTGTTATCTACTGTGTATGGATGACTTCATTAAAATTGTGTTTTTAAAGAGATGTCTGAGTGATGTATCTGAGATCAGATATTTCTCTTGGAAGAGATTTCCCCTCTCAAATTCTGGACCTAGTAACGAATAGAAGAATCACTTCTCGTATAAGGGCTTTCACATAAATAACAAATGAAAATTTATGATGAGGAAAGTTATGGTTCAAGTCTTCATGTACTAGGAATGAAAAACAGGTTTCTGCACTAAGAATTTTCATTCATTCAACAATCATTTATTAAGTGCCTGCACTGTTCCAGGCAATGTGCTCAGCTTACAAACCAAACCAAAAGTAAATCCAAAACCAAAGCAGTCCCTAACCTCAAGAGGTTTACATTTTATTTTGAATACTGGGGAGAAAGTGGAAATCAAATACAGAATTGTAGAATTTTAAAGCCAGAAAGGACCTTGGAGGTCATAGAGGTAGTATGAACCGGTAGAAAAAGTGGTGAGTTGAGTTTAAGGAGAAGGGCACCAGCTTGAACTTGCTCTGGAAGCCAGTTGTTAAATTTTCATTGTGAGCATTTACAATTCTGAGATTGGCAAAAATTACAAGTCAGTGCTTGATTTATTGTTTTTATGATTGTCTAGGGAGCAGCTAGGTGGCGCAGTGGGTAAGGACTGGCCCTGGATTCAGGAGGACCTGAGTTCAAATCCAGCCTCAGACACTTGACACTAACTAGCTGTGTGACCCTGGGCAAGTCATTTAACCCTCACTGCCCAGCAAAAAAAAAAAAAAGTATTGTCTAGAGTTAAGAAAGTGTTAATGCAGATTAAATTTAAAAGTGTGTGTTGTCCCATTCCTCCCCTGCCCCAACTAGTTGTTAAACATTTACCAAGCACATTGTTGAAGGAAATCCACATTCTAACCCAGCTATATGACTTGGAGCAAATCCTTTCCTCTTAAAAATGAGGAATTTGAACTCAATCTCAAAATCCTTTCCTACTCTATAATTTTATGTTCTTCCCATAGAGTGTTTTGGTTTGAGGATTTTGCCCCCTACCCCCTCTCAGGTGTGTATTGTGTCTACTTAAACAATAGTACTTAAAAGTCTTCCTGTAGACTAAAGCCATCGATTGGGGTATTTGGTCCAGTTTTCCCATTCACAAAAGACTGGAGACAACCCTTTCCTCTTAATAATGCTGTTGTGTTTTGAATTACAAATGATTTTAAGGCTTAAAAACTCACCTTTCCTGCATTTAATAATTGCTAGCATTTATATAGCATTTTAAGGTTTACAAAACACTCTACATAGATTATGTCATTTTAACTTGACAACCACCACGGGATTTGGAGACAAAGGACACGAGTTTGGTTTTGACTCTTTTGCTTCCAGTGTATGTGACCTCAGGCAAATCATTTCTTTCTGTGGATCTCAGTTTCTTTATCTACAAAATGAATTCAATGAACCAGTAGGAGACCCTTTCCAAATCTAAATCTTCTGATCCTATTAAGTAAGCAACAAAATTTGACAATGACATCAAAGGTAATGATGAAGATTGTGTTGGAAGAGAGGCCCCTCCCTAGCCCCTACCAGAGAGAGAGGGCTTGCCTGGTCTAGGTTGCCAGCGCTATGCCCTCCCTCCAACTCCATTTAGGGCCTTTACTGACTATACACAGCCACCCCACTTCAGTCATTTCCAGGCTTTGGAAAAATGAAAAGTGGCTTTTCACAAGGCGAGGGGCCTCTGGCTTAGATCTCCTTTAGGAGTAAAATATAAAACTGTTCCCAGTCAAGTTGGGTTTAATTTCTTTATAAATTCTCTAAATAATTTAAGTTCAAATTTTGCTCCATTAACAGGAGTATGCACTTTGGTGTCCTCTTCTTCTGTTTGTGTGACAAAGAATTTCCTAAAATTGGTTTCCAAAGGAGATAAGAGTTTTATCACCAGATATCTTTGAGCAGATACTGGATGACTAGTTGTTGGGAATGGTGTAGGGGGCATACTTGAACATTTACTAGATGATTTCCAAGGTCACTTCCAACCAAGAGATTTTGTGGTTTCTTAATTTCTCTGAACCTGTTTTCCTCATTTATAAAATGGCCATAACCATACTTTTAGTCCAAGTTGTAGAGAAGGTACTGCCCTGCATTGGTAGAGTGTTCTTCACCTGAGAGTTCCCTATACCCATGAAATCACAAGTCCAGTGCTTATCCCTCTCACTTATAACCTCACAGGAGGATTATGAGAGAAGCACTTTGTAAACCTTAAAGCACTATATGGATATAAATTATTATTAGAAAAGAATAAATGTTTACCTAATCAGAGCTCTAGATGGAATGAGCAAAAGGATTTATTTTCTAAGGAAGAAGACCCCCAAGTCTTTGGGCCATCTTCAGTATGAACCAAGTAGTATAAATTCAGTTTTGCTAGATAAATTTGTCTCTAAATGGGAGCTCTGGTTAATTAATTATTTCAGGGATGATTGTCAGGACCACATCCTCATTTCTCCGACGAACCACTAAGGAAATGGAGTCACTCTCTTTCACAGCTTCAATGACATCTGTGATGGAAGTGACAGGTTGTCCGTTTATGCTGGTAATCACATCATGGTTTCGCATCCCAGAGCTGGGGGAAAAGATGAAAGTAGAAAACTAGAGAAAAGGCTTTTGTCTTTACTAGATAAGAACCACACAAAGCTTGGAGACAGTTTTGCTTTATTCATCCTGGAGGATGGATTGTGTTGGGAAAAATTAATCTCCAGTTTTAGACACCCACTAGCTTTCCAACATCCTACTCCTACAGGTAAGTAAACAAATGGCAAATTTCCCCTGGATTTTCTCTTACCCATGAGCTTCCCCATTAGGCTAACTCATTGACCCCAAGCGAAAGTAAAAAGTAGTTAGGATAGAAATATGTTTTTTCCCTAAATATATAATCTAAATATATAATCTGTTTGGCCCTGATAGAAAGTTATCTGGCTCTTTTCTCTTTTCAAAAAAAAAAATTACTAGAACTAGAGAACATAGTAAGCTGAACTGTAGGCTGTGCATTGAATGATTCTAGAACTGTAGGGTTCTGTCTCTAGCTTCCTTTCTGAAGTGAAACTGGTCAGCAAAGTTATAGGGCATAAACCCAGTTCATTGGTTTCTTTTAAGGGACTAAATCATCAACATGTAGAATCTGTTGTTCTCCATGTGGAAGAAGATCAAATGTTAAATACATCAATAGAAATGTTAATAGAGTTGTAGCTATGCTAATGTTTCTGTCTTCTGAGATGTGACCTTCTCTGGAGATTCTATCCAGTAGATTATTTCCTTGGTGGGAGAGACTCATAAGAGATTGGGAGGCCCAGGAGTGGTTCTGGATACTATGAGAAATGGAATTAAAAAGGAACTTGAGAAATTGTAGAAAAATAATAGGTTTAGAAAAGATGGAAAAAAGTAGAGGAGTTGAGAGGTTTAAGAAGAAAAATCAGAACTTTTAGAACTGGGTCAATTTAGGATTGCTCTGACTATGTGTCTCTGTGTTCAGTAATGCAAGATACTAAGGATAATTCTTTGTTTAGAATCTAAGGTAGAAGGCTGTCCTAGGAAGAACAGTTTTGAGCTAGAATGAAGGCAAAAACTTAAGAACCAGACAGAAGGAAGCTTGCTTTCCTGTAACAGAGAAACAGTTGGCCTTAGATTGGAAATTAGAAGTTAAGGAGAGCTGGAAACAACTATAAAAACCTATATCAAACCCAATTTACTTTGTCAAGCCAAATTAAACAGTAAGATGATATACTAGTAAGTTCCGTATTCTGTATATACCTTGTATTGCAAACTTCATTCTCCCTTTAATAGTAACATATGCATTTTAAGCAGTTGATAAAAAGTGTTGTTGAACAATAAGGAAGATGGAACACAGGAGGAAAAGTCCATGGAATCATGGGTACTATATTTACAGGAGAACAAACACAAGCATCTTGTGAGTGGTGGTAGCAGAAAGTTTCCAAAGCAAGAGCAAAACATTCTGAGGAACCTCCTCTTTCAGGACCACCTATGGGCTTGTTTCCTCATATCAGCCGAAAGAAACTTCCAACTTCAGCCTCTTAACATTGTCACCAAGATTTTATAGAAATGCCTTGCTTCTTAAAATGTAGGATTATAGATTTAGAAGTGGAAGGAACATAAGTGATCATTAAGTCCAACCTCCTCGTTTTATAAATGAGGAAACTGAAGAAAAGATTAAGTGGCTTGTCCCAGGTCACATAGCTAATAAATGTTTAGGGCAGGATTGGAACTCAAGCCTTCCTGACTCCCAAGTCCAGTACTATGCTTCTTTAACATTAAAGACCTTTAGTAAGAGCCTACACAAAATTGTGCCTGGAAAATGAGAAGCCCTAAAATGGGGTTGCTGCTCCCTCCTCAATTAAGACTCTAAGAAAAGAAGGTCTGGTAATTTCTCAAAACATTCTCTCACTTGTGGTTCTCCTAGCTTATTTCACAAAAACCTGATGTGGAAAAAGTTTATAATACAAGACAATCTTAACAACACAAAAATACTAGTACTGTTGTTGAGACCCTGACTAAGTACCTAAATTATAGCCATATGACTTTCAAAAAAATAGAAGACCTCATTTTGTCTTTTACCTTGCAGCAGGAGTTCCTCGAATCACTTCATATACAAAGACCCCAGAACTCACATTAGGGAAATCTGGATCCTGATTCTTCATTTCTTGGAGAAGCCTAAGAAATAAGAGCAGATTTTCATGATGTTAAAATTAAAAGTGATGAATGAATGCTTTGGAATCTATGTGTGTTTCATTTTAACTCATTTGGTCTCTAGGATGTAAGAAAACTACTCAGCTTAATAGTCACAGGATTCCACCATGTTTGAACTCTCCCCAGGGTTAATAATTTCATTTTATTTGTTTATTTATTTATTTATAGTATATATATACTATATATACTATTTACATACTATAGATAGTATATATATATATATTTTTATATATATATATATAGTATATACTAAAAAAAAAACAAAAAAAGAAAGTATTCATGAAATTTTTTTTTTTAGTGAGGCAATTGGGGTTAAGTGACTTGCCCAGGGTCACACAGCTAGTAAGTGTTATGTGTCTGAGGCTGAATTTGAACTCAGGTACTCCTGACTCCAGGGCCGGTGCTCTATCTACTGCGCCACCTAGCTGCCCCGTATTCATGAAATTTTAAAAGAGCTGGTGGGGGAAGGGGAGTTATGAAAGAACAGAATAGAACAGAGATGGGTTTCATAAATGGAGGGAATACCCAGACCCCTGAGATCAGAGATTCATCAAAATAACTATAACCTAGCTCTCTACCTAGCCCTAGAAGCAGCAGCAGGATTCACAGCTTGAGAACTCGGATCACAGCAATGATAAACCCTGAGTCCAAATGAATAAGGTCAAAGCATGCTACTCTTCTGACAGGATGAATCTGACAGGCATACATTTTCAGCTGTGGCTAATCTGGGAATTTGTTTTGCCAGATGGTGGTGATACACTGAGGAATTTGGGGTTTTTTTTTTGTTTTTTTAATTTACTCATTGATTGGGTTGGGGTAAGCCGGGAAGATTAAAGGGAGGGATAGATTCATTTAAAAATGCTTGCTATTGGGGCAGCTAGGTGGCGCAGTGGATAAATCACGGGCCCTGGATTCAGAAGGACATGAGTTCAAATATGACCTCAGACACTTGACACATACTAGCTGTGTGACCCTGGGCAAATCACTTAACCCTCATTGCCCCGCAAACAAAAAAAAAAATTTGCTAGTTAAAAAAAAAATTAATATGATTTCCATGTCTCTCCAAACATCTGTAGAAAGCTGTAAGACAGAAATTACAAACGATACCAAAATGAAGTAGGGTGGGCACTGCTGTCATATTCACCAAGACAAGCCAGAATGCTATGGGTTAGGAAACTAGCTAGAGTCCAACTGCTTTTTGCCTTTCTCTCCAAGCTTTCCATCATATTCATGTAATTGACCTACAACCACAGCATGTTAGTGCATGCACAAAGTTACACACTTACCTCATCGAAAGAGGCAACATCCGGAGGCCTAAATATTTCTTCTGGGAAAGAACTTTTCCTGGAAATAAAGAATCTAATGAGTTGATGACACCCAACAGTCACCCTCCTCTGAGACAGATCTCCAAATATAAATGCTTCCATCTGACAATCTGCTTTTCCCAATTGTCAGCCAACAAACTCTTGTCATTACTCTCTAAAGAGTCACATTTCTGTAGGAAAAGAGTCAAGAGCTCCCATATACAAAATTCATTCTTAAGATATAGTTCAGGGGGCAGCTAGGTGGCGCAGTGGATAGAGCACCGGCCCTGGAGTCAGGAGTACCTGGGTTCAAATCCGGCCTCAGACACTTAACACTTACTAGCTGTGTGACCCTGAGCAAGTCACTTAACCCCAATTGCCTCACTAAAAAAAAAAAAAAAAAAAGATATAGTTCAGTCTAAACATTCTGGCCACCATCACAGGAGTGGATCACTAATAAGACCAGTTTTTCTCAAGCATACACATAAACTTTTGTGGATAATGCTAAGAATTCGGAATAGGAGTGTGAAAAATTCTAATATTCCTTACCTTTTAACTGGCGCTGATGAAATTCTGTCAAGAATTGTCGAATTCGATCTGAGGGAATAGCAAAGGAAATGCCTGCTGTCACCTTCAGGGTGTTTATGCCAATGACTTCACCATCCTAGCAAGGGAGAAAATAGATTTCAGTCACTGAATTATGTGCAATTGAGCAATATCCAGCCAATGGAGAAAGGAGACAATTAATTACCCTGTGGTCTGAAGGCACTGTGGTTGGTGGATTTTACACCCCTTAAACAGATACCCTTAGGGGAAAATTCAGTAAGGTTCTAGGTATGCTAGGATAGTTAAGGCTATATAGTCATGTAAAAGTTACCATGTATACAGGAGCAGTTGCCAAGAGAATGTAGAAATTCTGGATTTTGTATTTCATGTCATGAGCTAATTCAATTGAATTGAAGTTCAATTGGTTTCAGAAGGTAGGTGATAGGCTAGTGCCTAGGAAATCTTTGATCTTAACTGGAAATAAAAGTGGAAGGGGGAAATCTCATAATTGCTCTCATTTCTACAGTGCTTAGAGATTTACCAAGAACTTCCCTCACAAAACGTCTTTAAGGAGATAGTGCAAATATCATTACCCCCATTTTACATCTAAGAAAACTGATTCAGAGAGGTGATAGATCTTTACATCTAGTCAGTGATGAAGCCAGGACTTAAAAGAAATACAGATTTGTTTTTGTTTTACTCTAAATCCAACGTTCTTTCCATTATGTTATCCTGCCTTTCAATATCTGGTGAACTGCTCGTAACTGTTTAGAGCAGGAATTATTTAAAGACCTTTTGTACGTCCTGGTCCTCTTTGCCAGTCTGGTGAAGCCTATGGACTCCTTTTCAAAATAATGTTTTTAGGTAATTGAAGAAGATACCTAATTTCAGTTAGAGGTTAGTAAAAATGAGGAAATAATTTTTACCATAGAAATGTATTGCCCACCCCACCCCACAAAATCTATCTATCCATAGACCCCACGTTAAGAACCCCTTATTTAGAGAAACAATCATGGTTGGCCAGGGGTTATACAAACCAGGAGACACTTCCCTGTCTATTTGCCTTGTCAGTTAATTGGTGTGTTTTGCACATTGCATTGTAACAATAGCTCACAGACCCCAAACATACTTCAGCATTTAAGGAGGGACTTCCTCCCCAGACTACCAAATCAGTAAAAAATAAGAATTGAGGTGCAGAGAATATACACCAGATACAATGAATCAGATGAATCATTTATTTTGTTGCTTCGTTTTTCTCACATACGTTAGAAGCCAAATACTCACATTTCCCCTAGAGATCTAATAAAAAGTTTAAAAGTAAGGAATGAGGTGCAGCAATGAACTGTTCCTCTGGTTAAGATGAAGACTTTCTCTAAGATCTATATACCATGAAGAGTTTGGGGTGGAGATAAGTTTAGTACAATGTGTTGAATCGGGGCTCTTAAGGTTATAAGTGATCCAAAACCATTCATTCAGCTCCTTGAGGGCAAAGATGGTTTTTGTCTTTCCTTGTATCCCCAGTACTGAGCCCAGTAACTGATACATAGTAAGTGCTTAATAAATGCTTGTTGACTGACTATAAGTCTAAGTTGATATAATACATAGGAGTTTTAATTTTTGTTCAGTAACCTTCCCACACACGATATATTGACCATTTCTCTCTTCTGACCATCATTTTGAATGAAAGGAAGAAGAGAAGGGAAGGGAAGAGAGAAAAGGAAAGAGGGGAAGAGAAAGAGAAAGAAATTTTAAAAATTTTAAAGGGAAATTGAAGGCTGGCAGCTTTCTTTCCAATGAAGTCAGAGGTTTTGAATTTTCTTTAACTGTTTCCTCTAGCTCAAAGAACAGGAACAAACATCTGTTCACAGACCTCCTCAAACACTGATGCCTGACCCCAGTATCATGGAATTTGGCAGGACCTCAAACGTTAGGAAGAGATTTAAGGCAACAGAAAAATCAGCTACTCACCAAGTTCAGCAGAGGCCCCCCAGAATTCCCATTCTGCAAGACAGAATTAGAGGAAGGCAGTCACAGATGACAAATACAGTAACTATCTAAGCAGCTACGATGTATATACTATCCTCAAAAAGCAGGGCTTTAAAGCCCTTAGTTGCTTCTGGCATTGGAGATAATAGGTTATATGCCCTTGGAATTCTTCTACAGCAGTCAGCAACCCAGTTAGAGCGGGCGGTGCTAAAATTCAGCACCTTTTTAAGTAAGATCAAAAGAATCTAACACTCTAAACACCAGTTACCAGTTGTTGATTGAATCAGTGTGGTACACTCTTCACAATACCCATCACAACTCCTCTAAAACACAGAAGAGTCTTTACAAGTTGCTGTGGCTGAAAAAAACACCCTGTGGCCAACCTAGTGAAGAACCCTTTCAAATGTAGCTAGAATGTTCCCTAAGGTACTATCATATGACCAATGGCCAGGTCTGTACTTAAGTCAATCAACAAACGTTTACTAAATGTTATTTTGTGTCGGGCACTGCATTATGTGCTGAGGATACAAAGATGAAAACAAAACGGTCCGACTTTCAATGAGCTTCTATTCTAACAGGCAGAACACTGTGTACACAACTAACTAAAATTTATACATAATACATATATGTGAAGATATATCAATATACATACATATGTATATTGGATAGCTGTTTGATACCATCCATGTTGGAAGCCCCCAGTGAGGAATTTCCTCCATCCCGCCCAAAAAGAAAGCATCTTCTCTGCAATGAAGAGTCAGAGAGATGCCTGGGGCACTGAGAGATTGAGTGACTTATTCACAATCTCTTAGCCAATAGGTGCTTCAAGTGGGGCTTGAACTTGTGTATCCCAGAGTCTGAGGCCAGTAATCTATCTGCTACCACAAACCAGGTTGACACCATTCTAGTTTACTGGGACTTGCTAGAAATTGTGATCTCCTGGCAAAAACTTCAAGAACCCAAAGTCACAAGCCATGATAAGACAAGACAGACTCATGGTAAGAAGAAAAAATATATATTTAGAGACAGCCCTCACTCAGGATGCATTTCATTACTGATTCTGAGGATCAGGTGAATTGTGGACATCAAGAAATCACCCTGATAAAGCACTGGCCCTGGATTCAGGAGGACCTGAGTTCAAATCTGGCCTCAGACACTTGACAGTTACTAGCTGTGTGATCCTGGGCAAGTCACTTAACCCCCATAGTCCCACAAAAAAAAAAAAAGAAAGAAATCATCCTAAGAGGGAGGAGGAAAAAGTCTAAAGATTTCTCTCACTTTACATGATCAGAGAGTGGGCCTCCTGAATTGACTTACATTAATGATGGCATCAGTCTGGATGTAGTCCATGTCAGAGTCCTTTAGACCCAGCTCCCTGCCTCCTCGTTGAGTGGTGCTGACAATTCCTGCAGTCACTGTATTCTGAAGGGAGAATGGGCTACCTAGAGCTACCACAAATTCCCCCGCATGCAGGCTGGATGATCGTCCCAGGAACAAAACGGGAAGATCAGTCTGCATTAAGGGCAGGGGTGAGGTGAGGGGGAAATGGAAACAATACAGGCAAGAGATGAAATTGTTAATTGCTACTAGTTATATACATATGTATCTTCGTATGCAGCCCTGACATCACAGTAGTTTACAATCTAAAAATTCCTCACCCACTCCCACAAAAGCTATCAAATAGTTCTCCACTAATTTCCAACATTCACTCTTTACAAAATATTACTGACAATATATAAGGATTTGTGGTTATTATATTACTTTTAAGTAAATTAGTTATACAGAACCTAAAGTTGGCGATGAAGTACTGCTCCTGCCCCAAAAACAATGTTAGGCCATAAACAGAAAGGGAGATCATCCAGAGTATCGTAGAGTAACCTCAAGATTTCCTTACAATAGTGAGATACCCCGGTATTCCCCAGTGTGAATGAGGCAAATTGTATTAGACCAGAGTATAGTCCATTGAGAAGACCCAAAGCACAGATCTCTGGAGAGAAGCTGGATCCATGAGTCTGACTTATGATGAGGAGTTAGCAGAGAAACTATGGATTACTGATGGCATAGGCCTTTACCCCAATACTATTGGTTCAGTTTAGGAATATATTTCTATTCCCCAAGAAAGCCTCAAGAAAGAGCTTAGGAGAGAAGAATGGACCATCCACTGAACCTTTTTGGAAGAAGATAGCTACAGTTTCCATTGGTACCCATTCTTCTAGTTTCCTGTATGTGATGTCTGAATCGCCCATATTTTATGACTTACATAACCCCAAAAGTCAAGTCAGTATACATTTATTAAGTACCTTCTATGTACCTAGTACTGTGCTAAGCACTAGGGATACAAGGAAAGGCAAAAGACAATCCCTGCTCTCAAATTGTTCAAAGTCTAATAGGGAGATAACATGCAAAAAGCTATGTACAAACAAGACAAATACAGGATAAACAGGAGATAAAGTAAAACCATAAATAAGATTTTAAAACTCCTAAGAAGCAGCAAGACTCAGGAAGGATGGGATCATTAGGCAGACAATATTTGAATGCTATAGACATATAAATGCACCCAAAACAAGATAGAAGAAAATAGAGAGACAAGAAGGAAGCTCAAGAGAAAGCATGTGACAAAGTTAGAAACTTTGAAAAGATATAAGGAGGAAATTTTTTTTAATCTCAGAAAGTGAGAGTTTTAGCTTTGTACCTGTACAGCCTTACCTCTGGCTCAATCTTGATGAGAGCAAGGTCAGTTTTTTGGTCAACATCTTTCACCATCGCTTCATACTTGGCCCCACTCTGGAGTTCTACATTGATCCGCTGCCGGTTAGTAAGGACATGAGCGCTGGTAACAATGAGCCCATCTTCAGACACTATGAAGCCTGAGCCACTGGATGCATGAGTATACTCACTGCTTAAAGGTGACCTGAATCCACAAGAAAAGAGTATCAGAAGCAGAGCAAGCAAACTTGGCTTTGCCCCCAGTATAGCATCATACATGTAGGTCAAGGGGTGAGGAGGGTAGCATGGCCTTCCACCAGGAAGTGATATCTCCCCAAGTATGAAACCCTTGCAGTCCCCCTCTGGCTGGGCAACAACCCTCCCTCCAGGTCATCCCATTGTTGACATATGGTTCTGTAGCCACATTCAGACTCCTTTCTTCCTTGATGCATGCTACTGCCACCACCCCTCATGTGTGGATCTTGCCCAGGTTGAAAACATTACTAGTTATGCCCCTTTTAAGCAAAAAAGCAATAAGGTCCTAGACAGTTAAATACCAGACTGAAAATCAAAGAGTGTATATTTTAATCCTTACAATTTACCTAAATCTTGTGTTTAGTTTTTGTTCTCTGAAATAAAGATGATAAAATGGTATTGTGCAAACTATTTATGTGCTATAGGAATCTGCACTTTGAGTAATAGGCATACCAGGGATGTGCTGGTAAATGTTTAACCATAACAACCAGCTTGGGGGGCGGGGTAGGGGATGCACTTTTTTCATACTTTTAAGGTTAATCTGTATTATGGACATTTTCTCCACCACTTTCTTGTCTAGATAATAAACAAAGCCATGATTTGTAGCATTTGCCAATTTCCAAAGTGCAAATGTTCACACTGAAAATTTAACAATCAGCTCTCAAAAGCCTATTCAAGTTAGCTCCAGCAGACTGCAGGCTCAACAATCATGTACAGGGTATGAATATACTTTCTAGTTATTTTGCTAGGATAAAGAATTGAAGACTTCTCCCAATGCTGCTCTAGACACAAAACCAACAAGAGGGACCATATAGGCCCTATAAGCATCTTCAGTTTATAAGGATACTGGTGATTTTTTTCAGCTCATCACCTGCCTCTCTAGTTCTCATCCCCACCTTGAATTCTGATCAACATGGGCAATAGTGTGCCCCTTTGGAAAGAATGGCAAGAGTCAAAAGGACTAGTGTTAAGTCGAAAGTCTACCACATAAAAAAAAATAAACAAACAAAAAGAAAATCTACCACACAGAGAAGTGACAACAGAAAATTTCAAAAATCATTTTTTAGCCCTGAGTTTCTGTTCCCTAAAAAGAGAAGTAACTACATCTGCGCTCTTTACCTCACAGAATTTTTGCAAGGAAATCATTACGTGATTCCTTACATGAACTATTCTTAACATTACAAATGGGCTCAGGAAAGGCCTCTTGTAACTATTTGACTTTTAACTCTTCCCAGAAACTGGGATGCTAAGCCACTGTTGGTGGAGTCGTGAAAAGATCCAACCATTCTGAAAAGCAATTTGGAAGTCTGCCCAAAGAGCTACAAAACTGTGCATACCCTTTGATCCAGAAATAACACTACTAGATTTATATCCCAAAGATATCCCCAAAAGGAGAAAAAGACCTATGTGTAAAAATATATATATTTATAGCAGCTCTTTTTTGTGGTGACTAAGAATTGGAAATCAAAGGAATTCCCATCAATCGGGGAATGGCTAAACAAGTTGTGGTATATAATTGTAATGGAATATTATAGTGCTATAATAAATGACAAACAGGATGATTTCAGAAAGGCCTGGAAAGACTTATATGAACTGATTGTATAGTGAAGTAAGCAGAATCAGGAGAACACTGTGCACAGTGACAGCAATATTGTTCAATAAAGAACTGTGAATTACTTAACTATTCTCAGCAATACAATGATTCAAGACAATCCCAAAGGACTAATGATGAAACATACTATCTACCTCCAAAGAAAGAACTGATATTGATTGAACATAGACTGAAGCATGCTATTGTTCATTTTCTTTCTTTTGTTTTGTCTTTTATTTGAGTTTTCTTATACAAAATGACTAATATGGTAATGTTTTACATAATTGCACATGTATAACCTATATCTAATTGGTTACTGCCTTGGGGAGGGAGGAAAGGAAAGATAGAATTTGGAATTCAAAACTTTAAATTAAAATGTTTATTAAAAAAAAAACTTGGGGGCAGCTAGGTGGCACAGTGGATAAAACACCAGCCTTGGATTCAGGAGTACCTGAGTTCAAATCTGGCCTCAGACACTTGACACTTACTGGCTGTGTGACCCTGGGCAAGTCACTTAACCCCCATTGCCCCGCAAAAAAACAAAAAACAAAAAACTCTTCCCAGCCAAAATCCATAGAGAACCTAAAATTATTTTCCAATTACATTACTATGTAACACAAACTTTACATCTGAAAGACTCTCATTCCATAAATTTTGTTTGGACACAGGGCAGAAACTTCAACAGTCAATGGAGTCATATTTGGGTTCAATATAAGGAAAAATTCCCTAGCAATGAGACCTACCCTCAAATGTAATGGACTTCCTTGGTGGTGGGGTGTGTATTGAATTTCCTGCTACTGGAGGTTCAATGACCACTGTCAGGGATGTTACAAAGAGGATCATGGTTTGCAGAAGGGTTGGACAGGATCACGCCTGTATTACACCTACCAGGATTATACCTCTCCCCAATTTAGTGTCTCAATTTATGATTTTAAATGCTGCTGGGAGGCAGGAGGCATGGGGGTGGGAGTACTGGACCTGGTTAAGGAAACTCCTGATTGAAGAAAATCTCTCTACCAATGCAGGTCAATACCTTCTCTGCCACAGCTAGTCTTAGAGAGTTGTCATGGGGCACTAAAGTTAGGTGATTTATCTGGGATTATATAGCCACTATGTGTTCAGGGACAGGACTTAGACATAGGTCTTCCTAGCTTTGAGGCTGACTCTCTCACTACCACACCATGCTACCATCTATCTTTTATATTCATAATAAGCATTTTACATTTTTACAATAATCATTTATTAAGCACCTACTATGTGCCAAGCACTGTGATAAGCTCTTGGGGATACAAAGAAAAGGTAAAATACAGTCCCTTCTCTTAGAAAGTTTCATAGTCTAATGGAGGAAACCACATGAAAGAACTATACAAACAAGCTTACATGGGATAAATTGGACATACTTACAAGAAGGAAGACACTAGAATTAAGAGGGATTGGGAAAGGCTTCCTGTAGATGGTAGGATTTTAGCTGGGACTTTTACAGGCATTTCCATGCACACAATTCAGGTTCTCCTCTGTGTAAAAGAACACTTCCCCAGAGAGTTTTCTTATCCTGTTGATTGGGGAACTCATCAAATTAACCACCCATGACTTCCCACAGCCAAGGATTTGCCTCCTGGCCAACTTCAAATGTTAGTACTCCCTAATGACAGCTGAATTCAATTCTACTCCTCCACATTAGAGTTTTGTTCTAGAAAAGCTTTGTGGTGCACAACTTAACAATCCCCATCCCTGATATTTACACTCTGGAGATTTTACCTTCATTTATGTCTCTGGGATACTTAGATAGGATAGCTACCCTGCTCCCCTGACCCAGTCCCATTACCTTCGGAATAGCTCCAAGTGTACCACAGATGGTGCGACCTTTTCCACCATCTCAGCGATGAAGTTATATTTGTCTCTGAGACTGCCTGCGCTTCTGGTTCCTGGGAATGAGAGTGATCTTCTTGATGGTGCCTATGCTGGTGTCCAGCACACCATAGCCACATCCAAACTTCCTCTGACAGATGTCTCTCACAATATAAAATATATCTCCTGTTACTTTCCAGAGAGGTCTTACATACTTTGAATCAATGAATAAGAACTCACCTAACTACATTATAGAGGGAAAATGTGACATGGTAGAAAAAAACTAAAAACACTGGATTTGCATCAGTGGTTGTTGTTATTGCTCAGTTGTTTTTTGTCATGTCCAATTCTTCACAATCCCATTTAGGGGTTTCTTGGCAAAAGATACAGGACCTGGGTTCAAATCCTACCTCTGTGACCCTGAAAAAACACATTCACCTAAGTCTCAATTTCCCCCTTGTAAAATGAACTCTAAATATATGACCATATTCAGCAAGTATTTATTAAGTGCCTGTTATATGCTATTAGGCATAGGAGATATAAAGACAAAAGCAAAACACTCTCAAAGGAATATATACAAAACAGAGTAATTGCAGCGGGGGAGAGGGCTGAGCTGGGGGTGGGGTGAGGGGTGGAGAGCTTAACAACTCAGGAAATCATGTAAGGCCTCCATAGGAGGCATCATCCAAATATTACTAGAAGGATGCTAGGAATGCTAGAAAACAGAAAGCAGAAAGGAGAGCATTCCAGGTATGGGGATGGTTGAAAGGAAGACAGTCTATGGAAAAGCAGAGACTGAAAAGCATTTTTGAGAATGAGCAAGTAGACCAGTTTGTCTATAATGTAGATAAACATGGTGTGGAAGGTGGGGATGGGGATAAAATATCATCTATCTGGAAAATCTGGAGACAGATTATGAAAGGCTTTAAATTCTAGGCAGAAGATTTTGTGTGTTCTTCTAGAAGCAATAGGGAGCCATTGGAGCTTCTTGAGTAAGAGAGGGTATGGTTAGACCTGAACTTTAGGAATATCAGTTTTGCAGCTATATGTCATAAGATGGATTAGAGATGGGAGAGACTGGAAGCAGGGGGCTACTGTAATAGTTCAAGCAAGAAATGGTTAGAGTCTGAACTAGGGTGGCTGCCATGTAAGTGGAGATAAGGGAACAGGTGGAAAAGATGTTCAGGTGGAAATAAACAAGCTTTGATGACCGATTACAAATACTTAATTAGTTTCATGTTGTCTCGACTGATAAAATGTAAGTTCCTTGAGGACAATGGCTAATTTATTTTGGTCTTTGTCTCACCAGCATGGTGTCCGGTGCATAGGAGGTACTTAGTAAATGCTTGTTGATTGATTATGAGGAGTGAGGAAGAATAAAGAGTAGAGAATGAGGGGCAGCTAGGTGGAGCAGTGGATAGAGCACTGGCCCTGGATTCAGGAGGATCTGAGTTCAAATCCAGCCTCAGACACTTTACACACTTACTAGCTGTGTGACCCTGGGCAAGTCACTTAACCCCAACTGCCTCACCAAAAAAAAAAAAACAAAAAAGAGTAGAGAATGAATCTGAGGTCCCAAACCTAGATGACTGGAAATATGATAGGTACCCTCAACAGAAATAAAGGAAGCTAGAAATAAAGGGGGAATGAGTTTTGTTTTGAAAACGTTGAATTTGAGATGTCTTTAAGACAACAGGTAGTTAATAATAGAGTATTAGAGCTCAAGAGAAAACTAAAAGCTGAATATGCAAACTGTGGAGTGACAAGAAGACAAAATTACCCTCACCCTTGCTAGTTATTTTCCGTGATGGTTAGGCAAAATCTAAGGCCCCCCCAAACTCTAAATCTCACTATCTCATTTGTTCCCTACCTCCAACAATCTTATGGAGTAGGCAGGAGAAGAATTAATTTATTTTACAAAAATAGAAGCTGGGACTCAAGAGTAGTCATTTGCTGAAATCTCAAGTCCAGAAAGTATCAGAGTCAGGATTAAAACCTAGTTCTCCTTACCTCCAACTTCTGGCTAGGCTTTATTATGAAAGGATTAGAGAGAATGAGACAGGAGAAAAAGAAGGAGGAGAAGGAGGAAGACTAGGAGAAGGAGAAAGAGGAAGAGAAGGAGGAAGGAGAGGAGGAGAAGAAAGAGATAGAGAGGAGGAGGAAAGAAAAGAAAGAGAGAGAAAGGAAGGAAAGAAAGAAGAAATAAAGGAAGGAAAAAGCAAGATGGGGCATAGGAGAGATTAAAATTATTTCAGAGAAAAAGAATATGAGACTTTCTTTCGAAGTCTATGAGAATAAAAAGGGATATATCACCAGGAGGATCAGCCAGGAGCAAAGGAAAGAAGGAAAAAAGAGGTGAGATACAATGGGAAGAATAAGGCCAGATAGACCTAGACAACTAGCTGGTGCAGTGGATAGAGGGTGGGACTTGGAGTAGGGAAGACTGTGACCGCCAGTTTAACCGCTCTCAGCCTGTTTCCTCATCTGTAAATAATAGCTTCTACCTCACCAGTTGTTGTTAGGATGAAATGAGATAATATGTGAAAAGCTCTATCTAAATGCTAGTCACCAGACCCAATTGTCAGATTCAAAGGAGAAACTGGAGGTGTAATATCTCTGCAAGGTGAAAAGATGTTTTACAAATGCTAATTTAAGATCCTGATTGATTACTTAGGTGGAATCGAGAATGGGGGATGAGGACACATAGACCTCCAGTTGTCGGAACAGGTATCAGGAGAGGACTGGACAGCAAGCTTACACCTCTAGTCGAGCTCACCTGAGTTGCCACAGTTTCCCTTCTCCACTGGCACGGCTGGAAGACCTCCTCGGAGGCGGGCTGCTCGGTTCTCTGCTCGGAGTGCGCACAGACTCCGGTAGGAACGGCCGTCATTGCCACACACTGGGTCCTCCGAAGCCTGGCAGACACAGGTACCCAGCTGGCCCTGGCTCTTGGCGGTCCGAGTCACGAGGCACTGCAGCCCAGGGGCACAGGGCCGACTCCAAGGGCCCCCGCACTTTTCTCCTTCCCCAGCGGCGCACACCAGGCAGCACTTACAACGGTCAGGCTGTGGAGACGCCCCCATAGGGCAGACTGGCAATGGGGGACAGCGGGTCGGGTTGCAGGTTGATGGGCAGGACGACGCGGCCCAGGGCAGTCTAGCCTGGATCCAGGGTATCGCTACCGTGGACAGCAACAACAGTCTTAACGGGAATAGACGGGCCTCCCCAGCACGCAGCGCCACGGCCATCATCCTCGCTCCTTACTTTCTCCTTAACTTTCTCTGCTATTGAAACTTGTCCTGGCACCCAATCCAGTAGAATCCTTAGGGCAAGCAACGTCCTCGCCAGGTCATGGTACCGCCTCTGCCGGAATGTGCCAGCCCCGTAGCTTTTAAGCTTTTGAGTCCCAGCAGGGCGGGACCTGGTTGATCCCTTCTAGCTGACCCACCCCTTCCCCAAACCCACATTGGCTCCCTCTTCTCACCCCCTTTCGTTCTCCTACCATAACCCAAGGGAGAGAAGGAAGTTCCCAGCATACCTAAAAATCTAGCCGTAAAATCCATAAAACTTAAATGATCTAGAGCTGAAAATTATCTTAAAGATTCTATGGGCCAACTCTCTCTTTTTGCAGATCATCGGGAATCATGGGAATACGATGAAAATGAAGCTGAAATGCAGATCACGTGAAGGAAAGTAATGTGAAATAAGGTTGGCAAAGTAAGTTGGATACATTTGGGGGAAGGCCCACAGTGTCAGGCTCTGAACGTCAGATGACAGAGATAAAGGGACTTCTTTGAAGTTAGTCAGTAAACTAGCATTTATTCGTTGCTATATGTCAGGCACTGTGCTAAGCTTGGGATACAAAGAAAGGGAAAACAACAACAGCACACATTTCCCATCTTCAAGGAACTCATCGTAATGGAGGAGACTAAGTGCAAACAATTATGTATGTTCTGGTGGTGGGACAGCTAGGTGTTGAGGTCGATGGAGTGGATAGGTAGATAGCCTGAAAGTCAGGAAGATTTATCTTCCTGATTTCAAATCCAGCCTCAGACACTTAGGAGTTGTGTGACCCTGGGCAAGTCACTTAAGCCTGTTCTTGTCAATGACCTCATCTGTAAAATGAGTTGGAGAAGGAAATGGCGAAAGTATTTTTGCCAAGAAAACTCCAAACAAGGTCATGAAGAGTCAGACACAACTGAAATGATTGAACAACAACAAAGTTATATACTAATAATACAAGTAATGGTACTGCTGGAAGATAATCTCAGAGGGAAGGTACTGGCAGTAAGGGAGGAGGGGATGGTGCAGGAAAAGTCTCCTAGAGAAGGTGAAATATAAACTGACTCTAGAAGGAAGCCAGGCAAGCCAAGAACTGGAGGGGAGAAGAAAAAGCACTCCCGGCATGGGAGAGGAAGATATAGCAAGAGGGTATCACAGAATACACAAAGGGGAGGAAGGTATAAGGGGACTGCAAAGGTAGGAAGAGGCCAGGCTGTGAAGAGCTTTAAATGCCAAACAGTATTTTATATTGGATCTTAGAGGCAATAGGAAAACACTGGAGTTTATTGGTAGAAGGGGAGGAGGGAGAGAGCTGGTCAGACATGCACCTTCAGAAAAATCACTTGGGTAACTAGCTGAGTGGAGAATGGATTGGAGTGGGGAGAGACTTAAGGCAGGGAGACCAACGAGAGGGTGATTGAAATTGACTGGGCATGAAGTAATGAACACCTAGTGGCTTTGAGTGTAGAAAAGGGGGAAGTAGAAGAGCAATGTAAAGGTAGAAATGACAAGACTAAATAACAGCATGAGGAGTCAAGAATAGTGCCAAGGTTGTGAGCCAGAGTGACTGAGAAGATTGTGGTGCCTCAACAGTAATAGGAAAGTTTGAAAGAGGAGAGGGTTTTGGGGAAAAGAAAATGAGATCTGTTTTTGGATGTGTTGAGTTTAAGATATCCAAAAGGCAAATGATGATTTGGGACTAGAGAGAGACTAGATCTGGGAACAGCCCTGTGAATCATTTGCACAAAGATCATAATCACCAAATGAGAAAGTATCAAGTCACTATGAGATCACCAAATGAGATGGGGATCATTTTAGCCAGGAAGAGAACCCAGATTCCCTGATTTTAAACTCAAGCAGCTATGGATTTGAATTAATGAAATAGATTAATTAATAAGATCCATACAAAACCACACATAAGATAAGGAATTAATTCTAGAATCATGGACTTATAGAACTGAACAGAACTCATCCAAATGGATTCTTTTACAGGGTTCTAACTGCTGTGCAACCTTGGACAAGTAATTTCACTTTTCTTTTTCTGCTTTCATTTTCTTTTCTGTAAAGGAAAAAAGAAGGGATTGAACTAGATAACAAAGGTTATTTTAGCTCAAAATTGGAGACTGGGGAGACTGAGGCTCAGAAAGGGGAGTGTCTTTCTCAAAGTCATATAACTTACTAGAAGCCAAGCCTCCTCATTCCAAATCCAATGATCCATACCTACTCTTCACAATTTGTTAGTATTCCTCCAGTAGGCAGAGAAGTTGCTCGCACAGTGACCTGGTTCTTGCATCCTAAATCAGATTACTAGAAACTACAGTAGTTCAAGATCTGATTTAGATATCTTTGCAGTTCTTTTCTCAGCATGTAATTCTGGCAGCCAAGTACAGTGGGTACAATCCTTACCTCTGACACTTGGCTAGCATTGGGAAGTCAGGTCATTTCTGTGTTCCCCAGTTGCCACCCTAAGATTTATTTCCTAATTGTCTATTGATGGAAAGGGTTCCCCATGCTGACAAAATCATCTCTCTTGCACTCTGTTTTACATTTTTAAAATGTACTTCTTGGGGGCGGCTAGATAGCACAGTGGATAAAGCACCAGCCCTGGATTCAGGAGTACCTGAGTTCAAATCTGGCCCCGGACACTTGACACTTACTAGCTATGTGACCCTGGGCAAGTCACTTAACCCCCATTGCCCCGCAAAAAAAAAAACAAACCCAAAAAATGTACTTCTTGATTAGGTAGTGAGTTCCATGTCATTGTTGTTCTTCAAGCAGAGACTGGAGAACTGGCAGGGCTGTTGTAGAAGGGTTTTCCAGCTTTGGTTTAGGGTTGATAATTGAGGTCTCCTTCTGCCCTAAGATTCTGAGATTTCTATCATTCTCTGGGAAAAAAACCCATCAGCTATAGGGACCCTCCCCTTGCAGTTCCATTTTTTTTGGCCTATCCTTTATTAAACTGAATTAAGTTTGAATTGCAATTTGAGCTCCTAAAAGGAGGCAGGAGAGATATCTTAATTTACCTTGAAAGATGTCCCTATAAGTTTAAGGTGAATCATCTGTCTAATAGAAGATTTGAGAAGACTACCACAGCTCATTCATCAATGTCACATCATTTTATTATAAAATAAGCAACAAAACAGTTATAGAAAAGTATTTCTGCAGTGATGCTTAGTACAAAGCGTAAAGCAAAAAGCACCAGTTTTCGTGAAGTTCTGGCACTGTGTTTACAGCAAGTACACTTCACACCTAGACCTTTCCTGAAAACACACACACACACACACACACACACACACACACACCAATCAGACCATAGTCTCCTCCACAAGCAGTTTCAACAGAATCAACAGAAGGAAGGAGGACTAGAGGAACAGTTTGTGCCAAATGACCACTTCATTTAATTTTAAAATCAGGGACAAATTACTGGGATGTCTGCTGTAGACAGTGAAACATACATAAAAAGAAATATAAAAGTGAGGAAAAAATAAAAAGCAAAAATAAAGTGACAGCTCTACTTAAAAGGGAGGTAGGTTGCTGATGTAGTGGGTAGAAAGCTGGACTTGGAGTCTGGGAGACATGAGTTTGAATTCTGCCTCAGATGATCCCCCTAGCTGGGGGATCCCTGGGCAAGTCACTTTTACCTCAGTTTACTCATCCATAAAATGAGGAAGTTAGACTTGATGGCCTCTAAGTTTGCTTCCATTTCTAACTATTGTGCTCTTCTTATATGTCACTATCTGATATCGTAAAAGCCCTGTTCCTTACATTACCCCCCATGTACTCCTACAGCCCAATGAAATACCAAGCCTTCAGAATATGCTGGTTATGTGTCAATCTTCTCAACTAACACCAAATACATTTATTTCAACTTTTCAGGGCAGTGGGAGGAAAAATAGAAGCATCAGCATCAGGAAACCAGTTTCAAGTCCTACTTACTTGTGGTATAATCTTAAGCAAGGATATCTAAATGGTGCAGTGGATAGAATACTAGAACTGGAGTGAGGAAGACCTGACTTCAAATCTAGGCTCAGACACTTACTAGCTGTGTGACCCTGGGCAAGTCACTTCACCCTGTTGGCCTCAGTTTCCTCATATGTAAAATGATCTGGAGAAGGAAATGGCAAACCACTCCAGCATCTTTGACAAGAAAAACCCAAATGGGCTTACAAAGAGTCAGACATGATGGAACAACAAGCTTAGGCAAGTTACTCAAGTTATGTTCATCTGAAAAATTGAAATGATAATGGTTCATTTTCATAAAGTGCTTTAAGATTTTGTTTTGGGTTTTGTGTTTTTTTTTTTGCTGGCAATGAGGGTTAAGTGACTTGCCCAGGGTCACACAGGTAGTAAGTGGCAGTGTCTGAGGCTGGATTTGAACTCAGGTCGTCCTGAATCCAGGGACGGAGGTTTATCCACTTCGCCACCTCGCTGCCCCCCTGCTTTAAGATTTGCAAAGCTCTTTCATGTACTTTTTTTTTTATTTTTTTGGTGAGGCAATTGAGATTAAGTGACTTGCCCAGGGTCACAAAGCTAGTGTCAAGTGTCTTAGGCTGGATTTGAACTCAGGTCCTCCTGACTCCAGGGCCAGTACTCTATCCACTGTGCCACCTAGCTGCCCCTCTTTCATGTACTTTTAAAATTCAATCCTCACAACTTTGTGAGATGAGTGTTATTATTATCCCCATTTTATAGTTAAGGAAACTGAAGCTAAATCCCTTGCTCATGGTCACTTACCTAGTAGTTCCTGAGAAGGGATCTGAAGCCAGATCCATCTTGCATCCAAGTGCAGGATTCTATCTACTACCTTGTCTTATCTTAGGTATTATGAAGAACTGAGATAATGTGTGAACAAACATTTTATTCATTGTAAAGCATCATGCAAATATAAGATCACTAGAAATATAGGAAACTGAGCTGGAATGTACCTTATAGTGTCATCTAGTTCAACTTCCTCCTTTTTCAGATGAGTAAATTTAGTCTAAGGACGGTTCAAGGTCATATAGGTAGAGGGAACCTAAATTACCTCTTATTGACTGGAGAGGGAGGAGAGGAAGAGGGGAGGGAATCTCTGTTCCTAGTGCAATATGAACTTAAGACAATCAGAAAGTTATCTTCATTCCTGAAAGCTTGGTATATGGGGAAGACACAGATGTATGCCAGTGATACATCCAAGTAAAGGCACTTTTTAGAAAACCCATTCTCTGTTTTGGTTGAACTGCTTTTCCCCTCTTTTTAAAAATTCTGTAATAAGAGATTGAACATGGGGAGAGGGGAAGGAAAAAGTCAGAAATTAAAGAAATGCAAAAATGAAAAATAACTATGAGATTAAAAAAATGAATAGAAACCTCCTCCCAACCTCTTAGAAATGTCATACAAAATGTCGAGCCGAGATATTACTATCATTCCCACTTACAAAAAACTAAAACTAAAACAACGGGAAAATCCCCAACCCAATTGTTTGGGTAGAGTATTTTCTATGGAGCCTGAGTAAACTAGTACCTCTCCTTCCCTCCCATCCCCAACCCAAGTTCTAGTTTTCAAAGAGGGAGTATAAAAAAAGGACTTTGAAAGCAAATCTCCACAAAGTGGCTGAGGAACTGTTTCAAAAGCCTTCTGGCCATAGAGCAATAATTGGGAATTACTTGGGAAAATAAGTTCCTTTCTGAAAATGAAATGTCTGCAACCAGTCTGTGGATAAAGTCAAGCTGTTGGGTTGCACAGTGGATAGAACAGTGGGCGTGGAGTCAGAAAGACCTGAATTCAAATCTGACCTCAGAGACTTCCTAGAGGTATGACCCCGAGCAAGTCACTGAATTTCTTTGCTTCTGCTTCCTCACCTTCCTCATCTATAAAATGGACATAACACCTACCTCCCAGGGTTGTTTTGAGCATGAAATGATATAAGTGTAAAGCTCTTAGCATGGTGCCTGGAATGTAGTAAGTGCTATATAAATTGATAGAAAGGGGCTTTGACTGACAATCAAACCTTAGTTCAAGCCCTAGCTCTGCCACTAACTAGTTGTTTAATGTTGGGTAGGTCATGTCACCCATTTAGGTCTCATTTCCCTTTTCTGTAAAAGGAGAGGTGTAGCTGTGCAGGATAGATGCAGGATAAGTCACTTCTAGTTCTAACGCTGTGAGGAGTTCTTCTGTTCTGTGCATTTAATGTCTTTCCTCCGCCATCTTGGCTCCGCCCCCCAAGAGTTCTTTGTTCTACAAATGATAGGTACTGCCACTTTAGCTAAAGAATGCTGTATGCTTTCATTTGGTGAATCTCAAACCATGCCCTTTTTCCTCTGCCTTTTTCCCCTCTTTACTTTAGTCAGTGAGTGAATAAGCATTTATTAAGTACTTACTATGTGCCATGTACATGTAAATTCTGGGAATACAAAGCAAGGCCAAAGACAGTCCCTGCTTTCCAGAAGTCTAATGGGGGAAGACATCATGAAAACAACTTTGTACAAACAAGTTCTATTCAGGGCAAACTGGAGAGGCACTGGCATGTAGGTGGATCAAGAAAGACTTCTAATAGGAATTTTAGCTGAGACTTGAAGGAAACCCAGGAGCAGGAGGTGAAGATGAGGAAAGAGAGAGAGAAAGAGAGAGAGAGAGAGAGAAAGAGAGAGAGAGAGAGAGAGAGAGAGAGAGAGAGAGAGAGAGAGAGAGAGAGAGAGAGAGAGAGAGAGAGAGAATCCCAGGCATGGGGAACAGCCAAGGAAAACTCATGGAGCCTGGAGACTGAGTATCCTGTTCAAGAAGCAGCAAGGAGGCCTATGCCACTGGGAGTGATTTCAAGAGTTTTTCTCTCTGAGTGTCATTTTTACAGGAAAGGAATATAATAGTATCCAGGGTGAAGTTTCAGTGCCTAAGTTCTCTGACCATGTCCTTAGGTATGCAATTCACTTAACTTCTTGCAAAAGAACCTTCTTGACTTCGGGCTGAAAGCCCATTGATGCCCACTGGATTCCAAAAAGGTTATCAACTTAATTGTTTTCTCTGAACTCTATTAAGATGATGAGTGGGGGCAGCTAGATGGTGCAGTGGATAGAGCACGGCCCTGGATTTAGGAGTACCTGAGTTCAAATCCGGCCTCAGACACTTAACACTTACTAGCTGTGTGACCCTGGGCAAGTCACTTAACCCCAATTGCCCTGCAAAAACAAAACAAAACAAAAAAAACAACCAACAACAACAACAACAACAAAAACCAAACCAAAACAAACAAACAAAAAAAAAAGATGATGAGTGGTCAGTATCCTAGCAAAGGAAAAGACTAACAGATGGACAGCCCAAGTATTACATGGATATCCAGAAGGCTTCCAAATTGCTGGGTAGATCCCCCTTGGAGGATTTATGGTGTAGCACCTTTATGCTGGAGTGGAAGGAACAAAAAGTCTGCAATGTATAAAAGTGGAAGAAGTATTCACACACTGAAGAAAAAGATGCACTAAGCATAAGATGTATATTTTGGGGAATAATCAAATGCCACCTTTACAAAATGGACTTTTTGTAGGATAAAACAAATCATTTCATGGAGCAGTTACCACTAATACCAACTGCTTACTGTCACCAACACAGCTGGGAAGCTAGCTTGCTGAGACAGCAAGGCACTTTGAAAGAGGAGGTGGCATGTGCCAAACAAGTCAAATCACAGATAACAGCTCTCTTTTGACCCTGCTGGAGATAGCCCAGACCCCTGGGAATAACAGCATCTAGAATCCAGGGAAGCATCTCTTGTGTAGATGGCACCTATCAACTTCCTCTGCAGGTGCTATAGCCCCTGAGCCTTCAGTAGTCATAATTACTTATGACTAGGGAAAGAAAGTTTGTGCCACTTAAATCTTTGGCAAAGAAAAACCAACATAGCGGGGCAGCTAGGTGGCACAGTGGATAGAGCACCGGCCCTGGAGTCAGGAGGACCTGAGTTCAAATCCGGCCTCAGACACTTAACACTTACTAGCTGTGTGACTCTGGGCAAGTCACTTAACCCCAATTGCCTCTCTAAAAAAAAAAAACAAAAACCAAACCAACATAGTGTCATTAATGGAAGAGTAAAAGAAGATGCATTATTTTCTGCTTTGCTGCTGCATTCTAAGAACCACTGGGCCTTTCCATCTGACCTACAGCCGAAAGGGAGGTTTTTGAGTGCAGGGACACTCTTGATTTTCTATTTGTCTTCCCAGCACTTAGTCCCATATTTTGTACATAATGAAAGCTTAATAAATACCTTTTCATTAATTGATTAATCACTATGATGCAATCTCTATCACAATGCTTTTTTTTTGAAAGAAATGCTGGGATAAAGCACCAGCCCTGGAGTCAGGAAGACCTGAGTTCAAATCCGACCTCAGACACTTTGATACTTACTAGCTGTGTGACCCTGGGCAAGTCACTTAACCCTCATTGCCCTGCAAAAAAAAAAAAAGAAAAAGAAAGAAATGTTGAAGGGGTAACATTCCCTGCCTAAGAGAGACAATTTTGTTTTGGATAGATGACATGCTTATTTACACAGACCGGAGGGCAATGTTACATCACTGGAAAAATTTGGAAAAGAATCTTCAAATTCTATCCATTGAAATATGTTGAGGGCAGGGGGATGCACAGGGGACATATGTGGATGTTTGATGAGCATGCCCTGGTATTCTATGATAGTTTCTTATCTGCTTAGTAAGTAAGTGGTGAAGAAAAAAGCCTTTTAACTAATCCATTAGTATGGGATGTCTGTCATATGCTATTGAATTCTTCTTTTTTTTTTTTTGTGAGGCAATTGGGGTTAAGTGACTTGCCCAGGGTCACACAGCTAGTGTTAAGTGTCTGAGGCCAGATTTGAACTCAGGTCCTCCTGAATCCAGGGTCGGTGCTCTATACACTGTGCCACCTAGCTGCCCCCTACTGAATTATTCTTGATCAAGGATTCTTGAGGACAAAGTAGAAAATCCACATTACAACCCTTTAAAAAACAGATCAGTGACTTTTTTTTTGTCACTTCACGGTTAAAGGACCAAAGGACTCATCTCAACCATTGCAAAAAATACAATTTGGTGCACAAACCATAATTTTCAAGGGATAATTCTCAATATGAAACATAAACCAAGAAAAATATAATCCTGAAGGAAAAATACATTCTCTGTGGATGTTTGCATATCTAAACAGTAGCCCCTATTAGAAAAGTGTATGTTTACTTATACAAAAGCATTTCTATTTAGCTATTCCTTTAGATATCAGCTTTTAATTAAAAAAAAAAACAAAACCAGGGACATTTAGGTAGCAAGGTAGCTCAGTGGTAGAGCACCGGCCCTGGATTCAGGACCTGAGTTCAAATCCAAGCTCAGACACTTGACACTTACTAGCTGTGTGACCCTGGGCAAGTCACTTAACCCCCATTGCCTCACCAAAACCAAAACAAAACCAGAAAAACAACACACAAAAAAAACCCCCATTGTTTTAACAGCCAAAACAGATACAAATTTATGGGCTGGGAGGTTTTCCAAATGTAAGCTTCTTGAGAGAAGGGGCCATTTCACTCTTTCTGTGCATATCCCCAGCACCTGACATAGAGCTAGGCACACAACAGGCACTAACTAAATAAATGCTTTTGATGATTGATAGCCTCTGGGTCTATTCCTAGGAACAACTGACAGCAGTCATCTGGTTTCCTTTCTTTTGGAAAATACATTCTATTCCTTAGTTAACAATAATTCAACTTTTTTTGGGGGGGTGAGGCAATGAGGGTTAAGTGACTTGCTCAGGATCACACAACTAGTAAGTGTCAAGTGTCCGAGGCCAAATTTGAACTCAGGTCCTCGTGAATCCAGGGCCGGTGCTTTATCCACTGTGCCACCTAACTGCCCCGATTAATTCAATTTCTTAACCAAACAATTGGAGGCCCCTAATCTTGTATTTTACCTCCCTAAGAATGACATAACAATTTTTAAAAATAAAAACATTTTCTCATACTGGCTCAGCATAACTGTAGTGTTGTTGAACCAGTTTAAGAAAAAAGTAGAATTTTAATATTTAGAGCTAGAATGAGTCTTGGAGATCTAGCCTAACCTCATTTAACAGATGAGAAAACAGAAACTGGGGGTGGGGGCAGCTGGGGAGGAGGCAAATGACTTGCCCACAAGTCACACTGCTTTGCTCTGATTTGTCAAACTCCAGGTAACTATTTTAAAACTTCCAGTGAGTATTTTAATATATATGTGTGCATATATATATATACTATACATGTGTATATGCCTATGTATGTATGTTATACACGTGTATTCATCTGTATATATGTACATGTGTTACATGTTAGGTTTCTTCAGTGACTATAGATATATCCTGTTATAACATGAAAAGCCATGCCTTATTGTTTGGGCAGAAAAACCAAATTTCTCATGCTTTTTTGGGGGGGCGGTGGGGGTGGGGAAATGAGGGTCAAATGACCTGCCCAGGGTCACACAGCTAGTAAGTGTCAAGTGTCTAAGACTGGATTTGAACTCAGGTCCTCCTGAATCCAGGGTCGATGCTTTATCCACTGCGCCACCTAGCTTCCCTTCTCATGCTTTTCTAATGGATACCTGAAAATGGAATCTCAAACTAGAAGGAATTTTGAAGTTTATCTAATCCAGTAGTTCTCAAACTTTTTTTTTTTTTTGGCAAGGCAATGGGGGTTAAGTGACTTGCCTAGGGCCACACAGCTAGTAAGTGTCAAGTGTCTGAGACCGGATTTGAACTCAGGTACTCCTGAATCCAGGGCCAGTGCTTTATCCACTGCGCCACTTAGCTGCCCCAGTTCTCAAACGTTTGATTTCAGAACACTTTTACACTTAACAATTCAGTCTTCTTTCTCGTCCTCTCCACCAACATCTTTTGTTTATGTAGATTATATTTAATGGTGTGCTGGTAAATAATTAGCTCTCCAGGAAAAAAAAAAAAAGGAAATGTACACACTGCACTTTTTAAGTTTAATTTGCATTATTAATATTTTCTCCATCACTTTGTTAATTCCAGATGATCAACAAAACAATAAATCAATTGCTGATCTGTAGTATTTATTGATTTCCAAGGTGTAAGTGGTCACACTGGAAATTGAACAGTAAGCCCTTCAAGAGCTCTTTGAGGTGGCTCCAGCACCTCTCTGATTATATCTATTGAGATTTGCTCTATTCGAAATGAAAATGTTTTAGTATTATTATGAAAATAGTTTTGAACTTAAGGATCCCCTGAAAGAGTCTTGAGGACTCCAGGAGTCCCAAGACCATGCATTAAGAACCACTGATACAGGCTAACCCCTTCATTTTACTGAGGAAACTAAGGCCCAAAAGGCTTTCCCCGAGGTTATGGAGATTTAAATGGCAGAGCCAGTATCTGACCCTTGGTCTTTTGATTCAAAATCCAGTGGTCCCAAACTAATTTCTATTTTCCTCATAACAGTAGTTTACATTTATACAACACTTCACAATACACATTTCTGTTTTCTTAAAAGTACAAATACCCCCCAAATTATCTTCTTATAAAATGCCCAGACTTTCCCCACAATTTAAATGTCAAAATATGTTCTTTATAATGTTGTGAGTGTTAGAAAAAGCTTCTGAAAGTTGTCGATTAAATTTTGTTGCTTTATTAGTAAGTACTGAACAGTCAGTCTCTCTACCTGTCCCAAGGACTTCCTTGGGGAAATGTTGAGGGGGGGAAATGGAGAGAATCTTCAGTGTACCCTAAATTATACAACACATCATTCAAAGGGCAGAAGTAAGGAATTCTTTAAAAAGTTGATCAACTAGGACACATTATACAATACCAATTCTGGTGGTCTGGTCTTACCCCAAAACTAATCTTCAATTGACTAAGAAATAATGAATAATTAGCAAGGACTGAGGTTGGCTCTTCTTTGCTAAAGGCATAGTTTTTCACCTTTGACAAGACAATATATTCTGGCTGGAAAACAGGGATAGGAAAAAGCTCACTTGACTGAATCTTGTTTTTCCTTTTCCACAGCAGGCCCAGCACTTATTTCCAAAGTTAATATAAGTCTAAAGTCTGAATGGAGAACTCTTGACCATTCACACATGAAAACAAGGAACCATCACACACTCATTATGCCGCCACACATCTCAAATTAATATCATAGCACACTGGAAGTAACACCCATTTGAACAACCATGGCATCTGACATCAAAAAGCGGAGGCTTGGCATGCCCATAGGATTAGTGGGCTCTCATCTCTCATGACTTCACAGTATTTGGCCGTTTCATATTTCAAAAAGGATGCAAAAGACGATTTAGCATTTTCATATACTTATTTTATGCTCTGTGGTTGAGCTGGGACTCACACTCCCTCTTCCCTTTGTCAGTCTTCCAGAAGAAACTATCCATGCTTATGACCTGATGGAAAACACTGAATTTTAACCAAAATTAATACTACCTCTCAAATAAGATGATTCTTAACAGGAACACAGGATACAGTGAGAGAATTTCGAAGAATCCAAGAACAAGAAAAAGGATCAGAGTCCACCAAGAGCATTGGGAAGAAGCCTGGATCCTTCACAGGCCCCGCTAGCTGTCTGCAGCTTTGCTGCTCTGTGATTATCACTTAGAAGAAGAATAACAATAAGATTGAGTGACTCAGTAAAGTTTCTTTTGTGGGGGAAAAAAAAGGACGCAGAAATAAAGCTTTGTTAGAGGTAAAGTCAGTCCACAGCCTTTTGCAAAGTCTCTACTTCTCTCAGAGCAGGAAACTGTGACTGCTGAACTATTTGCTGCTGGTGACATCTCAATTGAGAGGTCACAGACCAGTCTGGTGAACACTCAAGGTGTCAGGACCTAGAACTGAGCCATGGGACCACGAACAGGGTCTTGTTGAACTTGTTTCAGTAGATTAAATACGTACTGTCCTGCAGAACAACGTGAGGGCCTGCCATGCCTGGAAGGCTCCAGACATGCAAACTCCACAGAAGTAGGACCATGACACTACTTTACACATTGGATTACACACCGGTTATACATCGGAGGTCCGTATATGCTCATCATCAAGGTTGTACATGAATGGTTTCTCTTTGGGGTGTTGGGGCTCTGATCGATGCCGTACCCGAGAGCTTGACAGCACGGTGGCATCGCCTTCCCCAAGTCTGGACATGAATGGGGAGCCTCCAGGACTCTCTTCATCCAGAAGCAGCTTTTCGTCTGCCTGTGGGACAGGTGTCCAGGGCTGCCAGGATGAAGCAATGAAGGGAGCTTTGTAGGGAGCTTTCTTCTCTTCTCCAGGACGTCCTCTGCATGGGGTGGAGTTGGGCACACCCGAAAAATTGGAACTTCCAGGCCGGGACAATGAAATTGATCTAGAGAAGGACATTTCCTGGAGTGGAAGGGGGGGAAATAGCAAATAAATATGGGCAATATCACCAGTCAGGATATTCAATTTGACAAACGAGTCTTTATTAACCTCTAATGCATGGCACTATGATAGGTGCAAGAGATAAGAAGCCTGATACAAGATATAATATCGTAATATAAGACATAGTGATAAGACATATATTCAAAGAAGTATAATAGAAAACAATGTGATTGCTAGAGACAAAAAAGACAGCTACACAAAGTGCTCTGGGAAAAACTAGGAAAAGGAAAGAGCATTTTCAGTTGGAGCAATCAGCACAGACTTCATGAAGAAAATGCCACCTAAAGTGGGGCTTGAAGGAAAAAAAAATATTTTTGTTTTTTCTTTATTTTTGCATTCGATTTAACAAATGCTAAACAGAATGAGCATTTGAAGGCACATAGTAGATCAGAAAAAGAGAATTGTACACAGAGTTGAACAGGAAGAGAGGAGGGCTAAACAGGAAATTGTGGGTCTCGTGGACAGTTTAAGCTTATTAAAGCATATTATTATTAAATAAGCTTATTAACACTTAAGCTGCACTAAAACTTTTGGGGCACTGTATAATAAGATTGACATAGCTTTCAAAGCTGGCCTTGTCTAGCCTTCTTTCTGTTCTCTTTTTTTTTTCCTTTTTTTGGGGGCGGGGCGGGGGGGGGGGGAGAGAAGATACTTCAATGACCTGAAAAAGAGGATTCCAAGTGACAAAGATGAGGAGAGAGAGCAAGAATGTGGTAGATCCAGCTCCTACTACCTCAGGAAAGTCAACTGCTAAATGTTGCTAAGTGTGAGCATTTACACTTTGGGGAATTGGCGATTACTATCTACTGGGGCTTGATTTATTGTTTTGTTGATTGTCTAGACTTAAGAAAGTTGTTAACAATGCAGATTCAACTTTTAAAATGTGTTGTTTTTGAGAACCCTTGTTGAGAACATTTACCAGTACACTCCTGAAGGAGAGCATACGGTTTGTGGGTGATAGCTCTACTAATGCAGAGGTGGAGAGGGCAGGCCCTGATTGTGAAGCAGCTAGTACTCCAGGCTGCCTGGACCATATACTATGTGAAAATCAAGTTGGAAAAAGGTTACAACCAGATTACCAAGGGCCCTAAATTCCAGGCCCATATCACAGGAATTATCATTGGATGGAACACTGCAGAGCAACCAGTCCCCTCCCCTCATTTTGCAGATGAAGAAACCGAGGCTGGGAAAAATTAAATGAGAGGTATTGGAGCCAGGATTCCCCATACTCCAAATTCAGTGCTTTCCCCACTGTACCACATATTCTTTGTTCAGTTTATTCCAATCCCCAGGAAAACTACTTCCCCTCTGTATCTCTCTTTTATAATTCCAGGCATCCTCCCAACATAAACACAGACTAATTCAGTGGCATCTGAAGTTTGAATCCAAAACTGTCTTTTGATCTCAGTGGCAAGCAGGTTTGCTGCAGAATACAGCATAAACATTATGTTTTCCCTTTCCCCCAGAGCTCTCCATAACTACTCCAACCTTCTCCATCAAAACCCCCCCAAACCAAAAAACTTGCATCCAGACCAATAATGAAACAAATAAAAAAGAAGACATTTGAATGCCGCAGCTGCATCCTGGGCACAGGCTGCCTGCCTGTCCCAATCATCCAATAAAACATGCCCACTCAGTAAGCATTATCTTTAATTGGTATTAACTGTGTAACAGAAAGGATGTGACTTACTTTAGGGTGGCACTTGAGAGCCTGAACAGCTGCACCAATCTCCTTGATCCAGCTGTGCATGTCTTCTGGGCTGTCAGCCTGAAAAACATTTATATGTGTTAGATGGAAGAGCTTAGGAACACAGTTTCTGCCCGTTTTTAAGTCTCTTATTTGACCTTGGAAGTTCACAGAATCATAGATGCTTAGAGCTGGGAAGGGATCTTTGGATGACAAGATTCATACCTGGAGGGGACCTTAGAAATCACCTAACTCAGCGGGTTCTTATCTTGGCACCCATGAATGTGAAAATATTTTTGATAACTATATTTCTTTGTAATTAAATTTTTTATAATAAACAAAAGTCTGTTTGCTCTGCCTTACATTTCTTCCTTCACCTGAGAAAGCAAGACAAATTCCCTATAACAAGCTGTATATTTGAGCCAAAAAAAGTCCCTTATTAGCCATGTACAAGAAAAGGATATGTCTCAGTCTGTTGAATTCATCACTTCTCTATCTGTAGCTGGGTTAAATAATACTATAAAATGTCATTTTACAAAATGGAAACAAATGATACCTGCCAACCCCACAAGGGGGCAGCTGGCAGCTCAGTGAAGGGAGGGAGGAAGCAAGCTATCTCCCCACCCTGATTGCCATACCATCTTTTACTACCTGAATGACCACGAGCAAATCTGAGCCTCAAGTTTCTTTGTCAAATAAAGGGATTGTGCTAGTTTATCTCTAAGGTCCTTTCTACCTCTGAATCCTGGGTGAGTTTTCTATGACAAGCTCCCTCTACTAGAATGTCATCAGATCAAGTCACAATCATTGTCCAAAGGTAATGGGAAAACTTCCTTGAGGCCTCATTTCCATGCCTTTGTAGGTTTAGATTTGAAAGGGACCTCAGGAGCCATCTAGTCCAAAACTTTTATTCTTTAGATGAGGAAACTTGGGCCCAGAGAAGTCAAATAACTTGCCCAAGGTCACAGAGAGGGTAAATATCTGAATCAGGATTTGAATCCAGGGTCCACTGACTCCAGAAATAGTTCTTTTTCAACTGTGTTGGAAGAAACTATAGACTTCACTAGATCCAGACCTTTTTTTTTTTTAAAGAGATGAGCAGGGAGCAGCTAAGTGGCGCAGTGGATAAAGCACTGGCCCTGGATTCAAGAGGATCTGAGTTCAAATCTGACCTCAGACATTTGACACTCACTAGCTGTGTGACCCTGGGCAAGTCACTTAACCCTCATTGCCTCACCAAACAAAAAAAAAATTAAAAAGCAAAAAAAAAAAAAAAAAAGGTAAAGAGATGAGCAAATAGAGGCCTAGAGAGGTTGACTGATTCACCAAAATCACAAAGCTAGTAAGGGGCAAGACTAGGACAAAAGACAGGCCTCCTGATTCCTTCTTCAGTGACTTTTCTCACTATAGCATTAAATACTTCTTTTATCCTTTTTTTGTTTTTTAAAAGCAATGAGGGTTAAGTGACTTGCCCAGGGTCACACAGCTAGTAAGTGTCAAGTGTCTGAGGCCAGATTTAAACCCAGGTCCTCCTGAATCCAGGGCTGGTGCTCTATCCACTGCGCCACCTAGCTGCCCCAACATTAAATACTTCTTTCACTTAACCTAGCACCAAGTTGTCCTGCATTCACATCTCCTGATTGTTTTGTAGTCCTTTGCCAACTAGGGTAATTTCCATCCACAAACCAAATTCATCCCTGCACTAAGAAGAAAAAAAAAGGGAGTGGTAGCATATCTCCAGAGAACTCCTAAACAAGTACAATTGGCCAACATGATGATTTGACTTAGGGAATAGCAGAGTGAGAGATGATTATCAGAGCATCGAAAAGACCTAGTTCTCCTCCTCCCCGCCCCACCCCCCTCAAGCTCTATGGTGCCTAGAATTCCACCTTTAGAGATATATTCATTTGGGTTAAATGTTGCCCTTTCTGTGTTATCCCCATTTTGAAAAGCCAATTTATAGAATATATTAAATCCCTAACATCTCAACATGAATGCGTTCATTATATCCTTTATTTTTGGGGCAGCATAGCTAGGTCCCCAATTAGTGCAAATAATAACTCCCATAAAGTAGTTGCATATATTCTAATTTGTACTATCTGGAGTTAAAACTATATAAAATGAAAAGGTAAAATAAAACAGAAATTATACATAATTATATAATCTTTAAGGATTGAAAAGTATATTACATATTTCATTTGATCCTTACAATGGCCCTATGAGGTAGGTGCTCATCTCCATTTTACCAATGAGGAAACTGAGTCAGAGAGAGGTTGAATAATTTGCCCAGAGTTGTACAGCTAGCAAAAGAGTCTGAAGAGGACATGAAGAAGCAAACACATTAGGGGGCAGCTAGATGGCGCAGTGGATAAAGCACCAGCCCTGGATTCAGGAGTACCTGAGTTCAAATCCGGCCTCAGACACTTGACACTTACTAACTGTGTGACCGTGGGCAAGTCACTTAACCCCCATTGCCCCGAAAAAAAAAAAAAAGAAGCAAACACAATAACTGAGATGAGGTCTCACTAAGTCTAGTGATGGCTGACAGTGGGATGTTCACCTCCCCCATTAGGGACATTAGGCCTCTTATGTTACGTAGTTTAAGATTGCATTAGCTTTTGAGGCTTACGCTGTTGGTTCTCACAGCCCACGAAAACACCAAGATCTTTTCTCACAGTTAACTACTGTCTAGTCACAGTTCTCTCATCCCATATTTGTACAGTTGATTTTTAGAATCAAATATCAGGCTGTAACATCTGTCCTCATTAAATCTCAACATAGTAGATCAAGCCCCTTATTTCAGCCTATTAAAATCTTTTTGGATTCTGAATTCGCCACCCAACATGTTAGTGATCTCTTTGAGCTCCCTGAGGGATAATTTGATAAGTGCACCATCTTTACTACCATCTAGGTCACTGATAAAAAATAACAAGATTAAGAAGAAAGCCTTACATTATGTTTATTTGTGAACTTTTCTTATCCTTCAAATAGACTGTAAAGTTCATGAGGGCAGGACCATGAAATATCTAAACACTCTATGTTTAGCTATCTAAATACTCAATATTAAAATAATCAGTGCCTGATAGTTGCAGTACCACTACTATTACATATAATATATATTGTATATGTGATGCTTCAATATTTACAAAGCATATTCCATATGTCATGACTTCTATAATATATGACTATAATTTATTCCATATATTGTAACTCACAATGACCCTGCAAAGTAGGTATACTACAGGCATATTGTTGTCATTATTATTCATTGTTAACATCATAAAGAAACTCAGAGAATTTGTGACTTGCTGGCAAGCGTCAGAAGTGAGAGTTGAAGCCAGTCTTTCTGACTCCAGTGTTATATATATAAGGTTATGATGATCTCCTACAGTAAGAACCCCAAAAATTTGCAAGTAAACTCTTGATATTGAAAGTCTTGTGGGAATACAGGGTGAGGAGGTTGCCAAAGCCCAGAGATCCTAATGGCAGAATGAACAAGCATAAGATATGTGTCTTCCTCTACAGCATTCCATAAAGTCTCAAATAAGACTGTGGCTGGAAAATGACCAAATATATATGTTATGGATTGATCACTTTATAGAATGTGCTATAAAAGATGATCAATATGAATAGAGAAATAGGATAAAACCTGTATCAAGTAATCCAAAGCAATAAAAGCAGAATCAGAACCACAATCATGCATTAAAAAAAAAAAAAGAAAACAATGCCAAAGGCTGCCCAGCCTCAGTTGAATTTAAAAAGAGACCACAGCAAAAAAACATTGCAGTTGTTTTGGTTTTTTCTGTTAATTTACTTGGCTCTACTCTGTAGAACCAAGGGCTGTATATAAGATGTTTGTCCCTATTTTGTAGATTACTTTAAGCTTTGGGGGCAGCTAGGTGGTACAGTGGATAAAGCACCAGCCCTGGATTCAGGAGGACCTGAGTTCAAATCTGGCCTCAGACACTTGACACTTACTAACTGTGTGACCCTGAGCAAGTCACTTAACTCCCATTGCCTCGCCAAAAACAAAAACAAAAACAAAAAAGGTTACTTTAAGCTTTAATGTTTGAAAAGCATCTTACATATGTCATTTGATCCTCATGATGGCCCTGTGAGGTAGGTGCTCATCCCCATTTTACCAATGAGGAAACTGAGGCAGAGAAGTTAAGTGACTTGCCCAGAGTTGTATATCTAGCAAAGAGTCTGAAGAGGACACAAGGAAACAAATAATTCTTTTAAAAAATAATTTTGAGAAAATAAAATATAAAATAATTTTAAAAAATAATTATTTTAACAAATATTTAGCTTACAAAAGTTTTTTCAAAAATTAAAATGATTACTAGCTGTGTGACCCTGGGCAAGTCACTTAACCCTCATTGCCCCACCAAAAAAAAAAATTAAAGTGAAATAAATGTTTTTTGAATTGAAATGAACAGGTAGTTATCACACCTCTTGCCCTAAATAACAAGCATTTCCTAAAGTATTTGATTTCTTTACATCAACCTTCACGATCCCCTATGCTTTTTTCTTCCTTGAAATGAAAAAGTCTCTTGTCTTTCTCTAGGAGAAAATAGTCAATAAATACAGAAAAGAAAATATATAAATTAGTTCAACTCACTAACAAAAGCTATGAGGTCCCTGACCTGCCTGTTTTGTTCAGGCAGAGAAGAAAAATGATTGTAGCTACTATGAAAGCAACCCTGGAAATGTTTGGGTGGCAATGAAAGTAGAGTGGGTCCCTAGCTTGTCCTATGAGAGTATTTGGAGAGATGGAATGGAAGCCAGGCTTTGGGGGAAAGAAGGCTTTGAAAAGTTTGCTCTCAAGTCCAGAAATACACAACCAAATTCACACATAGAGGTCCTGCATTGGAAAATGGCCCCAATTGTGAAAGATACACAGTAATCCCTGTCATTCTGGGAAATGTTAAAAAAAATAATTGTTGGCATTGATAAAGAGCTTTAAGATTAATAAAAACAGTTTATATACTTTATCTCATTTGAGTTTCAACAACCTCATGAGGAAGGTTCCTCAAGTATTAATATATCCATTTTACAGATGGAAATCATGGCTCAGAAGGATGAAGTGACTTGCTCCAAGTCACACAGTTATAACATTTTACAAAGAGATGATTTGAACTCATATCTTCTGAGTTTCAGTCCAGGGCTATGTCCATTATGCCACATTATCTCACATGACAGAGATCAGTGGGCTAATAACAGTTGAAGGCTTAAGGCTGAAAGCACAGGCCCTGGATAGAAAGCTATTTTTCCAAAGGCCAGTGCCAGGCAGGAATTTGCAGCTCCTGTGACTGCAGCAGGAGATGGGAGGAAGCCAACACTGTGGCTGGAGAAGGGGGAACCTCTGGCTGAACAGCAAGTGCCCAGACAATGGCTTTCTCTGTGCAGCTGGGCTTTGCACCTGGCCCTGAAACAGGGCACTCTGAGCTTCTGCCCTTCTATACAGAAGTAACGTCCACATACAAAGCGATGGTTAAAAATAAACCAGATAGGAGAAGTGAAATCACTGGCTAGTTCTCCTTTTCTCTGCTTAGCTAGAGTCGAGCGGCTGACATCAGCTGAATACAAACTCACATTCCACAGTACAGTGGCTCAGCCTGTTTTATTTTCGTATGGTTGGGAAGTTTGGGGCAAACATCCTGTTAGGAGATAATAGGACTTAGAATTACTGTCAGGTGCTAAATTTACTGTTTAGACCCTTAGAACACAAAGAGAGAAAGCAGAAAAAAGAATGAGGTTCATTAACTGTCCACTTACAGCTAAGGACATAAAAAAAACCTACTATAGGGCATCTTACCTGAATATAAAAGGTCCGGGAGCTTGTTATTATTTCAAACAAGTTGTCTCTCATTAAGAGATCTCTAGACATAGAAAAAGAGATAAAAAGAAGTTAGCAAAAAAAAATATGCTAGAATAACTACAGAAGACTTAGCTTCTCCTGGATATTTATGACCCTGCTGCCCATTATCTCCTACCATCCACTTCTTGAAAAGAGGGACTATTAGAAAAATATTTGAGACAAAAATTTAAAACACCAAGAGATATTACCAATCAAGATACTCTTTAAGTAATAGGGGTTCTTAACCTTTCTTGTTCATGAACTCTTTAGTTAGTCAGGTGAAATCTCAAGACCCGTACATAATTATTGTCTACATTCAGAAATGAAGGAAATGCTAAATTTCAGTGACAAGTTAATGAAGATAAAGATATAAATTTTTTTCTACCCAGGTTCCCCTAAAATGGATCGGTGGACCCCAGATTAAGAGTTCTTGCTCTTAAGAACTGACTCTCAAGCTTTATCATCCTGAGACCATCCTGGACCCACAACCTTTCTTATTTTTCTTCATGTTTTCTTTTTTTAAAAAAAGTATGAATTTAACAAACATCAACAAACATGAATATTTCCTTTTGCAAAGAACATTAAAGAAGACAATATATTTGATAGTGGATAGAGGGTTGGGCTTAGTGGCATAGTGTATAGAGGGTCAGGCCTAGACTCAGGAAGACCTTTCCTGAGTCCAAATCTGGTCTCAGACACTTACTAGCTGTGTAACCCTGGGCAAGTCACTTAACCCTTGTTTGACACGGTTTCCTCATGGGTAAAATGAACTAGAGAATGAAATGGTAAAACCACTCCAGTATCTTTGCCAAGAAAACCCCAAATTGGGGGGGAAGGGGAGCTAGGTGGGGCAGTGGATAAAGTACTGGGTCTGGATTCAGGAGGACCTGAGTTCAAATCCGACCTCAGACACTTGACACTTACTAGCTGTGTGGCCCTGGGCAAGTCACTTAACACTCATTGCCCTGCCCCCCCCCAAAAAAAAGAAGAAGGAAAAAAAATTGGGGGGCAGCTAGGTGGCGCACTGGATAGAGCACCAGCCCTGGAGTCAGGAGTACCTGAGTTCAAATCCGGCCTCAGACACTTATACTTACTAGCTGTGTGACCCTGGGCAAGTCACTTAACCCCAATTGCCTCACTAAAAAAAAAAGAAGAAAGAAAACCCCAAATGGAGTCACAAAGAGTTAGACACAACTGAAATGTTTGAACTACAACAAAATATTTGACTAAGAAACTTTACTGTTTGGTTTTGTCTTGGGGTTTTTTGTGCATTTCACAGCATAGTAGTTCCAACGTGGCTCTATTTCTCTGTATCCCCTTTTGAATTTCCTTTTGCTTTCTTCAGTATGTTTTTTTAACTGTTTCATAGATGTTCCTTGCTTTGTTTTTTTTTATGTGTGTGTGTGTGTGTGTGTGTGTGAGAGAGGCAATTGGGGTTAAGTGACTTGCCCAGAGTCACACAGCTAATAAGTGTTAACTGTCTGAGGCCGGATTTGAACTCAGGTCCTCCTGAATCCAGGGCTGGTGCTCTATCCACTGCACCACCTAGCTGCCCCTCTTTGTTTTATTTTTGCAAATCTCATTAACACCCCCTCCATTCCTCAACATGTCTCCCATCCCCAAGTATGGTGAAGCAAAAACAAGCCAAAAAACCTCCAATAAAAACTATGGATTAGTCATGTCTGAAAATTTATGGAATATTCTATGCCTACAGTTCTCCACCAAAAGATAGGACTCCAGCTCTCTCAACATTTGGCTACTTGCAATTGGTCATTGCATGGATCAAACATTCAGACTTCTTTTCATTTTAAATATTATAGTCATTTTATAAATTGTTCTCCTTGTTCTTCTCATTTCATTCTTTTTTTTTTTTTTTTTTTTTGCGGGGCAATTGGGGTTAAGTGACTTGCCCAGGGTCACACAGCTAGTAAGTGTTAAGTGTCTGAGGCCGGATTTGAACTCAGGTACTCCTGAATCCAGGGCCGGTGCTTTAACCACTGCGCCATCTAGCTGCCCCCCATTTCATTCTTTATTAGTTCACACAAATCTCACCAGGTTCCTCTGAATCTTCCTTTCTTACAGTGTGATAGTATACTATTATATTAATATACCATAACTTGTTCAGCCATTCCCCCATGGATGGGCATTCCCTTAGTTTCTAATTCTATAATACAACAAAAAGTCCTCCTATATTTTTGTACATATTCATCATTCCCCTTCGATCATCTTGGAGTGTATGACTACTAATGATATTAACAGGTCAAAGGGCAGGCACAATTAGTGATTTTTGAGGTGTAGTTCGAAATTACTTTTTTTTTTTTTTTTGGCAGGGCAATGAGGGTTAAATGACTTGCCCAGGGTCACACAGCTAGTAAGTGTCAAGTGTCTGAGGCCACTTTTGAACTCAGGTTCTCCAGTGCTTTATCCACTGCGCCACCTAGCTGCCCCTCCAAATTACTTTTAACCAATTGAATCAACCTTGCCTATCTTTGCACAGCCCCTCCTACAATGGCCATCTTCCTTTTTAGTCATCATGACCAGTGAGAGGTGGAAGCTCAGAGTTTTAAAATTTGCATTTCTCTTATTGTTAGTGATGTGCAGTATATTTAATATGGTTTTTAACTGCATGTTCATATTACTTGACCATTTATCTACTCAAAAATAGTTCTTGTATGTCTATTTCAGTTACCTATTTATCTTGGATATCAAACTTTTGTTGTTGATGCTATTATTGTTTTTCTTTTTTAAGCAAAGGAGTTTGCTCCAAAGATTTTCCCCCAAATCACTGTTTACCTTCTCATTCTAACTGCACTAATTTTATCTTGCAAAAATGTCACCAGTGCTATTAATATGATTTTCTCTGATCCTCTTTCCCTACTTTGGTCCAGAACTTTCCCCCTTCCATAGCTGTGAAAAATATTTCCCTTTTCTCCGCTAATATTTTAAGAACATTTTTATTTAAAGTTTTGAGTTCCAAATTCTCTCTCCATCCCTCCTGTCCCCCCTCGTCAAGGTGGCAAGCAATTAGATATAGGTTATACATGTGCAATTATATAAAACATTACCACATTAGCCATTTTTCTATAAGAAAAAAGAAAGTAAAAAATAGCATAGTTCAATCTGTATTCAATCAATATCAATTCTTTCTCTAGATGTGGATATTATGCTTCATTATTAGTTCTTTAGGATTGGCTTGGATCATTGTATTGCTGAGAATAGCTAAGGCATTCACGGTTTGTCATCAAACAATATTGCTGTTACTATGAACAATGGAATTCAGGTACTGTTCACTTCACTATACATCAGTTCATGTAAGTCTTTCCTGGTTTTTCTGAAATCATCCTGCTTGTCATTTCTTATAACATAATAATGTTCCATTACAATCACATACCACAGCTTGTTTAGCCATTCCACAATTGATGGGCATCCCTTTGATGTCCAATTCTTAGCCACCACAAAAAGAGCTGCTATAAATATTTTTGTACAAATAAGTCCTTTCCCCTTTTTTAGATGTCTTTGGGATATAAAACTAGTGGTGCTATTACTAGATTAAAGGGTATACAGTTTTATAGCCCTTTGGGCATAGTTCCAAATTGCTTTCCGGAATGGTTGGATCAGTTCACAACTCCACCAACAGTGCATTAGTATCCCAGTTTTCCCACATCCTCTCCATCATCCAATATTTTTCTTTTTTGTCATATTAATCACTCTGATAGGTGTAAGGTGTAACTCAGAGTTGTTTTAATTTGTATTTCTCTGATCAATAGTGATTTAGAACATTTTTTCTTATGACCATATATAGCTTTGATTTCTTTGTCTGAAAACAACTTCTTCCTAACCTTTAACCATTTATCAATTGGGGAATGACTTGCATTTTTTATAAATTTGAGCACAGATCTCCACATATTTGAGAAATGAGACCTTTATCAGATATATTTGTTGCAAAAACTCTTTCCCAGTTTTCTGCTTTCCTTATAATTTGGTTGCATTGTGTTTGTGTAAAAACTTTAAAATTTTATATAACAAAATTATCTATTTTACATTTTATAATGCTCTCTATATCTTCTTTCTCCTAAATTCTTCCCCATCCATAAATCTGACAGATAAAACTATTCTGTGATCTTTTAATTTGCTTATGGTATCACCCTTTATTTGTAAATCATGTACCCATTTTGATTTTATTTTGGTATGCAATATGAGATGTTGGTCTATACCTAGTTTCTGTCATACTGTTTTCACAGCATTTTTTGTCTAATAATGAGTTTTTGTTCTAAAAGCTTGGATCATTAGGTTTATACTATACTAGATTACTATAATCATTTATTATAGTGCAATTTGTACCTATTTTATTCCACTGATCCACTACTGTATTTCTTAGCCAGTACCAGATTTTGATAATTACTGGTTTATAATACAGTTTGAGATCTGATATAGCTAGACCACCTTCTTTTGATTTTTCATTGATTCCCTTGATATGCTTGAGCTTTTTTCTTCCAGATGAATTTTGTTATTATTTTTTCTAGATCTATAAAATTTTTTTTGATAGTTTGATTTGTATGGCACTGAATAAATAGATTAATTTAGGTAGGACTGTCATTTTTATTGTATTGGCTTGGCCTACCCATGAGGAATTAATATTTTTCCAATTGTCTAGATCTAATTTTATTTGTGTGACAAGTGTTTTATAGTTGTGTTCATATGGTTCCTGGGTTTGTCTTGGCAGGTAGACTTCCAAGTATTTTATAGTGTCTATAGTTACTTCAAATGGAATTTCCCCTTTTATCTCTTGCTGCTGGACTTTGTTGGTAATCTATAGAAATACTGATGATTTATGTAAGTATATTTTGTATCGTGAAACTTTTCTAAGCTTGTTAATAATTTCAAGTAGTATTTTTTAGTTGCTTCTCTAGGCTTTTCTAAGTATAACATCATATCATCTGCAAAGAGTTATAGCTTTGTTTCCTCGTTGCCTATTCTAAATCCTTTATTTTTTCTTCTTATTGATATAGCTAACATTTCATGTACAATATTAAATGATAGAGGTGATAATAGGCATTTTCGTTCCACACCTGATTGTATTAGGAAGGCTTCTAGCTTATCCCCATTACAGATAATGTTTCCTGATGGTTTTTTAAAATAAATATTACTTATAATTTTATGATAAGCTCCATTTATTCCTATGATCTCTAGTGCTTTAAATAAGAGTGGGTGCTGTATTTTGTCAAAGGGTTTTTTCTGTATCCATTGAGATCATTTGATTTCTATTGGTTTTTTTATTTACATGGTCACTTATGCTGATAGTTTTTCTAATATTGAACCACCTCTGCATTCCTGGTATAAATCCCACTTGGTCATTGTGTATGCTCCTTGTGATATATTGCTGTAATCTTTTTAAAAAAAATGGTTATATCTTTTATTTTTTGCAGGGTGATGGGGGTTAAGTGACTTGCCCAGGGTCACACAGCTAGTAAGTGTCAAGTGTCTGAGGTTGGATTTGAACTCAGGTCCTCCTGAATTTAGGGCCAGTGCTTTATCCACTGTGCCACCTAGCTGCCCCCTGCTGTAATCTTTTTAATAGTTTTTTTTTAATTTTACATTTCTGCATCAATTTTTTTTTTGGTGAGGCAATTGGGGTTAAGTGACTTGCCCAGGGTCACACAGCTAGTGTTAAGTGTCTGAGGCCGGATTTGAACTCAGGCACTCCTGACTCCAGGGCCGGTGCTCTATCCACTGCGCCACCTAGCTGCCCCTCTGCATCAATATTGGTTAGGGAAATCAGTCTATAATTTTCTTTCTGTTTTGGCTCTTCCTGGTTTGTGTATCAGCACCATATTTGTGTCATAGAAAGAATTTGGTAGGGCTTTTTCTTTACCTATTTTCCCAAATAATTTATATAGTATTGGGATTAATCATTCTTTAAATGTTTGGTAGAATTCACTTGTGAATCCATCTGGTCATAAGGATTTTTTCTTAGGAAGTTCACTGTTGGATTGTTTAATTTCTTTTTCTAAGATTGGGTTAAGTATTTTATTTCTTCTTTTAATCTGGGTAATTTACTTTTTTGTAGATATTCATCCATTTGATTTAGATGATCAAATTCCAGTTTTTTAAATGACATGACTTTTTATATCTAGGTCAGGAATCCATTTGGAGCTTCATTAAGTCAGTTGGTCAACATATATTTCTTAAACACCTACTATGTGCGTAATAGGGGTAGCTAGATGGCACAGTGGATAGAGTGCCAGGCCTGGAGTCATGAAGATGAGTCTTCCTGAGTTCAAATCTGTCCTCAGACACTTTTTAGCTGTGTGACCCTTGGCAAGTCACTTCACCCTGTTTGTCTCAGTTTCTTCATTTATAAATGAGCTGGAGAAGGAAACTCCAGACACTCCAGTGTCTTTGCCCCAAAAAAACTCAAATGGGGTCACAAAGAGTCAGACGTGACCAAAAAATGACTGGACAATAACAAAATGTGCTTAACGACTGTGCTACAATTCAATAACTGTGTTAGTCAAATGGGAAAGTGATGAAAGTCCAAAGAAGAGGCAAAGGAAGGCAAGAGTGTCTTTCAATAAATACTCCTTCCTTCTTTCATCCATCTTCACTTCCTGCAGCTCATTACATTAGGATGATGTGCTGATATGAGCTTATTTCACCAAATGGGCTGCAAACCAAAGAGAAATAATCCCTGCTTCCATTCAAGAAAGAGAGGAGTGATTTCTGAGTTCTAAGCCTTAAGCCATTGCAGTAATAAAATCTCAGAGTCTTGAAAGATGTCAGAAAATCTATAGACCAAAAAATGACTAAATAGGAAAAAAAAACCACATCCAGTCCTCTACAATATCCCCAACAAGTAGTCTGACATCTTCTTGTACACTATTATTGATGGAACTGTTTATTTAGCTATTGAAAAGTTCCAATCATTAGAAAATTTTTTCCTATATTAGGTTATTGACCAAGTAAGGGATAGAGAAGATGATAATATTGACAACTTTGAGGATATTTTTGCAAAATAAAATTAGTTCAGTTAGAATTAAAAGGGAAACAGTGACTACAGGAAAACCTTTGTAGCAAAAAAAATTGATATGTAGGGAATTGACAAAATCTACCTCTCCACAATTTTCGCCCATTGGTTCTAGACAAATCATATCCTGCCAAGTAGCAAATTGTAGGGGCAGCTAGGTGGCGCAGTGGATAGAGCACTGGCCCTGGATTCAGGAGGACCTGAGTTCAAATCCGACCTCAGACATTTGACACTAGCTGTGTGACCCTGGGCAAGTCACTTAACCCCAATTGCCTCACAAAAAAAAATAAAATTTAATTTAAAAAATAAGTGAATTGTACTGATTATGAGGCATGGCATTGTGAGCTCCTTGGGGGCAGAATATGTGTCTTATAGCATCTTGGTTCAGAGGTCAGCACCATCACCTACCCATAAAAGGCAGTCAAGGAACGCTTTTTGAACTAAATTGATGTTAAAAAGGCTCAACTTTGGCTCTCAGGACCCTTATAGGCTGATTGGTAAAATAAGATTAACGAAATAATGATGAGACAATAAATAAATAGGATCACAGCATCACAGACTTAAAGCTTAAAGGGACTTCAGATGTCATCTAGTACAACCTTCTCATTTTACAGATAAGGAAACTGAAGGTCAGAGAAGTTACTTGCCCAGGATCTCACCAGCTGAGCTGGTAATCAAATAGTGCGCATTATTCATGTGAATTGTTGAACTGAATAAATGTAAATGGGAGAGTTTGGTTCAGAAGCTAAATGTTCTAGGAATTAAGAAAAAAATGAGATCTTATAATCCCAAAGGATTTATAATGAAATATACTATCCACCTCCAGAGAAAGAACTGATGAATTCAGAGTATAGACTGAAACATATTTCCCCTCTTTATTTAAAAATTTTTTTCAACATGGCTAATGTGGAAATATGTTTTGTATGACTTCCCATGTATGATGAGTATCATATTTTTTGCCTTCTCGATGGGAGTGGAAGGAGGGAGAGAATTTGGAACTGGAAACAAAAAAAAATTTAATTAAAAAACAAAGAAAAAGGTGAAATCAATGGGGGCTGATGTTGCTAGGGATGATTTCATAGAGAAAGTTGGATTGGATCTGGATCTTAAAGACAATTCCTGGGAATTGATGAAAAAATAAGAATGTTTCAGGCATGAGGCAAAACATAAGACTACAGAGTTATCCATTCCTAAAGTCCTTCATTGAGCAAGCTATGGGTGAGAGTTCCCCAAATGGATATTAAGCAAATGAGATTTACATATTTACTATCAACCCAGAAATGAGAACCCCAATATTGTACAGGCAAAGTCTTCTCAACTGTAAAATGAAGATAACAACACCACCTACCTCACAAGGTTGTTGTGAGGATCAGTTGAGATAATAAATTTAAAGAGATTTTGCACAGGGCTTGGCAAATAGTAGGTAATTAATAAGTGTTTATTTACTTTGCTTATAGAATGGTTTGGTCCCTTCCATATACCTTGACTCTCTCCATCCCCCTACCAGACCACATGTTGTCCCTCTCTAACATCGTTCCTTTACAGGTTCTTAATTTTAATCAGGTACCTCCCTAGATGTGTGATCAACCTAGTGTGGGTATTCATTCCCTCTGCTGCAGACTCTCAGCCCACACAGGCCACCTTGTTCTGCATCATTTTTAAATAGGTTATACCATAATAAAAATGTTGGGGCATGAGGTCAAGGAGAAAGGAATTCACACTGTGACTTGTGCTAAGAATAGCTCTGGATCTCACACCCCAATAAGGGTTGCTTTGCCAATACCTAATCTCTCTAATTCTACTCTTGGAATTTGCTAATTTCAGCTGATACATATTTGGATTTGCTCCAGGGAAGATTTGGAGCCAAGGGATGAGCCATATGCCTGGTTCTTTAAAGTAGCCCCTGACATTCCTTGTATCTCCAGAATTATGCAGGGGCAGCCAGGTAGCTCAGTGGATAAAGCACCGGCCCTGGATTCAGGAGGACCTGAATTCAAATTTGACATCAGACACTTGATACTTACTAGCTGTGTGACCCTGGGCAAGTCACTTAACCCTCACTGCCCCGCGATAGATAGATAGATAGATAGATAGATAGATAGATAGATAGATAGATAGATAGATAGATAGACAGACAGACAGATGGATAGATGGATGGATGAATAGATAGGTAGGTAGGTAGATAGATAGCTAAAAAGACAGAATTATACAGACCTAGGATCAAGATAACTAGGTATGACCCAGGACCAAGCCATAGCCCATACTCTGGGCCCCCTAGCACCATTCTGGAATGAGTCAAGACTTTTGGTTCAAAGTTGAAACTGACTTCTTGGACCAAGGCATTCCCAGCTATGGAATTTTGCACTAGAGATACCTACAGATTATCCTAACTTGTCATATTTTATGTCTGAAGCTTCTGCTGCTATTGCAGAACCAGCTTTATACAGTATACACCTGGTAAGTCTACTCTACTCATCTTAGTGGCTATTTTGTCATTTCCTGGGCTACACAGTGTTGCCTTCCAAGGTGTGACCCTCCCAAAAGGATTCCTGTACAAGAGTAGTCTATATGCTAAACTGGTTTCTCAGGGTATGGCTATTATATTGTATATCACAAACAGTTGCAGACTAATAATGAGTCCAACTTGGGCACAGTGACCACAATATCCTCCCTCCTTCCCCTTCCTCCCTTCCAGGTCTTTTAGGAAGTTAGTTGTCAAGAGTTTTTGGAATTACTATTGGTTATGAAAGGACTCCAGCCTAAGTTGTAGATCCCCACATCAATTCATCTCCTACAGCATAGAATGGAACCATCTCCACATGTACTCTAGAAATCTGCATCCTTCTTGTATGACTTACATGGAGTACCTGTGAGTTGCCCTGGTATTACTGGAGTATCAAGGACTCTGAGGCAATGAGGGTGAGGAAAGAAATCTAATAGGAGGAATTTCAAAGCCCCATCTAGTCCAATTTCAGGTAAGAAAAAAGGGCAAAGGAAGATTTAAGTGATTTGCCTGAGGTCCCAAAGGTAGTAATTGTCAGAAGATGGGATTTTAACCAAGGTTCTCTGGCTCCAGAGCCAATGGCCTTTCTATGGTACCATACTCCTCTATTACCTAGCTTGGTGTTCTGCACACAATAGGGAGTTTAATGTGTATAAAATTAAAATTAATTGTACTGGCAGCATAATGCCCACCAAAGGATTCTGGGTCCTTTTACACCACAGAAGCCAACTTTTCTCTATTAGGATGTAACAGGAATCCTTTTTGAGTTACTACACTTCAGTCAGTCAATCCATAAGCATTTATTAAGTGCCTGCTATGGGCTAGGTACAATGCTTATAGTAGGAAGTACAAATAAAAAACAAAAAAAGTAGTCTTTATTCTCAAGAATTACATAGAATGAGGAGATGACAAACATGCAAACTATGAACAAACAAAATATATACAGGATAAAGATAATCATTAGAGGGAAGGCCTTAGTATTACAGGGAATTGGGAAAGGCTTCTTATAGAAGGTGGGATTTGAGCTGGGACTTGAAGGAAGTGAAGGTGGCTAGGAGTCAGAAATGAAGAGAGAATTTCAGAGATGGAGGAACAGCAAGGAGGCCAGTGTCACTTGATCACAGTTTACTTGGAAAAAAGTAAGGTGTAAAGAAGATGGGAAAGATAGGTGGGGGTCAGGCTATTAAGGGCTTTTAAAAGTCAAGTGGGGGGGGCAGCTAGATGGCACAGTGGATAGAGCACCGGCCCTGGAGTCAGGAGTACCTGAGTTCAAATCCGGCCTCAGACATTTAACACTTACTAGCTGTGTGACCCTAGGCAAGTCACTTAACCCCAAATGCCTCACTAAAAAAAAAAAAAAAAAAGTCAAGTAGGGGATCTTATATTTGATCCTGGAAGTGATGGGAGCTATTGGAGTTTATCAAACAGAGGGATGACATGGTCAGACCTGTACTTTAGGAAGTTGTTGTTCACCCTTCGTTTTCAAAGAGGACCATTGTCATCACAGGGGTGGTGTCAACTTGTGAGTGAACTGGATTTAAGTAAGGCAGGGTTGTACCCAGTCATCAGCCTCATTCTTTCTTCCAGTCATCAAAGTCCAGTGGCAAAACAAAAGTCAAGGTGACTGGCAATGGCCAGGGATGCCATGGAAGACCTTGGTGTCTTTGAGGTCTGACTAAGCTCTAAGTGCTCCATGGCACCTATTTTAGCTGCTTTCATGGCCATTGGAACAAACTGTTCTCATCTGCCCATTCTACCAAAGGAAGTCTTCACATTCTTGAGGTAGCCATCCCCTTAAGTCAATGACAGGTTTAGAGCCTATTGGTTACTCTCAACCTGGTTTGGCCCATCTGCCCAGGTGATTTTATCTAGGTGTGTCCAATACAGCTTCTTGGAGCTATAGGTTAGACCTCTACTTTAGGAAGATCACTTTGACAGCTGAGTGGAAGAGGGGATTGACATGAGGCAGGGAGACCAACAGAATGCCATTTCAATAGTTCAGTTGTGAGATAATGAGGACTTGCACTATAGTGATGGCAGTGACAAAGGAAAGAAGGGAGATGTTAGAAGGAATGACAGTACTTGGCAACATATTGGTTATGGATAAGGAGAGAGATCCAAGGATTACATCTAGGTTTTGAGCCTGGGTGATTGGGAGGATGATAATGTTCTCAACACTAAAAGAAAAGTTTGGAAGAGGGAAGGGCTTAGGGGAAAGATAATGAGTTCATTTTTGGACATGATGAGTTTAAGGTGCCTATGAGACAGCCAATTCAAGATGTCAAATAGGCAGATGCAGATGTGAGGTCAGCAGAGAGATTAGGGCTGGACAAGTATATCTAAGAATCCTCAACATAGAGATTATTGAATCCATAAGACTTGATAAGATCACCAAATGAAAGAGTATGGAGGAAGAAGAGAAAATGACTCAGGACAGACTCTTAAGGACCACCCCACATTAGTGGATGCTACCTGGATGAAGATCCATCAAGGGAGACTGAGAATGAATGTTCGTTAGGGTGTTTTTCCCTCATCAGAAAAAAAATAAAAACAACAAAAAGCAAACCAACCCTCCCTTGACCCTGACATTTCTTCAAGTAGCCATTTGTGTCTTTTGTCCTCTTCACTGTGGAACATCTAGGGAGAATAGACTACACTTTGCTACCTATACTTTCTTACCACCCACTCACTCTTCATAATTTGTTTCTATCTGCACCACTCTCTTCCATCAGCAAAGAATCAAGCAGAGTTAATAGTTACCCAGATTTGACCAGACACTCGTGAGTCTTAAGTACATCTTTCAGAAGGATGGTTCGCAGAGGCTCCCTGTCCTGGGGAGAGGGACAGAGTAGAGTAAGTCAATCTATGTTTACCCAAGAACCAACTGATACACGTTTCTCTCCTTCCTCACACGGGGTCACCCAGAATTTGTCCTGATTTGGTGGCAGAGATCTCCAAATCCATGTAGGATGAAAAGCAACAAAGTGCAAACTCAACCATGAATATGGCCTCAGAAGTGACTAGAACTCAGACCTGTGTGACCTGGAATGAGTAATTTCATCTCTCTCGCTTCACCTTTCTCATCTGTAAAATGGAAAAGTTGGACTACATGACCTTTATGGTTTTTTTTCTAGCTCTATATCCTATGAGTATATGAATTCCTGACATGGATGAGAAATTTGAGGAGGCAAATGAAAAATGGTACCCTTTGTAAATGTGAGGAGGAAAGGAGATTAGGAATAGAAATCTGTATATTGGAGGGGCAACTGAGAGAGAAAGTGGGACAATTTTCTATATTCATGCCTGTGATGATGATATGAGTGTAACCCATGTGCCTATAAGTTTGTGTGGGCACAAATGTCCCCAGAAGGCTGAAGGATTCTGTTGCTGGGTCCCAGAGATATCACTACTCACCTGTTCACACTTGAAATAGGAGAGGGAGAAATCATCAAGAGCAAAGAAACGACGTTTCCAGTTCTTTCTCTGAAATAGAAGAGAGATGGAGTTCTCTTTGGATATTGCTCCCTCCAGGGATTTTATTCCATCCTGGGATGGCAGGTTCTAAAATACTGGTGTTATAACACCAGCATGATGATTTGAAGTAGCAATTTGTGTCATTTACTAGCCTTGTAACCTTGGGGAAGTCACTTTATACCCATCTGAGCCTTGGTTTCCTTTTATGTAAAATGAGAATACTAGGACTTACCTCACAAGTTGTGGTGAGGAGGAAATGAAATTATCTATTTTGCCTTGCAAATGTTAACAGGTTATACCAATGTTAGCTATTGTTATAGCTAATAATAATAATCATGTAATTATATGCATAGTGTTAAGATTATAATATTATTACTATTATTATGGCCAAGTTCACAGGGATGTTTTGACTCCAAAACAAGATGGTAAATATAAACCTTAAAGGGCTACACAAATGTGAGGGTGAGGGAGGAAGAGAAGGAAAAAGAAGAATCCTTAACCTTCAGGGGGATATTGGCTTTTTAGATTGTAGGCCTAATAATCTGAATGTTTTGGGTAAAGAAACTGTCTTAAATAGGTTGACATCTCATCCTAGCATAATTTATGTCTCACCTCAAGTTTTCATGGTCTCATCGATTCAATTCAATAAACATTTATTAAGTGCCTACTTTGTGCCAGGCACTGTGATAAGTGTTGGGCAAAAGACAGTCCCTGCCCTCAAGGATCTTATAATCTATGGGGAAGACAATATGCAAACAAATATCTACAAAGCAAACTATATACACGATAAAATAGGGAAAGCACCGGAATTAAAGGGGGTTAGGGAAGGCTTCCTGTAGAAGGTGGGATTTTAGTTGGGGTTTAATGGAAGCCAGTAGTCAGAGGAGAGTAGGGAGAGTGTTCCAGGCATGGGGGGATAGGCAGAGAAAATGCCTGGGGCCAAGAGATGGAATGTCCTGTTTATGGGGCAGCCTGGAGGCTAATATCATTGAACTGAAGAGTATGTATTGGGGAGCAAAGTGTAAGAAGACTGGAAAGGAGGGCAAGTCACTTAACCCTCACTGCCCCTCAAAAAAAAAAAAAAAAGACTGGAAAGGTGAGAGGGGACAAGGTTATGAAGGGCTTTGAATGCCAGAGTTTGGCCCCAGTCCCAATGCTGGCACTTACCACATTCCCCTGTTTCACACAGTAGCCACTCTTAAGGAGGGGTGGCCCAGCTGGGGCTCGGCAGCCTGAAGTAGGAATGTAGCTCTGAGACCTTCGGAGGATAGCATGGTGGCCTTGCACACCTGCCTCTGTTCCATCCCCACCATTCTACAAGAGAACAGCCCCAGGAGTCAGTACCTTTTTCTCCATCTCACCAACTCTGACTTACTCTCCACTTAACTTCTTCACCCTTCTCCTACCCCAGAAAGACACTTAGATTTCCCCACAAGAACAATGTTTTCTCTTACTACCAAGACAAGGCATTTGCCTCAGAGGGGTCAATCAGAGCTAGGAAAATGAGAAGGAGGAGAGGTGACTCCAGTCAGGAAAATTGTGTGTCTGCGTGTACATCTACACACACACACACACACACGCACACATATACAAGTATGTGTGTATGTATTTATGTACACGCATATAGCCCAAATTTGCATCTTTATTATCGAACCACTGGAGGGCAGGGTGGAGAAGGTGACAGATAGAGAGGGAAAAGAGCCCAGTATACATGTTCTCAGCTTGGCCCTTTTCCTCTGTCCCTAACCTCATATAAGATCCCTTATGGTACTAGTACTAGCATAGTATGGTACTAGGTGCTACTAATATGGTACTAGTTATTAGTCTGAGGCAGCTAGATTGCAGGGTAGATTAGCGCATTGGACCTAGTATCAGGAGACCCAAGTTCAAATCCTTCCTCAGGTTGTGTGACATTGGACAAATCACCTAACTGCTGCCTGCCTCAGTTTCCCCAAATGTAAAATGGGGTTCATAATAACATCCACCTCCCAGGACTGTTCTATGGATTAAATGAGATAATATTTGCAAAGCTCCTTGCAAAGTTTAAAGTGCTATATAAACAAAATAGATTTTGTTATTGTTATTCTCATATTTGGCTCCATGGACTATATTCTAGCATGGCAGTTAGAAGCAGAAGACTAGTATTTTTCTGTCCCTAATGTAGACCCCCAACTATCTCTGCATCCCTAGCAGTGATAAATACTTTATAGCAATCACTTTCAGGTGCTAGGGAAGAGCTCAGACCTTTAAAGGCCTGGGTTCTCTTGCCTACAAACATTATTTGTAGCTCCTCTGAATCCTTAATCCAGCTCATAATGAACACATTTCTTTGCATATGTCTCATCAATGACATCACACCCTTGGTTTTCCCAAACAGCAGCCCCATCCCCACCCCCAATCTGCTATACCTGGTTGATGGGTGTGTGTACCACAACCCCACCAATGATCTCTGTCTTATATGCCACCTGTAGTTTTTTTTCTAAGGGCTGAGGAATTGCTGGACTCTTGGCAACCTCAGTAGCCAGGGGCAGGCTCCCCACTTTGGGCACCTGGAAGAAGAGGAAGCGCAGAAAGCTTTAGTATAAAAGACAGCAGTAAATGTCAGAACTGGGACTCTGTGGCAGAATGGGGTCATCTAACTATTGAGTTCATTGCTCTTTTGATGACAACTGCCTCTTAGGTACACACAGAAGAACAGCTTAAAACAAGTCTATGCAAATTAAAGATTTCAGAAGCAAATTGCATATTGAAGGGAATCTGCTAAGGTGAATGCTTCTGAAGATCCTCTGGCTTCTATCAGCAATAGGACCAATGGGCTGGCAGTCCCAGGAGTCGCCCCTGATAGTTCAGATTTTGCATTTGAATACAGAAGTACCAGGCTACCCCGGTCCCTACATAGATTCCCTCCCACTCAATTCCCTCATCTACCTATTATAAATAGGGTTCTATCTGGGAAAAGGGTCCCTTTCGTTCTCTTTGCTAGTTAGAAAACTGTGTCTGATCAGGATCAGGTCTTCAAGAAAATGTTCACACTCTAACACCCATGTCCTATCTTATATGGACACAAATCCAGAAATCTAGGAAGTATAAAGCAGTCAGTATCTCTTACATATTCTAGGTGACTCAGAGAGATGGACTTAGAGGTAAGAAGACCTGTGTTTGAAACCTGTCCCAGAGACTTGCTAGCTATATAAACTAGACAAGTTACTTCACCTCTCTCAGCCTGGGTTGTTAGGAGAGTCAAATAAGATAACTGTGAAATGTTTTGTAAATCTTGGTACTGTGTAAATGCTATTCACCATCACCATCACCATCAATCATCATCATCATACTTTGACCTCTCTAAGAGTGAACAGTCTTCTGACCTCTGAACAGTGAGATCAACAGGACAGGCAAAAACAAAACCAAACAAAACCATGAGTGTTTACAAAGGCAGCTGCTATGTAAAATGTAAGAATCATCAGGAATCACAGCCATTCTGTCTCTCTACAAAGAGAACACCCAGTGCCAGTTTGAGTCCTAGTGTGAAAGAATAGAAGAACTGAGCTGATCCTTGCCTTGAGAATTCTGTTAAAATACACACAGAGTGGGGGCAGCTAGGTGGTGCAGTAGATAAAGCACTGGCCCTGGATTCAGGAGTACCTGAGTTCAAATCTGGCCTCAGACACTTGGACACTTACTAGCCGTGTGACCCTGGACAAGTCACTTAACCCCCATTACCCACCAAAAAACCCAAACCAAACCAAAAAACAATAGTAACTATGAAAAAGGGAAAAAGGAAAAAAAATATATACAAAAAATAAATAAATAAAATAAAATATACACAGAAACCTCCCCCTAAGGACCACATTTTGAATGGAAGGGCAGGAACTCCAACCAGGGCTTTATTAGAAAATATAGGCAGAGTTAAAAGTTAATTTGAGGCTGGAGCACACCGAACAAGCAAATATCAGCACAGTCTGACTATGCGTTCCATTAATCCCTATCCATACAGAGAAGTTCTTACATATCTAACTTTGACTGGCTCTGAACTCTACTCGGTTCTTGCTGAACTACAATTTCTATGAATTCCATGTGTAATAAATTAGCTTTGAATTTATATTACCAGAGGCATCCAGGCTATCTAGTCCAGCCCATACCCCAATCGATACACAACAGCCACAAGTAGCCATCCAATCCCTGCTTGAACAGCTTTAGTGATGTGATCCCCACAGCCTGCTGAGGCAGGCCAATGTACTTTGGATAGTTCTCATACATTAGGTAGTCTTCCCTTCCATCAAGCTGAAATATACCTTTCCTCAACTTCCACCCATTGTACCTAGTTCTACATCCTTTCAGTCATCTGCAAATCTGATCAGTGTTACCTATGCCTTCATTCAAGTTTTTTAGTAGGACTAATATGGAAATGTGTTTTACATGATTACACGTATATAGCCCATATCAAATTGTTTATTATCACAGGGAGGGGGGAGGGAAGGAAAACATTTAGAACTCAAAATTTTATATTAAAAAATGAATGTTGGGGGTAGCTAGGTGGCGCAGCGGATAGAGCACCAGCCCTGGAATCAGGAGGACCTGAGTTCAAATCCGACCTCAGACACTTGACACTTACTAGCTGTGTGACCCTGGATAAGTCACTTAATCCCAACTGCCTCACCCCCCCAAAAAAAGTTAAAAATTGTCTTTCAATCCCAATAGACTAACAAAGCATATTATATACTTTCAATATTAATTATAGACTGAAGCATGCGGTTTTTCACTTTCTTTCATTTTTTTATTCAAGTTTTCTTATACAAAATGACTAATATGGTAATGTTTTATATAATTGTACATGTATAACCTATATCTGATTGCTCACCACCTCAGGGAAATGGGAGGGGAGTGAGGAAAGGAGGGATAAAATTGGAAACACAAAACTTTAAATAAAAATCTTTATTATTTAAAAAAAAATTTATTATCTTTATGTGTAATTAGAAAAAATAAAGTTCTATATACTGGAAAAAAATATTTATTTTTAAAGAGAAAAAGCCCAAAGTCAAACCCTAGAAGGACTCCATTGGAGACCTCCCTCTGGTTAACATTAATTCATTCATGGATACTCATTAGCTTCAGCCTTTCAACTAGTGCTGAATCCACTTAGCCCAAACCTTTCCATCTTGTTTACCAGAATAACAAGGATATCTTGTAATATAAATGCTTTGCTGCAGTCCAAATATCTTTGTCTCCATCACTCCTACTTCTCATCTTAAGATACCTGCATATAAACCCAGCAAAAACCCAGCAGAATGACTGGTCCCTGACACCTGGGGTACAATCTATAGCTCCTCTTTCCCAAAATAATCCAGTATTCCCATCTTCTTTTTAACCCTCCCCCTTTTGAAAAAAACAAATCACCATAATTCCACTCACCCTTCCCCTAACCCCTTTAATAGTTGACCTCCTGGAAATGAATTTACTTATCTAGCCTGATCCTCAGAGAGTAGATTAAGTCATTCATAGACCATTGTTTTCCTCCTTTCCCTGAGCTATGGTTTTATTCTAGTTTCTTTCATTGATTCCATAAGGAACAACCTCCAGAGAGTAGAATGGAGAGCAAACCTAAACTGGGAGAAAGGATGTAGCCTAAAGAGAGGAAAGTCCCCAGACAGCAGGTGCCATGAGCAATGGTGATATCAGCTTTCACAATGATGAACTTGGAAAAAATTTTGGTTTTCTGCTTCTGACTGTCACACCATCTGAAGGAAATCAGGAAACCATCACTAGGATCTCTAAAATACTGCCTGCTCCTGACCAACAAATAAGAACATAGGGAAACCCGTTTGCAATCCTGAGGAGTCTTTGAATCTGATTCCATGAATTTCTTAAGGTTCTCATCAGCATTGATACTTTTCTCTAACTAAGATGCTTACCAGAATAACTTCATAGACTCATAGAATGGTAGAAATAAAAAAGAGAGGTCCAGGGAGAAGTCACTCCTACAAGGTCACATAGCTAATTAGTGGCAGTGCAAGGTTTCCCAATTCTCAGACCAGGTTTTTTGCCAATTGAACTACAGGTGCTAGAGTTGGGGCAGGCAGGAGTCCTGGAGTTTATGGGGAACACTCACTAAAGCTTCAGGTGGTGAGAGGTCTTTTGGCCAGGAACCATTTTCTGGAAGAGAAGCTGGAGGGAAGGAGGTGGGCAGTTAGGTGGAGGTAACCCCCAGGGAGGGAGGGGCTATTGAGGGGTGGGAGAGCGAGTGAGCGAGTGAGTGAAAGAGAGAGAGAGAGAGAGAGAGAGAGAGAGAGAGAGAGATGAGTGAGTAATGGTGCCCGAGGGGCAAACAGAAAAAAAATCTATGATTATAAGAAATAAGGCAGAATTCCCAAGATGCCACAGAGAAAGAAATTTGGAAAAAGTCACTTGAAGGTGCCTTGACATGAATGGACAAAGCTGGTCCAAAAACCTCAGTCAAGGGGGCAGCTAGGTGGCGCAGTGAATAAAGCACCAGCCCTGGAGTCAGGAGTACCTGAGTTCAAATCTAGCCTCAGACACTTGACACTTATTAGCTATGTGACCCTGGGCAAGTCACTGAACCCTCATAGCCCTGCCAAAAAAAAAAAAAACAACCCAAAAACAAAACAAAACAAAAACCCAAACAAAAACCATTTACCAATACACTCCTGGAAACAAGGGCAAACTAACAACTAGAGCTATCCAGGTAGGGAATGTCATGTCTGCTGCCCCAAGAGCACCTACATGAGGTAGGAGGTTCTGAATTCTCTTCAAGTTCTAAGATTCTATGATTCCATGAAACCTTCCTAATAGAACTTATTTGTAGAGAGCCAGGGGAGACAAATTTGTCCAAGCATACATTTGATGTTAAAAGAATTTAGCCTTAACCTTCCTAAAGAGAATAGGGCTGGGGCAGCTAGGTGGTGCAGTGGATAGAGAACTGGCCCTGGATTCAGGAGGACCTGAGTTCAAACCCGGCCTCAGACACTTGACACTTACTAGCTGTGTGACCCTGGGCAAGTCACTTAACCCCAATTGCCTCACCAAAGAGAGAGAGAGAGAGAGAGAGAGAGAGAGAGAGAGAGAGAGAGAGAGAGAGAGAGAGAGAGAGAGAGAGAGAGAGAATAGGGCACCATTCATGAGTAATACAATTAGAAAATAGGAAATCTGATAGCCTTAGGTAAAAGTTCTAACACCCATAAGGCAGACAGCTTCTCAGTAAGCATGAATACACACACACACACACACACACACACACACACACACTCAATGACACTCCCTCTCTCTGTCTCTCATACTCTTGGATGAGAATACTCAAAGGAGCTATGATTTTGTCTGCATGGGGGAACTCCCTCCATCAAAGTAGGGTGGATTCAAAATCCTTCTAAGACTTAATAGTCTTAATAAGTCTGAGGCCCAGGGTGACCCACTCTTTAATCTTCAATCTCTCCTTTCTCCACTAGGTCTTTCTCTGAAGCCTACAAATATATCCGTATCTTTTCCCATCCTAAATTTTTTTTAATTAAAAAAAAAAACCAAAAACCTTAATTTCATGATTCTAGTTAGCTTTAAATCCCTATCTCTTTATCTCATTCATGACTAATCTTGAGAAAGCTATCTAGACAAGCAAGGTGCCTCTACTTCTGCTCTCACCCTCTGCAAACTGGTTTCCAACCACAATGTTCAACTGAAACGGATCTCTTCAAAGTTACCAGTGATCTCTTAATTGCCAAATCTAATGGTCTTTCCTCAGTACTCATCTTTCTTGGTCTCTGCAGCCTTTGATGCTGAAGCTCCCTCTCTTATCCAGGATACTCTCTTTCCTAGGTTTTCTCCTAATATCTGACCACTCTTCTGCCTCCCTTGCTAGTTCATCCATGTCATACCCACTAACAATGGATGTCCCCCATGGCTCTGTCCTGGTCCTCTCCTTTTCCCCCTCTATAACCCCTCACTCAGTGATCTTGTCAGCTCTCATGGGTTCAATTATCATCTCTATGCTGCTGTTTTTCAGATCTATGGAACCAGTAATAGTTTCTCTCCTACATTATTAACTACCATTTGTACATCTCAAACTGGATGTCTGTCCCCAAAGGCAAAAAATTCAACATATTCAAAACAGAACTTATTATTTTTTCCCCCAAAGCATTCCTTCCTCTGAACTTCCCTATTACTGTCAAGGGAATCGCCATTCTCCCACTTAACCCAAGTGTGTAAACTCGAGTCATAGCATCCACAACTCACTTAGCGTATCTAAACTGTTGCCAAATAGTATTTCCTTATATATTTTCATAATGCCTGTTCATGTATGCTCCCTTCTCTCCACTCACATAGCTACCACTCATTTAGGGCATCATTGCCTCAACCCTGAGGGAAAGCTACCAAAGGATATTGTGGTATCCTTTTAATTGGTCTAGTCTCTCCCCACTCCAATTCATCCTTTACTCAGCTGTCAAAGTGACTGAACGAAACCATGTTACTTTCCTATTTGACAAACACCAATGGCTCTCTATTACCTGCTGGATCAAATATAAAGCCTGTCCATAACTTGTTGTTTGAATGTTGTTTCCCAGTTAGAAAGTGAGTTCTCTGGGTTGGATTTTGCCTCTCTTTGTACATCTAGCACCTACATGTTACCTGCCACATAAGTGCTGAATAACTGTCAAAGGCTGCCCCTGCAATCAGGTCTTCCTTTCTCCAAGCCTAACTTTTCTCCTTGGCCAGGCTACCTCATCTTCTGATCCTATATAGGTCTGAAAATATTTTCTTGGAGAAGTCTTCTACATGTCGACAGAGGAAGATGGCACGAACCCTAGAGCAGTCACTCATCAAGGTTCAGTGATTCTTCTAGAGGAAGCACCTTTAAACCACAAACTGTCTTTGTTGCTCTCTCAACTTCTCTCCTACCCTTTTCCCATGAGCTTTAATCTTCACTTTTCGATATAAGTAAAGCCCTTTGTAATCCATAAAGTGATCTATAAATGTTGACTGCTACTATTAATGTTACCACACTTTGAGCCTGAGTTACCCCAGAAATTACCCAAAATGTGACTTCCTTCCTAGGAATACTGAAGTGATCCTACCACAGAGGGGGACTCTCCATGAACTTCCCCCTGGCCCTAGTTGAATTTCAGACTCTCAGTTCAATTTGTGGTCAATCAGTCATAGTACAAAAATAGGTGGCTGGGAAGTAAGAGGATAGCAGGTCAATTGGGAAAGCCCCAATCCTTGTCCAAAGTTCTTTCCTGTATCAGTTGGCCCCTGGGCTGGAACAAAGGTTCTTTTGCTTACACCAAAGATGGGAAAGGAACCATACGTACTGTGATCTTGCTGGCTTGGTTCAGTGCCTCTACCCAATCCTTCAGGTCTTTCTGGTCATTGGCTTGCAGAAAATAACGCTGAGAAAGGGCATTGATGACTGCGGACAGGTAGGCAACAAGACAGAAAGAAAATAAATCAGTATTCAGGCAACAAACAGAGGCCTCAATGAACATCCCATCTTTGAGATGAGGTTGCACGGGTTCCATAATGCAGACTGGGCAAACATCCATGATGTCAGGCCACACCGAAGAGTGTTCAGGGAAGAAAAGGCCATTACTCCTCCTCCCTCTGCTTTAAAAATAGATCTTACTTCACTGGGAAAATGCCTACTACTCCACTTCCCAATATTCTGATCTTCATCTATGAAGACAATCAATAAGACACACCCTAGGATTCCTTTTCCAAGAATAGTAATGGATTGATGATGATATATCCCCTTTCTCATAACCAGTATCCCTTATTATCAGTGGCATATTGACAAAGGGTGGTTAAAATGTAATCATTGTGAAATAAAGTCCAAATCTAAGCCACGATACTGGGCTTAGAAGTCAAATGCTTTAAATGACTGAGTGACCCAGGTCTCTTTTGGATCAATAACTTATTTATGAGTTCCCCATGTTTGTTGTTTAGCTAGACTGTCTACAGAATCCAAGGAGTTACTTACCAATATTTTTTGAGTTAAGCAATGAAGAAAAAGTCTGAATAACAAATATAGGATTTTGTTATAAAATAAATGTTGGTGCCTTTTGTTTTGACATAATAATTTCTAGAAATGAGACACTCTGTCTTCCCCACACCCCACAATTTATCAAAACTGAACCCTCTTCGAGAGCAAAGAAAAAATGAAGTAAAAGCATTCAAGGCAGTCATTACATCTGACTATGTATGTTGCATTCTGCTCCAGTAGTGCTTTGCCTCTCTGCTAAGAAGAATGAAGCATACTTCTTAGTTTGTTCTCTGGGACCACTACCAATTTTTTAGTGCCTCAGATTCCTGTTTCCTCTTAATGGCTTTTTTTCAGTAGTAATTGTGCATATTCTGTACTGGATTTTAAAATATTGCGGGGGCACAAAGAGGCTAATTTATTTCCTTTATAACACTTTAATGGTCTGTGATTCCTTCACTATGGGTAAACCCTCCTCTGCTAATATAGACTTCGATCCCTCCATCCTCAGTAAACCTGGTGGCCAATCTGCTGGTGATGAGACTCTAAACTTAGTGAGAATGGTCTTCAGATGACAATCTGGCCCCTATTGAAAGCTTTTTCAATTTGGTAGGTCAAGCTGGAGTTTACAGCACCCTGGTATAACAATCATGAACCTCCCTTCCACAGTGAAGCATCCATTTTAGTCAGGCTTATGTGAATGTGAATTAGAAAATCCCATGGGATAGACACATAATCCAGAGTCACAAGAAAAACAGACAGCACCCAGCTGCTGGTTTTGTGTACCAATCACAGGTTTAAAGTAGGAAGTGACTTGAGAAATTATCCAGTCCAAGTCTCTCCTTTTGTTTTTGTTTTTGTTTTTTGTTTCAAACCCCTTCTTTTGCAGATTAAAAAAACCCAAAAACCTGAGATCTGGTGAGTTTAGTGACTTACTGTCACCCAAGTAGTAAGTAGAAGAATCAGGATTCCAACACAAATCCTGTTGCTAAATCCAGAAACTTTTCTCTCCACTGTTCTATGCTGGCTTCTCCTTATCACCTGTTACTGTGCTATTCACATGGTGAGCTCCTAATATACCATGCTAGTATTGGTTGATAACTAATTGCTGGGACCTCCTTTGGAGTTGGCTAGATTGATAACCATCAATTAACAACAATAGCCTCCAACTTGCTAACAAAGAGGTCTTACAACATGAAGATCCCTTGGAAATCTGATGTTTCATATTAAGGGACCTGGAAACATACATACATACACATATATAATAGCTGTTCAGTTGTTTCAGTAGTGTCTGGCTCTTCGTAAATCTGTGTGGGGTTTTCATGGCAAAGATCCTAGAATGGTTTGCCATTTTCTTCTCCAGTGTATTTTGCAGTTAAGAAACTGAGGCAGACAGGGTTAAGTGACTTGCCCAGGGTCACACAGTTAGTAAGTGTATGAGACCACATTTGAACTCAAGTCTTCCTGACTCCAGGCTCAGTGCTCTATCTACCTCATCACTTACCTGCTCCATATGTGTGTACTATTGATATAATATTATATATAAGAGAGATATTTTATTTCTAATCTTCTGGGGTCAGGAGGACTCTTCTCTATCAATGTAACTCTTCTCTGGTCCGTATGGCTAGAGTAATTCTTCCTGGGAGGAGATATTCAAATTCTGCCACCAACCTTAGTTGTATGTCCACAGTTGAGTCACAATGTATCTCAAGCCTCAGATAATACTTGTAGTTCCTCACTCACAGGGTTGTTACAAGGCTCAAATGAGATAATGTTCTTTTTGTAAAGCACTTAGCTAACTTGTAAATGTCAGTGATTGGGAGCATTATCTCTTAAGACTCAAGAGATCCTGCTGGGACTTCAGTCATACACACACACACTCAATGAACTCAGAAACATGAGCAACCTCTGTCACTCACTAACTCTGTGACTTTAGACTGATCACTGCCTGTCTCTGAGCTTCCAGTTCCACACAGTAAAACGAATGATCTGGACTACATAATTTTGAAAGTGCCTTTCAGTTTGTACAGTCTATGATGATTCCACAGACACACTCAAGTCTGACTTGCCATATGGTCATAGGACTGTTATTATGCAGGAAGCAATTGTGAGGACCAACAAGAATCCCTTTCCCCAGGGCAGTATACTACTTACCAAAGCAAAATGGAGTTTTTGGTTTCTGTTTTGGAGTGGCTATATTCACCTAAAAACAATGACAGTGATACTTATACATTCATACATGAGAGATATACATGAATATCATATAATATATACGTATGCATTATATATTTATCTATCTATCTATATCTATATATATATATATAACAGAGAGAGGCAGAGAATGAGACAAAAAGACAGAGACAGAGAGAGATGTACATCTATCAGTCTCTTGAAAAAGTTTTCAAAAGCTCCGAGACCCACCAACATTGTGGCCCCTAACATCTGTATTGGCTGCATCCACACTTACTAATATGTGAATCTCACACATTTCAGGTTCAAATATAACCAAAGAAAGAAGAAAACAACCCAAAATCATTGTTCTTCCCCTCCCTACCCAAATAGATGGCTGCTCTTGATATGGGTCCTGACCAAGCATTTGTAGCTTTTTTTAAAAAGTAGTCACGTTCTATGTTAACATCAGGATATCCCTATCACATTTCACAGCTCTGTGTGCACAGGCAGTAGCTGAGATCCTTCTAGCTAAAAAAGAAAACTAGTCAGGGTCTGAGGGCTCCTTGCTATGACACATGCAAACCCTGAAGGCTTCAATGACCAGGGCTTACATTCAATTGCCAGTCTTCTCATTTTTTTTTTCTCAGCCAAAGGCATTCACTCACTTATTCTTCCCCACACTCCCTGTTTGGCTGCATCCTATGGCTGATTCCATCCCTAAAGAGCTTATGGCTTGGAATGTAAGTTCTTGGAGTGTAGGTATCATTTCACCTTTGTGCTTGTATGCCCAGCACCCCGCACGGTGCTGAACAAGCACATAATAAATGGCGAGCATTATGGCAAAGACAACTTTCTGTCTCAAGGTCAAGTTCATCTATTATCATCCCATTGTCTGCCTTTGACTTCTAAGTTGATAGCATGTTCCTTTATCTTGTCTCCCTTCTGTCTGGCTCTCTGACTCTCTACTTCACCCTGACAGCATGTTTGGTTTTCTCATCTGTAAGATGGAAATGATCATATTCTCACTACCTGCCTTCTAGGATTATTATAAGGCTGAAAACATAACTGAGGTGTGAACTATCCATAGTCTTATAATTTTTTCCTTGCCTAGCTGAAATTCTTAGCAACCTTCTTGACCCAATGGACTATCCCCTTATGTTACAGGGCATAGTGGAAAGAGACCTGCATTGGAAACCAAGAGAATTTGGTTCAGTTTTAAACCTCAGCTTTGCTACTTGTTATCTGTGTAATCTTGGGTAAGTCATTTCCTCAGTCCAGGATTCAGTTTTCTTCTATGTAAAATGAAGCTGGGCTGGACTAGTTGCCTTTAAGGTACCAACTAAGCCTATTCTTTAATGGTATTCTCATTTTCCACCTGCCTAGTAGGTCATCCCCAGTGGCTTGTGACTACTGCATGTTGCTTGATTACCACCCTACATCCCCATCCTTGGCTCTCCAAGTCCAGGCCAAATGTTCTCATCTTCATTTTCTGTGGCTCTTTACCATACTAATATGAGATTGAGACTAGTGCATATTGTCAATGGAAAGATCTCAGGACCTGACCTCTAATATATTAGTTTATGCTATCTGCTTGCCTCTCACCATGCAGCATCCATCTCTGTCCCTAGAAACTACCATCTTCATGGTGCTCTGAAAGCAAATTTGAATTTCTTAGGCTGTCCAATTAGTTAGTCAAGATGCAGCATAAGATTTGACCAGAATGCAACTTATGGGGAATCACCAGAGAGCAGGTGTCAAATACATATTTCATAGGTCACATACAACTCACAACCCTCCCGAGTGCATCCTGAACCAGATTAAAATGTAATTAGAAATATTTAACAAAATACATACAGCTGCTCTTTACGTGGTAGCAAGGAATTGGAAGTTGAGGGGGTGTCCATCAATTGGGGAATGGCTGGACAAGTTGTGGTATATGAATACAATGGAATACTATTGTACTGTAAGAAATGATGAGCAGGAAGAGTTCAGAGAAACCTGGAGGGTCTTACGTGAGCTGATGATGAGTGAGATGAGCAGAACCAGAAGAACATTGTACACAGTATCATCAACATTGAGTGTTGACCTACTGTGATGGACTATATTCTTCTCACCAATGCAATGGTACAGAAGAGTTCCAGGGAACTCATGATAGAAGAGGATCTCCAAATCCAAGAAAAAAAAAAAGAAAGAAAGAACTGTGGAGTATAGATGCTGATTGAACCATATTATTTCTTTGGTTTTGGGTGCTGTTGGTTTTTTTTTCTATTTTGAGGTTTTGCATCATTGCTCTGATTCTTTCTCTTGTAACAGGATTAATGCAGAAATAGGATTAATGTTATTATGTGTATATATATATATATGTGTGTGTATATATATCTATATGTATAGATATAACCTATATCAGATATAGATATAACCTATATCAGATTACCTGCTGTCTAGGGGAGGGGGGAGGGAGGGGAGGGAGGGAGAAAAATCTGAAATTGTAAAGCATGTATAAACAAAAGTTGAGAACTATCTTTACATGTAACGGAAAAAATAAAATACCTCATACATTAAAAAAAATACATACAAATTCAATAAAACAGAGATAACAGTAATATGTGGTTTTCTAAGTCAATATGCAGCCTACTGGGATCGTTATGGTATGTGGTTATGTGGCCCCCTAAATCTATTTGAGTTCGACACACTGCAATAGAGGACTGATACTTTCAGTCAGGAACATGGTCATCTTCACAAGCAACAGTAGTTGTATCTGTCAGGTCACCCTAGAAGGGCACCTACCAATGGAGGAGGGGGAAAGGGGGGAAATGGGTGGGGTTCCCCTACAGTATGAAATAGAAAAGGCCACTCCATGGCTAAGCAGGCTCTCTAAAGCTCACTCATATCTGATGGAAACCCAGACCACATGAAGGAATGAATTTATCTATGCATGTTGCTGCAAGAGCTGACTCCTCTCAGTTGGTCCTTGGCCGGAAGTAGAACTAGGATTGCTACAGAAGAGACAGCACCACCCTGATATCTGTGATAAGGCCATGGAATCTTTGTGCATAGGCATTCTGGTCCCAGCTTTGTCACAGTTAATTTGACTGACTCCACCACACAGAACCAGCCTTAAAAGCAGATAAAGTATTGAATCATAGACAGTCACACCTGGGGAAGGAATGAATCTGAGAGATCCTCTAACCCAATCTGAGATGAGAATACAGGGACCTAAGGAGGGAAAGCGATTTCTCTGAAGTCACACAGCCATCGATGGGGGATTCTCAGCTCAGTGCTCGTGCAACTATGCCAAGCTGCTTCCTGGAGGTCACCCATATGATGATTTGGACGGCTCTGGGCAGGCCACAGGCCTCAAAATAAATATCTCCCTTACTGCTCTCCCCATGCCTTCCTGTAAGAAATGTCTTCCAAAGTTAAAGATGGAGTAATACTTTAACCATTAAGTATCAGCTAAGTCTTTGAGGGGTGGGAATGAAAATAGGAATTGGTTAACAGTTAACAGAAGCCAAGGTACTCACTGAAATGAGCCTTGGGACAGATCTATAAAGGGAGGCAGAGAAAACAGAGGCAAGGGGAAGGAGGCATTATAAGGATAACAAAGACAGATTTCCATTATTCAGATAGACCACTAGATTTGGACTCAGGAGAACTATGTCCTTGTTCAAAATCTGGTCCTATGTGACCTTGGGCAAGTCCATTCCTTTCTCTGAACCCAGTTTCTTTATTTAAAAAAAAACGGAGGGGGAAGGGGAGGGGGCCGTATTTTTATTTAATCTCTAAGGTTCCTAGTAGCTTTAATATTTTGTGAGGGTGTGAGAGCACTTTGAAAATTGCCCTTCTGCCAGGGGTGTCAGGGGGTGATCATGGTCAAATCATTTAACTTTGATTTGGTAGGGGGCAGGGCAGGGCAGTGGGGGTTAAGTGACTTGCCCAGGGTCACACAGCTAGTAAGTGTCAAATGTCTGAGGCTGGATTTGAACTCAGGTTCTCCTGAATCCAGGACTGGTTCTTTATCCACTGCGCCACCTAGCTGCCCCCCTTTGATTTCTTTTTATGTCATACTAATTAGACGCCTGATGAAGGAGCAGGGCCTGCAAACATGGTCACAGCTATGTTGAATCTAGATAGGCCAGGCTGGGGGCACTTACTTACACTTGACACTTACTAGCTGTGTGACCCTGAGCAAGTCACTTAACCCTCATTGCCCCACAAAAAGAAAAAGAAAAAAAAAAGAATATAGGCCAGGTTATCATGGCACCTCAATTTGCTACGACTCTGTCAAGAGAGGGGAGCACCTTATTTCTTTTTTTTTTTTTGGTGGGGCAATGGGGGTTAAGTGACTTGCCCAGGGTCACACAGCTAGTAAGTGTCAAGTGTCTGAGGCCGGATTTGAACTCAGTTACTCCTGAATCCAGGGCCGGTGCTTTATCCACTGCGCCACCTAGCCGCCCCTGGGAGTACCTTATTTCTGAAACATCCCAGAATCCTGGACCCAACAACAGTTGTTCCCATTCCCTCTATCCGGGGCTCACTCGTTGCTGTTGTTCAGTCATTTCAGTCGTGTCTGACTCTTTGTGACTGACCCCATTTGGGATTTTCTTGGCAAAGATACTGGAATGGTTTGTCATTTGCTTCTCTAAATCATTTTACAGATCAGGAAACTGGGGCAAACAGGATTAAGTGACCTGCCCAGGGTCACACAGCTAGTAAGTGAGGCCAGATTTGAACTCATGAAGATAAATGTTCCTGATTCCAGGCCCAACACTTTATCCACTGTGCCACTTAAGGGCTTATATACTTAAGGACATTTTCTGGGACCCAGAGAAGCAAAAGTTGTAGGGTTTTTTGCTCTTTAGGGGATAGGGGCTTGCACTGTAGCACTCACCCTACCCTGAAGTTCCCATTCAGTGCCAAAGAGTCAACATCACCAAAATGGAGACTTAAAGGATCAGTGATTTAGCAAAATGGAACACTGGCTCTAGAGTTGAGAAGACCTGGGTTCAAATCCTACCTCTGCCACTTACTTCTTGAATGACCTTAGGCAAGTAATTGTATCTCCCCATGTCTTGTTTTTTTCAGCTATAAAAATGAGGAGGTTGGACTTCTGAGATCCTTTCAAAGATCAGTTTTAAATCCTGGGATCCAGGGCAGCTAGATGGTGCAGTGGATAGAGCACCGGCCCTGGAGTCAGGAGTACCTGAGTTCAAATCCGGCCTCAGACACTTAACACTTATTAGCTGTGTGACCCTCGGCAAGTCACTTAACCCCAATTGCCTCACTTAAAAAAAAAAAAAAAGAATTTAAATCCTGGGATCCTAAACTTTTCTCCTCCTCTAAGCCTCAATGATTTGGTCACTGATCATGACTCATCAGAGTTTTATGCCTCCCCTCAAGCCCTCAAGTAATGCTTGTGGCGTTTGGAAAGATCCCATGGGAAGAATGTCCTTGTCCTATGCTCACAACACCCTTCCCTTTAAATGCACCCACAGTGCATGGGGGAGGGAGGTCAGGGGTAGTAGGTGGAGGGCCTGAGGAGCGTCTGTTCACTCTGTGGCTGGCCACAAGAGCCACCATTCTAACCACAAGGGGATACATGCTGCAATTGGCATTTTGGTCTCCCCTCCCCTGAGCTCATTATCTCTTCCCTCTAATCTGTATCTCTCTCAGACATTACCCTGAAACTTCCTTTTCTGACTTTCTACTCAGCTCCAATCACTTAGCTCCTTGATTTCTGTCTACCTATATAGCTCACGGTTGGTCTAGCACTGATAGAAGTCCCTGTGGACCCATTTGTTCTTCTCTCTCTGTCCATGTCTGTCTGCTTTCTCTCTTAACTCAGCTCTCTTTTTCCAGACCAGCTGAGACCAAGAACTGGTTTCAGCTCTGAACATAAAAGCTGACATATTCATTACAGGAATGACTAAGTGTCCTGAGCCAAGCCTCAGTCCCTGAGAGTGGGCTAGAGCACTGAGTCCTCTGGGCGAGTTGGAGGGGGTGGTTTGAGGACTTCCAGAGTCCCTTGCATCATGTCAAGAGCTGCTCAGTTCCTCCTCAAGTACACAGAGTTCCTTTTTCTGGGTAGGTGATGAATTCCCCTAGCAAGGCTGTTCAGCATAGGTGCTTACCATAGGGTAGGGCCCCTTAGAGATGCTTCACTCATTTAAGCTCATCAGCACTAAAGAGATACTGCTATTCAGCTCTCTGGATGAACTGGATTGGGTGACCAATCTGCCTGCCCACCTCTAACATCAGTTCTGTAGGTACTATGTCTTTTCTAATACCTAGGGTGCCGCAACTTGCTCTCCACAGCTGTGCGTACTTCAAGTGATTTGTCAAATGCCTGCAAAAGTCCAGTTGTTGGGATGTGGTCAGGCTTCAGTTTTAATTTGCTTTTTAAGAAAGTTTTCTTTTTTCCTTCCCTTTTTTATTTCAATAAAATATCGCCCCTCCTCATATATTCAGTCTTTTGGAAGAGCTAGGATCTAGACCAGATTAACAAGACAAATATTAGGAAAGGGAACTTCCACCATCAACTTCAATCCAGACATTCCACAGCCCAAAATGGAGCTAAGGCCAAGAGAGAGAATCTCCTAAAACAAGCTCAGGCTAAAGTCTGGTCAGAGACAGAATGGAACTAAAAAGTAAAAAGCTGATCTTTGTCAGGGTTGCCCATCAAAAAACTTGCTAAATTAAACTCAGGTCTGTGCATCTATCCTTTTGTCACCAGCAAAATGCCATCACCACATCTGACCATTCAGAGGAAGGAGAACATCTGCTACCCACTCTTTCTCATTCCCCAAACTCTGCCCCTCTCAGAGGACTCAGTGCATCAGAGTCATAGAATTTTTGACCAAATTTAGATCTCAAAACCTACTTAGAGGGCATGCATTCCCAAAGCTCCAGAATACGTTACCTTGGAGATGTAGGTCAATGGCAAAGATCCAACAGCTCCTGCTCCAATTGCCAGGTTCTGAAAGAGAGTATTAGGGAGGGTTTAGGGTTGGTTTGTTTGAAGAAGGGGTAGTATGGTGTTTCAGAAAGAAGTCTTAAGTTGTAGCTCCCTCCAAACTTTGAACAGTCACCTAATTGCAGTCCTCTGTCAAACCCCTAGTCACTGTCCTAAGTTTTTCCCAAAAAAGGGAGTGGGAGAGAAAGGGAAGAATATTAGATTTGAAGTCAGAGAAGCTGTGCTTAAATTCCAGCTGGGCTGCTTTACTACCCTATATTTGTGACTTTGGACAAGTCACTTCTCTCCCTACTGAGGGCCTCAATATCTTCTATCAGTGGTACATAATTGGAGCCAGGAGAGTTGGAGGTTAAGTATTTCCCAAAATTTGTCAACATAGGTGTATTTCAACTTTTTTTCCTTTATTTTATTTTAAAATTTTTTAAAAGTGATAAACATTTTTATTTGTAGTTTTGGGTTATAATTTTTATCCCTCCTTTCCTCCCTGAAGTGGTAAGCTACCATATATAGGTTATATATATACAATTATGTAAACATTACCATATTAGTAATTTCATATATGAAAACTTGAATAAAAGAAAAAATGAAAGAAAGTGAAAAATAGCATGCTTCAATCTGTGTTCTATCAATATCAGTTCTTTCTTTGGAGGTGGATAGTATGTTTCATAGATAGTCCTATGGGATTGTCTTGGACCATTGTATTGTTGAGAATAGTTAAGTCTTTCACAGTTCATCAAACAATATTGCTGTCTCTGTGTACAATGTTCTCTTGGTTCTGCTCTCTTCACTATACATCAATTCATACAAGTCTTTCTAGGCCTTTCTAAAATCATCCTGCTTGTCACTTCTTATAGCACAATAATATTCCATCACCATCATATACCACAGCTCGTTTAGCCATTCCCGAATTGATGGGCATTCCTAAAGTTTCCAATTCTTAGCCACTAGAAAAATAGCTGCTATAAATATTTTTGTATAAATAGGTATTTCTCTTTTGGGGGATGTCTTTGAGATATAAAACTAGCAGTGGTATTGCTGGATCAAAGGGATCACAGTTCTATAGCTCTTTGGGCATAGTTCTAAATTGCTCTCCAGAATGGTTGGATCTTTTCAGAACTCCACCAAGAGTGGATTAGCATCCTAGCTTTCCCACATCCCCTCCAACATCCAATATTTTCAGTTTTTGTTATATCTGCCAGGTGTATTTCAACTTAAATAAAACCTTTTAGGAAAATATAAACAGAATTACTTATTCAATCTACAATGTAGTATAGTAGAAAGACCTGAAGTCAGAACATGATCTTATAAATATTGGCTGGGCAACATTTGGCAAGTCACTTAAATTTTCAATACATGTGTTATCTCATTTGATTCTCACAAAAATCCTTAGGTAGGTGCTATTATTATCCTCATTTTTTTTTTGGTTTTTTTGCAGGGCAATGGGGGTTAAGTGACTTGCCCAGGGTCACACAGCTAGTAAGTGTCAAGTGTCTGAGGCCAGATTTGAACTCAGGAACTCCTGAATCCAGGACCGGTGTTTTATCCACTGTGCCACCTAGCTGCCCCTTATTATCCTCATTTAACAGATGAGGAAACTGAGGTTGAGAGAAGTTAAGGTAAGCTGCCTCAGGTCACAGAGCTGGCAAGTGTCTGAGTGGGGATTTGAACTCAGGTCTTCCTGACCCCAAGTCCAATACTAGCCACTATATTACCCACCTACCTCTGTAGGTTAGGGGTAAGAGCATTCCTTAAATCCTACTTCATAATTCATAACAAAGACCATGGACCCTAATTTAGACTGGGAAGAAAGTCGTTCATGCTATTCTAGCACCAAGGATTACAGTTCTGTTGACATCTCTTGTATGTTGTACAGCAGACTAAAGAGACCTGGATTATGCTCCCAACTCTTACCACTGACTGTGGGACCTTGGTCAAGCCTCTTAACCGCTGTGGGCCTTAGTCTTCTTATCTATAAAATGAAGGAGGCTAGATTTGAGGACACTATCATAGCTTTCATATCTAGCGTTCTATAATTCCATGCAACTGATATGATACATGCACAGAGAACATTTCTACATGAATTGTTATTGTACTTCACATGCTCATCTAAAGCAAAATCATTATGTATGCACAGTGTGCCTTGTAGCTGGATCAGAAGAGACCAGGAAAATCAGCTGAGTCTCCAGAGCCCTGAAGACAGAGTGGTATTTCCTGTTTTGTATTTTTTTTTTGCCAGAGGGCAAGGTAAGTATAAGCCTGGACTCAGGGCAGCTAGGTGGTACAGTGGATAGAGCACCAGCTCTGGATTTAGGGGGACCTGAGTTCAAATCCAGGCTTAGATACTTAACACTTACTAGCTGTGTGACCCTGGGCAAGTCACTTTACCCCAACTGCCTCACAAAAACAAAACAAAGTATAAGCCTAGACTCAACTATTACTGAGGTTGTTGACTGAAGATACCCTATTTGGGTCAACAAGATGAAGCAATGAGTCCCAGTGAAAGTAATTTGCCTAATGTCCTACAAGTAATTAAGAGGCAGAAAAAGGATTAGAATCCAAATCTCCTGATTATATCACACATTTAACCGCCAGCCCCCCCCCCCTTTAAAAGAATTATGGAGCAGCAGTTTCCATAGCTGAGATCATTGCAAACTACTGGCATTTACTTCAGTGATCCCCTACTTGGAGCCTTGTAGGGGACTAAAAGAATCTTTATGTAATAGCTTTATTTCTGAAAATATATATTGTAATTTAAATATCTGTAAATTTAATACTGGTTATTTAAAACAAAATTAGACTTCTTTTGTAAAGTGAAGAATTTCCTTAGAGAATTAAAATTTTTTCAGGGGTTAGGAGTGAAGAAAAGAGGACTTGTACCTATGATTTCACCCATGCAGGGAAATCCCAATTAGGCAACTCCTTCTTTCATTTCAGATCAACCCTTTCTCTATAATTTATACCTATAAGCTAAGCCTCAAAGAAAAACAAAACTTTTTTCACAAGGCCAATTGGAATTCCTAAAAGAAATGATGTGGGAGTTTAAATAATCAGTTTAAAAATGATATTATGATAGAAATGAGAGCAATAGAAGCAAAAAATTGATAAAGGAAAAAGAGCTATGGAAGAGAGACTTGGAAACAAAAGTAGTAGATTGGTACAAGAGATACAAAACCTTACCCACAAAACAAATTCCCTGAAAATTAAAGCAGAATAAACAGAAGCTAATAACTCCATAAGAAAGTAAGGAGTATTAAAACAAAGTCACAAAACTAAAAAAAAAATAAAGGAAAAGTATCAATTGACCTTGAAAACAACTCAAAAAAGAGATAATTTAATGATCACTCAGCTGCCTGAAAGACCTTAATCATCATATTTCAAGAAATCATGAAAGAAGCCTATCTGGATCTGTTAGAACGAGATAGCAAAGTAAAAATAGAAAGAATCCAACAGTCACCTCCTGAAAGAAACCTCCAAGTGAAAACCCCTAGGAATGTCATAGCTACAATTCACAGCTTCCAGGTCAAAGAAAAAAATATTGCACCCAAGCTCTTTTTGTGGTGGCAAAGAATTGGAAATTGAGGAGATGCCCATCAATTGAGGAATAGCTGGACAAGTTGTGGTACATGAATATAGTGAAATACTATTTTGCTATAAGAAATGATGAGCAGACAGATTCCAGAAAAACCTGGAAAGACTTATATGAACTGATGCTGAGTGAAATGAGCAGAACCAGGAGAACATTGTACACAGTAACAGCAACATTATGTGATGATCACCTCTGATGGACTTAGCTCTTCTCAGCAATACAAAGACAGAAGACAATTCCACAAGACTCATGATGGAAAATGTTCTCCACATCCAGAAAAAAGAACTATAGAGTCTGAATACTGAAACATACTATTTTCACTTTTTTTGTTGGGTTTTTTTTTTTGTTTCTTCTTCCTTGTGGTTTTTCCCTTTTATTCTGATTCTTCTTTCATAACATTACTAATGTGGAAATATATTTCACATGATTGTACATATATAACCTATCAGAATACTTGCTGTTTTGAGGATTGGGGAGGGAAGAAGAAAAATTTGGAACTTAAAATCTTTAAAAAACGAAATGTTGCGGGGCAGCTAAGTGGGGCAGTGGATAAAGCACCGGCCCTGGATTCAGGAGGACCTGAGTTCAAATCTGGCCTCAGACACTTGACACTTACTAGCTGTGTGACCCTGGGCAAGTCACTTAACTGTCATTGCTCCGCAAAACAAAAACAACAAAAACAAAAAATAAAAAAAGTTATCTTTACATGTAATTGGGGTAAAAAAAATGAAATACTATTAAGACCTAGCTATCCATCTATTCACACACACACACACACACACACACACACTCTCACACTCTGCACATAACCAGAAAGAAAAGAATAGAAGTACTGAGGAACCACAATCAGAAACACACAAGATTTTATCAGCTATCACTATAAAGGAGAGGAGAACATGAAGTAAAATATTCTAAAAGACAAAAAATATAGGTTTAAGGGGCAGTAGTCCTGGATTCAGGAGGACCTGAGTTTGAATCAAGCCTCAGACACTTATACTAGCTGTGTGACCCTGGGCAAGTCACTTAACCCTGATTATTTAACTATTCTCAGCAATACAATGGTCCAAGACAATCCCAACAGACTAATGATGAAGCATGCTATCCACCTCCAGAGAAGGAATTGATATTGATTGAACACAGACTGAAGCATGCTATTTTTCACTATCTTTTATTTCTTTCTTTTATTCAAGTTTTCTTATACAAAATGACTAATATGGTAATGTTTTACATAATTGCACATGTATAACCTATATATGATTGCTTACTGCGTCAGGGAGAGAGGGAAGGAGGATAAAATTTGGAACTCAAAAATTTAAATTAAAATGTTTATTAGTTTAAAAAAATAATGAAATGTTTGCATTCTAATGAATGGGGGAGCAGTGAGAATACAAGCATTCCTTGAGAATTGTAATGTCAAAAGGGTTTATAGAGGAAAAAAATGAAGGATGTGGGAATGATTTTTGTTAAGCTTTGAGGATCTTAAAATGAGAAAGGAAATGGGTATATGGGTGGGGGACCATATACTAGGGGAAGAATGAGAAGGGAAATTTATCTCATATAATCAGGGAGCACAATTAGAAGTCTATATCCAGTGCTTAGCCCAGAGTCTGGCACACAGAAGAAACTTAATAGATGTTTATTAATTTATTAATTAATTATACAAATGAAGGAGGGGAAGGAGGAGCCAGGGAGGGGGAAACTTTACTGTGAAATGATGCAGAGTGAAGTGAGTAGAACCCAGAGCACGATTAACACTTTAACATTGTAAAAATGAAGAATTTTGAAAGACTTAACTCTAAACAAAGCAGTAATCAAGTATGATCCTAAAGGCCTGATGATTTAGAATGCTGCCCACCTCCTGACAAAAAGGTGATAGACTAGATATACAGAATAAGACCTGTATTTTTGGGCAAGGCCAATGTGGAGATACGCATTGCTTGATTATGCATATTTGTTGAAGGGAGGGGAAGGGGTTTTTTTCTTTTTTTTTGCTTGGAGAGTGGGAGGTGGGAAGCTGAGAGGGTAGATGCTTGTTAATTGGGGGAAAAATAACATTTTTTTAAAAAAGAAAAGCAATTTGGCAGCATTTGGAGGATGAATTGGAGAGGGGAGAAGCTGGATATAGGAAGACTAATTATTGCACTATTCTAGGCAAGAGATGAAGAAGGCCTTAACTAGGCAGTGTGAGTTAAAAAAAAAAAAAAAGACATTTGAGAGTACCGTAGGTAGAATCTACAAGTCTTTCCAACATCCTCACAGTGGAGGATTACTTTAAGGTTGCAAAATGGTAGAATCCTTAATAAAATGAGGGAAATTAGATAAAGTTGGCAGATTGATAGGAGCGGAGTGGGAAGACAGTTCTGGTTTTGGAAATGTTGAATTTGAGATCCTTATTAGCTATCCAGGTAGATAGGAAGTGAGGCAACAGGGAAAGGTGCTCAGGAGACCAATGAGTCCTGGAGAAATAGACTTAGAAGTCATGCGAATAAAGGTGATACATGAATCCATGGGAGTTGATAACATCATTGGCAAAAGTATATAAACAGGGGACAACTAGGTGGTACAGTGGTTAGAGCACCAGCCCTGGATTTGGGAGGACCTGAGTTCAAATCCGGCCTCAGACACTTGACACTTACTAGCTGTGTGACCCTGGGCAAAAGTATATAAACAAAAGAGAGAGAGGGCTCAGATTGGGTAAGGGTATGCTGGTAAATGTTTGGGGGTGGAGGAAGAAGTATTAACTCCATAGGCAATACTTAAAATGTTTGAACAGGGAAATGCCATGGCTAGCTATATGTACATGGAAAATTATTCTGATGGTAACATGATGGATGAGGAGAAAAAAGTCTGCCAGGAGGCCAAGGCAAGAGCAGTGGGACTAGAATGCAGGGGGTTGAGTGTGAGAGATGTTAATGGAGACACAATTGATAGGACACACTAACAGGCTAGGAGATGTGAGAGAAAGGGAATTTAACACTAAAGTGAATAACATACAAAATAGGGTAAATGGTGGCACCACGGACAGAGATAGACATAGGAAGTTCATTTGAAGAACTAGGTTTTAACCAGGAAAACAGAAGACTCCGGGAGGTGTTGGGGGTCAGGGTGGGGGAAATGGAAGTGATAGCTGCCTTCGAGCATTTGAAAGGCTATCACATGAAAAAGCAATTTACTTGTTGTGTTTGGTTGCAAAGAGGAGAGAATCAGGAACAATGGACTCAAGTTGCAGAAGCGAAGATTTTGGCTTGATAAAAGATAAAACTTGTTAATAATCAGAACCATCTGAGAGTAGAAAGAGTGGGCTCAAGAGATTGTGGATTCACCATCTGTGGAGATCCTCAGTCAGGAAGAGGATGACCACTTCTCAGAGGTTTGGATGGGAGGAAGGTTCTACTTGGGTACAATTTGGAGAAGATGATCTGTAAAAGCCATTCCAATTCTAAGACTCTATAATTCTGCATACTGTCACCTCTATTTCTTTTTTTCTTTTTAGTGAGGCATTTGGGGTTAAGTGACTTGCCCAGGGTCACACAGCTAGTAAGTGTTAAGTGTCTGAGGCCGAATTTGAACTCAGGTACTCCTGACTCCAGGGCCGGTGCTCTATCCACTGCTCCACCTAGCTGCCCCACCTCTATTTCTTTTATAGAAAAGAGATAAATCATGAAATGATGGTGATAATAATATCAACTTAGATTTCTATAATGCCTTGAGGTTAACAAGCACTTTTACCTATATTAATAATATATTTACATACAATAAATTATTTACAATCATTATTTAATTAACTTGACAAATTAAATGATTCAATACATTAATGTATTTACATATGTTATCTTATTTGTTCTTCACATCAATCCTATAGGCAAGTATTAATGGTACCTGTGAGTAGCTAAATAATACTCTTGATATTATTATCCCTATTTTACGCTGAGTAATCAGAGATTCAAAACTTAAGTGATTTACTATGATGATAGTGTTTGAGGCAAAATTCAAACCCAAGTTTTACTAACTCCTAGTCTGGCATCTTTTCCACTTGGAACCTGAGAAGCCATCTAGTCCAATTCTCTTGGAAGGTGAAGGGGCAGAGCTAGAACCCAACTCAAGTACCCTGATTTATAACAACAATGTTCTTTCCACTGGCCCACAAAGCTCTCTTCTCCAAACTCATTTGATATTTTGGTCTATACGCAACAAACGAGTAGTTGACATCATATTGTCCATGTTGGGTATCACATCTGAATGATCTTCCACAGTAACAGGAAAATTAGGAAGAGAAGAGAGCTTTGGGAGGGAGAAGAAAGGAGATAATGAGTTCAGATTTGGACAGGCTGAGTTTTGGGTGTCTAAGACACATCCAGTTTGAGATATCCAATAGGCAGGTGGACATGTGAGACTAGAAGTCAAGAAAGAGGTTTGAGCTGGCCAAATAAATCTGAGAATCATCAGCATTGAGATGGTGATTGAATCTGTGGGAAATCATTAAGCAAAATAGTATAGGGGGGAGAAAAAGAGGGCCCAAGACAGTACTATGGGGGACACCCATAGTTAACCTGTAAGGCTTTGAATACCAAACAAAAGAGAATGAACTTTACTCAATAGGGCAATATCTGAACAGGGGAATTACTGTTCCTAAAATCTAGCAAGAGAAACAGAGGAATGGTCATATGGATAAAAGAAGAATCAGGAAAAAATAACTGTCATGAAAATTTAGAAGAAAATATCAAGAAGGCCACTGACAGTGTCAATGATTAATAGAATCATCAAGAAGGATGAGGACTGAGAAAAAGTCATATTTAGTGATTAAGAAATCACTGATATCAGGGCAGCCAGGTGGCACAGTGGATATAGCACTGGCCCTGGAGTCAGGAGAGCCTGAGTTCCAATCCAGCCTCAGACACTTGACACTTACTAGCTGTGTGACCCTGGGCAAATCACTTAACCCCAATTGCCTCACCAAAAAAAAAAAAAAAAAGTGAAGAAATCACTGATATTAATGTGCAGCTCTACTATCGATGCACTTGAGAGTCTATCTTCCCACAATTCCTCCATCATTGGCTATTGCCATCTTTTGTCATCTTTGCCAATTTACAGGCTATGAGATGAAACTTCAGGGCTGTTTTGATTTACATTTTTCTTATTATTAATGATTTGGAGCAGTCTTTCATATGGTTGTTAATAGTTTGCAATTCTCCTTTTGAGAACTGTTTGCTGAATAGTTTTTGAATACACACACGTCTATACACATACTCACACACACACACGCACACACACACACATATATAATATATATAAATTCAATATCTTGGACACCATAGTGTATCAATCTGTTAATTTTTTTTTATATATCTTGGATACCAAACTTTTAGAAAAGAAATTTGATATAAAGATTTTCCCCCCATTCAACAGCTTCCCATTTAATCCTAGGTGCCTTAATTTCTTTGTATAGCAGTTTTTTAGTTTTTATCTATTATCTTTTGTAAATGCTTCTAACCCTTGTTTGGTGTATTGTTGGTGGAGCTATGGATTAATACCAACATTTTGGAAAGCAACTTGGAATTATGAAAAGTCACTAAAATGTTTATATCCTTTGACCCAGAGATTTCATTACTGAACTCATACCTCAAGAAGGACATTGGTAGGAAGAAAGTTCTTATATACACCAAAAAATTTATGGTAGCACTTTTTATGATAGCAAAGAATTGGAAACAAAATAGATGCCCATTGATTGGAGGATGGCTAAACAAGATGTACTACATGAATGTAATGGAATATTACTGGGCTGTAAGAAATGACAAATGTAAAGAACACAAAGAAGCATGAAAAGATCTGCATGAATCAATGCAGAGAAAAATAAACAAAGCCAAGAAAACAACATATACAATCACTATAACAATGCATAAGGAAAAAACAATCACAAAAAAATCAAGTGGGTGTTGCAAAATTGCAAACAAGTGTCCCTCTAAAGAAGAGATATGAAAAGACCCCCTCACACTATTCCTCGGCAGAGGTGGAAAGTCCATGAGTGTGGTACATTGCAGATATTTCCAGACTTTTTCAAAGTATTAATAAATTAAACTTATTTCTTCTTCTTCTTTTTTGGTCTTAAAAAAACAACAGGTAGCTAAGAGGTACTAGTTAGAGTGCTAGAGCTAGAGTTGAGAAAACCTAAATTCAAATCTAACCTCAGACATTTACTAAGCTATGTGACACTGGACAAGTCACTCGACCTCTGTTTACTTCAGTTTTCTCAACTGTCAAATAGGGATAATAATAGTTTTTGTGAAGATTAAATAATATAATATTTATAGGGGGCAGCTAGGTGGTGCAGTGGAGAAAGCACTGGCCCTGAATTCAGGAGGACCTGAGTTCAAATCCGACCTCAGACAATTAACACTTACTAGCTGTGTGACCCTAGGCAAGTCACTTAACCCTCATTGCCCTGCCCCCCCCCCCAAAAGATAATATTTGTAAAAAGTACTTAGCACAGTGCCTGGTACATACTAATGCTTAATAATGCTTATTTTTTTCTAATATTTGTTATATGGGATAGTTCTCTGTAAAGAGGAGGGAACAGGATACTGGGAAAGATGGCTAAAAAAGACATTGATAAAGAAAAGTTTTTAACAATGAGAATGTTGGAGAGAAAAGTTTTATTTGAATAATGAGGTCAGAAGCTGGACTGCAGAGTTTTAAGCAGAGAATGAGAGTAAAACTATGGTGGACTTTGGGTACAGAATGAGTCATCTCTTGTCAAAAATGGTGACCAATGTGCTTATGTATTTTGCTTAACTATTTCTTTGGTAAGATGTAGTGATTTAGTTGGGAAGGTAATTGGGAAATGACAGACTTGAGAATAAAAGATCAACAAAACTTTTTTAAAAATAAGAAGAGGGGCAGCTAGGTGGCGCAGTGGATAAAGCACCGGCCCTGGATTCAGGAGGACCTGAGTTCAAATATGACCTCTGACACTTATTAGTTGTGTGACCCTGGGCAAGTCACTTAACCTCCATTGCCCCCCCCAAAAAAATAATAAAATAAGAAGAGAATGAGAGGAAAGGAAGTGGAGGCACCTATTACAGATAGCCTTCTCAAAGAGCTTAGGCCTATAACTTGGAAGAAGAATTTTGTCATTGTTGTTATCATTTTCAGTGATGTCTGACTCTTAATGATCCAATTTGAGATTTTCTTAGCAAAGATATTGGAATGGTTTGTCATTTCCTTCTCCAGATCATTTTATGGATGAGGAAACTGAGGCAAACAGACTGAAATGACTTACCCAGAGCCATACAGCCAGTAACTCTCTGAGGCTAGATTTGAACTCAGAAAGATGAGTCTTCCTGACTCCAGGTCAGGCACTCTAACCACTGTGCCACCTAGCTGAAAGAATTTGATTTATTCAATTTGGTACTTAAGAGTAGAACAAGGAGCAATGAGTGGGAATTGCTTAAAGTCCTTTCTCAGCTCAACATAAATTTTAAATTTCTTAGCAATTAAAACTTTTAAAAAATAGTATAAGAGGGGCAGCTAGGTGGCGTAGTAGATAAAGCACCGACCCTGGATTTGGGAGTACCTGAGTTCAAATCCGGCCTCAGAAACTTGACACTTACTAGCTGTGTGACCCTGGGCAAGTCACTTAACCCCCATTGCCCCACCAAAAAAAAAAAATTAAAAAAAAAGTATAAGAAAAAATGCTCCAAATCATTAATAACAAAAGAAATGCAAATTAAAACAACAAGAGGTTTCACACCCATCAGTTTTGTCAAAAATAACAAAAGAAGAAAAGAACGATTGTAGGAGGAGCAGTGGGAAGTCAAGCATGTTGATGTTCTGTTGGTAGAGCCATGAACTGATCCAGCCACTCTGTGGGGAAAAACTGGAACTAAACCCAAGAAGTCAGTAAACTGCAAATACTCTTTGATCTAGTAAGACTACTTCTGTGGGGACCAGGAAAGTTCTCCTAAGGAAAGTGCCACTTTATATACCACAAATTGTTCAGCCATTCCCCAACTGATGAACACCCACTTTGTCCTCAGTCATTTGCTACCACAAAAAGGACTACTATAATTATTTTTGTGCATTTGTCTTTGGTCTCTTGGAAGCATATATTATTATTTTTTTAAATGAAGTATATATTTCTTTCATAGGCCTGCCCAATAGTAAGCGGACAACTGTACAGAGCAGCAATTGTTTCTCACTTGAGAAGTGTGATGGGGGACAAAATACGTATATTTGCTCAAGCTGCCTATCTTAGGGATCATTCCATCATGCCTTTACAATGCTAGCGGGTTTCTCAATTAACCAGTGATGCTGGATTGATGCTACCTACCTCCCTAGGTTTCCTTTTCTTCCACAAAATGTATTCTGATTACCAAGTCTCAAATTATAAGTGTGTGGGGACTGGCGGGGAGGGGAGGAGAAGAGTGGTAGCTGAGTCAGTCCTATGACATTTCATGATAGAGAGACAGACAGGTAGGTAGGTAAATTGATTTTTAGATGATAGATAGACAGATAGACAGATACATACATACACACACACACACACACACACACACACACACACACACACACGGGGTGGGGGGGAGGGAGAGAGAGAAAGAGATCGAGAGTGAGAGAGCACATTGAAATTGCTGCCATGTGCCAGGCACTATACTTAATTCTGGTACTACAAATACAAGTGAAAAAGATAGATAGCCCCTTCTCTAAAGAAGCCAACATTCTAATGGGAGAAGCCAAGGCATAAAAGAGAGCTGAAGACAGTAGGAAGTTGCAGAATTAGTCCAGAAAGTGATGAACTGAGCAGGGTTTGGAGTGAACACGGTGCATACGAGTGTTTCCTTAAATGGAGGTTTCAGAGAAAACGTCACTCATCCTGCCCAAGAAGATTATCTCCCCTATTTCTCCAGGGAAGCTTTTAAGGAACATCCCTGCTGCCCAGTCTTTATATTCCAGCAGTTACTGAGGACTGCTAGGGTCCTTGGGTCCCACTGCTAGGGTTCAGTGAAGTCTAGCCTGACCAGGCAGAAATCTCCACCAGAAAATCAGAAAACCTTAGCATTAGAAGCAATCATAGAAGTCATTTCAATTGGGCTTGGCTCTGACTAGGGACACGACCAGGAATTCAGATTTAATGACATCCAAAGGTTTGCCTTTTCAGCACCTTTATACTTCTATCCCTTCTCTGGTGTAGGGGGCCATGAAGCAAGTGAAAAACTAGAGCACAAGACATTCTATTTATACAATGCCACTGCTGGAAGGGCTCTTAGGGGATTATCTGGTCCAACCAACACATTTACATGGAAGGGAAGAGAAGATCAAAGAGGGGAAGTCACATAGCAAGTTGGTGGCAGAACCAGGAACAGAACCCTCAAATCTTAATCCAGGGCCTTGTCAAGTCCAAGGACACATCCAATCCATCAACTGAGCAAGAAGCCCCTGAATGACTGAGAGATGACTGTTACTATTTATATTGCAATACTTCCAGGACCACAATTTCATCAGTATACATATTTCCTCCCCTGCCCCAGAAGTCAATCATAATTGCTCTGCACCTTAGTTTTCGGCAGAAAGAATTTGTTACCTGGTGACCACCATCACCTTTGATGATGAGTTTCTTTGTTCTTTGTTAAGCTGGACCTTGGACAACAGACACACACAGTCTGGGGCAGCTAGATGGCACAGTGGATAAAGCACCGACCCTGGATTCAGTAGGACCTGAGTTCAAATCTGGCCTCAGACACTTGACACTTACTAACTATGTGACCCTGGGCAAGTCACTTAACCCCAACTGCCCGCAGAAAAAACAAACAAAAACAAAATCAACAACAACAACAAAAAAAAAAACACATAGTCCTTCTTCCCTGGATACTCAAGGTCTTTCCATCTTAGTAGGGCCTGCCAGAGCCTGAAAAACACTGGCAAAGCCTCTGTAACCCCAAGATCATCTTTATCCCAAGACAGGTTTTGCTGAAGGTTGCAATCAAAACAATAAACATAATATGAAAATATACATGCAACTCTAGAAGGAGGATCAACACAGTTACTCTAGGAGAGTAATCCAAACAGCTGCCCACAGAGATCTCCAGAAATGACAAGAAAAATCCCACAAAATTAAACTAAAACCCATAGCAGAAGTCTGCAGGCATCCTTCAGTCTGTCAATAGCCATTTATTAATTACCTATTATGTGCCAGGCACTGAGCTAAGCCCTGGCAAGACAAAGAAAGGCAAAAGAGAGTCTCGGACCTCAAGGAACTCAGTCTAATGGAGGAGACCACATGAAAACAATTATGTACAAACAAGATAAATAGAGAATTAGACTTTAGACTCCATTTGATGGAGGGCACTAGCATTAAGGAAATCAGAGAAGGCTTCTGGAATGTGGGATTTGTTATCATTGCTGTTGTTGTTTGTCCTTCATTCTCAAAGAGGACCATGACATCGGGGTGATGTCATGATTTACAGTGAATTGGATTTAAGTCAGGCAGGGATGTGCAAGGTCACCAACCTCACTCTTTCCTCCAGAGCCATCTGGGTCCAGTGGCAAGATATAGATCAGGATGACTGGAGATGGCCCCAGATATTTAAGGCAACTGGAGTTAAATGACTTGCCCAGGGTCACACAGCTAGTGTCTGAGTTCAAATTTGAACTCAGGTCCTCCTGCCCTGAATGTGGGATTTTAGCTGGGACTTGGAGGAAGCTGGGAAAGCCAGGAGGTGGAGAGGAAGAGGGTTAGCTACCGAGAATACAAGCAGCCTCAGAACTATAAATCCTTGATGAATAACTGATAACAGGGTGAGGAGAGATATGGAGGTCATGTGGTAGGTAGCCTGAAAGCTGAAGTAGAAGCCATCTTGGTCATTCATTCATGAGTTCCAAACCACAGGAGGCCACATGCCAAAATGCAGATAAGCAGAAGGCAATAATTAGTCAGATGAGGGAGGGGTGGTGAGAGAATTAAGAGCACAATGCCCTCTGCCCCACATTCCCAAACCTTCCTCTCTGGGCTCCTATGGTTAAGCTGCAAGGCCATGCTTGGCCAACAGAGGGGTCACAGACCTAAAAGGGACTTCAGAGGACATCTGGACAAGGGCCTCATTTTCTAGATGAGGAAACTGCATCCCAAAGGGTTTAAGTGAGAGGAGATAAAGATACAACTTGATTTTATTTGAGGAAATTCCCCTTACAATGATCCAAATTGCTCTATGCTATAAAATCAATTTCTTTTCTATCAATATTCTGTGCTATTACATGGTTAAGATCCATAGAACAATATGATCTCAAATTAAAAACAATTATAATTATAAACAATTATAGAAGTTATAAGTGACAAATAACAAGAGCAAGATGCATAATGAGTTGCAGCATATGTCCAGTGATGACTTGTGAATAAGACAGGTTATAGAGAGATGTAGGGGCAGCTAGATGGCACAGTGAAAAGCGCACTGGACTTGGAATCAGGAAGACTCATCTTCCTGAGTTTAAATCTGGCCTCAGACACTTACTAGCCATGTGACCCTGAACAAGTCACCTGTTTGCCTCAGTTTTCTCATCTGTAAAATGAGATAGAGAATGAAATGGTAAACCTCTCCAGTATCCTTGCCAAGAAAACCCCAAATGAGATCACGAACAGATGGACGTGACTGAAATGACTTAACAACAAAAACAAAAATAAAGAGATGTATGATTATCAAAGATACGTACGATTGCAAAAGGAGGGCAGCTGAGAATAAGAGAGATAAGAGGCAAATTACAATCGTACTCCTCTGAGACTGAAAGAACAGAAAGGAGGCTTCTATCATATTGGGTAGACATTCCACAGAATGTGTTTAGAAAAGCAAGCATGAGGTCAAATAGTAGAAGAGTAAGTAGAGTGAGAAAAGAGAAAAAATATTTACAGAACCAACAAAGTATGACAAATCCTTATAGAGGTTTGAAACAAAGATAGTGGTAAGTAAATAGCCTTCTTTCAGAAAGCAACATATCATCAATTCTACTATGCAATGTACCATTTGTTCTATTCACATTTAATGCCAGCACTATTTAAATTAAAATAAATTTAAACTAAATCATTTTTTTTGTTTATCTGTGCCTCCCACTACCCTTCAACATTGAGTAAATTTTATGGTTTTTTTCTTTTTTTTTGTTTTGGGTGAGGCAATTGGGGTTAAGTGACTTGCCCAGGGTCACACAGCTAATAAGTGTTAAGTGTCTGAGACTGGATTTGAACTCAGGTCCTCCTGACTCCAGGGCCGGTGCTTTATCCACTGCACCACCTAGCTGCCCCGAGTAAATTTTAATTGTTTTTTGTTTTTTTTCTCTTAGTGAGGCAATTGGGGTTAAGTGACTTGCCCAGGGTCAACACAGCTATTAAGTGTTAAGGGTCTGAGGCTGGATTTGAACTCAGGTACTCCTGAATCCAGGGCCGGTGCTTTACTACTGTGCATCTAGCTGCCCCCCCCCCATCCCGAGTAAATTTTTAAAAAGAGAAAAGGAAAACTTCCCATTACATAGTTGTATGTAACCAGCGAAAATAAATTCTCACATTAATTATGTCCAAAAATTTACAACTCTTTCTGTATTTTAAGTTCATCATGTCTCATGCCTACACCATTCATCAGGATGGACCTATTATTTCCCAAAGTTCTGAGCAAAAAAAAAAAAGAAAAAAATGATAGCAGTTTGCTACCATTCTGTCACATCCTTCCAAATAATGACTAACACAAAGTCCAATAATATCTTACAATAATATGCAGAATATCTTGAGTATAACCATACTACAATTATACACATTTAAGAGTTTTGTATTACTACATAACTCAAATAGAGGTGAAATTGGTGAAATTAATGCTATGGATTATGGGAAGAGGGAAGAAGGGAAGGAGATTTCTTAACTCATAGTCTGTTGCCTTTAAAAAAAATATTTTTATGGGGGCAGCTAGGTGATGCAGTGGATAAAGCACCAGCCCTGGAGTCAGGAGGACCTGAGTTCAAATCCAGTCTCAGACACTTAACACTTACTAGCTGTGTGACCCTGGGCAAATCACTTAACCCCAATTGCCTCACCCAAAAAAAAAAATTTCAAAAAAAAATTTTATGACTAAATTTCAATATAATTAGTATCCTTTGTAATCCTATACATTTTGTTTTATGTATTTAAAAATCTTATTCTGAGCAGTGGTCTATAGGTTTTACTATACACATAACACAAAAAAGAGTAGGACCTGGGCTGGAAAAGGATATAAATATAATGGCTGGGAAATCTGTTCAAACAAAAAGTTCAGGGTTTACCATTTTTAGTATATATTGCACCCTTAAGGAAGGAGATTAAAAAATCATTGGCAAAATGAAATGCCAAATCCAGATACAGCCCCAACCCTAACCTTGGGTTATATTTTCACTGAAAATGAAATTGTCTGCCACTAAGGAGGATGGTAAAGAGAAATTAGTGGCTCAATGAAGTTTTCTCCCCGAATTAAATCAGAAAAACAAAAAGAAAAAAAACACTCATCAAAAAGCTGTGAGCTATGATGACAAGAGCAGGCCACTTGTATAAAATAATCTTTGCTAGAAATAATACTCAAGGGGCAGCTAGATGGCGCAGTGGATAGAGCACCAGCCCTGGAGTCAGGAGTACCCGAGTTCAAATCCGGCCACAGACACTTAACACTTACTAGTTGTGTGACCCTGGGCAAGTCACTTAACCCCAATTGCCTCACTAAAAAAAAAAAGAAGTAATTCTCAAGGGGACAGCTAAGTGGCAATAAAGCACCAGCCCTGGATTCAAGAGGACCTGAGTTCAAATCTGGCCTCAGACACTTGACACTTACTAGTTGTGTGACCCTGGGCAAGTCACTTAACCCTCACTACCCCAAAGAAAGAAAGAAAGAAAAAAAGAAAGGAAGGAAGGAAGATATCATACTCAAGGATGTTTCTATAGATGGAAAACTCTAGAATAGAATGGCTGTGCTACTAGAATAATTTCCTTTATACTTTAAAGAGTTAAGAGGACCTTATTTTTCTCAGCCTGGTATAGAGGAAAGAACACTGGACTTGGAAACCAAAGAACTGGGTTCAAGACCTGACTTACTACCATTGTCATCTTGGTAAAGTCACTTAACCTAATTGATCCTCATTTTCCTTGTCTATTAAAAAAAAAAATCAAAAACCTGATGATATACTTGTACTATTTACCTCACATAGATGTTATAAGAATTAAATGAGATAATGAATATAAAGTTCCTTGGTTATCAAAAAGTGTTATCATTATTTTTATTTACATATTATCTGATCATCTGCATGTTATCATTGTGTAAAAGACAGAAAACAAGTCTTACAATTAATTAGAGTCAAATTTCAGGTTTGTAGAAATAATGCTCCAGTTCTACATTATCAATTGCCCATCATACATTTCAAACTGGATGTACCCCAGGCATCTCAAAAATAACATGACTAAAACAGAGTTTGTTATCTTTTCCCAAAAATTCATCCCCCCTCTTTCAAATTCCTTTATTATTGTCAAAGGCAATACTTCCTTATTATGCCCCTTTCAGACCCAGGCAAATCTTACAGTGACTCTTTCAGATGTAGGCAAAACAATAAACAAGAAAGAAGTTAAGGATCTGAATCAGATTTTGGAAAAGTCATTTATAATAGCTTCCTGGTAATTACTGAATAGGAAAAGATAGATATAGATGCGCGCGCGCGCGCACACACACACACAGATTGATTTGTTTGTTTCTCGGTTGTGCCTAGAGTCTTTATAAAAATAGAACATTTACTAGAGATTTTTTAAAATTCATAAACAAATGCATTAAAATAGTAATATTAAACAACATCTTTAACAACATAATCAAAAAAGGGCCTTTGAATAAGAGATTCAAAGTTAAATGGAGGCTCAATAATTTAATCTTAAAGAATAAGTGGGTCAAGTACAATAAAAAAAGTAACAGATAATGTCATTAAAGGAAATAATGGAAATAAAAGGATATATTAAAACTTTTAGGATGCAGCCAAAGCAGCTGTTAGGAGAAAACTGGTATCTGCAATACTTTCATTAATTGAGATAGAGAGAGAGACAGAGACAAATAGGAAGTCAATGAATTGGGCATGCAACAAAATTAGAACAACTCAGAACTCCAACCAAAGAACAAAAATAGAAATTTTGAAAAATCAAAGAAGAGATAAAACTGAAACCAAAAAAGCCACTGAATTGATAAATAAAACTTGGAGCTGATTTTTTTTTTAAGTGAGGCAATTGGGGTTAAGTGACTTGCCCAGGGTCACACAGCTAGTAAGTGTTAGGTGTCTGAGGCCGGATTTGAACTCAGGTCCTCCTGACTCCAGGGCCGGTGCTCTATCCACTGTGCCACCTAGCTGCCCCTGGAGCTGATTTTTAAAAAAACTAATAAAAATAAACTACTATTTAATCTGGGTTTTTTTGTTGTTTTTTGTTTGTTTGTTTGCGGGGCAATGGGGGTTAAGTGACTTGTCCAGGGTCACACAGCTAGTAAGTGTCAAGTGTCTGAGGCCAGATTGGAACTCAAGTACTTCTGAATCCAGGGTCAGTGCTTTATCCACTGTGCCACCTAGCTGCCCCTAATCTGATTTTTTTTTAAAGCAGAAGGAAAACCAAATTATCAATATCAAAAAGGAAAAAAGGATAATACAACATTTTGAAAAAATAAAGGAAATTATTGGAAACTATTTTGTTCAATTATGTTCTAAAAAAACTGACAACCTAAATAAAATGGCTAAGTACTTAACAGAAAGATAAAGTATCCATATTAGCAGAGTAAAAAAGAAAAAATAGGCATATAAACCAATCCCATAAGAAAAAGAAATTAACAAGCTTCTTGAAATGGGGGAAAATCATTGCCCAATGATTTATGCCCAATGAATCTATAACTGAATTCTATCATTCAAAAAACAATTAATTCCAATATTGCACATGTAATGTTGAGGAAGGGGAAAATGATGGCCAAAGCTTTGTTAATAGACTGTTTCTTAATATGATAAACAATATCCTTCTAAAACAAAGAACTTGTCATTGACAATGGAGAATGAATGAATGAATGAACCATTTATTTTGTGTGAAACACTATGCTAGCACTGAAAAAACAAAGAGAAAAGTACAACAGAAATACTAGAGGGCTTTCCAATAAGATCAGGAGTAAAGCAAATATATCTTTTTACCAATGTTATTTTATATACTTCTAGAAATGCTAGCTATAGCAATATAAAAAGAAAAATAAATTGAAGAAACAAATAGGCAAAGCAAACTCAAAATTATTGCCTTTGGTAGGTGACAGTGATTTGCTTAGAGAATTATAGAAATTACCTAAAAAACTAATAGAAACAGTAATAATTTAAGTAGTACAATATAAATAAGCCCCCCAAATCAACAGCCTTTGTACACATCATCAACAAAACCCAAAAGAAAAAAATAGAAAAAAAATTTCATTCAAAATAACTACAGAATATATAAATTACACTGGAATACAGCTACCAAGACACACAGAAACTACATAAATACAATTACAATGCACTCTTTATAGAAATAAGGAAAGACCTAAATTATTTATTTTTTTGCGGGGCAATGGGGGGCTAAGGGTGCCCAGGGTCACACAGCTAGTAAGTGTCAAGTGTCTGAGGCTGGATTTGAACTCATGTATTCCTGGATCCAGGGCCGGTGCTTTATCCACTGCACCACCTAGCTGCCCCAAGACCTAAATTATTGAAGATACACTAATTGTTCTTGGTAGGGCTATAAAAACATTATAAGAATGACAATACCTAAACTGATTTATTGACTCAGTGCTATATAACAAAGGACCAAAGAGCTCATTTCTAAAAGAAACAAAAATAACAATTTATCTAAAGGACAAAAGGGTTGAGAATCTTAAAGGAAATAAAAGATATGAGATAAATTTCATTTACATAAAATTAAAAATTTTGCACAAATTACATTTAGAAAGGAAACAGTAAGTTGGGTAAAAAGTCTTTGCAGAAAATTTCCCTGAAAAAAAAAAAGGCCTGATATCAAAGAAAGATTGAGAATTGATACATATTTGTATTTGTTTCACTTATATGTATACATACAAACATATATAAACAATGAACAAGAGCCATTCCCCAACAGATAAACAGTCAAAAGACAGAAAAGGTTCCCAAAAGAAGGCAAGCTATCTAGACCACATGAAAAAATGCTCTAAAAACTAATAACAGAAATGCAAATTTAAACAACTCTGAAGCTTCATGTCATACCCAACAGATTTACAAAGATAACAGAAAAGGGAAACTGATCGTTGTAAGAGGGACTGAGAAAACAAATATGCTCATGCACTAGTGATTCAATTTGTCCACTTATTCCTGAAAACTTTTTCAGCACCCAAACAAGTAACTAAATAGTATATGCCCTTTGATTCAGTAATACCACTACTAGGCATACACCCCCAAGGAAATCAAAGGTAGAGGGAAAGGGCCAATATGTATAAAAATATTTAGAGAAGCACTTCTTGTTGTAGCAAAAAACTGAAGACTAAGAGGGATAAAAAAAAAGAAAAAAGAAAACTAAAAGGGATGATTGAACAGATTATGGTATATGAAAGTAATGGTTTGTTATGGCACTGAAAGAAATGAATGAAGTCATATAATCAATAAGACATAGGACCAGATATTTTTTTCTGATCACTAAAACCTCTCAAACATCTCTGAAACAAAAATTATGTTTCAAAGATAAAGCAGCTGCTCCTGTCTCCATGGTATGGGACATCCAAAATCCAAAAAAAAAAAATTTTTAAAGAACTCACAAACTGATGTTAAACTCACTCAGCAATCCTCCCCACCTCCTAAAGTACCAGCAGTGAGGCTACACTCCAGACCCGAAGGGCCTAACACAGACTTATAACACCTCCCTCGACATGCTCTTTTCAGTAGCAAGGAGACACCCCTCCCCCCCCTCCAGAAGTTTGTCTGAGACAGTCACTGTGGCTGCAACTCCTTCAAGAGCAAAAGCTCACTGGGAGCCACAACTCCATAGCACCAGCACTGCAAAGCTTTGAACTGCTGGTACCTGGCCAAAAAATAAGGACTAGAGGGAGGAGGGATAGGTTATCAGGAAAGTGTATATCATGTGTGCGTGGTTGTGCAGAACTCCAGTAAGCCTAAGAAAAACAGCACAGAATACATCTGGAGCCAGTTCTGAAAGTCACTTCGGACAGAGACCTATGCTACTGAACCATGAATTGCCCACTGATGCTAAGACACATCTATCCCTTAAGGAAATCAACAGAGGGGACAGAGTCAGAAAGTGAATAGGGGAGAATCAAGAACAAAAAGACTGAAAGTATCAAAGATTTCAGGAAGGAGAAACTCAAAGACCTTGAACATGAGCAGATAAATCAACAAGGAAAATGTTAACAACAGAAGGAAATGTGGCCTCCAGATTTAGTAAACAAGTTCAGGAATCTATGAATAAATACTGCAAAACAAAGGAAAATAATAGAACACTGGAGACAGGACCTCATGAAATTTGAGAACATGAAACTACAACACTGTTCTTGAGTGGTTTAAAAGAGAAATGAGAATTATGAGAGCAAAATTTATGGCTGCACAACAAGAATAATGGACAGAAGAGAAAATCTGGAATCTTCAATGTCAAATCTTACCAGAGATAAAGAGAGAACAATGGTTTGGCAATGCAAATATATAGAAGTGGAGGACAATCTAGTAGAAGAGCAGCAAAACCCAATAACATTAAAAGAAACTATGCTTACTGTGCAAGCAAAATATACTAATCTCAAAGAAAGGATGTATAGAGACAACCTAAAGATCATACCAGGATAAAAAAAACTTTTTTAAAATTTAAATTTAATTTTTTTGTAGAAAATAATAGAACTCCCCACAACTTCTAAATGAAATTTCAATTGAAAGAATACATAGATCATCTTCAGGAAAAAAGCCAAGGATGCAAACTCCAAGACATAGAGTCATTAAATAGAATAACTCAATTCAGAAATAACAAGTTCTTCAATCAATCAAAAGAAAGACATTTAAATACAAAGGAAACAAAATGTGGATAGGACAAGATAATTCTGCATCCACCAGAAGATATAGGTGGGAATTGAAGAATGTGTTCCAGAGAGTAATGGAGCTCAGGGTGCAGCCCAGGATGACCAACTCTGCAAATCTTAACTTAAGCAAAAGTGAAAAAAAGGTGGACATTCCACATTTGAGGAGGCAGCTAGGTAGTGCAGTGGATAAGGCACTGGCCTTGGATTCAAGAGGACCTGAGTTAAAATCCAGCCTCAGACACTTGACACTTACTAGCTATGTGACCCTATGCAATTCACTTAACTCTCATTGCCCTGCCAAAAAAATGAAAAAACAAAACAAAAAATGTGAATGGATTAAATAATCCTATAAGATGAAAAAGTGACAAATTGGCTGATAAAACAAAATCATACAAAAACATTTAAAAAACAAAGAGATGCAAAATAAAATTTGTGGGATGTGGAAAAAATTGACCATTCATAAAATAACTCCAAAAAGCAAAAGTTACTATCAGGCTATCTGACAAAGCGAAAACAAATATTCAAAATCCAAAAATTAAGAATAAAAAAGAAACAAACAAGGAAACTATATTATACTGAAAGGAACTTTAGAAAGCAAACAAATACCAGCAATAAATTTATATGTTCCAAATGCCTTAGCACCCCAGTTCATAAAAGGAATGCAAAAAAATAAATATTTCTCAGTACATGAAACTTTGTCAAAAACTGAGCATGTACAGAGATATTGTAAATAAATATAAAAAGGCAGAAATAGTTAATACCTCCTTTACAGACCATAAAGCAATAAAAAAAAGTAACTGGTTCAGGGACCACAAACAAAAGATAGACTCAAATGAAGACAACAATGAAATCATAAAGAATGAGTGAATCAAAATAATTAATAACTATGTAAAAATGATAATGATGAAACAGAATACTAAAATTTTTGGGATGCAGCTAAAGCAGTCCTCAAGGAAAAATGTATGTTCTTACAAACATACATTAACAAGATAGTGAAAAAAAAAGAGAGAGAAGATAAATGAATTGAAAATGCATTTAAGGGCCAGCTAGGTGGTGCAGTAGATAGAGCACCGGCCCCGGAGTCAGGAGTACCTGAGTTCAAATCCAACCTCAGACGCTTGACACTTACTAGCTGTGTGACCCTGGGCAAGTGACTTAACCCCAATTGCCTCACCAAAAAAAAAGAAAAGAAAATGCATTTAAAAAATTAGAAAGCCAACAAATAAACAAACCTAAAACACACGCAAGAGAAAATATTACAAATTAGAAGAGGAATAGATAAATTAGAAACAAACAAAACCAAAGAAATGATAAATAAAACTAAAATTTGGTTCTTTGAAAAGACTAAATTAATAATCTGATTAAAATGAAGAGATCAGAAAAACACAATCAAGAAATTGCAAGAACAAGGTAAAACTACAATAAAACAAAAGAATTTTTAAAAAAATGATCCAACTATATTATGCTAACAAAACTGAGAACACAAAAGAAATAGAGGGATACTTTCAAAAATATAAAATATCCAGACTATTATAAGATAAGCTAGAGATCTTAAATAGCTCAATCTCAGAAAAGGAAATGGATCTAGTTGTGAAGAAACAACCAAAGGGAAGAAAAAAGTCCTGATCCTGATGGATTCACAGGAGAATTCTATTGAACTTTTAAAGAATAGTTAGTATTCATACTTCACAAATTATTCACAAAAATTGAAAAGGAAAGCATCCTGCCAGAAATCCTTATGAGACAAATATAGGCCTAATACCTAAATGAGGGGAAGACAAAACACAGTAATAAAATTATAAGCCAATATCATTAATGAACATTGGCTCAAATTTTGTAAACAAACAGACTACAGTGATTTATCCAAGAAATTATTTATTATGACCAAAAGTGGGATTTATGCCAGGAAATGTAAGAATGGCTAAATATTAAGGAAAACAATCAACATAATAAATCATATAAAAACCCCAAAGATCCACAACCACTAGAATCTTTTCTTTTCTTTTCTTTTCTTTTTTTTTTTTAGTGAGGCAATTGGGGTTAAGTGACTTGCCCACGGTCACACAGCTAGTAAGTGTCAAGTGTCTGAGGCCGGATTTGAACTCAGGTACTCCTGAATCCAGGGCCGGTGCTTTAACCACTGCGCCATCTAGCTGCCCCTAGAATCTTTTCTAATAAATATAGGAGTGAAGCAAAGATGTTCACTCTTCAGAATATAATTTTATATAGTTTGTGAAAATGCTAGAAACAGCAATAAGACAAGAGAAAAAAATTAAAGGTATAAAGATAAGTTTACCTGGAAAATCCTAGGGAATCAGCAAAGATACTAATTGAGACAATAGCTTCAGCAAAGTTGTAGGCTTCAAAATAAAGACTCAAAACTTACCAGTATTTCTATATAATAATAATAATAATAATAAAAACACAAGGAGCAGTAATAGAAAGGGAAATCCTAGTTCACATAAATACAAAGTACATAAAATATCTGGAGATCAACCTCCCAAAGCACACAAAAACCTTATATAGATTCAATTACAAAGTGTTCCTTTAAAAAATAAAATTTGGGGGCAGCTAGGTGGCACAGTGGATAGAGCACTGGCCCTGGAGTCAGGAGTACCTGAGTTCAAATCTGGCCTCAGATACTTAACACTTACTAGCTGTGTGACCCTGGGCAAGTCACTTAACCCCAATTGCCTCACTAAAAAATAATAATAATAATAAAAATAAAATAAAATAAAATTTGTAGGAATATTCAGTGCTCATGGCTAAGCTATGCCGATATAATAAAAATTACAAAACTAACACAAGTAGTTTATACTTTTAATGCTATACCAATCAAATTACCAGGGAGATACTTTACAGAACTTGATAAAATTATAACAAAATTCACTAATAAAAGAAATATAAATCAAGACAAAGCCGAGGTTTTATCTCAAACACTGCAAATTAGCAACAATGATAAAAAATGGCAGTCAGTGATGAAGATTTTGTACAATGAGAGGCCTACTAAAACATTTTTAGTAAAGCTGTGATATGCATAGCATAATGATTTTGGAAAGCAATTTGAAGTTATGCAAATTAAATGACTAAAATGTCCATACCCTTTGAACCAAAGATTCCATTACTCGATTTATGCCCCAAGGAGACCATCAATAAGAAGAAAGTTCCTATATAAATCCCTATACTCTAAAATATTTAAAGCAGCACTTTTTGTGACGGCTAAAAATTGGAAACTAAGTGACTATCCATCAAGTGGGAAATGGCCAGACAAATTGCAGTGTATACATTGAATGGAGTATTATTGTGCTGTCAGAAACGATGTGTGAGAGATATACAGAGAAGCATGGAGAGATCTATATGAACTAGTACAAACTAAAGTAAACAGTGCCAAGAGAATTATACACAGTAACTACAATAATATAAAGTGAAAGAGCGACATCCTAAAAAAAAAAAATCAAAAGTAAATATAACAAAATTAGAAAGATTAAACAGGACTCAAATGAAGAGATTTGAGAGGACACACTTAACCCACTCCTTTGTGGAGGTAGGAGGTCCACAGGTGTTACACATTGCACATAATTTCATACTTTTCAATGTATCGATAGTTATGCTATTTTTTTCCTTTCTAAAAAGCACTATTTATTATATAGGATAGCTCTCTGGGAGGGGAGGAGGGAAGGATACTTGGAATAACTATGATGATTTAAGCAACAAGGTATCAAAATTTTATTTTTAAAAATTAAAAGCATGCAGAGAGAGAGAGAGAGAGAGAGAGAGAGAGAGAGAGAGAGAGAAATCTAAGCAGAGTCATGAACTGATGAAGAGTGAATTGGGTAGAATCAGAAGAACAATTTATAAAATATCAATGTAATGGCCAACCACAACTACAGAAAACTGATGCTGATGAAGAAACCTTACTCACTTCCTGGCAGAGAGTAATGGATGATAGGTGCAAAATGAGACATATATTTTCAGACATGACCAATGGGTGAGTTGGTTTTGCTTATTTGGAACAAGGGAGGTCTTTTATTGAGGGAGGGAAGTAGGAGGAGACATTGGGGAGGAAGTGATAGAGATGTTAATAAAATGGAAGAAAAGGGGGTCAATGAATCATTAAAAAATATAGAGCAGAAGAAAGTTCAGAAGGGGACAGATAAGCAGTGCAATATTGAAACTACCTTGTTAAATATGAAACATACAAAAAGCAAAACCAAACCAAACCGAACACAATGGATTTGCATGGTAAATACATAGTCTTATATTTATGTTCTTTGCATAGGGAAATGTTCATTTCTATTGATGTTTGTCAAGTTTGTATTTTTTTTTTTGGCGAGGCAATTGGTGTTAAGTGACTTGCCCAGGGTCACACAGCTAGTAAGTGTCAAGTGTCTGAGGTCGGATTTGAACTCAGGTCCTCCTGAATCCAGGGCCGATGCTCTATCCACTGCGCCACCTAGCTGCCCCTCAAGTTTGTATTAATAAACAAAATGGGGGGAAATATTTGTCCTTGAATCAAGCCTAAAGCTTTCCTCTGTAACTTCCACCAATGCATTGTTCCTAGTACTACACTCTGTAGCCAAGAACCATTCTTACTATTCCCTCTTTCATATCAGTCCTTCAAATACTTCAATACAACTATCATGTCCTTCCCGACAACCTCAAATCTTCTATTATCCAGGCTAAACATCCCTAGATCTTCCTATTCCATGAACCCAAAGTTTTTAACCAACCCGGACAGCCCATCAATAGACTTCCTAAAATGTGAAACCTGCGGCTGAACACAAAGGTTTAATGGGAAACTTCCTATGCTTTAACAGGAAAGCTGTCATTTATGTAGGATTTTATAGTTTACAAAGCACTTATCCAACATTGTCTCATTTGCTTTTGGCAACCTCAAGAGGTAGGTGATAACAGTTGTTATTATTCCCAACAAAGGATAAAAAGACTGAGGCTCAGAGATTAAGTGACCTGCCCAAGGTTGGAGACAGGTGTTGAACAAAGGTTTCTTGACAATGTTTTATTTCTATTCTACCATAGCTGTCTCCAGGGCAGTTAGATGGTACAGGGGATAGAGCACTAGGCTTGGAAAACAGAAAGATTCATCTTCATGAGTTCAAATCTAGTCCCAGGTACTTACTAGCTGTGTGACCCAGGGCAAGTCACTTAATGCTGTTTGCCTTAGTTCTTTATCTGTAAAACGATCTGGAGAAGGAAATGACAAACAATTCTAGTATTTCTGCCAAGAAAACCCCAAATGGGGTTATGAAGAGCTGGACACAACTGAAAAATGACTTAAATAGCTACCTCTGCTTAAGGAGGTTATTCTAGAAGGGGATATAAAACATGTAGAAAGATAGACACAATAAAAAACAGAATACGGCATGTACTTAAGAAATATAAAGTGTATTAATATCATATAAGGAAGAAAGTAATTCCAGATTGGAGGAAAGGAGCAGGGAGGAGAGGGCAAATTAGGAGGGAAAGTTTCAAGGAAGAAGTAGCATTCAGCTGGGATTTGAAGGATAAGTAGTATGTCAAAGGTGGACAGCATTCAGCATATAAGGAAAGGGGAAATGAAACTAGCCAAACAAAGCAGTTTTTATTTGATTCTAAAAGGCAATAGGGAGCCATTGTTGTGTGTTATGTAAAGGAATGAAATGGTCAAACCTAAACTTCAGGGAAATCTCTTTTAGCCCATGTATGGAGGAACGATGGGAATAAGGAGAGAATGAAAGCAAGGAGATTAATTAGGAGACTACCGAGATTGTGGGTAGCTGTGTAATCTCAGAAAAAGGAAATACCTTACCTACTGTTAGACTCACTTCAGAGATCCTTTACTTGTTTTTATATCATAGACCCCTTGGGCAGTCTTGTGAAGCTTATGCAAACCTCTGAATAATATTTTTCAATGCATACAATAAAAATACATAGTTTTAGGGGGCAGCTAGGTGGCACAGTGGATAAAGCACTGGCCCTGGATTCAGGAGGACCTGAGTTCAAATATGGCCTCAGACACTTGACACCTAATAGTTGTGTGACTTTGGGCAAGTCACTTAACCCTCATTGCCCCCCCCAAGCAAAAAAACCCAAACAAACAAAAATCCATAGTTTTAATAAAGAAATTAGTATCTTGAAATTAAGCTTTCAAAATCTAAAGAAATAAAGTTTTTAGACTTCAGGTTGAGAACCCCTGCAAGAACCCAAGTAAAGAGATTAGGCAGATTTTTAGGAAAAACACTTCCAAAAGTACAGGTTTCTAATAGCAGGGGGGTGGAGGTCTTGTTTTCAGTTATTTTTCAATTACATAAGGTCCACAAGCAACATAAACAGAAGAGGAAAATGAAACGCACAGAGGTTTCATCCACCTAGTTTAGCCAGTTCAAATCCCAATCTTAGAAAAATACTTTTTAAATCAATGTTAACACAAAGTATCAGAAGTGACAGAGCATACCAGTCTCTCTTGCTCCTCCTGCATCCTAACTAGCTCACTTCCTCCACTTTTTTCAGGCGCTACAACTCCTTTTCATTCAAGCAGATCTCCTGTGGTCCACAGGCCATAGGAACAGCACAGGCAAATAAAATCCACAGGGGTGAAATTCACCTCTCCATCTGAATCTTCTCCCAAGTTGACAAAAAATCTGGTCAAATCTCAGTCCCTGCTCAAAAGCCTCCTCACTGCTTGCTGAATCAAGTCTAAGACCGGCCCTGAAGAATTTTCACATATTAGTGCCTTCCTACTTGTCTAACCTTGTCTAATATACTCCCGATACTTTATAAACAATATGTTTCAGCCAAATTGGACTATTTTTCAACTCCCAATCCAAATCCTGTGATGTCCTGCCATCATGCCTTGTCACATTGTCCTGTCACACATTTCTTACACATGTGCCTCACTACTATTATGGTCACAGTTTAAACTTACTCCTCCCACAGATGTGTGTATTTGTAGGAAGGAGTAAACCAGGTTCTAGGGAGTAGGTTTTATATTAACTATCTTTACCGTTATCTGAGAGTAGCAGTAGCTGCCCTCAGGGGATTCAACCAGCCAATGGGAACAGAAGTTGGGATATGTGGCTATCTCTTATTCTTATTCTCTTTCCTCCTCCTCCTCCTTTCCAAAAAGCTAGGACAATTTACTTTTTGTCCGGCAAAGTTTTCATTTTTGGTTTCTTGAAATATAGCTCTAGAAAACCAGGCTTTAAAAAAGCCCACTGTGTTTCAAAAAGAGCTACTTGACCATCCCTTCAAACCCACATCATTCTAGCTTTCACTGGCCAGTAATAGGCCTAGCCCCTAGCTTTTTAAACTGTGGGTCAGGACCCCATATGGGGTCATGTAATTCAATATTCATGTAATTCAAAATTCGGCAACAGTAAAAGGTTATGTATACCTATTTTATATACCTATATACCCGGGGTCACATAAAAATTTCTTGGGGTCACGAGTGGAAAAGTTTAAGAAGCCTTGGCCTAGCCCAAGCCTTTGCTTAGGGTTTGGTGGCTTAGAATGAGTAGAAATAGCAAATGGGGAGGTTCTTCCCTTCCCAGCTTGATATCTTTGTGATGCTAAATTGGGCCCAGTCTTGACTGGAGGACTGGTTACCTGTTACCTGTTACCTGTGCCAACAATGCTCCCCTCAGCCTCCCCACCTGTTGAAATTCTACTCATACTTTAAAGCCCAGTTCTAATGCTTCTTTCTTTAGGATGTTAAAGCCCTAGCCACACAGCTCCCTCAGGAAGAGGCCTCACCTGAGGGTGTCTTCTCTAGAACTTGCCTGAACTTGTTGCTTGGTGCCTCCACTTCCTCTTGTCTCAACTCACTTCTCAATCACCTATGACTCACTTCCAACTTCATCACTTAACCGAAACTGCCCTCTTCAAAGTTACCAGTGACCTCTTCACTGCCAAATCTGATGGCCTTCTCTCAGTCCTCCTCCTTCTCAATTTCTCTACAACATTTGACGATAGTTGACCTCAATAGATCTCTCTCTCTCTCTGTCTGTCTGTCTTCTCTCGCTCTCTCTGTGTCTCTGTGTACCTGTCTCTCCTCTTTCCTCTCTCACCTTTCTTTTTTTTGATATGCGGTTCTTCCCCTACCTGCCTGATCATTCCTTTTCAAGCTCCATGTAACAAACAACCCCTAAATTCAGGGGCCCAAAGTCTCCATCTGGGACTCTTTTCTCTCTTCTTTCACTTGGTGATCTCAACAGCTGCCACAGGTCTAATTACTGACTTTATGGAGATAATAATAAATACAGTAATAGCTAACATATAGCATTTTAAAGTTTGAGAAGTGCTTTACATATATTACCTCACCTGATAGAACAACCCTGTGAGTTAGGTACTATTATTATCCCCGTTTTACAGATGAGGACACTGAAGCTCATGAGAAGTGAAGTGATTTGCCTGGATCACACAACTAATAAATGAGGTGGGATTTGAACTCATTTCCTGAGTCCAAGTCTGGTGCTCTATGCACTGGGACACCAGATGATTTCCCCATCAACATATCCAACCCTTGTCTCTCCTGAGCCCCAGATCCACATCACCAGCTACCTATTAGACATTTCAAAGTAAATGCATCATAAATATCTCAAATTCAACATAATGCAAAGCAAAATTCATTATATTTCCCCCCAAAAAAAACTCTCTCTCTTCCAAACTTCCCTATTTCTGTTGAAGATATAACCATCAACTGTTTTAAGTTGGGTCATAAACAAACATTGGGAAGTGCTTGCATTGTTCTGCAAGAAACCATGGACTTGTGTTAACATCTTGTGAATCAAAAATGTGCTCCTCTATACAGTACACTACAACTTAACAATACAAAGCTGTGTAACACTAAATAACTTTGTTCCTTTCATAAAAAACAAACAAACAAACAAAAAAAACAACCACCATGTTTCCAGTCTCTCAGGTTTATGACCTCAAGGTGAACCTCAGCTCCTCACCAATCAAATTTTGTCTTTTCTCCTTCTACATCTTTTTCTCTACTCACACTGCCACCATTCTGGTTCAAACTCATCATTTCTCTCTTAGATTATTGCAATAACCTCCTAATTAGATTCCTTGCCTCAAATCCTTCCCTACTGCAATCAATCCTTCTCCATGCAGCTGCTAAAGAGGTTTTCCTAAAGTATAAATCTGGGGGCAGCTATGTGGCATAGTGAATAAAGCACTGGTCCTGGATTCAGGAGGACCTGAGTTCAAATCCGGCCTCAGGCACTTGACACTTACTATCAGTGTGACCCTGGGCAAGTCACTTAACCCTTATTGCCCCATGCAAAAAAAAAAAAAAGTCTGATCATGTCACTCCATTACTCAATTAACTGCAATTAACTCCTTATTCCTTTTATGATCAAATAGAAAATGCTCTGTTTGTCTTTGAAGGTCCTTTACAACCTGGCCCCAATCTACCCTTCCAATCTTCTTATACGTTACTCCCTTTCCTATGTTCTTTTTATTCAGCCAGAATGGCCTTCTGGTCACTATTCACAAATCATCTGGCTATATATTAGCTAAGAGACTTCAATGCAAAGATGACCCTAGTGGAGGATAGTGAAAAAGATTGGAAAACATGACTCGGGAGTAAGAAACAAGTTGGACCAAAAATTTGTTCTCATGCCCATATATGAAGGATGTTTTTGTTCAATAAGACAGTCAGGAGGCACTGGACCTGTCAAGTACATCACGCACAATTACAATTACAATCACAATCACACAAAAGTGAACTGTATTTACCAGAGAGAAAATGATTGGTCCCTGATGTGAGAGTTATTCCCAAATCAACCACTTATATACAATCAGAACACAGATTTATTAATATAAAAATCTATAAGAAATTAGAAGACTAAAAATCAGAAGAAAGGATATATAACTGAGCCTCCCTCTGCCCTATTTAAACAAACTAGTGGTTCTGGAATGTGAGAAACAGATAACACAATGACTGGCACATAGTAGGCATTTCATAAATGTTTATTGACTGACTGAGACTGACATAAACTATTACCATTCCCTAAGGACATATAATTATTAATTATTCCCCACAATGAGAAGTAGATTCAATGAAAACCATGATCCAGAAAGGGAGGTCACAGCTTGGTCCAAGGGCACCAAATTTAGAGGCCAAAAAATTTAGAGGGAGATGACAGCATCTGAGGTCTTTCAGCAGAAAAGAAATATATTTTAGCTCTGAGCTAACAAAAATGTTAAATTAAATGAAAAGCCACCTGATAACAATAGCTGGAGTAAGCTTTCCCACCTGAGTGACAGTCTCCCCAGGAGAGGACACACCTTTCCTGGGGTCTAGCTAAGTCCTAACTACATCAGCTGAGGGTATGCTTTGTGCCACTTTCCTCAGGCATGGTTTGTGATGTTTGCCCTGGGCATAAAAATTCCTAGTTATGATTCTGATAAGACGACCAAAATAGCCCAGGAACCACTGAGCCAGCAAATACTTGATGTCCTTGCCAGTTGAAGAGATATGACAGCCAAGGGCAAAACCAGTTTAGAATTTAAACCTGTATGTGAAACCTTGTCCAGGATGATGGGAGAAGTTCATGAACAGTATCTATCACCATAAAACAGTGAGGAGCAGAGGAAAATAAAATAAATTTAAAAGATGTTTAGCAAAAGACCCAATTAAGTAAAAGCAATCTTGAAAAAGGCCACTTAAGGACAAAATATAAAAAAAAGAGACAATGGATGAATGAAAAACATAAAAGATCTATAAAATATTTACATATTAAAAACTCTATTTTCCATCAGTGACAATAGAGCCCCCACATTTGAATTCTAACATGGTGCCTGGTATGCTTCATGAAGAAATTGAAATGGCACTAAATAAAATGAAGACAAGCAGAAGAACCAGACTATACTAAGTATACACAGAGGAGTTTGCATTTTATCCTAGAGATACAATTGTAAAAGAATTTTAGGATTAATTCTCAAGGTATATTAAAGAAGGCAGGGTGGATAGAGCACTAGCCCTTGAGTTAGGAGGACCTGAGTTCAAATCTGACCTCAGACACTTAACACTTACTAGCTGTGTGACCCTGGGCAAGTCACTTAACCCCAATTGCCTCACTTAAAAAAAAAAAGAAGAAGAAGATGGCAGGATACTAAATTCTTGGGAGAAAAAAAATCTTGGACCTTATTATCACCCTAACCCAAGAAAAGCAACTGTGAAATTATTAATAACAATCAACCCATATACCTACTTTCCCATATCTATGAAACTTTTATGAGAGTAAGTATACACAAAAGTCCTGCTTGATGACAGTATGAGAAGGGGAACAGGCAGGTTTTTGCAGATGATATTCTACAGACCAAAATATCTTTATAAGCACACAATGGACAGAAATATATCTATAGGAAAAAAATTAAAATCACTGATCACAGATGGAAAAAATCATAATAAAATTTTAGCAAATGGGACATAGTAATTCTTCACTAAAATTTTTCTTCATTGCCTTCTCATGTTGTCACTGATTTCTTCACTTTCCTTCACCTTCCCTATATCTAATCCATGCCAAGTCTCATCAAGCCTACTTCCATAGTTAACTCTCATATCCTTTCTCTTCTTTTCACTTTCACGACCACGACCCCTAAATAATTATTTTCTCTCTCACTTGGACTAGTACAAAAGCCTCACCATAATTTGATTTCCCTCCTTCCAGTCCTTCCTCCCACAGCTATAGAAGGGATCCTCTTAAAGCACAGGCCTGACCATGTCATTCTCCCTGGAGTTAGGAGGATCCGAGTTCAAATCCGACCTCAGACACTTAACACTTACTAGCTGTGTGACCTTGGGCAAGTCACTTAACCCTCATTGCCTAACCAAAACAAACAAACAAACAACAACAACTATATATCTATATCTATATCTATATATGAAGCTTTAGTGGATCTCTATTGCCTGGAATGCTCTCCTTCCTCCTTATCACCTACTGAGATGTCTGGCTTCTTTTTTTTTAAGTCCCAACTAAAATCCTATCTTTTACAGGAAGCTTTCCCCAATTTTTTTCAATTCTAGTGCCTTCCCTCTGTGAATTATAGTTGATTCCTGTCATTCATGGTGGTTATGGTCTAAGAGGTAGCCATGAACACTGAATTACTTAATACTGAACCATTGATCCAAGGGGAAATACAGGGTTAGGTTCCTGCAAGCCTTTTGTCACAACATTTACTTTAGCACTTTCCGGAGCAGAGCGGCCTCACGTACAGATCAGCAAATTTCCTCTTCCTTTTTCTGGATGTACCGTATTGTTGATTCATCAACATTGAACTCAACGCCAACAATACTAATAACTCATGCCTGAGTGAATCTTGTCTTATCTACAGATTTTCTCTTGCACTTAGAACACTATATAGCACTTCATGACTATATCGGGGGCTATTTTAAATAGTAAAATCACCAACAAAAAGCATAATGTGAAAAAGGTGGCACTAAATAAATAGTGAAAAGGACAATTGTTTATGTAATGAGAGCTAAAATGACCTGGTTTGACCTCAGCCAGTAACATACATGGGGTTAAGGTAACTCAAATTTTTCAAGTTCTGTACATGTCTGCAAATAACCCCCAAAGAGCTACAAGTATTAATTTGGGAATTACAAATAAACTGTAATAACTAGGTGAATTCTAAAATATGGAATCTGCTAACAATGGGGACCAACTATATTTCCTATTTATCCTGTATGTAGTTTATCTGTCCATATGCATTTGCATGATGCCTCCCCCCATTAGATTGTGAGCTCCTTGAAGGCAGAGGCTGTCTTTTGCCATTTTTTGTATCCCCAGTGCTTAGCATAGTACCTGGTACACAGTAGGTGATTAATAAATGTTTGTTGATTGATTATTAATTAACAAATGTGAAGGCCTAAAGTATGGAAAAAGTAATGCTCTCTACTAGTGGAGGAAATACCCTCACCAATGAAATCACAAGTCCTTGAATTATTGGGGGGAGGGGGGCAGGGAAGCAAGCTGTCAAGTGGAATTATTCACCACAAACCAAGAAAGATTTGTCCCAGGAGTGCTAAGATGATTCAATACCAAGGAAATGATTAATGTAATTCCTCATATCAACAGGGGGAAAAAATAAAAATCATATGAGCATGTCAGTAGGTGCCAAAAAAGCATATGCCATTTATAACAAAAATCAACTGTCATTTGTGATTTTAAACACCATTAAAAGTACAAATATAGGAATAGCAGTTGTTGTTGCTTTTCTTTTAAGTAATAAAGAACATTCACTTCGAACCAGACTCCAACATTATTTTCTACATTAGAGGAATTTGGCTTGGAGAAGGGGTTAGGCCTGGTCTCCTCCCTCCCACTTTACACTGTGTTGTCTCCCCTGCTACTGTAGCCCCCCCCACCCCAAATTGCCTTAATTTCCCCCTCAGACTTTGCTGAGAATGAGAGCAGACCCAGGTGGATGCTCCAAAGAGGAAGATGAAACAAGGGACATAAGATGAACACCAGAAAGAAGGCTCAGGAAGAGCACCAAGTTTGAGGAGGGGTCCAGATTCTCCTTCCCCTCATGCAGTGGGCTAATAAGAACCTAAGCAGTGATGCTGACCTAGACATGGACAGTGATGACACCCTGCAGTATGAGAACTCCTGGCACAATTCCTGGCCAGTGCCAGAAATGGGGAGCATCCCTTTGCCTTCAATATTTGGATAATACCAGGATTCTCTATATGGGCCAGTGAGGAGATGTCCTCCATGAATGACAGCCAGAACAGTAAGCATGAGGCCAGGATACATACAGAAGACATGAAAGAACAATGACCCTGAAAAGCCAAATGCTCGTGTACAGTAGCTATCTCATGAGAAGCGACACAAATGCCTTGTCTGTATGGACATTCCTACATGACACCTGCCAATCCAGAACTGGTCAAATGCCCTTTGAGAACTGCTGGTTCTGGGGCAGCTAGGTGGCGCAGTGGATAAAGCACCGGCCTTGGATTCAGGAGTTCCTGAGTTCAAATCCGGCCTCAGACACTTGACACTTACTAGCTGTGTGACCTTGGGCAAGTCACTTAACCCCCATTGCCCTACCAAAAAAAAAAAAAAAAGAGAACTGCTGGTTCTGCATCCTTGGGAGGCCAGAAGCTATGACTCCCAGGTTCTTGAAAGGAATCTACTTGTGAACCCAGACCCCAAGGACCAGATGTGAGCTGAACCCAGGTGTTGCTCACCCACTATCCACTAAGACACACACATACACTGACCTGTGTACACAAAGGACAGTGGAGCCAGAGTGCAAGGAGTGGAATGGCTCAGCCTCCTTCCCCACCCCTCCACCTCTACCCCTTACCCTTACCTTACATAGTGGCTCAGATTTAAAACTATAGCAGGAGGGGACAGCTAGGTGGCACAGTGGATAAAGCACTGGCCTTGGCTTCAGGAGTACCCGAGTTCAAAACCAGCCTCAGACACTTGACAGTTACTAGCTGTGTGACCCTGGGCAAGTCACTTAACCCTCATTGTCTCTCCAAAAAACAAAAACAAAAACAAACAAAAAAAAAACAAACTATAGCAGGAGCCACACCACCCTGTCCTTGGCCTGTCTCATCCCAGGCCCTCCCTGACCTGTCCCTCTCTGTCTCTCCTCATTTCCCCATGTATTTGCAGTTTGATGACTGGGAGGATCTGTGCAAAAACACGGATGGACCCACAGACCAAACAAACTGGCACAGACCTTCTACATTTACAATGTGATATGTAGCTAGCACAGACCTTATCCTTGAGGGCAAGACTGGGTTGTTTCTCTCTCTGTCTCTGTCTCTCTATCCATTCCCGGCCCCCCCGGCCCCCCTGTCTCCCTCTCTGGCTCTCTTTGTCTCTCTCTCTCCCTCCCTTCCTTCCTTCCTTCCTTTCTTTCTTTCCTTTGTCTACATATCCCCACCACCTCCCACAGTACCTAGGTTCTTAAAAGCCATACCAATGTAGTTCAAGCAAGTTAAGATCTATCAAGCTGAAAAGGCCTCTTGTATGGGACCCGAACCCATAACAGCTGCTGTTGTGGGTACCTTCATCCTCCCAATCCCCTAAGCTTGCAACCTAGGTATCATCCTCAAATCTTGTTTTTGTTTTGTTTTGTTTTGTTTTGTTTTTGTTTTTGCGGGGCAATGGGGGTTAAGTGACTTGCCCAGGGTCACACAGCTAGTAAGTGTCAAGTGTCTGAGGCCGGATTTGAACTCAGGTACTCCTGAATCCAGGGCCGGTGCTTTATCCACTGTGCCACCTAGCTGCCCCAATATCCTCAAATCTTCACCCTCTCTAGCCACCTCCTCTTCCTGCCCCATATCCAATCTGTGGCCAAAACTTCTCTATTTTATCTTTGTCACATCTCTTGCGTACACTCCCTTTTCTCAATGGATACTACCACCAATCCTGGTGCAGGCTCTCATCACATCATGCCTGCACTATTGCAATAGCCTGCTGGTTGGTTTCTCTGTCACTAGTCTGTCTGCTCCAGCCCATTCTCTGCTTAGATGTCAAAGTGATCCTCCTTAAGAACAGGTCTGACCATATCACCTGTCCAACTTGATAAACTCTAGTGGCTCCTTATCACCTACAGGATCAAATATAAAATCCTCTTTTTGGTGTTCAAAGCCTTTCGTAACCTCCCCTTTCCCACACTCTCCCTCAACTATTCTTCCATTCAGTGATGTGTGTTGGTCTCCTTGCTGTTCTGCACACAAGACACTCTCTCAACTCCAGGAATTTTCTCTGGCTATTCCCTCAAAGCCAGAAGGTTCTCCTCACATCCACCTCTTGGCTTCCCTGGCTTTCTTCAAGTCCCAGTGAAAGCCCCATTTTCTACAAGAAGCTTTGGCAATCCCTCTTAATTCTAGTGTCTTCCTTTCATTGATTAATTCAAATTTGTTCCATGTATAGCTTGTTTATACCTTTTCATTTGCATCTTGTCTCTCCCAATTGATTGTGGGCTCCTTCAGGGCAGGGACTGTCCTTTGCCTTTCTTTGTATCTCCTGTGCTTAGCAAAGGGCTTGACACATAGTAGGTACTTCATAAATACTTATTGACTAACCTACTATTCAACACAACACTAAAAATGCTATGAAATGTTAAGGGATGAAAAAGACATAAAAATGATAAATACTAGAAATTAAGAGATTAAGTAATGGCACAATCATGTATCTAGAACATCTAAGAAAACAAGAAAATCACTTAATAGAGATAATAAGGTCAGCAAACTGGCAGGTTATAAGATATAATCACAAAAAAATCAATTCTGTTCCTATATACCAGAAGCAAACATTTAGGTCATAAAATGGGGGGGGGGGGTTAGGGGGGCAGAGATCTCATTTCCAAGAATCATAAAAAAACCATGAGCATTAACCTGGAAAAAACACACCATAAAATCTTTATTTAGAAAGCTAGCAATCTTTTTTGCCCCGTGACATGCTCCTACATTCTGCATAGAAACGGCCATACCCCAGCCTATAACAGATTGCTTGCTGTCTTGGGGAGGGGGGAGGAAAGAGAGGAAGGGAGAAAAATTTGGAACTCAAAATTTTACAAAAATGAATGTTTAAAACTATCTTTACATGTAATTGGAAAAAATAAAATAAGAAAGAAAGAAAGAAAGAAAGAAAGAAAGAAAGAAAGAAAGAAAGAAAGAAAGAAAGAAAGAAAGAAAGAAAGAAAGAAATGGTCATACCCTTGATCTTACTAATACCTACAAGCATTCAACTTCCATTTTCATGAACTCTGAAATTCCTTTATAGGATCATAATCTTTTATCATTCCATCTTGCTGCCTTACATCTAAGGCATAGGTATGACTTATTAGGCAATCTAACAGCTGTCTACATCCTTATTGTGACCTCAACCCTCAGCCCCTCAATGGAAAAAGTTTACTGGGCTTAGATATTAAAAGGATAATTATAGGGCAGCTAGGTGGTGCAGTGGATAGAGCACTGGCCCTGGAGTCAGGAGTACCTGAGTTCAAATCCGGCCTCAGACACTTAACACTTACTAGCTGTGTGACCCTGGGCAAGTCACTTAACCCCAATTGCCTCACCAAAAAAAAAAATTAATAATTATAAGTTAAATTAATGTTTTCATTTTAGGCCTTGGCAAGTTTAACAAAAATATAACAAAAGGAAATCATTAACTTCAAAAGAATATTAAAACAATAGAAAATAGACTAATACCAATTACTTAATGGGAATCTTAAAATACACATATGTACATATATATTTAATATTATACAACACTTTTTAAAATCATCTTTTGATAGGACATAAATGATCCATAAATAAAGGTAGATATATTAAATGTATCTTGTAAAACCATTAACAATAACAATTATAAATGTGGGAAATGATCCAAATATGAAGGCCTAATTGAAGACTAAGTAATTACACCCTAAATGAGTGAATCAATGAACAAAACACAAAAACAATAAATAAGTATATTAAAGAGAATAATGAGACAAGATACCAAAATATATGAACACATGAACAAAAGAGAAAATGAAATAATGAATTGAATATACAATTTTTAAAAAATTAATAAGTTAATATTTTAAAGCACAAAAGAATTTTTAAAATAAAAGATAAACAACAAAAAGTCGAAGGAAGAAGACAAAGAGCTGTTATTTTTAAAAGACTAACACAAGGGGCAGCTAGGTGGTGCAGTGGTAGAGCACTGGCCCTGAAGTCAGGAGGACCTGAGTTCAAATCCAGCCTCAGACACTTAAAACTTACTAGCTGTGTGACCCTAGGCAAGTCACTTAACCCCAATTGCCTCACCAAAACAAAAAACAAACAAAAAACTAAAAGACTAACACAAGTTATTAGATAATTTAAGAAGAGAGAAATGCCACATCACCAATATCAAAAACAAAGGGGAATTCACAACAAATGAAAAACTAAATTAAATTAGCAGAAATTACTAGATCCAATGACATAAAAGACAATGAGAACTTAGATAAAATCGATGGATATCTCAAAAAGATAAAATACATAAATTAACAAAGCTTAAAATAGATCAGCTAAATTCCTAGAAAGTGAAATTGAGCAAGCCATAAATTGACTCCAAAGGAAAAAACTTTACAAATTGCATAAACATGGGGATATAGACTAAAATAAAGGTTCATATGGATCTGTGTTCTTAACTGATGTGGATATTTCTCCTAATAATGTACCTCACCACCCATTCATCATGCCTCTCCATACTATGTGATTCTTATCCATCTCATCTGCTGGTGGCTGCTCTGACATCACACATATAGTAGAACAGCATATAGGATGGATATCAGTTATCCCTCTGCAATAATATGATTAGACCACCTTTTTATATGATCATATATTTTTAATGACATCCTTATGCAAACTCTTCATAGTTCTTTATTGTTGTATCTTTCAGATTGCTCAGACCCTGACCTCCAAGAAATTCAGCTCCAAAGCCTCATCACTTCACAATGGTAACTGAGTTCTGTAAGGCTAGGCCCAGAAAACACAAGTTCTGCTAGGTTCTGCTGGCCTAAAAAGCCTTTTAAATAGGGTGTCATTAATAAACTGAGTCTGCTTTCAAAGGAATGACCTTCCTAATTACAGAGAGACCAATTGCCAGTAGGCTGGTCATTTGGTGATGAATTCTCTGGCCATGGCAACCAGTGATTTATATAAAATAGCAACCAAATTCATATGAAATGATAAAAAGTGAAGATACTAAATGGAAAATGTTGGGTTTTTTTAAATGAAGGAGATTTAGGCATTGAGATCTTAAATTAAATTACAAAGTAGACCAGTCAAATAGATAAGATAAACAAATGTATACAAGAGTCTAGCATTTGATGAATCAAAGAATATAAATTGCTGGGAAAATGAGAAAGTATTTCTGGAAAATAGGTTTAATTATCCAAGTTGATGAAGAGGGAAGTGAGTAGAACCAGAAAAGCATCTGATAAGATAACCACATTAAAGGAAGACAACTATGAGAGACTTCAGAATTCTGATTAATAAAGTGGCCAATCACAACTTCAAAAGACTGATGATGATGCAGGCTTCTGGTTTCTTGGCAAAGAGGTCACAGAATGAGACATACGTTTTCAGATGTGGCCAATGCCTGACTGATTTGTTTTGTTAGCTTATGCTTACTTGTTGAAAAAAAGGCTTCTACTTGGAGATGAGGGAGACAGATGTTAAGTTAGTAAGAAGCGAAAGAAATGCAAAAAAAGAGAAAAAACATCAATAAAGTACAGAAATTCAAATTTAAAGAACAAAAAATTTCAGAAGGGGATGTAAATAGGGAAATTTTGTTATTACTCTGTTAAGTTTAATATATATGTTTTTAAAACAAACTGTATGTAACAGAAGCCCTCATTTTCATACACTTCTTTTTGTTCTTTGTATATTGTAATGTTTATCTTTGTTGATTATTGTTAATCAAGAATTAATAAAGAATAAAAAATAATATAGATTTAGGCTCATATCTTATACCACTGGCCAAAATAAGTCCCAAGTATATATGCAACATTTTTTTAAAAATCATACTGCAAACATAATTAAAGAAAAATAGAAGATTATATATTTCACAACTGTAGACTAAGGAAAAATTCATAACCAGATACAAGATAGGAGATTATAAAAAACCAAAATAGGCAATTTCAATGATAAACAAATAAAAAGGCTTTTGTATAAATGAAATCAACACATCTAGGATAAAAATTTTTGCATTAACATCCCCAGATACGTCTGAAACATCCAAAATCTATAAAGAAATGAAACAAATCTGTAACTTTAAGAGTTATTCTCCAACAGAAAAATGATTTGAATAATTTCCAAAAGAAAACATGCAAACTATTAGCTAAAAATATTTTATCTAATGTAGCTTAAAATGCACAAAATTACTAATAATCAGAAAAATGCAAATTAAAACAATTCTAAGGATGTTTCACACCCATCAAAAGTGAAAATTCTATACTGGACAGACTGTAAGAAGACAGTTAATCTATTTCTGGTAGAATTATGAGTTGGTCCAATCATGCTAGACATTGGTAGGGAATTATGCAGAAGTTACCAAATTGTTCACAGTCTTTCACCCAGGGATCCCACTAATGGGTTTCTATCCTAAAGAGGTAAGTAATAGCAAGAAATAATCTATAACATATAAAAATACATATTTGTAATAATAAAAGCCAGGCAACAAAATTATGCCTAACAATTAGGAATGACTGAATAAACTTGGGACATAATTGAATATGATTGTGTTGTAATAATGAATATTAAGAATTCAGAGAAACATGGGAAGACCAACAGAGCCAAAAGAAAAACCACCCCAACAAATATAATAACTACAATATAAATAAAACAAATACTAATATGAAAAAATACTAATATGCAGCAGAATTCAAAGACCTGAAAAATAATGATGTCAAACAATTGAGAGTCAGTTATCTATCATAGAGCCAATAGGATTTTGACTCAGGGCTAAGGTCTGGGGAGAGGACAGGAAGGAGAGAAAGAAGCATTCCCACAATAACTGCTGTCTCAGTGGCCCCAGTCTTGCAGTGGTACATAGTCTAGCCACCATTAATCTCCACCTTGACAGTACAATGCCTGTGGTACTCCTCTCCTGGGGTCCAAGATGTTCCCTTCAAGTGCATCTTTCTTTACCCATGATGGCACTATCCTCTGTGCCAAAAAAAGTGATAAAAGTATTTGTTGTTATTGTTGCTATTTAGCCATTTCAGTCACATTCAACTCTTTGTGACCCTCTGTGGGGTTTTCTTGGCAAAGATACTGGAGTGGTTTGTCATTTCCTTCTCCAGCTCATTGGAGGAAACTGAGGCAAACAGAGATAAGTAACTTGCCCAGAGTCACAAGTTAATAAGTATCTGAGGTCATATTTGAACTCAGGTCTTCCTGACTTCAAGTCCAGCACTCTACTACACCCCATTGCTTCCACTGACCAAGAACTGAGTTTCCAGCCTTGCCAAGAGAGCTCCGTTGAACACTTTAACAAATATTTACTAAGTTCAAGACATCACACAGGTCCCAAGGATGCAAAAAGAAAAATAAAACAATCCATACCACGAAAGAGCTTATACTCTGCCATGGGCATACATGTACAAAGGTAAGTTAGTACAAAGCAGTGCCCTGAGGTGGGTAGCTAAGTGATGTAGTGGATAGAATACCAGGCCTGGAGTCTGGAGGATGAGTCTTACTGAGTTCAAATTCAGCCTCAGACACTCACTAGCTGTGTGACCCTCACTTAACTCTGTTTGCCTCAAGGTCTTCTCTGTAAAATGAACTGGAGAAGGAAATGGCCAACCACTCCAGCATTTTTTGCCAAGAAAACCCCAAACGGGGTCATAGAAAGTTGGACATGACTGAAAAATGACTTAACAACAAGTGTCCTAAGGGACATTATCAGTTCCTGACACCGTCAGACCTTGATTTGGGAATATTAATTTGTGAGCCATGTGGTAGATGGATTGGAGAAGGGAGACTATGGAAGAAGGGAGACCCATTAGGAGGCAATTATAATAGTATGAGCAAGAATAAAGTGACCCATAACTAATGTGGTAGCCACATGAGTACAGAAAGGGGGACCGATATGAGAGATATCAGGACAGAATTGACCAAACTTGTCAAATGATTGATCCTCTGGGATGAGAGAGAAATTAGTGTTGAAGATAAGAGACGTTATGAACCTAGCTGACTAGAAAGATACTGGAACCCTCAACAAAAATAGGGAAGTTTGGGGAAGATATGGTTTTGATGTGTTAAATTTGAGGCTCAAAGCTAACTAATGACGGTGGGATGGTAACTTTTACTGAAATAAAAGAGTGGTTTTAGCACAACCTATCAAATGTTTTCCACTAAAAGCTTTAGAGCAGTGAGTGTCTAAATACCTCCATTAGACTGCGGCATGAACCAAAGGCATAACCTGTTAGACAGTGGAAAGATGATTTATATCCAATATTCCCTGTGATAGACAATGGTCATGGTTCCAGTTATACCAGCCCCTTTGTCCAGTTTAGCATAACTATGTACTGTTCTGTTCCTTCTTATGACTAGTCCCCCCTGGCTATGCAGACTCCCAACCTTTCCCCTTCTACCCTGGACATCAGCCTCTCAGGGAAGACACCAGCCCCTTGGGTCAAATAGCAACCACTCCAATCTGCTGTTCAGGGGCCATTGAGAAAATCTCTTACTCATTTCTGTCTCAATATGCCCCCAAATCACCTCATAACTGTAGCTGGTAACGCTTAGCTCCTGGTAAGGCCTTCCGCATTCCCCATTTTTATTTTTGGTAGGATAGAAGGAGTAACATTCATACATTATCTTTCCACCCAAACTTAACCTTCCTCCAAACTTCACTATTTCTCTTCCATTCTCTCAGATACTCAAACTCCTTATGATACCTGATACTTTACTCATTTGAAACTACTCTCTTCAAAGTTACGAATATCTTTTTTGTTTTGGGGTTTTTTGTGGGGCAATGGGGGTTAAGTGACTTGCCCAGGGTCACACAGCTAGTAAGTGTCAAGTGTCTGAGGCCGGATTTGAACTCAGGTACTCCTGAATCCAGGGCCGGTGCTTTATCCACTGCACCACCTAGCCACCCCCACGAATATCTTTTAATTGCCAAATCTAATGACCTTTTCTCAATCCTTATCCTTCTTGACCTTTATGTATCATTTGATACTGTTGACTAACCTCTTCTCCTATACACATATTCTCTCTTCTTTGGGTTGCTGAAAATTATGAGCGTCACCTATAAAAATTCTCATTTCTACACTTTTAAAAAATTTGGAAGCAGGATTTATTTTTTATTTGTTTAGAAATCTCCCAAAGAGTTTCAGTGAATTTTGAACACATTTATTAAAACTCTAAAATCCAGTGCCTTATGATTATGAGCAACTGATGGATAACAGGGAAGACGAATATTTACTAGCTGAATTTCAACAAAACCTTTGCTTAATTAGTTGGTGGTTATCACAACTGAGTTAACATAGCCAAGAATGTGCTTCTTTCATTTGGAGGTGGATATCTTTATGAGATATCTTTTTCAGCTATGACAGCCATTAAAACCAAGAAGGGAAATTAGCTGAACTTGCAACTAGATTTCCAAATCACTGTATTTAAAAGTGTTAAAACAAATACTTTAGGGACAGCTAGATGGCGCAGTGGATAAGGCACTGGCCCTGGATTCAGGAGTACCTGAGTTCAAATCCAGTCTCAGACACTTGATACTTACTAGCTGTGTGACCCTGGGCAAGTCACTTAACCCCCATTGCCCTGCAAAAAAAAACACCCAAAAAACAAAACAAAACAAACAAAACAAAATTTAATGAGCAGGGGGCAGCTAGGTGGCACAGTAGATAAAGTACCAGCCCTGGATTCAGGAGGACCTGAGTTCAAATCCAGTCTCAGACACTTGATACTTACTAGCTGTGTGACCCTGGGCAAGTCACTTAACCCCCATTGCCCTGCAAAAAAACCACCCAAAAAACAAAACAAAACAAACAAAACAAAATTTAATGAGCAGGGGGCAGCTAGGTGGCACAGTAGATAAAGTACCAGCCCTGGATTCAGGAGGACCTGAGTTCAAATCCAGGCTCAGACACTTGACACTTACTAGCTGTGCGACCCTGGGCAAGTCACTTAACCCCCATTGCCCTGCCCCCCCCCAAATTTTTTTAAACTTATTGAGCAGTAATATTTTAGAAAGAGAAAAACAAGGTTTTGTAACACTAAGGAAAATTATTGTTTTCAAAATTGTATTTTATCTTCATGTCATCCTTTTAAACTTGTTATGTAACTTATCTAAAGTACATAATTATTAATGTTATAGAACATGTATATAATTTACAAATAAAAATATACATATACATTTATAAAGAAATATACAACAGAAAGGCAGAGCCAAGATGGTGGAATGGTAAGAAGAAGTACAATGAATCCTGTTCCACAAGCATCTCCAAACAGACCTAGAAAATGTACCAGACCAAATTCTGATGGGGAAATCCAGAAAATGTCACAGGGAGTCATTTGTCCAACCCAGTTTGGCATAGGGGGACAGACAGGGAGGGACAGGGAACAGGGTCAGCCAGGACTACCAACACACCCAGGAAAAGGTTGTGCATCAGAGGAAAAAAGGGTCTCAGACTTTTACTGGAGCATTCCAGGCTCATACCAGTTGCTGTGATGGTATAGGAACTACCTGACAGCTTTGTTTTGGGTCACAGATCTAGAGAAAAAGAGCCTTGACTAGAGGAGCAGCATTCCACGTAGAGAGGCTTGGAGCTGCATATGGAGAAAGAAGTTCAGAAGCCAACAGCAATGCCACTCTCACCAAAAGAGCTTTGCAGCAAGCCAAATGGGGTAGAATCTAGCAGCATCTATTCTTGCACAGACCCAAACACAGGGCAGGAACAATCAGGGCTCAGACAAGGTGAGGCAGCAATCAGATTTTTGTCCTGGATTAGACCACTTTGGTAGCACTTAAAGCTTGCAGGTCCCCATGCTGTCCGTGAGAACCCAAAATAACACAATATTTATATATTCCAAGAAAGCAGCAAAAGGACCAGAAATGGGGCAGGGCCCATCAAGTGTGAAATCAGGAAGTAAGCTGGAAGAATGGGCAGGCAAAAAAAGGGAGTTTAGTATAATGATTTATCATGGCATCACCATAATAAATCATCATGGTGGCAAAGATGTTCAACACACAAATGCAAAAGAGAACGACTCCAAAACATCTACAAGCAATGCCTCACAGCCTAGGCACAAACTCAACTGAAATTCCTGGAAAAGATGAAACAAGAGTTTTTTTAAAGACTAAAAAATGTTTTTAGAAATGGAATGAGAACACAAGAAAAAAAAAAGGAAAAGAAATGAGAGCTATGGAAGAAAGAATTGGAAAGGAAATTAATAGCCTTGCCCAATAGGTACAAAACCCTATCCAAACAGCAAAGTCTCTGAAAATTCAAATGGACAAATATAAGCCAATGACCACATAAGAGAACAAAAAAACATTAAAACAAAGTCAAAAGACTGAAAAAAAAGGAAGAAAATATAAAGTATCTCAAAGCAAAAACAACTGACCTGGGAAACAGATTGAGGAGAAAAAAAATTAAGAAAAAGAATCATTACACTATCTGAACACCATGATTAAAAAAAATAGCCTATAAATCATATTTTGAGAAATCTTAAAAGAAAACCACCCAGATCTCTTAAAGCCAGAGTACAAAGTAGAAAGAAAAAGAATCTACTAGCCACTTGCTGAAAGAAACCCCAAAATGAAAACTCCAAGGAAAATCACAGCCAAAATCCAAAGTTTCCATGTCAAAGAAAAAATACTGTTAAGCAGTCAGAAAGAGGAACCATAGTCAAGATCACATACAATTGAGCAGCCAGCACTCTAAATGGAGCAGAGAACATAGAACATGATAGTCTGTAAGGCAAAAAGTATGAGCTTATAGCCAAGAATAACTTACACAGAAAAACTGAATATAATTCTACAGGGGAAAAAATGATCCCTTAATGAAATAGAGGACGTCCAAGCATTGCTGATAAAAGGATCAGAGCTGCATAGAAACTTTAAAGTTCAAACACAGGAGGGGATAGAAGCATAACAAGATAAACATGGATGGATAGTGATGAAACACCAAACAAGGATAAACTGTTTTATATTCAAATATAGGGAGATAACATATGTGTCTCTGTAAACCCTATCATCATCAGGGTTCATGGAGAAAGTCCAATGGAACATGACCTGGGAGTGGTTCTGTTATGTCTTGATGATCTTAAGAAAGAATAGAGGGGGGGCAGCTAGGTGGCACAGTAGATAGAGCACCAGCCCTGGAGTCAGGAGTACCTGAGTTCAAATCCGGCCTCAGACACTTAGCACTTACTAGCTGTGTGACCCTGGGCAAGTCACTTAACCCTAATTGTCTCACTAAAAAAAAAAGAAAGAAAGAATGGAAAGACAGAGAAGACTGGAGGGGTGGGGTGGGGTGGGGTGGGGAAAAGGAAAATATGGGGAAATTGTCTTATGTGATCAGAATGCACAAGAAGACATCTATATAAACAAGGAGGAGGGGAGAGTTGAGAAGGGCCTACAGCTGAAGCCTACTCTTATCTAAACTGGTTAAAAGAAGGAAGAATGCATGAGTGCTCCCCCTCTCACCCAAGTACAGACTTGGGTACAGAAATACATTTCATTCAACAGAGAAATAGGAGGGGAAGCAGGGGAAAGGGAAGGAGAAATGGTAGAAAAGGTAGTTTAAAGGGGACAGCTAGATGATACAGTGGATAAAAGAGATAATCTCTAAGGTATCTTCCAATTTAACTTCAGATTCATGCCTGACTAAGCTAATTTCCCCAATGGGGGAAGGGGAATAGGGGAGTATTACTAAAAATAACATGCATGTTTGTAACAGGTTTTGTTTTTCTTGCTTTTTCAATGGGTGGGGAGGGAAGGGTAAGAGGAAAAGAATTAGGAACTGAAAATAAAATAAAATCTAATTAAAAAAAAGAAATATGGGGGCAGCTAGGTGGTGCAGTGAATAAAGCACCAGCCCTGGATTCAGGAGGACCTGAGTTCAAATCCGGCCTCAGACACTTAACACTTACTAGCTGTGTGACCCTGGGCAAGTCACTTAACCCCAATTGCCTGGCCAAAAACAAAACAAAACAAAACAAAAATGCCAACAAAAGAAAAAGAAATATGGGGGGAGGTGCATGATAAAAAAAATTCTTACTAATGAAGTGGGAAATCAAAAAAAAGATTGACGACTACTGCTTTAGAGAAGAGTTGGCTGTGTCCTGTAGATGAACAAACTTTTTTGAATGAATGACACACCAAAAGAATAAATAAGAGAAATAAATTATTCTCCTGGGGCAGCTAGGTGCCGCAGTGGTCCTGGATTCAAGAGGACCTGAGTTCAAATACAACCTCAGACACTTAACACTACCTGTGTGACCCTGGGCAAGTCATTTAACCCCCATTGCCCCACTAAAAAAAAAATTAAATAAAAAAAAAATGATTCTCCTGACTCTAGAGCTAAATTCTACCTAGAATGTTTACTACTCTTTGACCCTTGGCATTTATTTCAACTCCTTGAGCCTCATCTTTATAATAAGGGGCTTGGTTGAGATGGCCTCGGTGGTTGGTGGTCTCCAGCAGCTAGAAACCTCTTACCCTAACTAAGGCCTGAGAGATTTTAGGGAAAGGAAAAGGAGAGTGGGAGGGAAAGACATGCAAATGTCACTAAGGATCTCCTTTGACAGATAGGTTTAGGAAGGCTCACCTCACTCCACCCTCTAAGGTAGCACAGATAGGAGTGGTTGGAATGGGAACACACCAGCTTAGGTTCCCATCCATTTGGTTAAAGGAAACTGAAGAACAAGAACAAAAGGTCATCATCCCAAAACAAGGCTTTGCTTCTCAGTGAAGATGGCTTCGAAATGTTCCCTCTCAGCTCCAAGTGGCAGGAAGCCCAAACGAAGCTCTTGCTCCTTACAGCAGGCACAAGAACTCCCTCCCCTCTTTATCACAGAGCACCATGACATGTTCCTAGCTGCCATCTCATGTTCCACAGGAAAACACCAGAGGCACCTCTGTTTCTACAAGCCACAGGCCATAAACCACAGCATCTGTTGAATCACCAACCATTACCCATAAGTGGTTATGCAGGGTGGGGCCAAGCCAAAGGTGTAGATGAGGGGAGAGATGGAAGGAGGAGGAATGGGCATTTATTACACATTAACTATGTAATAGGCACTGTGCAAAACATTTTTACAAATATGATTACAATTATTTACAAATATTATCTCATTCAATCCTTAGAGCAACCCTGAGAGATAGGTGCTATTATTATCCTCATTTAAGGCAGACAGAGGTTAAGTGGCTTGCCCAGGGTCACACAGTTAGGCTGGATGTTAACTCAGGTCTTCCTGACTCCAGGCCCAATATTCTATCTCCTATACCCCCTATCAGCCTGGGGAGTTTATGTACATGGGAAAAGGCCAGCAGAAGGCAGCGAAAACCCCAGGAACAAAAAGTTTTGAAGGCATTCAAGGATTTCTCTTGTGCATTTATTCAAGTTTTAATGTTAAGGGAAGCTGAGGTATCTTTGCAGAATGGAGGGAAAATGGGAAGGGGGGAGGCAGGATTCAAAAATACTTTGTTCTTAAATTTAAGTTATGCTGAGAGCCTGGCCCTCAAGAGGACATTTAGCAGCTCCTTTAATCAGTTATCAAATCTGAAATACAAAGGCTAAGTATAGAGAAGCTAGGCCCCAGAGGGTCATCAGCAGTGACTCACACATGTCTTTTTCCCATGGCTGCACATAATGTATAAGCTATCACTCAACACTCTGGCTTCCTTCTTCTGCAAGCTTCTGAACCACAGCCAGATCCCAGGACCCCCAAATGCAGCTGTGATCTCTCTGGTCAAAGGTCAAATCAGTTTTCAGGGTTATTCTTCCATCCCCTGTGTAACAATACCCCCCCAGCCTCCCCCCCATCCTGACGCCCAGGAAGAGGATAGAAGAAATTCTTTGGAGCCCAGCTCAATTTGGGCAACTTTTTCTGAGAGCAATGATGATGCTTGAGACTTCTGGACACAGAGCTGAAGTACAAAGCTCACCTTTCCTCTCCTTTGAGACACCTATTTCAGATTCAATCACCTCCCTCCAAAGTAAAGTAAGCTAATTTTTAGCTGTATGACCTAGAGCAAGTAGCTTCCTCGGGGCCTCAGTCTCTCCCTCTGAAAAATAAGGGGGTTGGGCTGGCTGGAATTCCAGGTACCTTTGCTAAGGTCCCAGCCAGTCCATGGTTCTCAAAACCAACATTTGTCCACCTCAGGGAACCAGGTCACTGTCTCTACTGGGAGAGGCCCCAGACTGGAAGAGCAGGTGAGCCTGCAGGGCCAGAACCGCATCAACCAAAACTATGTGGAAACTGGCCCTGCCCTGAAGCCCAGAACTGGCCTGGCTAACCTGATGCCTGACTTTTAGCAAACGTTTAACATTGACTAAAGTATTCGGTGTGAGCAAAGACACCAGTTCCCCAGAGTCAAGAGAGCATCAGATCTGGAAGCTGTAGGGCCATTAGCCCTTTAAGGGCCCAAGAATGGACCAGGGCCAGGCTTTATCCACCTGCCCGAAGGCAGTGGTCTCCACAGCCTCCTTGGTATTCAAATCTTTCTCAGTCCCACCAACTGACTGCTTGTCTGTAATCACATCTCCTCCCTACCAGTCTATAAGAGCAGTATCTGGGGCCAATCTTTTCTCTTTTTTCTTTAAAAAAAAAATTATTCACTTTTTTAAAAAACAAACCCTTTCATTTCCTTATTCTGTTTTGTTTTTATGTCACCTTACATTTTCTTATTTAAAAAAAGTAAATTCTCTGGGGCAGCTAGGTGGATAGTGCAGTGGATAGAGCACTGGCCCTGGATTCAGGAGGACCTGAGTTCAAATCCAGCCTCAGACACTTGACATTCACTAGCTGTGTGACCCTAGGCAAGTCACTTAACCCTCATTGCCCAGCAAAAAAACAAAACACAAAAACAAAAAAAATTAAAAATAAATTCTTAATTCAGTAACACTGGTTCCCTTGTTGTTCCTCAAACAATACACTCCATCTCCTAACTGGGCATTTTCTCTGGTTGTCCCTCATACCTGGAATGCTCCCCTTCCTCATCTCTGCCTCCTGGCTTCCTTCAAGTCACAGCTAAAATCCCACCTTTCATAGGAAGCCTTCCCTGATGCCTTTTGATTTAATTCTAGTGCCTTCCTTCTGTTGATTATTTCCACTTTATCCTGTGTATAGCTAGTTTGTATGAAGCTGTTTGCATGCTGTCTCCCCCATTAGACTGAGGACTCATCTTAAGAATAAGAACTGACTTTTCTCCTTTTTTGTATCCCTAGTGCTTAACGTAGAGGCTGGAACATAGTAGGTAGGCACTTTGATGCTTACTGACTGACTAATTTTTACATGCATTTATAATCTATCCCTCCCTATTTCTACTTCCCTCCCTTGGCCAAACCATTGAACAAAAAAAGACAGACACTAGGGGAGGGGGGAGGGAGGGAGAAAAATCTGAAATTGTAAAGCTTGTATAAACAAAAGTTGAGAACTATCTTTACATGTAATGGAAAAAATAAAATACCTTATATGTAAAATTAAATATGTAAAAATAAAATACCTTATATGTAAAATTAAAATTAAAAATTTTTTTTAAAAGACAGACAGACAGACAGACAGAAAAAGAAAACTTTTCATAATAAGCAAGCAAAAAACAAATTCCTACATTGACCATTCCCCAAAATGTATGTCTCTCACCTCTCTGTTTTGTCTTCAGTCCTCTGGACTCATGGTTTATCATCACACTGATCAGCATTCTAAAGTCTTTCAAAGTTGGTTTTCCTCTAAAACATTGTTGTAATCCTATAAATTCTTCTAGTTCTGCTCACTTTGCTTTGTATTAGGTCACAGCTGGCATCAACTTAAAAACTATCAGATCCAACCAGGATTCCAGAGGACTGAGGATATCTAAGAATGCTACCCACCTCCAGACGGAGGACAAGAGATTCCTCTAAATATGAGGGACTAAATATGGAGAACAAGACACGAATATTGGATGTGGCCAGTGAAGGAACTTATTTTGTTTGGCCATTCATATGTGTTACATGGGTTTTGTTTTTCCTTTTTTCCCACAGGGGAGGGGAGAAGTGAGAAGAAGAAAAATTGTGTCTTAACTGAAAAAAATTAATATAAAAATTACTTCGTCCAAACATCTCATTTTGAAAAGGGGAAAACTAAGATTGGGGAACTAACTTGCCAAATTTAGCAAGCAATAGAGACAAATAGAGTGCTGGCTCTGGAGTCAGGGAGATTGCAATTCAAATCCAGCCTCTAGCTGTGTGACCTTGAGCAAGTCACTTAACCTTTGTCTGTCTCAGTTTCCTCTACTATAAAATGAGGACAGTAATAGCACCCACCTCCCAGGGCTATGAGGATCAAATGAAATAACATTTGTAAAACACTTAGCATAGTGCCTGGCACATAAGAGACATCCGATAAATGCTTATCTCCTTCCATCCTTCCTGTACCACACTGCTCTCTTCACCTGATGTACTCTTAGTTCTATGACCTCACTCACTCTCTTCTGATAGTGCTGACTCTGTACTTGGCCCGTCAAGCTAGGTCCTGGCATCTGACCATCCTATCCCTTTGTTCCCCTACTCTGCTGAACACTCTGGTACATGACTTTTGTTTAGGGCTGTCACTTGTTGAATCATAGTTGTGGGCAACAGGCTTGCCAGAAGCAGCAAAAGTCACCCTACCTGGTCCCCATGAAACCCAGAGGCTCCTAATAATCTCCGTTAACCCTGTCCATCCCACACTTCTACCTCACCTTCCCAAGAGATACGTGGCCTTTCTGCAGAAGTTCAAAGTTGGGGAAATTAGCAAGCCAGAGCGCATTCAGAGGAAGGCAAGCAAGTTGGTTGGGGGAATACAGCCATGGTTGAAGGAACTAGGGATATTTTAGCCTGGAAAGGGAAAAACTTGGACAGACATGCTAGCTCCCTGAAAAGCTATTATGGGGAAAAGTAATAAGACTTGCTCTGCTTGGCCCCAGAAGGGCAGAACTGGGACCAATGCGTAGAGGCCACAGGGAGACAGACTTCAGCCTGTTATGAGAGGAAATCTTTCCAATATTAGAGTTGTCCAAAAGTGGAGTGACTGCCTCAAGGAGTAACAAATACCCTGTCATTGGAAGTTTTCAAGATGGGGGCATGGGTAAATGACCACTGGTCAAGGATATTATACACTGAATTCCAGCTTTGAATAAGGGGTATACTGACCACTCGGATCCTTTCCAATTTTATAATTCTGGAATATTTTCCCTATGGGGAGAGGGGGAGGAATGGGTCACATTTTTACCCTCTGTGCTGAATGTGGATCAACCAGACAAAGCTGATAAATTTAGTCATGCTTCATCTCACCTGAGGATTGTCCATGTACCAAAGGAGGCAGTTAGCCTGGGTGTCCAGGATAAAGTATCTCCGTAGGAACTTTCCACTGGTCTCATTGTCCTCAATGTCCAAGAACCCACAAATTCGGTTCTGCCGATCCACATAAGGCATTCCTGTGCTCTGCTCACATCACCCTGCAAGACAGAGGAAAGTTAAGGAGGGGCAACCTCATTAGGGAATTCTTTAGGAATCTCTCTAGGACTTGTAACATAACCAGGGTCTTCACTAGCTTTCCTTTCCAAGGCATCAAATTCTCTACCCCAGCCAGCTCCCACAGATGAACTTCTACCTGGGAGGATCCCAATCATTAGCTTCAGTGACTAGAAGAACCTGTGAAAACCTATACCACGGTCATTGAGAAGGGTAATCCCTTCTCCAAGAAGAAGGGAAGATAGTAATACAAGATCAAATCCTTAGGAACACATGGCAAGCATACATTCCTGAATTCTACTTCCTTCTACCAACACACCCTTACTACTTACTTCCACCCAAGAGACTGCTTTTTATTGTTTTGTTGTTGTTGTTTTTGGTGAGGCAATTGGGGTTAAGTGACTTTCCTAGGGTCACACAGCTAGTAAGTGTCAAGTGTCTGAGGCCGAATTTGAACTCAGGTCTTCCTGAATCTGGGACCTGTGTTCTATCCACTGCACCACCTAGCTGCCCCTAAGACTGCTTTTTAACTTAACAGGAGAGAGATTATGAGAAAGCCCCAATCCAAGGTCTGAATCAAATAAATAACCATACTATACTATACCCTTCTATACAATACCACACCATGCCATACTATTCAGAGGCAGCATGGCCTTCTCCTCTTTATTTCCATAAGAAGGCAGGAGGACAACCATATTTTTGTCGCCTTGGAAGACCATTTTATAGCGAGCATAGGATTAGGGGAAAATAATTTACAGCAAGAAGGAGTGTTGGACCTGAGCCTGAAATAAGGATATCTGACTTCAAAACCTCTCTCCAACACTTACTAGCTTAGCTGTGTAACTTTGGAAAAGTCATTTAACATCCTAGCCTCAGTTCCCTCACGTGCAAAATGAAAAGGTCAGACTACCTTTCCAGCCTTATTGTACATTATTTCCCCTAATGAATTCTGCAATCCAGTCAAATGGGCCTCCTCTCTGTTCCTCACAAATAATACTCCATCTCCTGTCTTTTCTGCTACATGAATATATAATACGTACTTGTACTTGTAAAGGTGCATTATATAAAATATGTTCCACATATTTCTTATGCACATGTTGTACATATTTCAAATGTACTTATTGTACAATAGAATTTAAGTTCATAGTGAGCAGGTATCTTTTCATTCTTTTCCTTATATCCCTAACATCTACTCCAGTGCCTGGCATGTAGTGGGCACTTAATTAATATTGATTGATCGAAGGTCCCTTCTAGTTCTAAATACTCTAAATGTGTTACCAGACACACTATTCTAGAACTAGAATCAGAGTAATGATGTTCTGAATCAGTCAGAAGAGGAGAACCACCTTGTCATCATATTGGAATGATATGTGTAGGGGGCAAGATTCTAAACCTTCCTCTTCTCACTCTACCAGAAGAACTGAATTGGTCAAGACCTAAGATACCAGGGGCAGCTAGCAGCTGGATTCAGGAGGACCTGAGTTCAAATCCGATTTCAGTGGACACTGGACATGTACTAGTTGTGTGACCCTGGGCAAATCACTTAACCCTCATTGCCCTGGGGGGAAAAAGACCTAAGATAACACCTGAAAGTAAGGTTTGTGAGGGCCTTTCTGCTGTACCAACGTTCCCACTGGAACACTGGGGCTGTTGCTTCTATTTGCCTTTCCTTTATCAAACTACCTCCCTTCCTGTGTGACCACAGACAAGTCTCATAACTTCTTGGCTGCAGTTTTCTCACCTGAAAAATGAGGAGGTTGGACTAACCAACCAGAAGGTTGGGACATTGGGGTTCCCCATTCTGTCACTCAGTTTTAGTGCCTGAGATACAAATTGCATTTCCTTATCACCTCCTCCCAGACTTTTATCTCCACACACCTTAGTCTTCCACATCCTCTAGTCCCGCTTCCCTTGCCAGCCCCTTCTAACAGACTTCTCTTAAGTGCCCTTTGGATCGCCCATTTTTAAAAGTTTTATTGTTACTTTTTGTTTTTATATTATAATCATTCACAGTGAGCCCTCCCCCATAAAGTGAGCCTTCCCTTGCAATAAAGAAAAACCAGGGCAGCTAGGTGGCACAGTGGATAGAGCACTGGCCCTGGAGTCAGGAGGACCTGAGTTCAAATCCATCCTCAGATACTTAACACTTACTAGCTGTGTGACCTTGGGCAAGTCACTTAACCCTCATTGCCCAACCAAAAAACAAACAAACAATTTTGGGGCGGCTAGGTGGCACAGTGGATAAAGCACCGGCCCTGGATTCAGGAGTTCCTGAGTTCAAATCTGGCCTCAGACACTTGACACTTACTAGCTGTGTGACCCTAGGCAAGTCACTTAACCCCCATTGCCCCCCCCAAAAAGAAAAACCAGTTAAAAAAAAAAAAAGAAAAACCAGTTAAGGAAAGCCAACCAAATGACATGATGACTGTATATGACAGTATATACAATATGCTACATTCATGGTCCCCCAACTCTCCAAGAAAAGAGAGGAAATGTATTGCGTCAACTGTTCTCCAGGGCCAAGATTGGTCATTACAATACACAGCCTTCTGCTTGCTTTGTTGTTCTTTGCTTTGACATTATTGTAGTCATTGTATATATTGTTCTGTTTACTTTATTTTACTTCAACTCATATAAGTCTTCCCACATTTCTCTGAATTCCTCAGATGGTGCAGTAGAAAGAACATTGGCTCTGAAGTCAGAGCACCCAGATTAAAATCTTACCTTTAGGGGCAGCTAGGTGGTGCAGTGGATAGAGCACCTGCCCTGGAGTCAGGAGTACCTGAGTTCAAATCTGACCCCAGACACTTGACACTTACTAGCTGTGTGACCCTAGGCAAGTCACTTAACCCTCATTGCCCTGCAAAAAAAAAAACCCAATTCAGTAGCCATAATAATAGAATCATTCATGCCCTTGATGTTTATACAGCTCCCCCTATCAACTCTGGGTACCTCAACCATCTGATTTCTTTGCTGATCAGAGCTACAGAATATCACTAAATCCTACTGACAATGCATTACAAGTATAACCTTACTCCTGCTTAACAGTCAGTTATTTAATTCATTAGCTAACACATTGCCCAAAACTATTCCAAACCTCTTCCTGTCTCTTTAAGCCCCTACCTCTCTACCCTCTCAGAAGATTATGTCATCTCTTACTTTTCTGAGACTGAGATGTGTATCTCTCAATTCCCTTCCTCAACACCTGTCTTTACTCACTCAGGAGAAGAGATGTCCACTTCCGTGCCAAGGCTAAAATGGTACCCTAATGATGAGTGAGATGAGCAGAACTAGAAGAACATTGTACACAGTAACATCAACATTGAGTGTTGATCTACTGTGATGGACTATATTCTTCTCACCAATGCAATGGCACAGAAGAGTCCTAGGGAACTCGTGATGGAAGAGGATCTCCAAATCCAGGGAAAAAAAAAAAAAAAGAACTGTGGAGTATAGATGCTAAATGAACCATACTATTTCTTTTGTTTTTGATGCTGTTGTTTTTTTTCTATTTTGAGGTTTTCCATCATTGCTCTGTTTTTTTTTCTCTTATAACATGACTAATGCAGAAATAGGATTAATGTTATTATGTGTGTGTATATATATATATAACCTATATCAGATTACCTGTTGTCTAGGGGAGGGAGGAGGAAAAATCTGAAATTGTAAAGCTTGTATAAACAAAGGTTGAGAACTATCTTTACATGTAATGGAAAAAAAAATAAAATACTTTATTAATTTTTTTTTAAAAATGGTATCCTAAACTTTGATCCTATCCCTTCCTGACCCATCTGGAATCTGACTGATTCCAACAAGAACCTTGCTGGAATCTTTCTTTCTCATGAATTTTCTATTTCTTCCTATCCATTGGCTCCTTACCTTTTGCCTAAAGCAATGCTCAGGTTTTCCCTATCCTACAGATCAAAAAACAAACTGATCCCAAACTATGGTCTCCTTTCTTGCCTCCCCTTCACTCCTACACTTTTTATATATCCAGGTGATATTTCTACTTCCTCACTCTCTCTGTAGCAATATCTCTCTCCCCCATGCCATTTTATTCTTTCTACTGATGAGTAACACGGGGCCTCAGAATAGTGTAGTTCAGATAGAAATCTAAGAATAGCACAGCCCATGATCTTCAGTGGTGGCTCAATTAGTCCAGGATCAGCACCCAATTACCTCCAGCTTCCCAAAGCACAGAAAGAGCAATGGGAGTCCCTCCATAAAAATGTCACTCTGCAGGGCACACAGAAGGTAAGACACTCCCAGCCTGGTCCAGCAACAAACACCCTTCGACTGGGCATGTGTAATTACAACATAAGGAATGAAGGACCAGACCACCAGACACTGGAAGCCTACAAAGGTAAACTCTTGACCAACTCCCTCATAGTTGTACCCTCTGAAGAAACTCTCAGAGAGCTGGAGGGTAGGGGTTAGGGGGAGTAGTATAATGATAACCAGCAAGGGGGTGACACTGGTTGCCCTGTTATCAAGAGGACAGAGCCAGCACCTTGCCTAAGCAGCCCTTGACAGCTTCATCTGGGCCAAGGGTGATCCTTTTTTTCTTGCATCCAGGTACCTGGGCCACCCATGTTAGAACCGCAGCCAGTGCTGTGGTTTCAATACCACCTGTGCCTTAAGTCCTTGCAATTTGGCTTCCAATCCTACTACTCTACTAAAATGGTTCTATGTGAGGACAACTGTGACCTTACTGCTAAATCCAACGGCCTTTGATTTCAATAGAACAGCCATTTATTTAAGCACCTACTATGGACAAGGCTCTGTCCCAGACATCGGAGATACAATGACAAAACCCTGAATGGTCTCTGTCCTCAGCTTTCATTGGGAAACACAACCATACATACATACATAAAGAAATAGAAAGCATGTTCAAAGGAATGGGGGAGGGGGAAGGGATAGGCACTAACAAGTGGGGATTAAAGAAAGGATTAATATAGGAAGTAGCATCTGTTGCAAGCAGTGTCCAAGTTACATCATCCTTGATTCAAAGAATACGTATTAAGCATCTATGATTTATCCATTCATCACTGTGCTAGGCACTGGAGGAGATATAAAATTTAAATAAAACACAGTCCAGGGGCAGCTAGGTGGCACAGTGAATAGAGCACCAGCCCTGGAGTTAGGAGGACCTGAGTTCAAATTCAACCTCAGATTCGGCCTCAGACACTTAACACTGTCTGTGTGACCCTGGGCAAGTCACTTAACCCCAATTGCCTCACCAACCCCCCCCCACACACACACACACACATACACACAAAAACACAGTCCATATCCTCCTTGAGATTATAGTCTACTGGGGACCTTAAACATAGATAATAAAAATATACCAAATTATATCATGAATATATTTGGGTTACAAAACAAAGTGCTATGTGAAGTCGAAGAGGAAGGGAACAAGCATTTATTAAATGCTTATGATGTGCCACATACTGTGTTAAGTGCATTATGGATATGATCTCATTTGATCCTAAGGGGAAGTTCACTATTGATGGAAGTGTATGGGCTAAGGAGAACAGAGAAAGCTTCCTATAGTAAATGGCAATTGAGTCAGGATTTAGAGAATGGATAAGAATTAAAAATAAGGTGGAGATAGTTTGGGGAGGATTATTACCAGGGAGGAATTTCTGTTGAATTCCAGTGCATCCTTTAAATCACAATTCTAATGCCATCTCCCATTGGCAAAAGTAAGAGATGGGGCGGCTAGATGGTACAGTGGGTAGAGCACCGGCCCTGGAATCAGAAGTACCTGAGTTCAAATCCGGCTTCAGACACCTAACACTTACTAGGTGTGTGACCCTGGGCAAGTCACTTAACCCCAATTGCCTCACTAAAAAAAAAAAAAAGTAAGAGTAAAAGTATGGAGGCACGAATGTATGGGGTGTGTGTATGGGGAATGGCAAGTAGCACAGTACTCTATGACAGCCTAGAGTACATGGAGCTATTTCAGAGGTAGCATTGTCAAAAGTTAGTTGCGGGGGGGCGGGCAGCTAGGTGGTGGGGTGGATAAAGCACCAGCTCTGGATTCAGGAGGACCTGAGTTCAAATCCAGCCTCAAATACTTGACACTTACTGGCTGTGTGACCCTGGGCAAGTCACTTAACCCTTATTGCCCCCCCCCCAAATTAGTTACTGATTCATTAATTCAGGTGGAGAAAAGCCATCACCTTTCTGTCTCTAAGACAGGTGTGTTTCATCACACAATTTAAAGCTAGAAAGAATCTTAGGTATCCTCTAATCCAGGTCCCTAGTTTTCCTGAGAAGCCCATATGTTAATAAATAATAGGGCTCAAAATTAAACTCAAGTCTCCTAATCCTAAATGTAATACTCATGCCCTCTTATTCTGATGTTATTCTGTTATCCTAGAACCTTCAATGGCTCCCTTTTCTCCATTAAATAAAAGCCAAATTCCTCAGCCTGGCATTCAGAGTTTTCTATAATCTGGCTCCAATGCACCCTTGTTATTCCCTAATGTTATTCTTCTTGAGGATCCATTCAAGCTAGACTAAGCATCATCCCATGACTTAATTAGCCCACATTTTTTAACACCTCAGTACCTTTGCTCTCCACATTCTCTGGATATAAAAATGCCTGAATTACCTCCTTCAACAGTCTCTTCCTGTTAAAATTTAACCCCCTCTTTTCAAAACTAGTTCCAACACAAACTTCCCCAGGAAGCCTTCCTTGACACTCCCTTAACTCACCCTATCAGAAAGGATGTCTCCCCACTATAAACTTTCATGGCACTCTGTGTTCACCCCTTATCTATCAATCAACGAGCCTTTATTAAGCCATAACTATATGCCAGGCTCTCATGAACAAAGTATGATCCATTTGGAATTATTGTCATGGGTGGGCACATCTCCTTTACTTACCTTTGTAACTGACCTAGGACCTAGCAATAAGGATAGCTAACATTTATATAGCTTTTTTAAAAAAAAATAATAAACATTTTTACACAGTATCAACAACATTGTGTGTTGATCAACTGTGATAGACTTGACTCTTCTCAGCAATACAATGGTCCAAGATAGTTCCAAAGGATTCATGATGGAAAATGCTCTCCAAATCCAGAAAAAAAAAAGAACTGTGGAATATAGATGCAGATTGAACCATACTATTTCTTTTGGTTTTGGTGCTGTTGTTTTTCTTTTTTGAGGTTTTTCCCTTTTGCTCTGATTCTTCTTTTGCAGCATGACTAATGCAGAAATATGTTTAATGTGATTGTACATATATAACCTATATCAGATTGCTTGCTGTCCTGGGGAGAGGGGGAGGGGGGGAGAAAAATTTGAAACTAGAAATCTTAGGAAAACAAATGTTGAAAACTATCTTTACATGTAACTAGAAAATAATAAAATACTTTTATGATATTAAAAAAAATAAACATTTTTATTTAGTTTTGAGTTCCAAATTTTATCCCTCCCACCCTTCCTCCCCTTCCCCCTTCCCTGAGGCAGTATGTGCAATTATGTAAAACATCACTGTTCATATAGCTTTTTTTTTCCATGTAGCTTTTAAAAGCAATCTTTTTACATTATCTCATTTGATCTCCACTACAAACTTGTAGGTGCCATAAAAAATCATTCCCATTTTACAGATGAGGAAACTGAGGCTCAGAGGCTGAGTGACCTGTCCAAAACTAGAAAGTATCAAAGGCAACATTCAAACACAATACTCCCTTTATATCACATGCCCTCTCTATATAGTTTAGAGCTTTATACACATTAAACACTTAATGTTTGTTGAATAATAATGGATAACATTTACATAATCACTTTAAGGTCTGCCAAGTGCCTTGCATATCTTATTTTGTAATAATAATATTAGCTAGCATTGATTTAGGGCCTGTTATGTGGCAGGCACTAAGTGCTTTATAATTATTATCTCATTTGATAACAACTCTGGGAGGTAGGTGCTATTATTTTCTCCATTTCACAAATGAGAAAACTGAGGCTGATACCCACTAAGTATTAAGGCCAGGGTCACACAGTCAGGAAATGTCTAAGGCAGAACTTCTGACCTCCAAGTCCAGTGCACTCATCGAACTTCTGAATTTAGTCCTTGCTGAGTTCAATTAATGTCTGAGGGAGCTCAGTCCTTCAGAGACAGACTCCGATTGGTATCGCTCCTCTCGGAGCAGAATCCTGAACCGTGACTCAGGAGATCAATCCTTCTCATTTTTCCAGGAGGGCATGAGGCCACATGGGTTTTTAGTCAGCAGAAAGAAAAAGAAAAAGAAAAAGAAAAAAAAAAGGTTGATGTGAAGCAAGGATACTGACTCACTGTCAGTCAGTCAGTGACTACCCAAGACACGCAGGGAAACTCACTACCAGAGAACACACTACCAGTCTCCATAAGACCACTAGACAAATCCCTAGGATGCCAGGCGGTTCCCAGAGCTAGCATGTCTGTTAATGACTTCACCATCCTCCCAACAGCCCAGGCTGTGCCTTCATTCGTTCGCCCTTCTGCCTCACAGCCTACCTCCATCCAACCAATTGCCAGGTCCTGGAAAGGCAGAGTAAAGGAGTCCTGACACCTAAGTGGGACCCTCAGCTCTGTAAATTACAGGCTGTGCAGCCATGGGTAACCTCTCTGGGCCTCTGTGCCTTTATCAGTAAAATGAGGGAGTTGGACTACATGGTCTCCATGTCCCTTCTGACTCTAGATCCTTAAAGGGATATATAAATAGGAACTATTATTATCCCTACCCAAAGTGCAGGCCATCCCACAAATGCTTTGCTCTAGCTGAACCCTGGCCACTGATTTAGCCTTAGGAGGCTGTCTTTGGGAAAGTCCCTAAGGAAGCACAGATCAGCCCTGCCCAGCCCCCTAAACAAGGCCAAGCCCCACTTCTCCTGGCACCAAAGGCAGGAGAGCAAATGACTGGGAGAGGGGAGAGAAGCCAGAACCACCCCAGGGACAGGGAACAAAAGATAGGCTTAGTAAATGGGAAAGGAGGAGGGGGAGGCAGAAGAGGAAGCAGCAGAAGAGGAGGCACAGAAAGACGGAGGAGGAGAGAGGGGGAGGAAAGAAAAGGGGGCAACTGAGGAAGAGATGGAGGAAAAGGAGGATATGACAGAGGAACGAGGGCCCTTCGCACAGGGCGTAAGATCACCGAGTTCAATGATACCTGTAGCACCTGCCGAGGCTCCCTGGGATTCTCGGGCCCTCCTCTCTGCAGATTCCTTCTAGTTCCAATTTTGCATGAGAGGTGCTGGGTAAATGGGTCTCCCTGGGACTCAGGAAAGGGAAGGAGGTGGAGGCAGGTCCAGGGCAGCGACACAAGTAGGGAACAGCTGCTGCTCAGAAGGAACTGAAGTCTCTTCCCCTGAATTGAAACTGGGAGCCTTCCAGCAAGAGAGATAAGGAGATGGGGAAGTCGAGGAGGGGGAGGGGTGGAGAGCCAGAGATCTGAGAGAAAGGTCGGTGGCTGCTCCGAAAAAAGAAAGCAGGGGGGAAAAGAAGAGAGAACTAGACAGGTTCTGACAACCTCAACTCTTGCAGCGATAGGCACCACATTAGACTCCTCCTCACCGGGGATGAGAGAAAGGCAAAGCAGGACGACCTCTACACAGCAGTCTGGCACATTCCCATGATGCCAGGTGATTAAGGCCGAATTACCCAAAGGCCAAAGGCCTCTGTGGTTCCCCAAGCCCTCTGGAATAAGTCATCATCCCACAGGAGGCTGGGCAAATGCCCTTTGGGAGGAAAGGCCCAAAGTCCCCATAATGCCTCATTAAACTTCCATTTTTAAACAAATTCACTCTGCAAACCTGACTAGATGGATTAATTTCTCTCTTCTTCTCAAAGCAGGGGTCAGGGAAAGGGAGTTTCTCTTCCTCTCAAAAAAAAAAAAAGATAAGGGCTTCTTATTCACTAGGTTTCAAAGTGCGGGTGGGGGTGGGGGGTGAGGGCCACCAAAAGCAGACATGGATTCTGCTCTCAATTTCCTCCTCTCCTCAGGGGAAAAAAAAAAAAAAGCTGTTCAATTATTTGGGCATCCCTAGATGCAGTTGAGTCATAAAACTCACTAGAGATGTGGGAGCTGTGACGGAAGAAGGGACGGATCTTTTGCAGAAAGGGAACTGATGGGAAGCAGTGGGGATGGGGCAGTGGATTTGACCATACATTTGACCAATGGAGTCTTAACAAGTGGCTTCATAATGAGCAAATGTGGGGTCCCAAGGCCCTTGTTAAGATTCTGTTATATGCAATTAAAAAATGTTTCAAAATTACAAAGAATAAATTTGACCTCAATGAAGAGATATGAAAATTCACCTCCCCCAATTCCTTTGCAGAGGTGGGAGGCACAGGCATGGAATATTGTATATGAAGTTCTTTTTTTTATGTATTAATCACATTTTATCAATCAATAAATTATTAGACACCTACTATGTGCCAGGCAGTATGCTAAGCTGTGAGGATACAAAAAGAAGCAAACAGAGGGGAAGGCACTGAAATCAGAACAGATGAGGGAGAGCATTCCAGGCATGGAGGTTAGCCAGAAAAAAATTCTCTACTGAGTAGAGGCAGTGACATGATTGAACCCCCAATTTAAGAAAATCCCTTTAGTGGCTGAATGGAGGATGGATTGGAATAGGGAGAAATTCGAGACAGGCAGACCTACCTGTAGAACACTGCAATAATCCAGAGGCAAAGTGAGAAGGGGTATATTCAAGAGATGAAGCAAAGGTAAAATTGATAGGCCTTGGCAACAACTTGGATATAGCAATGAAAGACAGGAACTCAAGATGGCTTCTAGGTTGAGACACTGGGCAAGATGGTGTTACCCTCTACAGTAACAGGGAAGGTAAGAGTAGGGAGGGTTTAGGAGAAAAGGTAATGAGTTCTGTTTTGGCCTTACTGAGTTTAAAACATCTCCTAGACATTCAGTTTGAGCTATCTGAAAGGCAGGCAGAGAGGTGAAATTGGAGGTCAGTAGAAAGATGGGGGCAGGAAAAAGTATATCTAAGAATCATCAGCAGAGACAGTAATTCAGTCCGTGGGAGCTGATGAGATCATCAAGTGACTAAAGAGGAAGAAGAGAAAAGAGCCCAGCTCAGAACCCTGAGGGACATCTACAGTTATAGGGCATCATCAGAGGAGGATCCAGCAAAGAAGACAAAGAAGAAGTCTGAGAGGTAGGAGGAAAACCAGGAGAGCCGTGGTGGCCCAAAAACCTGGAGAGAAGACAGTAAGTATCAAGGAGGAGAGAGTGATCAACAGTGCCAAAGCCTGCAGAGAGATCAAGGAGAAGGAGGATTCAGCAACTAAAAAAAAGATCATTAGTAACTTTAAAGGCAGCAGTTTCAGTAAAATAAGATTGGAAGCTTGATTTGCTACTATTTTTTTCTATTAGTCTTTTTTATTTTTCTTTTTAAATAGAAATAAGGGATCGGGCTCTCTGGGAGAAGGGCTTCAGAGGGAAATTTAGGGTATATAAAAACAAAAGCTAACAGTAAAAATATTAAGAAGAAAAGAAAAGGAAAAAAAAGGAAAGAAAAGAAAGATTCTGTTATATATCACCAAAAGAAGTCCCTTGAGAGACATCCAAATTGGAGTTGGGGTGGTAAAGAGCAAGAGTGAACTCACTCAGCCAATGCCTAGGCTATATAAGAGCATCTCTACCATCTTGTCTGTTCTTGGTTCATTCTAGTTGAACCTTGGCCTCTGAGCAATTAAAAGAGAGCGACAGTTTAAAAAAGAAAAAATCTGTCACTTTGCCCCTTCAACTTGTTATCCTTTCCCAAACCCTTCCCTAGTCCATTGGGTGGGGGTGGAGGTGGGGGTGGGCTGGGGATAGGGCAGAATACTTCCTAACTCTTCTCTAGTTACCATGGGGTTAGGCAGAAACTGGGACTGGGTGGGAGGAACTAAGAAAAGTATCCTGTCTGCTAGGGTTGGAAGAAACCTAAGAGTCATCTACACATTTATACTATAAAATTCCCTATTGTCATCAAAGAAAAAAGTATGGCACTGCCTCCTCTCCGTATATCCCAGTCTTCATGTTTTCTGACTACTTTTCCCACTCTAAAAAGCCCCAGTCTTCATTTTATTAAAACTCAGTATCATCAAAAAAAAAAAAAAAGGTAGAAAACTCAGTATCATCTCAACTGTGATAGACTTAGCTCTTCCAAGACAATTCCAAAGCACTCTTGATGGAAAATCCAGAAAAAAGAACTGTGAAATCTGAATGCAGATTGAACCATACTATGTCACTTTTTTTTGTTTTTTGTTTTTCTTTTTTGAGGTTTTTCCCTTTCGTTCTGATTCTTCTTCTCTCACAACATGACAAATGCAGAAATATGTTTAATGTGATCGTACATTTATAACCTGTATCAGATTGCTTTCTATCTTGGGGAGGGAGGAGGGAAGGGAGAGAAGGAGAAACATTTGGAACTCAAAATCTTATAAAAACAAATATTGAAAACTATCTTTACATGGAACTGGAAAAAATAAAATACTATTAAGGTTGGAATAAAAGAAAAAGAAAAAACTCAAGATCATCTATAAAACAATTTGGGGTATGTGTGTGGGAGGGAGGAAGTTAGCAAGGTTGAAATCAAACTTCATGATCCGCAACCAGGCAAACCCTTTTCATAGTTCTGGCCTTTCTTACATATAGTTCTGGCCACTTCTCTGCTCAAAAATCTTCAGGGGCTCCCTATAACTCATCCAAGTAGATTCCAAACTTCTTTACCTCATCATTCAAAGTCCTCCACAATCTAGTACACCATGAGATCTTTTCAGCCTCTCTCCTATAACTCCTCTCTACTCATTCTACTTTCTAGCTAAACTGGATACCTCTTATGATAATCAGCTGTCAAAAAAAACCTACAATAAGAAGGGACAGGGCAGCTAGGTGGCTCAGTGGATAAAGCACCAGCCCTGGAGTCAGGAGAACCCGAGTTCAAATCCGGCCTTAGACACTTGACATTTACTAGCTGTGTGACCCTGGGCAAGTCACTTAACCCCCCATTGACCTGCCAAAAAAAAAAAAAAAGAAGGGACTGTAGTGCTCATCTAATCCAATCACCTCCTTTTATAGATCAGAAAATTGAGACCTAGAGAGCTAAAATGACTTATCTGTGGTCATTCAAGAAGTAAACAGCAGAGCTGGGATTTGAACCCAGGTTCTCTAGCTCCAAACTGAGGAACAAACCCTGGACTTTTTGACCTCTTGAACAGGAATTTCCTTCCTCCCTTCACTTAATTGAATTCTTACTCATCCTTTAGTTTTACTGTTGTTGTTCAGTCATTTCAGTTATGCCCCATTCCTTGTGACCCCCATTTGGGGTTTTCTTGGCAAAGATATTGGAATGGTTTGCCATTTGCTTCTCCAGTTCCTTTTACAGATGAGGAAAATAAGGCAAACAGGGCTAAGTGACTTGCCCAGTGCCACATGGCTAATAAGAGGCTGAGGACAGATTTGAACTCAGGTCTTTAGAATTCAATTCAAATTTATCTCCTCTACGAAATCTTCCTTCATCTTCAATTTCAACAATGACCTTCTATATTAGACTTCACACACCTTGTTTTCCACCTGTTTAATGAACTTACCATGTACTATTATGTATTTATATGTTAGCTATATATGTATCTTATCAACCTACCAGACTAGTTCCATGAGGGAAGGGATCATGTCTTATGTAAACTTTATATCTCCCCCCAGCCTAAAATAGTGTTTTGTACAAAAGAAGACTTAATAAATGTTTGCTGAATGAAAAGAAAAAATAATGTAGCATCTAGTAAAATAAGAAGAAAAACTCATTCTAAATTTAAGGATCTACTATTATACCTAAACATTTTCATTCCTTCCTTCCCTAATTCACACCACTACTATACTATTTATCTAGACACTTTGGACATCCCCGATTTAAGACACTTAAAATCTCATCATTTCCAGGCATTCCCCTTCATTGGCATAATTCAAGAGACAACTGGAAAGACACCTGTCCCAAAATACCTTTCACACCACTGGCATGGTGTCTTCAAACACTACATAGGTCTTTCCTCATTGATAGATTGGAAAGAGCATTGGCTCTGAGTCAAAAGGTTAAGTCTGGAGTCCCAGTTCTGCTCTTAAATAGCTATGAGAGCTGAGGTAAGTCACTTCCCTTTTCTGGGCCAGTTTCCACATCTGTAAAATGAGACCATTGGATCAGAGGTGTCAAACTCTCCACCAGCAGCAACACTGCCATGTAGCTGAGAAATATTTAACAAAATAAATAAAAATACAATACAACAGAGATAATGTTAATTAAAGGTTTTCTAAGTTTCTATTTGTATTTGATATCACTGCACTAGATAATCTCTAAGGTCTCTTCCAGTTCTAACATCCTATGATTCCATGACTTTTTTTTTTTTTTTTTTTTTTTTAGTGAGGCAATTGGGGTTAAGTGACTTGCCCAGCCAGGGTCACACAGCTAGTAAATGTTAAGTGTCTGAGGCCGGATTTGAACTCAGGTACTCCTGACTCCAGGGCTGGTGCTCTATTCACTGCACCACCTAGCTGCCCCAAGATTCCATGATTTTTTATTTTAATAATCCACATACTTGTAGAAGATGTATCATCTTAAATCCTTTTATCAGTTAATGCCTTAAAGGACTGAATAGCCTAAGGTAACTCCAACTAGAATAAGTGGGAGGGTGAGGAATAAACACCAGACAGATGAGCATTATTTAACAAGGGGGATGGTTTGTACTTCGGTCCTTGCCATAATATATCAGTAAATAGCCCAATGGCTTAGTGGAATGAATGCTGGATTTGGAGCCAGGAGAGCTATCTACCTGGGCTGGAGTCCCAGCTCTACCACTGACTAAAGCCTTTATCTAGAAAGTCTTCAGAGGAGGTTCTATACAGTTTGAGGTTTGCTGCTTCCTATTGTTGGAAGGGACCCCTTCCTGGGCTATGTAACCTTGGACAAGTCTCATGATCTCTCTGCATCTCAGTTTATTCACACGCGGAATGGGGACAATAACATTTGAACCATCTACCTTACAAGGCTCTTGTGAGGAAAGTACTTAATCGAGAGCTATTTTTATTATAGGGAGCCAGGGTGCTGAAAAGAAAAGTCGGAAGCCTGCCAAAGACAAAATTCACCTCTGTCACAATCTGACTGCAGCTGAGCCTGTATTTCTGAACTTCTTCTCTCCCTGCACATTTAAAAAGCAAAACAAACAATCAACCATGTCTAAGTTAAAGCTCTTTCCAAGCTCTTGGGCCTGGCAGCTTTCAATCCAGGAAATGCTATCCCACCAGTAGCACAAATCCCTAGGGTCCTGGAGAGTGTAGAAGCTACCACAAGGCCTGTTTCTAGACAGCCTTCAGAAGAGACTGTATACAGTTGTGGGCTTGCTGCTTCCTACTGTAGGCAGAGCATTGAAGAAGATACAAAATTTAGGTAAGAAATTGGCCCTGCCCTCATGGATCTTAAAGTCTAGTCCACTGGTTCTCAGAGTATGTTCCAAGGGCCAATGGCAGTCCCCAAGACCTTTCAGGATTTGGGGAGGTCAAAACTATTTTCATAAAAATACTAAGATATTTTAATTTCTTGTACTGTAAATCACAGTAGATGAAACCCATATAAACAAAAGTTCTTTGGGGGAGGGTATGTAATTATTTTTAAGACTGTAAAGGGCTCCTGAAACCAAAAAGTTTGAGAACTGCTAGTCTAGTCTAATAAAGGAGATAAGATCCATACCATAAGTAACTTTAATGTCTACTGTCTGCTAAGAAGTTCAGTTTCTTATGCCATTCTCTTTTCCTTCTTTGAATATTAAAATGTAACTTGGGGTGGGGCAGCTAGGTGGCGCAGTGGATAGAGCACTGGCCCTGGAGTCAGGAGGACCTGAGTTCAAATTTGGCCTCAGACACTTAACACTAAACTAGCTGTGTGACTCTAGGCAAGTCACTTAACCCCAATTGCCTCACCAAAAAAAAAAAAAAGGTTAAAAAATGTAACTTGGGGAAAATTCTAAACAAAAAAATAAATTTTTAAAAAATATATTAAACTGTTTCTGTCTATTGATGATTAGAGCCATAATATTTTTTAAAGTGTGAAGAAGAAATAAACTACCCACTACATGAAATAAAGACGTACAAAATAGAGTTTTGTGAGGTCCCAAGAGACTAATCAGGGGAAATCAGAGATGGCTTGATGGAGGATATGGCCTTTGCAAGCAAGATGAGGTTCAAAGGAAGAAAGAGGAAGCTGGAGTCAGGAGATGATTTTGAGTCTCAGCTCTGCCATTTATTAGCTGTGTGGCCCTAGGTAGTTCTTTCCTCTTTAAGGGCCTCAGTTTCCTCACCTGTAAAATTAGTGGATATTTACACCTTCCAACTTTGAGAGTCAATCATTCTAGGAATTGAACAAGGGAAGAGAAAGGAAAAGGACATTCAAAGATTAAGCAGCACTGTGAGCAAAAACCCTAGATGTTCACCTCCCCATTCCTGAAAAGATTTTCAAGCCTCTGGACTCTGAAACTTGGCAAAGATGAAGAAAGGAAGCCAGGAAGAGCTGAGATCACGAAGGAGGGTCCTCTGTGTCATTTCCCTTTTGAGCAACAGGCAGTAGATTTGAAAAGTAAACTGACAGATATACAATAATTAATGAAAGCCAGAACTATCTCCATCATCAATAAAGTGGGGTGGTTTGCATGCTCCAGTTCTCTGAGCCTCATTTAAGAAGGCAGAGAATAACAAAAATGCCTCACATTTCTACATAACTTTAAAGTTTACAAAGTATTTTCCTTGGGTGTCTTGTAAAGCAAGTAATGCAAACATTCCCATTTTATAGATGAAGAAACTGAGAGAATTTGAATACTAGGTCAAGGTCATATAGCTAGGAAGTATCAGGGCTTGGAGACTAAAATTTCTGGAAGGGAAAAAGTAGCATATAGTAAAAAGAAAAGAAATGTCCTACCAAAACCATTCTAAAAACAAACAAACAAAAACAAACAAACAAAAAACACAACCCAAACCATTCTAACCCAGGTCAGGTTTGGATTACAGGATTTCTGAAGTTCCTTCCAAATTGAAGATTATATGCTTTTAAGGTCTCAGGTTCAACACACAAATCTCTTTTTAAAAATGTATCCAGGGGGCAGCTAGGTGACGCAGTAGATAAAGCACTGGCTCTGGATTCAGGAGGACTTGAGATCAAATCCGACCTCAGACACTTGACACTTACTAGCTGTGTGACCCTGGGCAAGTCACTTAACCCTCATTGCCCAGCCCCCCCCCCCCCACAAATGTATCCAAACAAGATTTCCTGATTGGTGACACAGTACAGTAAATGAGTGCATATCAACTATCATATAACAGAAGGAGCACTCATCTTAATAGTAGACTGGACCGAGAAATGTCCTGGCTCTGTGACCTTGGGTTACAACATCTAGGAGCCTCAATTTCTTTGCCTATAAAGTGAAGGCAACAATACTTACACTATCTATCTCCCATGGCTGTTGTGAGGAAAGCCCTTTGCAAACCTTAGACCAATACAAAGATGCTACTAGGGTAGGAGCTAGGGACATTGGCTTTAATGGTGGGCAAAGGGGATACTTCAAGGAAGCTGCTGATCTCTAGCTAGAGAAAGTTGGTCAGGAAATGATGTCACCAAATAAAAGAGGTTGAAGCACAGCCAGGCTGAGTTTGAGGCAATAGAGGAGAGCAAAAGTAAATTCACTCAGCTGCTGCCTACAATATACAGGATGGGGGTGGGGATGACGCACATGGAGGGGGAAGGGAGAGGGAAGAGAAGTGGACCAATCCACCAGGTCTGTGGAGGACTGCTAATTGTACAGCCCCAAAAGTCATAGGCTATTTCAGAACAAATCCCTGAAAACAAGCCAAGAACTATAAATAAGGAAGTCTGAGAGCATCTATTACCTAGTGATCACAATACCACTAGATTTTTTTAAATTCTCATGAGAGCAAATACTGGAGGACAGATGAGAGCAGAGAGTCTAAGGACAAGAGGAGTACAATGTCAGAAAGAAGAGGTCACAAGGAGTTTTTATTGTTATTGTAAACACACGGAATGAACAAAATTCTAAACATCTACCTCCAGAGAGGTGAAGGCAGAGAAGACACAGGGATGGAAAATAGTAAGTCCTCCCAACCTCCCAACTTAGCAAGTGGTTGATGGGAGAGGGCCACCAGAACCTGTGTCAGATCAGAACTTTTCCTAAGCATATTTCCTTTTGTAATGGGAAGAGGGAAGGCTGGCCAATGAGAGCCCAATCCTTAGAGTATCTACAAGATTTTCTGCCTGGTTCCAATCGAACGTGTGGAATCTTCTAGATATGTGACCGAGGGGCTGGTGCTATGTGTTGGTGCCATTCTTTTTTGTCCTTCTCTGTTCCCCAATAGCTTTTAAGTAAGGGGAGTGAGGAGATTCTGGGTTGGGGAAGGAACAACAACTTAAACTACCTTATCTCCCCACCCTGTTGCCTGCTATGTGTCCCTGAATACACGGTGCCTGTTTCTTTGAATTGATTCTTTCTTGATCTTAGGTGAATGAGTATCCAGAGATGGAATGAATCAGGTCATGAACTTGTGAACTTCAAAAGTCAGAAGTTCCCCTAAGCCACCAGTCAATACCAGAGACCACTAGAGCTGGTAGCCAACAGTAGCCAAGTCCACTGAAAAGCCATATCTGAGAAGTGACTTCTTGACCCATTGAAGCAATATGCTGACCCAGCACCTAAGACATTTCATTCTTCAAGGAGTCAGCCTAGCTAAGAAAGGGAATGGCTTGTCCATGGGCTATGTCACACCCAGAAGTGAATTTGGTTGGGATTCTATAAAGAAAGACAAGAACTCCCAAGGTAAGAGGGACTCCTAAGACAAACATGTTTCCTCCACGGGTGCTTTAGTATACTTTGAGTTTGAGACCACTTTCCCCAGGAACCCTGTATGTGTATGAGAGATAGTGTACTCTCTGGGCTGGGGAGGGATACTTTAACCTTCTGTCTTTGTTATACCTTTAAAACAATATCCCTTTATGAGAGTTAACTAATATTCACTGGTTAACTGATATGGGGTGGAAATATACCAGATGGAAACTTGTTAGTTACAGTATCATTTGGGGGAGGGGGGGATAGAGTGTATTCGTAAGCATTTATTAAGCACCTCCTGTGTGCCAGTCATTAGGGATACAAAGACAAAAATGAAATAGTCCCTGAAAGAAGGGGGCCTATAGTCTATAAGCCATATGGTGTAGTGGATAATACACTGGAGTTAGAAATTAAAAAAAAAAAACAAAAAAACCCACCAAAACCTGGGTCTGACATTCACCAGCTATGTGATGCCTCAAGTTCCTCACTTACAAAGTAAGGAAACTACTTTACTATCTACTTTATAAAGTTTATAGTAGAGGAAAGCACTTTCGTAAACCGTAAAGGCTTATGTAAATGTGGCCTATCCTATAATAAGCTCGGTACCCAGAACCACTCCTGATGAACAAGAGTACAAATACCACAGCATTTATAAGTGCTAAACTCAAAATGCATGGAGAAACCCATGGAAAATTAAAGGGGCCATCTTAGCTAGGTACTTTTTTTTTGGTGAGGCAATTGAGGTTAAGTGACTTGCCCAGGGTCACGCAGCTATTAAGTGTTAAAGTGTCTGAGGCCGGATTTGAACTCAGGTACTCCCGACTCCAGTGCTCTATCCACTGTGCCACCTAGCTGCCCCTTTAGCTATGTACCATGAAGTTCATATCAATCAACAATTTATTAAGTGCCTGCTGCATGCCATTTATATCCCCACTGGGGGCACAAACACCAAAATGAGAGAGTTCCTTCCTCAAGGGGTGACAGTACTTTGATCAATTCAGCAAACACAGTTAAAATAGAATTGGTAAGCCAACCAGGGTTCTAAGCCCAGCTCTGCGGCTATCTGATCATGTGACCTCAGCCAATGCAAATGTAAACTGGGGAGGTGGAGTGGGTGCTACACTTGAACATAGTAGGTGCTTTAAATATTTTTAAACTGAATTGAATTTGAGCTTTAAAATAAAAAATGACAAGATTTCTAAAGTATGCTAACAAAAATCGGTATAATATTAACATCACTCTAAGGCAGGTATAGAAATATGAACATTTCATTGTCAAAAATGAAGAAGAGGATTGATGGATGTTCTCAGAACATATGATAAGGAGATTATTAATCTACAGAAATAGGGGCAGCTAGGTGGTGCAGTGGATAGAGCACCGGTCCTGGATTCAGGAGGACCTGAGTTCAAATCCTACCTCAGACACTTAACAATCACCAGCTGTGTGACCCTAGGCAAGTCACTTAACCCCAATTGCCTCACCAAAAAAAAAAAATTAATGTACAGAAATACTCTGGGAATAAACCAATATCATTTCACCAAGTGATAGTGAAGGCTAACAAATAAATACCTACTACTAGATTTGTTGACTAACTAAAAATGGTTTCTTTTGAGATGGAGCCTATGAAATGCCTAAAATCTAAGAACTGACCCAAAATATTCTGAGTGGCATCTACATGAACTCAACATGTGGCAAAGAAACTTTGAACGAGTGGCTAAGTCATGGAAATGTGTTCATCAAAATGGAGGTATATATAATAACAATTCAGGATCTGGTTATTGCCACAAAAAATTAGAAATGGGTTATTCTTTTTTTTTTTTTTTTTTTTTTTGCAGGGCAATGGAGGTTAAGTGACTTGCCCAGAGTCACATAGGAAGTAAGTGTCAAGTGTCTGAGGCTGGATTTGAACTCAGGTACTCCTGAATCCAGGGCCGGTGCTTTATCCACTGCGCCACCTAGCTGCCCCTATAAATGGGTTATTCTTAAGGGGCCCAAACTTATTGATAATTAAGATTATATAAGGAAATGGTAGAAACTGAGCAACACAGCATTGCAGGTTGCAAAAGGACTAAATACCTAAGCAAGACATAATCCAAAGATTAGAATTATAAAGCAGAAACTCACTATCTTTCATAAACTAGCTGATAACAAAACTCCATACTATAAATACCTCAAAGTATCCTTGAGAATTCAACAAATAAATTGTACTGGAATTAGAGCAATATTTCAGACAAAACCGTTGCCAACAGTTGCCAGATCTATAAAAATCTAAGAACAATTTTTTCTTTTTCTTTTTAAAAAGATTTTGGGAAATTAAAAAAATTTATTTTAAACTTAAATAGAAAATAAGAAAAGAACAAAAAAACCCACTACCACGTACATGGTAGAACATAAGAGAGGATTCAATATAAACAATAAATTTCTATTTCAAGAAAGTCTATATAATACTACGCATTGTTTTCAAAGCTGCCCAGCTTTTCTTTGCTTCCTTGTAGGTTTTCTTTTGTTCTCTGCTGTGAACTTCTTATTTTATCCCCTCCTACCCCCCCAAAGAAGACTACAATTAAGCACTGGTATATATAATTTACATAGATATCTATAAGCATGCACAAATATATATATATACATACATAAAAACTCATCCACATTTATGTAAGACTGTACTATGTTTATTTCCACTCGACATCTGTTTCTTTGAAGATGGATAGCTTCTTCCTTCTTAAGGTCACGTCTTTCCATGGTTTTCTAAATCAACCAGCTCATCATTTCCTACACCACAGCAGTATTCCAACCCAAACACATCCTACCTGAGAGATGGTCAGGAAAGTTTTCCCCCAGTTTTCTGCATTCCTTCTATTCTTAGCTGCATAGGTTTTAAGAACAATGTTTTTAATAGATGTTGCAGCATTAAATATTCATAATACTTAAGCTATGTGGAATTAAAAGCTTTCCAAACAGAAAGACCTGGTGAAAGATATTAAAACTATGTGGGAACAGGAAGAGCTACATATTATTCCTATTTCTTCTTGGCTATTAGAGTTGATCCAAAGATGCTTTTAGTGAGCTTGCAAAAGATGAATTTACATCCAAATACTTATATTCGGTTACAAAAAACAGTTATTTTGCCCACCTGTGCAATAGTCCACAGAACGTTAAGTATATAAAAGAGTAATAACAAGATATCTACTTTTCCCAGGACTGTTTTTAGCTGAAGTAAATTGAAAATTATGAGAAAAACAAAAGGAATAATAATTCTACTATTCCAAGGTAGCTACAAAAAAAAACAAACAAAACCCACTTCCTTCTCAAAAATGAAGAGAACTGATAGATTGAAAATTTACAGAAATATTTCCCAAGTAAATAGACCAAAGAAATAGTAAAGGCTGATAAGAGACATTTGCTACTAGAGTTACTAAATGTGACCGGATTACCCCCAAATGGAGTCTAAGAAATAGCTAAAATCCAAGAACATAACCTTTTGGGTGACATCCACATGAATTCAACCAGTAACAAGAAGCACTGAATTTTTAAGTGGCTGCATCAGGTGGATTTGTTATCAGAAAAAGAGGGGTTCATGGGAGCAATATAGGATGAAGTCATTGCTAACAGAAAGTACAGAAAGCTCACTCTTAAAAAGTCCCAACGGAGGCAGCTAGGTGGTGCAGTGGATAGAACACTGGCCCTGGAGTCAGGAGGACCTGAGTTCAAATCCAGCCTCAGACACTTGGACACTTACTAGCTGTGTGACCCTGGGCAAGTCACTTAACCCCAATCGCCTCACTAAAAAAAACCCAACAACAACAAACAAACAAACAAAAAAACAAAACAAAAACAAAAAAAGCCCCAACATTGATCATGTAGACTTTGCAAGGAAGCAGTAAGCATGTTACTGAAGACTGCAAATATTTAGCAAAACTACCAAAAACCTAGAAAGATATAATCAAATGGCCAAAATTACATACCATGGATAGGCTTGATATTCTTCATTAAAAGACAACAAAACAACATACTACAAATACAAACCTCAAATTATCCTTGTGAACTCAACAAATAAACTGTATTGGACCAAGAGCATTATCACAGATAATTGCCCATAATCACCCAGACATAATATAACCCACAAAAAATTGACAATGTTTTTATAATAGATGCTGCCATACCAAATTCTCATAATATCCGAGCCATATTGAATGAAAAGCTTGCAGAAATAGAGAAACCTAGCATAAGAAATCAAAATCTGATAACGGAAGGAAGTATATACCATCCCTGTCATCCTGTCTGTTACTAGAGTTGCAGTTTCAGTAAGCCGACAGAGGATGATACTGCGTCTCAATTCCTTTATTCAATTACCCCCCCAAAAAAAAATATCAATCACTTTGTCCACCAGGATAACTGTTTGCTGAATCCTAAACATAAAAGAATAATACCAGAATACTGACCTGTTCCAAGACCATTTCTATCTGAGCTCCATCTAACATAAAGATGAGAATGTAACAATAATAATTCGTATTAGCAATAATAACAGCTCACATCTATGAAATCATAGAATGACAGAACTAGGAGGGCCCTTTGAGATCACCAATCCAACTTTCTCATTTTTTACACATAAGGAAAGTGATTCCCTTCCCAGAGAGAGAAAGCGATTTGTCTGAAATGATAAAGCAGAGCTGAGACTAAAACCCGGGTCTCCTAACTCCCATTGCAGCATTCTTTTCATGATATGCAATAAGGAAAGAAATCCAGGAGGGGAAAAAATAAAGATGAGGACGACATATGAGGGGATGATGAGGTGACTGGTCTGTCTAGAACAGAGAATTCATGCTGATGAGTTGTGGGACCTAAAGTTGCATAGGGAAGATAGGCCAGGTGTTGGTAGTCCTTAAATGTCAAGCTAGGTAGCACTAACTGAACTTTGAGTGTTTTTCCCAATTTGCATGTGCTCATGCTCTTTGAGCACCAGTAGTTGGGTCAAGAGGAAGTAGAAGTGCTGGTTAGTGTGGCCAAAGGTGGTAAAAAAAAAAATCTTTTTTAAGGCAGCTAAACAGTTTCTATGCATGCTGACTGAAGTCTCAACCTATGAAGCTGCTTATCCTTCTTGGGTCTGTATCCAACTCATGCACATGGGACAGGTCTTAAAAGTTCTTCAATCAGTGTGAACATAGAAGGGGATCACACACAGAGACCACAAACTATAAAGTGGATTTAGCATGAGCTGAATTGGCTTCTTCACCTACTCAAGGAGATTTCTTTTTTTTCCTTTTCTTTTTTAACCCTTATACATTACAGCTCTAGAATCCTAATACTCCAATAGAGTGAAAAAAAAAAGAATTAGAAGGTGAACAGAATTCTAAAATTTAACGTCACCGTGACCGCTACTGAATTAATCAGCCTCCCCATGGAAGGCTCCCTAGAACTCCACACAGTAGAGAATACGTCAGGAGGCTGGCAACAGCAAGGAGCCACCCAGTCATCTGTTGGCCAAATTTGGATATAATCTGTTGGGACAGCCTGTCTGAACTTTGCATGTCAACTATTGTGTTTCTCAAGAGCTGCAAGGAAGATGTGGGCCAGGAGGGCCTTACTTCCCTCCCTCCTTTATCTCAGCTGGTCCCCTCCCAGGCCAACACACACTTGAAGCAAAAAAGTCCACAGCAGCCCAAAGCTTAGGACTCAAGCTGGTATGAGATCCAGAGACCACAATGTTAAGACTCTCATAATAGGAAACCTCAAACATTTTAAAATAACTAGTAAGTAGCAAAGCTGGGATTCCAACCCAGGTCCTTTGAATCTAAATCCAGTATTCCTTTTAGTATACACCAATAACAATTACATTAAAGAAATCAAATCCATAAAACTTTACATGTATGCAGAAAGACACATCAGAATGAGACAAGAGTAAATAAGGCATTATTTTTAGGTAAAAGTACAAATTCTTTTAAAAAAAATATAACTAGTTCTGAACATATGGTTATATTTGGGCTTTATTCAAGACATTTTTTTCCCTTTGAGACTGTTACATTCATAATGCCTGGAATGCAGTAGGCACTCATAAATGCTTATTGATTCACAATGAAAAAAAATTTCAAGATGAAAAAGATAACCTCCCAAAAGCTGGAAAGGCCTAAGACTAAAGAGAAAACAGGGCAACCAAAGGTGCAAAACGTGCTAATAGATCCCAAGAAACTCTTCTAAAAGTATTCATAGAACCACAGATTGTTAGAGTTGGAAGGGATCTGAAAAATAATCTAATCCAACCCCTTCATTTTATCAGATTGTGATTCAAATTCCATCCAGCCGTTGACCTGTGCCATCTGACAGCACCTCCCACTGAATACAGAATACATCCCTATCCCTACTCTCTACCCCAGTTCCTAGAAGAGTCAACCCACTTAGCTTTGGAAAGGGGGAAGAGGAAGACAGGAATCATTGCTTTGTAAAGTACAAACCCAACCAGCACACTATCTCCTATCCCATCCTGCCTTCCATCCCAACAATCTTGCCATCTGCCTACAATGCCCATGATACCCCAGAACAAAACTCCCTTCCCTCACCACCACTCCTGCATAAGTGTAGTCTACCCCCATTAGAATGGAAGCTCCTTCTATAGTCTATGAATGTAGTGGCATATGATTGTGCTGTAAGAAGTGAAGAAAGGGACAGATTTGTTGCTATCCAGAGACTTGTATGAACCTCAGCAGAGCAAAGTGAGAAGATCAATTTGCACAATGATTACAACCCTGTAGTGAAAGACTTAAGAATTATGGTTCAGCATATTATTTCTTTTGTTTTGGGTGCTGTTGTTTTTTTTTCTCTATTTTGAGGTTTCGCATCACTGCTCTGATTCTTTCTCTTGTAACAGGATTAATGCAGAAATAGGATTAATGTTATTATGTGTGTATATATATATGTGTGTGTATATATATATATCTATATGTATACGTATAGAGATATATAGATATAACCTATACCAGATTGCCTGCTGTCTAGGGGAGGGGGGAGGGAGGGGAGGGAGGGAGAAAAATCTGAAATTGTAAAGCATGTATAAACAAAAGTTGAGAACTATCTTTACATGTAATGGAAAAAATAAAATATCTCATTAAAAAAAAAAAAAAAGAATTATGGTTCAGGGCGCACAGCTAAGTGGCACAGTGGATAAAGCACCAGCCCTGGACTCAAGAGGACCTGAGTTCAAATCTGACCTCAGACACTTACACTAGCTGTGTGACCCTGGACAAGTCACTTAACCCTCCTTGCCCTGCAAAAAAAAAAAAAAAAAAAGGGAAAAAAAGAATTATGGTTAATAATAAGAATAACAGCTAACATATATCACTTACTATGTATCAAGCACTGTGCTAAGCACTTTATAATTATTATCTCATTTGATCCTCATAACTACCCTGGGAAGTAGGTACTATAATTATCCCAATTTTACAGGTGAGGAAACTAAAGCAGGCAGAGGTTGAGTGACTTGCCCAGGGTCACAAAGCTAGGAAGTATCTATAATGATCAGCCAGAGGACTAGTGTCAAAGCATGCTACCTAGCCCCTGACAAAAAAAAAAAGATATACTTGAGGAGCTGAATGAGATGTATATTATCAGACATGGCCAACAGTTAACTATCCTTATTTGTTACAAGGGAACGTTTAAAGAAAAAACTGGGAGGGGGAGTAGTGACGGGAATGGGGCTTGTGATAATGATACCAAAAAAAAAAGAAGAAAAGAGGGTCATTAAAGCATGTTTTAAAATTTTTATTGGAATTTCAGAGGGAGACACAAACAAGTAGGACAGCTTTGAAATTAATGTTAAATGTATACTTTAGGGGGCAGCTAGGTGGCGCAGTGGATAAAGCACCAGCCCTGGAGTCAGGAGGACCTGAGTTCAAATCCAGCCTCAAACACTTGACACTAGCTGTGTGACCTTGGGCTAGTCACTTAACCCTCCTTTCCCTGAACCCCCCCCCAAAAAATTTATACTTTAAAAAACCTAGCTGTATGTAACAGAGATTCATGGTTTCATATACAAGCTCTTTTTCTGTTCTTTCATACGAAAATGTTCATATTTGATGTTTGTTAAGTTCAGAATAACAAAAAAAGTTATTTAAAAAAAAGAACTGGGAGCTCTTTTGAGGGCAGAGACTCTCTTTTGTATTTGTATTCTATTTTAATTTTTTTTTTTTGGTGAGGCAATTGGGGTTAAGTGACTTGCCCAGGGTCACACAGCTAGTAAGTGTTAAGTGTCTGAGGTTGGATTTGAACTCAGGTACTCCTGACTCCAGGGCTGGTCCTCTATCCACTACACCATCTAGCTGCCCCATATTTGTATTCTATAGCACAGTGCCTGGCGCATAGTAGGCATTTAATAAATGCTTTTCCGTTAATTCATGAAGAGACTGGGGCCAAATAGGAAAAGTGACTTACTCAAAGTCAGTCAGTCAATAAAGATTCATTAAGTGCCTATTCTGTGCCAGACATTTTGTCTTGCCACACTGGCAAAAAGACAGTCCCCACCCTCAAGGAGCTCACAGTCTAATGGGGGAGACAACATGTAAACTATTATACACAAACAAGCTATATATGGGTTAAAATAGACAGACATCACAAAGGTAGAGAAGAGAAAATGAGATGAGTTGAAGATGAGATTTAGCCCGGGTTCCTTGAGTGTGGTTGAGGAGAAAAAGCACTAGATTTGGGGGCAGCTAGGTGGTGCAGAAATTTATTAGCAGTATGACTCTGGGCAAGTCACTTAACCCTGGGTGCCTACAAAAAGAAAAACTGCTGTCTGTCAAATCAGAGGATTTGGCTTCAAAACCAGGCTGATACTTAACATCTATGTAATGTTATTTTATGGATAAGCAAACAAGCCCAGAGAATTTGTTGGACTAGATTTAGGGTTCTTAACTTTTTTTGTATCATGGACCCCTCCGGCAGTTGGGTGAAGCCTATGGACCCCTTCATAAAATGCCATTTTTAAAAGGATAAAAGAGAATACATAGCATTACAAAGGAATTTCAATGACATTGAAATAAAGATGTATATATTCCATTCAAGTTCACAGACACCTGCCCCCCCATCCCCAAATCTTCCCATAAATCATTTGGCAGATGAGCCCCAGGTTAAGAAACCCTCTAAGATGATAGGCTCAAAGACTTGGAGCTAGGAGGGGCCTTCTAGGTAAGCCCTTCCCAACTCCCTTATACAGATGAGAAACTGAGACAGAAGGAAATAAAGTAACAAGCAGCAGAACCAACCCAGGTTTTCTGACTCCCAATCCTGCCTTTTTTACTAGTACACCAGGATTCTCTCATGGCAACAACTGTGACACTTCTGTCTGGGTGGACAAGACCCATCCCTCCCACTCCACCCCCAAACAACCTGTCCTCCAGATGGAGACTGGTGTAGTGCATAAGAGTGCTGGACTTGGAATCTGGAAGACTTGGGTTCAAATTCTGCCTTAGGCACTTACTAGCTACATGACCGTGGGCAAGTCACAACTTCTTTTCTGATGGGGCTAGATTGGATCTCTAAGATTCCTTCCATCCCTAAACCTACAACCCTATAATCCATGGCACCCAACATGGGCTTTCAGCAGAAGAGATGCAGAGAGCTTTGGCAGGTCTTACCCTGATGTCTTATATTATTTCCCTTGCTTGCTTCCTTTCATCCTAAAGCCTAACTCAGCAGATGAGCACAGACCCAAGTAGCTCAGCAAGGCAAAATAGGAAATGGCAAGTGAGGTAATCAAAACCACTTGCACACTTTGCAGAAGAGCTGAGGGGAGGCAGAAGCAGCCCAGCCGCAGCCCAGCCCAGCCCCAGCCCAGCCCAGCCCCAGCCCAGCCCAGCCCTGCCCTGCCCTGCCCAGGTCATGTAAATTGTTGGACCAAGCCCCTTGAAGGTCTATAGCGAAAATGGTCTCAGGAGTTGGAAGAAATTACCTCTACCCAGGAGACAAAGACCTATCTGTTTGGTTACCTGGACCCTGAGGAAATGAACAAAATGCCAAGTGAATGCTTAACCAAAGCAGCTACATAGCACAGGTCCTCTGGGTGCCCCAGGAATGACACTTGATAAGATGCACTATAAGCTAGAATGATGGGTTAGGAAGGCTTAGCTGTTAATTCCCCTTTCTAAAGGGGGTTAAAGACAGCGAAGTACTTTATCTGAAACAACCCCGGAAAGTATACACTTTACAAGTTGAGGAAACTCACAGAACTTGTCAGCATTGGAGCCAGGCCACTCTGAGCTGAACCCCCTTTCCACTATCCCACATTACTCCCTACTTTTCCAAACCTCACTCTCTCTACTTCCTGAGGCACCTACAATGAGTCTCTTCCCCTAACATTTTCCTTGCCTACAGAATTCATATTGGCAGGCCTGGGCCTACAGTTTGGGGGGCTCAATTTTGGAAAATAAGCATCTTTAGATGAGATGAAAACAATCAGGCTAGCTAAAATTAGCACTAATAGTTCCATGTACAAAGTGGGAAGAGCTAAAAAAAATATGACAATGGGTCTAAGGTGACCTTTGCAAGGCAAGTCTCAAAAAGGTCTGGCTACCAGATAAAGTATCTGGGAAAAGTACGGAAGGCTATGTCATGGATCACCAGGGAAAAGCCTGAATACTCAACCCTGAAGGGAGCCTATATGTGTAGATGCTTAATGTCTGATGAGGCTGATACAACTTTAATGCATACTATAAGGAGATTCATCTGTCTTCAAGTCTTTTACTACCCTCTCTCTGTGGAACTGGCTATAAGCAATGGAAAAGAAAGAAGGTGAAGGAGATGGCGGTCCCATTGACCCTATCCTGGTAAGAGCACATTTGCCATATTTTATCTAGTTACAGGTGCCACATTTTTTTAATCATAAAAGTATTTTATTATTTTCTAGTTACATGTAGAGGTTGTTTTCAACATTTGTTTTTATAAGATTTCTAGTTGCAAATTTTTCTCCTACAGGTGCCACATTTTAAGAAGACCATTGACAAGCTTGAATACACATGGAGGAGGGTGTCCAGGATGGCAAGGGAACACCAAACCAGTGTATATGAGACTCTATTAAAGGAACTGAGGATGTTTGACATGCAGAAGACTGAAGAAGGATACAATTAAGGTGTTTGAAAGCTGTCATGTAGAGGAGGGGCTAGCTTTGTCCTCCTTGGCCTCAGAGGGTAGAACAGAAGAAAATGGGCGAGAGTTACAGAGAGGCACACATCACACCTAATCTAAGGAAAATGGGGGGGGCAGCTAGGTGGCGCAGTGGATAAAGCACTGCCCCTAGATTCAGGAGGATCTGGGTTCAAATGTGACCTCAGACGCTTGACACTTACTGTGTGACCCTGGGCAAGTCACTTAACCCTCACTGCCTGCAAAAAAAAAAAAAAAAAGGAAATGTCCCTATGGTGAGGACTACCCAAGAGTGAAATAAACTGCCTCCGGATTCCGTATGATGTAGATCTTTAAGTAGAGGTTAGATGTTTCCTCTCAAGGATGCCTCTCAGATACCAGTTAGACTAGGTGACTTAGGGTCCCTTCCAACTCTAAGAATCCCAACCTTGGAGAAGAAAGAGGGACTTGGACAAATGCATATTTTAACTGAACCCACAGGGAAGATACTTGCAAATACAACTAATTGTAAGAAGCCTTAGAAATCAGCTGGTCCAACGCCATCATTTTTTTTCCCCATAAGAAATGAAGACCTAGAGAAGGATGGGGAAATGACTTGCCCAAAGTCACATAGCTAATCCAGAGCAATGTCAGAATTTCAAGTCTTTTGACTTCAAATCCAAGGCTCTTGCTACTGCATACCATGCTTGCCCCCCTTCCTCTCCTTCCTCTTCTCTTTCATTAGTATCCCATGCAAATCCACGGTTTTAGTTCCACATCGGAAAGGAGGAGAGAGGAACAAGATCATAGGGACATCCTGTACCCAAACTCTTCGAGAAGTATAGGAAGGAAGTATAACTTCATAGGCAAAGTCTTGGAGAAGAGGAGGGTGGGTGTACTGATAATGGCCAGTCAGCAGAGGGATGTGCCAGCCTCAAATATTTTTTGGCATTTGGAAAATGGGGATAATAATAAGCCCCTACGTCACAGGGTTGTTGTGAGGTAACATATCTAAAGCCCTGTGCACAGCTTAAATCGATGTGTGTGTTAGTTATTATTATTATTCACTATTGTATGAACCGAGGCTTGGAACCACTACCCCTGATAGTCCCAGTCCCTGAGATAAGACAGTGGCCAAGACCTTGCTGCTGCTCCTACTTCCCAGGACATGCCCAGGCATCTTACTTTACTGCAGAGCGCTATTGGGCAGGGGGGGAGTGGAGGGGATGGGAGACAGAAGGCAACTGAGGGAGAAAGAGCAGGACAGCGGCTGGCCTGATGAAAGAGAGGTGCTGATCTCTTCCCGAACTGTCCTCGAGACAAGGTGCAAGGATGCATTCCAGCCGGGCCCCAAGAGCTGCACTGGAGCCCAATGTGGGGATGGGGGTGGGGCAAGGAGTAGAGTAAGGAAGGATTTGACAGAAGAAAAGCAGTTGAACCGTTCGACAGCAGCTGGGGATGGGCTGAGATGGGGGAAGGTGGACTTTCATTTAACAAACATTAAACTGCTTCTGTGGGTAGACACTCTACTAGGCGCTGAGGTTGGGAAGGATACAAAGTTTAGGGAAGACACGTCGCAGCCTTCCTCCGAGATGCACAGTTTCATAGAACCAGCAATGAGCAAGCCACCCCCTCTCCCAGTTCTGTGCTGAGTTGCCACCCAAACCATCCCCCAAACTCCGTGGGGTCAACGAGACTGAGCAGCGTCTCCCAACTGGAAAGCCCTAGGATTACAGGGAGAGAAGAGGAGGGGGATGGTTCTCGCAGAGACGACGGGGAAACCCCCCAACGCTCCTGAGCATGGGTCTAGGTCCAGGCGAGCCCGTACGCTCCCCACCCCGGCTCCCCAACCATCCTAACCCCCCATCCCTAAAACTAGGTTGGCCCAACGTTTCGCGGTGAGAAAAGACAGAACAGCCATGCCCCTGCTTCCAACTCCCCGGCCACTCTAAACTGCGCTCGGATTTGGGGGGAGAGGGGAGCTGGGCTAGAGAGGCCGGGCACTTGTTGCAAACAGTCTCAGAGAGCTGTAGGACGCCCTGACCCGCGCGAGGGGAAAGCGGTGACGACCCCTGCACACGCACTCCCACCGCCAAACATACCGATGCCAACTCCGAGCAAGCCAACCTCTCCCGTGCCCCAGCCTCGGCGGCCCTGGCCCTCGCCTGCTCCCTGTGCTAGGTGTCCAGGCGCCCCTCCGAGCCCTCCTCCTCCTATCCAGGAGCCTCAACTTACCCCGCTGCGCAGGGGGCCCGGGGATCTCCGGCTGCTTCACATCGGGGTTTGCCAATTGGCTCTTCTCCCCTCTCACTGTCCAAATCTCTCTATATCCCGGCCAATCTCCCTCGTCCCTAGAACTGTCAGTGTCTCTGTCTCTATCTGTATCTCTGTCTCTCCTCCTCCTCCTCCTCCTTCTTCCCCCTCCCCCTCTCTGGTCTCTCGGCCCTTTTTTCCGGGTTAATTACGCTTAGCACTAAAGCAAAACGCAACCCCCGGATGTGAGTACAATGCTCGGAGGCCGGCCCCCAAGGGGAGTAGGGAGGGGGGAGAGTAAGGAGGGGGAGGAGAGGGAGAAGTGCGAGGGCCAAGAGGGGCTGGGAGTGGGGTGGGGGTGGAGGGGGAGCGGGTCTGGGTGGGGGAGGGAGGGAAAATAGAGAGAGGAGGTGGAAGGCGAGAGGCGGGGCCCCAGGGCCTGACAGGTCTTGGAGGGACAACCTCTCCCAGGTGGGAGCAGTAGATCCGACCCCTCCCCTCTAGTTTATATTGCAAAGAGAAAAATTTCCCATAGCTAGACCCCAGTGCCTTTTGTCGACTCCACTCCCTGCTTTGCTCCCCAGCTCCCACTGGGATCTAGACAGATAAAGGGGTAATAAGCAGGGAAAGAGTTGGTGCAAGTCCCTGAGAATCGAAAAATGTTAGAGCTGGAAATCAATCCAACCCTTCATTTTACAAAGGAGGAAACTGAGGCCCAGAAATAATAAGTGACTAGTCCAAGGTCACATAGCTTTGCAAGGACTCCCCTTTCTTTCCTGTTTTCTCCTTTCCAATATCCCTGGGAAGATTTGACACTGACTGCAGAGCGCTTGAGAAGACCCGGGTTTGAATATTGTCTCTGCCTTTTACTCTATGTATGTCTCTGAGCAAGTCACTTTGCTAGTTCCCAGTAGGTGACTTGGGTACAAACCACAATAATAAGGGGACCTCAGTTTCCTTCTTTGTAAAATGATCGGGGTAGAGCTGGATTACTTTACTTCCCACTCCAATATTTTTGGATCCTCTATAAAATGAAGGTGTTGGATGACTTTTAAAGTCCCAACTCTCAATCTATAATATGATTCTGTGATATAAACTTTTCTGGGGTTAAAGAATTAAGTTTAGAATTAGAAAGAGCAGGGCAGCTAGGTAGCAGTGGATAGAGCACCAGCCCTGGAGTCAGGAAGGACCTGAGTTCAAATCTTGCCTCAGACACTTAACACTTACTAGCTGTGTGACCCTAGGCAAGTCACTTAACCCCAATTGCCTCACCAAAAAAAAAAAAAAAAGAAGAAGAATTAGAAAGAGCCAGGAAAATGGATAGATGGATAAAGCATTTATTAAGTTTTCATTATGTCCCTAGCCCTATACTAATTAACCTGTGTAATTACTAGCCCTGTGACCCTGGACACGTCACTTCTCTTTATTATTTTCCTCATTGGCAAAATGAGAATAATAATACTTATGCTGCCTACTTTACAGGGTTTTTGTCATGAAATGATTTTGTAAACCTTTATTATTGTGGGTTGTGCCCAAGTCACAACTTGGCAATAGGAAAGTTTATAGGCCTGAGAGAGGTCACCTTTCTTGCTTTCAAGGAACAAATGAATGTACACTGTAAAAAAGGGATTATAGAGCTGGAAAGAACTTTTAGAAATTATTTAGTCTACCTCCCTTATTTGACAGATAAGAAAATTGAGATTCAGAGATTAATCCAAGGTCACACGAATAAGAAATGGTAGAGCCAAGATTTGAACCCAGGTCCCATGACTCCAAATCCAGTGCTTTTCCCACTGTATCACTCCAACCATCACATGTAACTGACAAAGGAAAATATATATTCAAAGAGGGACATTAACAAATGTTCATAAATCACCCTTGCTAAGGAAGAGTGAATATGTCCATTCTGGTTATCCCTGTGTAAATATGACAGTCCAGTGTGTGTATATTTGGGGGAAGAGGGAATTCTCAGTCAACAATAGTCAGTAAACATTAATTAAGCACCTACTATGTGTCAGATACCACTAGGAGTCAAAAACAAAATACACGCCTTGAACACAAGGGGCTCTCAGTCTCAGGAGTCACACAGCTAGTAAGTGTTAAGTGTTTGAGGCAAGATTTGAACTCAGGTCCTCCTGACTCCAGGGCTGGTGCTCTATCCACTGCTACCTAGCTGCCCTGCTCTTTCTAATTCTAAACTTAATTCTTTAACCCCAGAAAAGTTTATATCACAGAATCATATTATAGATTGAGAGTTGGGACTTTAAAAGTCATCCAACACCTTCATTTTATAGAGGATCCAAAAATATTGGAGTGGGAAGTAAAGTAATCCAGCTCTACCCCGATCATTTTACAAAGAAGGAAACTGAGGTCCCCTTATTATTGTGGTTTGTACCCAAGTCACCTACTGGGAACTAGCAAAGTGACTTGCTCAGAGACATACATAGAGTAAAAGGCAGAGACAATATTCAAACCCGGGTCTTCTCAAGCGCTCTGCAGTCAGTGTCAAATCTTCCCAGTCTGTGTGACTTGCTCCCAGAAATCTTCAAGGAGGAGGTAGAATTTCAGAAAAAAATGTTGAATTATAATAACCCATTTATGGAGTGTTTTTACAGTTTGGAGAACACTTCCCTCACAACCACCTTGTGAGGTATATAGTCTAAATATTATTTCCCCATTTTACATATCAGAAAACTCGAGCAAAGAGAGAGGAAGTCTAGAGTTAGTCACATGGTTAGTGAACACCAGAATCAGCTGGGACCCATATCCTATGCTCTTTCCACTGCATCTCTAAAAAAAAAAAAAAGCATATGTTTTATTTGCAAAGAATAGTAAGAATAGTTTGCATTTCTATTGGCCTCTAATGTTTCCCAAGCCCTTTTATCACAATAAGTTGGTACAAGCAAATAGCTTAAGTATTATCATCCCCATTTCTTTTTTTTTTTTAATTTGCATTTTATTTTAGTTTCCTTTTTTTTTTTTTGGAAGGGCAATGAGGGTTATGTGACTTGCCCAGGGTCACACAGCTATAGTTAAGTGTCAAGTGTCTGAGGCCAAATTTGAACTCAGGTCCTTCTGAATCCAGGGCCAGTGCTTTATCCACTGCGCCACCTAGCTGCCCCCATCATCCCCATTTCTTGCAGATGAGGAAGCTGAAGCTTAAGGAACCTGCCCAGGGCCTCCCAAATTGGAATTAGGCCTGGAACTCAGCTCTCTCCAAATTCTGTGTCTAGGACTCCTTCAACTACACCCTACTACTGACAAAAGCAATTTACTAAGAACTGACAGATCCTTACCTATTCTCCATTCCCAGACTTTGTCAGATAGCTTCTGATTATCTTGTAGATCTCCCCAAATTCTCCCCTCCAGAGATTCCCAAGATTTCTTTATGTACTTTTGTTTGTTATATAAAACAACTTACCTTGTGAAACTGTGAGAAACTTACTCTTCCCAAGGGCAGTGTCATAGCTCTCTTTTTTCTGTAACTCCATATAAACCCTGTCCCCAGTCCCCATCTTTGGGTATTCCTAGCATGTGCTTTGTGATACTCCAAGTTATAATTCCTCTGCCCCGATTAAAGACCATAATTCTGTTATATTAATTGTTTCATTAATTTTCAGGTTGACACTACAGATAAACAGAGTGCTATGATCATGGGGGAAATAGAGGAGAACCTAAATCCCTAAACAAATACACCAAAGAAAAAAGACTCTAAGGAAGGAAATCAGAGTTCCTCAGAGGCTATGTGTAATTTTTCTACATCACTCCTAACCACAAAGGGCTGGAGTCAGGAAAATAGAATTATGTAGGGTATCCCAAAAGTCTTAGTATTTATAGATCTGATCATGTCACTGGCTCCCTGTTAACTCTGGGATAAAAAAACAAAAATTCTCAGCCTGACATTAAAAACCTTCCACAAACTGGCTCTCACCTACCTTTTCAGTTTTATTTATGACTCCTCCCAGCACTCACCATTATAGTCAAACTGACCTATGAGCTTTCCCCCAAACATGATATTTCACTTCCTATCTCAGCACCTTTACATAGGTGGTCCTAGAAACAGATAAGGAAATTGAGGTCCAGAGATAATTAACCCAAGGTTGCACAAGTAATAAATAGTAAAGCCAAGATTTGAACCTAGGCCCCATGACTCCAAATCCAACTAACAAAGGAAACTGTACAGGAAAATATACATTCAAAAAGAGACATTAATAAATGTTCATACGGGGCAGCTAGATGGCGCAGTGGATAGAGCACTGGCCCTGGAGTCAGGAGTACCTGAGTTCAAATCCAGCCTCAGACACTTAACACTTACTAGCTGTGTGACCCTGGGCAAGTCACAACCCCAATTGCCTCACAAAAAAAAAAAAAATTAATGTTCATAAGTCATCATTGGTAAAGAGGAGTGAATGTGGACTGTCTGGTTATACCAGTGAAATATGACGGTGTAGTGTGTGCTCGTCTCAATAATAGTCAATAAGCATTAATTAAGCACCTACTATGTGCCTAGAGTGCATTACCCCCTCTCTACCTCTTAGAGTTGGACAATAATAATATATATTTTTAAAAATAGCCCCTGTTCTCAAGGACCTCACAATAGAATGTGATGGGGCAGGGGTGGAGGGGGGGGAGTCAAGGAGACAACACACAACCATTTACAAACAAGATATGTAGGATAAATTGGAGATAATCTCAGAGGGAAGGCATTACTAGAATTTAGGGGGACTATGGAAGGCTTCTTGCAGAAAGTGTGATGTTATTTGAAATTTGAAGGAAGCCAGGAGATGGGGAGGGAGAGTAAGAAAATTCCTGGCAGGTGGCGTGTTTTATGAGAGGAACAGTAACAAGGTCTGTGTCACTGGATCATAGATTATGTGGAGGGAGGTACAATGTAAGAAGGCTGGAAAGGGCAAGTTATGATGGGTTTTAAAAGCCAAACAGAGGAACAGTCAACTGGTATCTCATCCTGTGGCTAGCAGACTCCTACATCTTTCTCTTCTAATCCCTGTGAGTCAGTTTTCTCCCTGAGCCAATGCCTCCTTATCTCCACTGCCTCCTCTGCCCTCCACTTGCAGTGTACCTTCTACGGAACTGGTTCTACTTTCCTTCATTCTAAAGCTCTTCCTTTTCTTTTTTTTTTTTTCTAGTGAAGCAATTGGGGTTAAGTGACTTGCCCAGGGTCACACAGCTAGTAAGTGTTAAGTGTCTGAGGCTGGATTTGAACTCAGGTACTGCTGACTCCAGGGCCAGTGCTCTATCCACTGCGCCACCTAGCCGCCCCTCTTCCTTTTCTTTTAAAAATGATTATTTTAATCAATAAAAATCTTCCTTCTCTCATACTCTTTCCATTATTTCCAACTGCTGAGTTAGTATTATATCTTGGTGGAGTAAGTGCTGGATTTGGGAATAGGAAATATTTGAATCCTGCCTCAGACATTTAAAATCAGTGTAGGCTTTATTTCTCCTAATTCGCATTCATTCTCTCTCTCTCTCTCTCCCCCTCCCTCTCTCCCCCTCCCTCTCTCCCCCTCCCTCTCTCCCCCTCCCTCTCTCCCCCTCCCTCTCTCCCCCTCCCTCCCTCCCCCTCCCTCCCTCCTCCTCCCTCCCTCCTCCTCCCTCCCTCCTCCTCCCTCCCTCCTCCTCCCTCCCTCCTCTCTCCCTCCTCCTCTCTCCCTCCTTCTCTCTCGGCTTCTCTATCCTTTCCCTTTTCCCTCCTTTTTCTCTCCTCCTGTTTGTCCTCTCCCCTTCCCTCTCTCCCTCCTTCTCCCTCTTCTCTCTCCCTCTTTCTCCCCTTTTTCTTCTCTCTCTCATTTATTTCATCGGTGTCCACAGTTTCTATCACATCTATGCAGATGGCTCTCAAGTCTATATACCCAACCTTTATTTCTCCTCTGTTCTCCAGACCAATATCTCCAACTACCTGTTGGACATTCCCACCGAGATGTTCCATAAGTATTTCAAACTCAGTGTGTTCAAAGCAGAATTCCTTACCTTTCTCCCTCAATCTTTTCTCTTAATTTCCCTATTTCTGTAGGACACCACTACTCTTTCAGTTACATGGGAGAATTGAGAAGCCATGCTCAACTTTTGTGCTCTTACTTATTCCTCCATATTCAGTTTCCCGGTCTTCTTGATTCTACCTCTACAACATCTCTTCCATCTGATCCCTTTTCTATATTCACATTACAATGACCCTAGTATAGACTTTCCTCACCTTTCCTCTGGTCTATTGTAATTACCTCCTAATTGGTTCCAGTCTTGTCTCCTTTCCAATCCATCTTCCATACAACTGTCAAATTAATGTTCGTAAAGCACAGGTCTTGCCTTGTCACTCCCATGTTCAAGAAGATTTCAAAGGCTCCCCATTGCCCTTGAGATAAAGTCCAGACCCTTCTGTTTGTCATTTAAAGTCTTTTGCCATCTGGATCTAGCCTATATTTACAGGTTAATGACACATTACCTGCTCTCTACAATTCTACAATCCAGCCAAACTACTACTTGCTTTTGTCCTGTAGCAGACAGCCAATCTCTGGCCTTCATGCCTTTGCACAGGTTGTCCTCCATGCCAGAAATGCTTTTCCTCCCAACTTCCCATCCCCTTCAAGAGGCCTTTTCTGATTCCCCCAATTGTTAGTGCCCCCTCCATTATCCTGTATTTCCTTTGATCTTCAATGCCTTCTTTCATTCATATGTTTTGCATTTACTTCTTTTTTTTTAACATCTACCCCTCTCCTTGATAGTGAATTCCTTGACAGTGGGGACTGTTTCACTCTTCTATTTTTATCCAGAGTACCTAGAACTGTGTCTGGGACATAATAGGTAATGTTTATTGTTTGATTAATGTGATCCTGGGCAAGTCACTTAACTTCAATGATATTCAATTTCCTCATCTATAAAATAGGAAAAATAATAATTCCTACCCCACAAAGCTGTTTAAATGAGATAATGTAAGTAAAGTGTTTTGTAAATTTTAAAGCTCTATATAAATGTTAGTTATTACTGTTAACATCATCATCATCATTATTGTAGTCCTCATTGAAACCTGGCTGCCTCCAGAAGACCCTACATTTTTTAGCCACCTTCTCCACTGATGAACTGGAACAGAAAGAAGAGTGGACCTGCCCTTTGCTCCTCACATTCACAATCAGACCTTCCTTCTGCTGACTCAGTAGTCACTCCTCCACTGTGATTCATGTAATTGACCAATGCCACCTGGTACTAATTCCTATTACTGTCCTCTGGTCTCCAGGTCACCCCCCTTTTCTCAAGGAGTACAATATTTGGCTTATTGGCTTCTTTTCCACCCTAAACCATGCATCATACTTGGAGACTTTAATACACATACATACTGATGACCCCTCAACTACCCTGGCCTTGAAGTTCAACCTTCTGAGCTTCTGTGACCTCTATTTTCACCTCTACCTCAGCAACTCACAGGACTGGTCATACCTTAATATCTTACCACCACCCAAAACTGTACTAGTTTCATAACCCTGAATCCCAAAATCCCCTCCCTTCTATTTCTGTCTTCACCTAGAACCCATTCTTCATCCTCTATTTGACCTTCTGCACTCCCCCCCCCCTCATCCTCCACTCCTGTTCTAGCTATAGGAAAGTTGACTAATTCAACTATGTATTCTCTAGATATACTTTTGAATCCCTATTCCCTTTTTTTTCTATCAACACTCATGACCTTCCAGCCCACATCCTGGTTGCCCCCTTCTCTGCTGTGAACTCTCACAAAACCATATCAACTGTTCACTGCAGATTTGTGTTACTTAACCTCAGTTGGGTTCTCACTTCAATCCTTTTTTTCTTCCCTGATTGATTTTACATCAAATTCCCCACACAGGTTGTTCCAAACCTTGTCTTCTCACACCCCTTACACCTTACCCCGCTTCCTATTGCACTGAAAAAACAGACTATCCTCTGTGGGCTCCCAATTTGCATCTCTTTCATGGTTCTATGTTTTGCTTTACTTTAGTGTGAAGCATAAAATCACTCCGTGTCATTCCTAATTTTCTCCTCCTTTGCTCTAATCCTCATAGAAGCGGCCCTTCTCTTAACTAAGATTAGCTCCTTTGCTTGTGCCCTTGATCACATCACCTCCCATATTCTCCAGAAGCTTGTCCTTTCAATTATTTCCTTTTTCTAATCTTCAATTCCTCCTTGTCTACTGATTCCTTCCCTTTAGCCTACAAACATGCCCACATCTCCCTCATCCTTAAAGAAAACTTTTAGCTGAGCCTAAAGCTGCCATCCTCCAACTCTTCCCCTTTTCCTTGCAAATCTGGATGTCAAATACAATTATTGCCTCTACTTACTTACTTGTCAGCCTCCTGAAATATGACTTCCTATTCCACTCCTTTCTCTTCAGTGTGTTACCAACTGTTTAATGGGGGAAATGCTAGGTGGAACAGTGCTTAGAGGACTAACTTGAAGGGCCTGGAGTTGGAAAGATCAGAGTTCAAATGTGACCTCAGAAACTTACCTAGCTGTGTGACCCTGAAAAAGCCATTTAACCACTGTTTGCCTCAGTTTTCTCATCTTTAAAATGGGAATAATAATAGCACCTACCTCCCAGGATTATTGAGAGGATCAAATGAGATGATAATTGTAAAGTTCTTAGCATAGTGCCTAGCACAAATTAAGTGCTATATAAATTGTCATGGGGTGCAGAGCACCCCAGAATTTCTCTGGGGCACACCAAGGAATCTTCTCCTTGAGAAACTAAACCAGAGGACAGATAATGCCTAGAGGAACCAAATCGGACTGAGCTAGTTTGGGATTCCTACCCTTCATTCTGGTCTCCCTTACCCTGGGGAGATAAGTTTGGGTGTGGCTGCGTCCTTTGTGTCCTGAAGAGGGATCCTTAGCCACCCTTCACCCAATTCCTCTAGTCACTACTAGTGGGGGATGGTCCTCCACTCCTCACCCAATTCCCCCAGCTACCACCAGTGGGGGATGGTCCACCTTCATTAAAGGAACTTTCCACAGGCAGATGGTCCACCCCCATCAGGCCTCTATAAAAGTACCTTCCAGTCTCCTGTTCGAGGAGATTTGGTACCTCTGAGCCATGTGCTTTGTGCCAAATCTCCCCATGAAAAGTCTAAGGATTTCTTTCATGGTTTCCCTCCCCCCACCCTTCCCTTCCCTTGTTCCTAAATAAACTATCACCTTGTTCTAACTAAGTTTTGTGTGCAAGAGGGTGTAATTCTTTAAAGAGGAATTCCCAAGAACCCCAACCCCAACCCGTACCCCATTTTCCCCCCATATCAAAATGTTAGCTATCATTATTAATATACTTTTTAAAAAGTGCTCATCCTACTTTATCTCTCTACACCTTTTAAGAGGCAACCACCCCCTCCTTTTAGATATTTTCTCCTCCCCCAGCTTTCCTAACAATACTCTCTCCTAGTTCTCCTACCAGTCTGACTACTCCTTTGTTAAATCAATTATCATTGCTATGTAGATTACTCCAGAGCCTATATAATATATTCAGCCCTAATCTCTCTCCTGAGTTTCAGTCTCCCACCTGGACATGCCATAAGCACCTCAAATTTAACAAGATCAAAATGGAACTTAGTATCTTCCCTCTTAAACCAATCTCTCCCCTACTTCCCCATTTCTACTAGAGGTGGGGAAAGGCATTACCATTGTAATTGTAATCACCCAGGCTCACAACCTCACTCCCAAATCCACCTCTTTCCCCAACCTCACCCCTAAATCCAGTAAAATGCCAAATCTTGTTCAATTCTACTTCCACAACATCATGACCTCTCACCTGGACTATTGAATCAGTTTTCTAATTGATCTCCCTGTCTCTGGTTTCTCTCCTCTGTAATCCATCCCCCTCATAGCTGGCAAAATAACTTTCCCCCTAAATCTGACTCCTCCTAATTTAAAAATCTTCAGTGGTTTCCCATTTTCTATAGTACCTACCTCCAAAGGGAGGGCCAGGCCCTCCCCCCCAACCCTAGGTCAGCTATAAGATGAAAATTTGTAGTGTCACCTCAAGGGTTAAAAGATCAGTTAAACTGGAGAGTGAGATGATGGGATGGGTACAAGCCTTCCTGAAATAGCAGATCATGGGGCTTATCTTTAACACAACCACACTGACCCTCATTCCCCCATTCCTATCCCTTTAGGGGTAAACTCCCCACTTCTGAGTCTGATTGGCCCCTTTGGGGGTTCTAAGAACCCATAGCCGGGAGGAAAGGCAGTGAGCTCTTGAACTCATGACACTATCACTCCAAAAAGCATCCAAATAAGGCCATAGGACAATGCCTGGAGCAGCAAAACCCACAGAAGAATGTGCTGAAATCATCTTCTAACCAAGAATGGCTGGCTTGGAAGGTCAGAAAGAGGGAGCTGCTGTGCTGAGACAGGAGTGGAGCCCAACCCCACAGTCACCCTGACACAGATCCAGTCCCAGGAAGGCCTCACCAGAGAAGGAGACCCCCAGAGCCTCTGAATCAGCTGTAGCGCCAGTGTTGTCTGGAACCGAGCTCACAGTCTGGTGAGAGGGCTGAGTCCTGGGCAGGGGGGAGACTACAGGGGTCTATGCTGGTGCTAAGGCAGAACTTGGGTTTTTCACCCCTGCTGGGAGCCAGGAGATAGACTTGAGTAGCAGTGGCCCAGGTGGGGGAGGGGCACAGGCTCCTTGGAGCTGACAACCATAACACACAAAGCTGGTTGATTAGCAAGCAAATAGGTCTGGAGTCATCTACAGACCAAGGAACAGGACAGTCTAGTGAAGAACCTGATCCTCCTTAAATAATACCACCTGGGACTTCTGAAGCTTGGGATACTGCAGCCTGGAAATAATGCCCCACTTTAAGGAGCTAAAAGCCAAGTAAAAGAAAGGCAAGATGAACAGACAGAGAAAGGTGAGGACCATAGAAAGTTTCTTCAGTGACAAGGAAGACCGAGGTGCACCCTCAGAGGAAGATGTCAATGTCAGGGCTCCTATATCTAAAGCTTCTAAGAACCCATAGCCATTAGGAGAAATTCTCCCTCTCCTAGGTCCCATGGAACCTGGAAGGCACAGAGGGGTGAGTAAAATCCCTATTTCCCTCCTTTGTCACTTTGGATGGCACGCAGTGAGTCAAACAGGATGAGCAGGCATGAATGGACTCTCTCTCAGGATTGCAGATCTCATTACATGATCTTTACCCCAAACCTACCCCTTTTCCAAACTTCCCTGTTTCTGTTGAAGGCACCAAGACCTTTCCAGCCACCCATAGTTTCACAACTACCTCTGCCTCCTCACTTTCCCTTGTCCTATATTGACAGATCCAATCAGCTGCCAAATTCCATACCTCCAGATCTCTCATCTGCCTGTGCCCTTCTCTCTACTCCCACAACATCACCCTAATCCAGACTTTCATCACCTCTTACCTGGACTACTGTCATGGCCTTCCAATTAGTCTCCCTGCCTCAAGGCTCTCCCTTTTTCCAATCCATCCTCCACACAGCTGTCAAACTGATTTTCCTAAAGCATTGGTCTGACCATGTCTCTCTCTCTCTCTCTCTCTCTCTCACACACACACACACATACACACACACACACACACACACACACACACACACACACACACACACACACTCACACCAACCACACTCAAGAAACTTCACTGGTTGCCTATTGACTCTAGGATGAAGAATATTTTCATTTCATCTCATCAATTCAATTTCTACTTTATGTAAATTTTATAATGTAATATTTGCAAAATACTTTACAAATATTTTCTCACAACCCTGGGAGGTAAGTACTATTATCCCCATTTTATAGATGAGGAAATTGAGGCAGACAGAAGTTAAGTAACTTGCCCAGGGTCATACAACTAAGTACCTGAGACTCTGAATTAAGTCTTTCTGCTTCTAGGTCTAAAGCTACATAATATTAGTACAATAGTACTTGCATATAATTTGTTTATAAGCAAATAATAAGTTTATGATTTACAAATAACTAAATATGATATATAATGGGAATGCATGCTCTTTTTTTTACTGATGGGGTATGCAATCAAAAAAGTTTAGAAACTACTGGTATATAAAATAAAATTCAAATTCTTTAGTCTGACATTTAAAGCCATCTATAATCTAGCTCCCACTTACCTTTCCAGACTTAATTTGTACTACTCCCTTTCCTAAACTCCCTATTCTTGCCAAAATAGCCTAACCACCAGTTCCTTGAATTTGAATTTCACTTTTTTATCCCCATGCCTTGGCATAGACTTTTCCTCGTGCCTTAACAGTTGTGGTAAAAATTATTTGTGGTAAAAAATTATTGGAGTTTTAGCTGACTCATTTGGGAGGGGCCACACCTGGCCCACCCTGAGGTCAGAAGGAGAACTCTCCATAGTCAGTTTTTGAAGGACCTCCCCTTTTGGGGGAGAAAGATTGAACACTCCCTGAGGGGAGGCTGAGGTGCTTCCAGAACTCGTGCTCGCTCTCATGCTCGCTCTCGTGCTTGCTCTCTCCTGCCTTTCTGGTGGTGGGAGCTACTGCAGACATCCCAAGTGTGGTGAGTGAACATAAATTCCTTTGAATTAGCTTAATTGGAAACGATCTGGGGATTGCATAGACTTAGTTTGGAGTTAAGAGAATTTATCTGTATTTCTTTTCCCTGCTTCCTTATCTTTGATTTTTATTAATTTCACCTTTGTTGTTTAATTAATTCCCAAGTAATAAAATCTGATCCTTTTGTGGAAAAGAAGCTGTAAGGCTCCTTTCTTATTGGCCTGGGAGAAATATCTAAAAGGGCAGTTCAGAGGGGAGGGAGCTTTGAACCTAAAGGTCCCTCGTTATTTCCAGGACCCCAATATTTTGGCGAGTCACCCAATTAACGCTCCATATAATAAGTTTTGGCCCCCACACAGTCCTTAGCTGCCATTAAAGTTCAGCTCAGATCTTACTTCTTTCAGGGTTTGCCTCAGTTTCCTCAACTGAAAAACAGAGGTAATAATAGCACCTCCTTCCTAGAGTTGTTGTGAGAATAAAATGAGATATTTGTACAGCATTTAGCACAGTGGTTGGCACATAGCAGATACTTAAAAAAAAACATGGAGAGAAGAGAAGAGAGGTGCAATCATTTTGGATGAGACTCAAATCCAGGTTTAGGAAGACCTTTCAAGGGAGACAGAATTTGCATTGAGCCTTAAAAGATGCTCAGGATAATGGTCTGTGAAGAGGAATGGGAAGAGCATCAGACAGGTAGAGGAAAGGGAAAAGCACAACCATCCTTGGCTGTAAATTGTGGAAACGGTTACTAGGGAACTATTGAATGCAAGAATGAGAAAATTCCTCCTCCCCTTGACCCAGCAAATTGCCAAAGGATCGTGTCAGGCAAAGTTCACTACGCTGACTTTTTCTCCCCTTTCCTGGCTTTTGGTCACTTTTCTGTGACCAAGGTGACAGAAGCATCACTTTGGTGGTAGTTTAGCATATACCCCAACACGATCCCTTTCCCCTCCCTCAGCAACCAACTCCAGACAACCTGAAATATTGTCAGTGTTTCTTGTAGCACATTTCAGTGCTACAAATAAATAGCCAGCTTCTGGTGGTCTGGAAAAGGTAATTCAAGGGACTGAGAGCTCTCCGGAACTTAAAAATAGAGAGCTACTATTTTCCACGTAAGGAAGAAAAGTAGAGTTTTGCGTATCTCAGGATTCAGTAGTAAGAATTAGGAAAGTTGAGAACATAGAACAGAAGATGTCAGAGCTCAAAAGGACCTTAAAATATAGAAGTTTGATAATATTTCTATAGGTCTTTGAAGTTTGTAAAGGGGTTTTTTTTTGCATATTATCTCACTCAATCCTTATAATAACCTGTGAGGCAAATAGTTCAAATGTTATTATCTCTATTTTATAGATTAGAAAATTGGAGTCAGAGAAGTCCTTGCCCATGTAAGTGTACAATGTGGTATTTGGATCTAGGTCTCTCCTGACTTCAAGTCTAGACTAATTTCTACCATGTTCTCTTTACTTAGAAATTATTATAACTGAGAAGACCTTAGAATATTGGGTCCAGGGGCAACTAGGTGGTGCAGTGGATAGAGCACCAGCCCTGGATTCAGGAGGACCTGAGTTCAAGTCTGACTTCAGACACCTGACACTTATTAGCTGTGTGACCCTGGGCAAGTCACTTAACCTTAATTGCCTCACCACCAATAACAAAAAAGAATATTGGGTTCAAAATGACAGTAGCCTTAGCATATAAAACATGCAGCTTTTCCCTAATAAAAGTTGCATTCCCAACATATTTAGGGAATGGATTCAAATATATAAAAACTAATAGCCTTTTCCAAATTCATAAAGATATAAATAGGCAGATTTCAAAGGAAGAAATTCAAGCTATATAGGTATATGAAAAAATGCTCCAAATCTCTAATAATTTTTTTAAAATGTAGATCTCTGAGGTTCCACTTCACCCTCATCAAATTGATAAAGCTGACCAAAAAAAAAGATGAAAAATGTGGGAGGGACTGTGGGAAAATAAGTACATTAATGCAGTGTTGGTAGAGTTCTTAACTGGTCTATCCATTTTGAAAAGCAATATGGGGGGCAGCTAAATGGTGTAGTGAATAGAGCACCAGCCCTGGATTCAGGAGAATCTGAGTTCGAATCCAACCTCAGACACTTGACACTTACTAGCTGTGTGACCCTGGGCAAGTCACTTAACCCTCATTGCCCAGCACAAAAACAAAACAAAACAGAAAAACAATTTGGAACTATGCCTGAAAGACTTCTAATTTGTGAAGACCCTTTAACCCAGCAATACCCCAAAAGTTATATTGTATGCCAAAGGCCTATACATTAAAGAAATCAAAGAAAGGAAAAAGACCCATATGCGCAAAAATATTTATAGCAGCTCTTTTTGCAGTGGCAAAGAATTAGGAATTAAGGGGGTATCCATCAATTGGAAAATGGTTGAACAAATTATGATGCATAAATGTAATGGAATACTATTGTGCAATAAGAAATAGAAGAACCCAAAGAAGACTTATGTAAACTGATACAGAATGAAATGGGTAGAACCAGGAAAACAGCTTATATGGTAACAACAACACTGTAAAGATAAATAACTTTGAAAGGCAAAAACTCTGATCAACAAAATGACTCACCTTGATTCCAGGAGACCCATAATGAAACATGATACCCACATCCTGAGAGAGGAGACATGAACTCACAGTGTAGATTGATACATATATTTTTTTAGACTTGGCCAATGCGTGATTCCGTTTTGCTTCACTATGTATATTTGACAAGAGTTTCTCTTTTTCTTTTCTGCACACCCTCCTCTCTTCATCAAAGGAAGGGAGATGGGTGATAGAGAAAAAATTTTTAAATATAATTAAATTTAATTTAAAAAGAAAAAAATAGTATTTTGGTCCTCTTCAAGAACAACCGAGGACAACAACCAACCATTTTACTAGCTGTGTGATTTTGGATAAGTCATTTAACCTCTTCAGGTCTTGTTTTTCTCAGGGTGAATTAGATAACCTTCAAGGCCTTTTCCAGGACTACACTTATGATCCTATGAGTATAAGTTATGGAATATTAATTCCTGAATGGATCTTAGAGAACATCTCTTCCAATCCCCTCAATCTAGAGATGAGGAAACTATATCTTAGAAAGAGAAAGAGACTCTTCCAAGGCTGCACAGATAGTATCTCTAGCTCAAGTTTTCTGGCTCCTAATCCTTCTAATGAAACTATCCTGTGAAGCGCAAGACTTCTTTCTCACGTCCCAAGAACTTGAACAATTACAATGTACCCCATCTTCCTCAAAGCCATTTATTTAGATAACTTCTACCATATTTTTTCTTTTTTTTTTGGTGTGGCAATGAGGGTTAAGTGACTTGCCCAGGATCACACAGCTAGTAAGTGTCAAGTGCCTGAGGCCAGATTTGAACTCAGGTCCTCCTGAATCCAGGGCCAGTGCTCTATCTACTGTGCCACCTAGCTGACCACCCACCTTTTATTTCAAAGAGCTCTTACCATCTTCAACTACCCTACTTCCTCAACCCTTTCACATGGTAGGCCATGGCCATAGTCTGCTATTCCTAGGAAAGATGTAATGAAGGATTGGTTGGTCAGGCATGACTCAGTTCACACACGCTTCCTTTTTCTGTTGGGATCTCTTCCATGATCTTTTAGCCAATTCCAGTCAGGTCTAATAGCATATATCCTCCTGGCACTGGAAGGGAGGGGCAGAACCTGATGAGCAACTTGAATTCTGAGTACCAGTGAAACTCATTATGAGTCACTAGACAGGTAATTTGCTCAGGAATCCCTCCTTCATCACTCCTATTTTTTTTATGACGACTGCACAAGACTGTCAAACTATATTAAAATGAAGTTTAGCATTAGTCTGGAGAATTTAACCAATCTACCTTAGTATTAAGGGTGGGGATTACCAGGTATTCTCATGGAATCAATCACCTCCACTCCAATTAGTGTGGGCCCATAAAGTCCAGACTTCAGTGAATCAAAAGTGTGAACCAAATGCAATTCACAGAATCCAATCCTGACTTTCACCATCATTCAGAAAAGATCTAGGAAGATTCTTCTTCCTACAATGGAAGACCGTAGAAATCATTTCAGGGGCAGCTAGGTGGCACAGTGGATAGAGCATCCTGGATTCAGGAGAACCTGAGTTCAAATCCAGCCTCAGACTCTTACTAGCTGTGTGGCCCTGGGCAAGTCACTTAACCCCAATTGCCTCACCAAAAAAAAAAAGAAAGAAAAAGAAATCATCTCAAAGAAATACTGGATAATGACATCATCAAAGAATTTAATAGCCCTTATGGTATGACCCATAGTGGTGCTACCAAAGAAGAATGGAAAGTAATGAATGTGAGTTAACTACCATACTTTGAAAAAAAGAACCAAAATGTACTAAAGTACACCATGCACAAATTCAGGTGGCTACTTTAGTTATTTTAATAGATTGACAAGGTCAGGCGATCACTACCTTTATATTAGAAACTAAAAAACAACAAGCTAAATGCTTGCTTGGTAATAAATGTTGTGGCTTTAATCATATAGTTAGTTTGAGGGAACAGAATCAGCAATAATTCCAGATTTATCTGGAGGTCAAACTTCGAAAAACATAGTCCTCACCTTGAATGGGCCTCTGGATATAGATTCTCTGTACTTACTTCTGGGTCCCTCAGGGACCTTTGGGATCATCTAGTAAGTCCATTAGGTCTTAACCTTTTTTTGTCTTGTGAACCTCTTTGGCAATCTGGTGAAGCCTCCAGACTGCCTTCTCAGAAAAATGTTTTTAAATGAATAAAGTAAAATACATAGAATTATGAAAGAAATGAATTATATTGAACTACAGTCATCAAAATATTACAAAAGGGGCAGCTAGGTGGCGCAGTGGATAGAGCACCGGCCCTGGAGTCAGGAGTACGTGAGTTCAAATCTGGCCTCAGACACTTAACACTTACTAGCTGTGTGACCCTGGGCAAGTCACTTAACCCCAATTGCCTCACTAAAAAAACAAAACCAAACCATATTACAAAAAATAAGTTCAAAGACCTGAGGTTAAGAACCCCTGAACTAATCCAATCCTCTCACTCTCAGGAAACAGAGGCCTAGGACTGGGAGGTAATTTGTCCAAAGTCCCACAGCAAGTAAATGGGAAGTCTAATATTACAACCAAGTCTTCTAATAGATGGATGCTCTTAATTGCCTTTCCCTACGTCTGGACTAGATTAGAAACAAGAAACGAAGGGGGAAGGGTCTGGAAGCAGTGAGAAATAGGCAATGACAACGGAACTGATAATTAGCCATCTGACATTGAGAACCAAGGAGAGGGACGGCTAGGTGGCACAGTGGATAAAGCACCGGCCTTGGATTCAGGAGTACCTGAGTTCAAATCTAGCCTCAGACACTTGACACTTACTAGCTGTGTGACCCTGGGCAAGTCACTTAGCCCCCATTGCCCAGCAAAAAAAAAAAAAAAAAGAGAACCAAGGAGAAACTCTAGAGTAGATGCAGAAATATATTACTGGAAAGCAAAATCCTGGAGATTTCTAATGATGTCCCTGACTCACCCAGAGGTGTGCATTTCCTGATTTAAGAAGGCAAGGAAGTAGGTAATGCATTTAAGAAAGATTTCCATTCAAAATGGCTAAATTTGAAAACAAAACAAAACAACTTTGGTGTTGCAGCTCTGTAGAAAATCTCCTTCTCTGCAATACCTCAGTCAGTGCTTGACCATGCTGGGTAAATGAGACAGTGCTCTATACCCATCCTAAATCCCTAGCTCCATGAGACAGAATAGCTTTGTCTATAGTTACCAATTTTCTTTAGATTGTTTTCACAGTCCTGGTCATATCTAAGTGTTAGTTTTTAAAGTTCTGATATGGAAAGCAGGATTCCATTTCTTTCTCTCTTTCTTTCTTTCTTTCTTTTTTTGTAGGGCAGTGAGGGTTAAATGACTTGCCCAGGGTCACATAGCTAGTAAGTGTCACGTGTCTGAGGCTGGATTTGAACTCAGGTCCTCCTGAATGTAAAGCTGGTGCTTTATCCACTGTGCCCCAGGATTCCATTTCAATCACCTCATTTGATTTTTACCCAACTCTTCCCCAAATCCCAGTTCTTCTGCCACTGAGACTGTAGTTGGACCCCAAGAAATCCAAAAGATCCAACCCCCCCTTCCCCCCCTACCCCCCAGAAATCCTTAAAACTTTTCCAAGGAAAAAGCACCTCAGGAATAAGGTGTGGCGGAATGTGAGAGATGATAAGCAATATTAAGCAAGATCTGCAAGATGATATGCAGGATATGGATGGATGCTGCATAGCCTACTGATATGCCATTATTCAAAGATCCCCTCACAGTTATCTTGCCCTTCCCTCTCCTTTGTTTTTGTAAAGATACAAAAGACCTGGTCTTCCCTTACTCCAGTGGGACAGTCACCATAGTGATTTGTCCCCAGCCATATTCCTCTCTCCTAATAAATCTTTTTATTTTACAAGATTCATGATGAGACTCCAATTCTTTGGGTGGGCTAACCCCCCCCCCAATCAAGGTCACAAGCCCCCCCCCACATTTACCAATTTTCTTTAGACTGTTTTCACAGCCCTTGTCATATCTACCTGCTAGTTTTAAGTTCTGATATGGAAAGCAGGATTCCATTTCAACCACCACATTTGATTTTTACCCAAGGCTTCCCCAATCCCAGTTCCTCTGCCACTGGGACAGTTTTTAAGAGTGCTGCCTTCAAAAAAGAAAAAAAGTGCTGGAAGCAGCTCAGAGCGACTCTTCAGAGATGGTTAAATTTTCAGTGAGCACTTACACCTCTGAAATTGGCAAACGCTACAAATAAGAACTTTATTTATTGTTTTGCTGATTGCCTAGATTTAAGAAAGTGATGGAAAAGCATAAATGATACAGATTAAACTTAAATGTGTAAGATGCTTTTTCTGAGAGTCAATTGGTATAAAACTATTCCTCTTGCTGGGAATTCTCTGCTTGCTCCAGTCTACCTACCTACCAAAACATCGATCCATCCTTCAAGGTCCAGCTCAGGCGGCCACCTCATCTATGAAGTGCTGCAACTTGGCAAATGCTCCATTTCTCCAACTCATTTAATTACCCCTTCCTAATTTTCTCATAATAGTTATTACAGTAATCTCTTTACCATTCATTTTCATACTCTATCATATCTACCTTGAATTTCCCCCCAAAGGAAATTAGTCTTCTATTTCTTTTGTATCCCTTTCAATGGACCAACTCCAGGGTTTGACCAAGAGAAAGAATAGGCTTTGAATTCAGTAGAATTGAAAGGACCTTCATGAATCTCCCAAGTTTTCACGAATCTAACAGAAAACAAACAGCTTTTATTGCTTCAAACAATACATGCTTCATTAGCCTTTCCTTCATTCTCCTTTATAAGAGCCCTGCATTCTATTTTCAAGAATTCAGCCCTCCCCCACAAACCTCAAAGAATCTTTTTTATAAAGGCTGCAATAGTTTTGTTGTTTATCTTTTAAAATGGAACCATCAAGAAGTCTTATGGGATTTTCAGGAACAGAAAACATAGAACTTCTTTAGATAACATCTCCTATTACTAGGAGCCACTCTCCTGTCCTGCCCCTAGACACAAGCACAGAACCAGAGTGTGTCCTCTTAACCCCCATACAGAAGGAGAGGTGCTACTCCTGAAGTCATTCCCCAAAAGTTCAGTGGGTAGTGTGACAACAGCTCCAACCAGCTCTTCTCCTCTGACATAAGTGGAAAGTTGGGGAGGCACTGAGCATAAGGCATCCTTTCCTTAAATTCTCCCCTACTAGACCTAATGGCACTGTATCTTTCTCTTAACCTTTGACATGTATTTTTCCCTCATATTATTTTCACTCAGTCAGTCAATAAACATTAAACACTTATTAAATGCTGAGAGCAGTATTTCAAACATAGACTTTGCTCTCAGGTATTTTACAATTTAATAAGGGGAGATAAGACATGTATACAGATGACCATAATAGCAATTTGTGGTAAGTGTATGAGCACAAAGGGCCATGGGATCAAATGAGGGAAAGAGATCACTTCAAATTTTACCAGGGATGTAGAAAATCCAGCCGAAGGTGAGGTTGGTCTATTGGATTGGAGCTTGGACCAGATGGATGGCCTTCAAGTGTCCTCCAAACTCTTAAGATGTTGTAATTGTATTGAGTCTTGTAACTCAGAGAGAGTTCTGGTGCTCTGGCCAAATTCAGTGAAGCTGCAGTGGAGTGGGGGAGGATATAGGAAATATAATCTTCGGTCAAATGCATTTCAGCTGGGTAACATCCGGGCCGACATGGAGGGCAGAAAAGACATAGTCAAGAGGCTGGGCCTTGGGGCAAGAGAAGGATGAAATACTCATGGTGAAAGGCAGGCTGTTGGGAGAAGGGTGAGACATCTGTTACACCTCCCAGATGCCGGCACTTTGAAGCAAAGTCCTCATTACCCCACCCTAGGAAGGCTTTACTTCTGCCTCACCATGGGCTTGGCGCACTAAACCATATGCCTCAATATTAAAGATGGAACAAAGATATTGTACCACTCTAAGCAATGTTGGGGGGGACTTGTGACCTAGAGGAGGAAGGGGTTCTCACCCAAAGAATTGGAGTCTCATGGGGCAGCTAGGTGGTGCAATGGATAGAGCACCGGCCCTGGAGTCAGGAGTACCTGGGTTCAAATCCGGCCTCAGACACTTAACACTTACTAGCTGTGGGACCCTGGGTAAGTCACTTAACCCCAATTGCCTCACTAAAAAAAAAAAAAGAATTGGAGTCTCATTATGAATCTTGTAAAATAAAAAGATTTATTAGGAAAGAGGAATAAAGGCCTGGGGACAGATCACCATGGTGACTATAAGAGAAGTAAGAGAAAGAGAAGACCTGGTCTTTTGTATTTTTACAAAACAAAGAGGAGGGAAGGGCAAGATTACTGGGAGGGGATCTTTGAATAATGGGGTATCCATAGGCTATGCAGCATCCATCCATATCCTGCATATCATCTTGCAGACCTTGCTACAGTTTATCATTATACCAGGGCCACACCTTATTCCTGAGGTGCTTTTCCCTCTGAAAAGTTTTCTGGATTCCTGCGGGGGTGGGATCTTTAGGTTTCTTGGGGTCCCATTGCATTCTCACAACATCAAGACACTCCTCTATTTAAAAAAAAAGTTCATCTTTGCCTCATAGCCTATCAAATAAAGGATAAACTGCTAATCCTGACTTTGAAAGATCCCTGCCCCCCAGAAGTTGGGCCGAGTCTGTTTCTCCACATGACCTATAATCCAGCCAAATTGGCCTGCTTCCTATCCCCCATTCTTTATCTGCCTTCTCCCATCTATGACCTCCACCTAACCCCAAACTCTGTTGAAGTTCCTCTTTCCATTCTTCCTTCCTTAGATCAACTCAGATGGATACCACCCCTTCTGGGAACCGTTCCCTGACTTCTTCACTTTTCATATAACCCTCACCTACTTGTCTTCTATGGCCTCATCACCCTCTCCTTTGTAGTTCGGTCATTTAGGTACATCTCCTTTTCTCTTGTTAACTAGTTATCTCCTTGTGAGCAAAGTCCTTGTGAGCACATCAATTTTTGTCCTCCTGATTCTTAGAGCATTGTAGGTGCCTAATAAATTCAGTTGAAGAAATCTAATATGAAGAACCTTGGGGGCAGCTAGGTAGTGCAGTGGATAAAGCACCAGCCCTGGATTCAGGAGGACCTGAGTTCAAATCTGATCTCAGACACTTGATACTTACTAGCAGTGTGACCCTGGGCAAGTCACTTAACTCTCATTGCCCCGCCAAAAAAAAAAAAAAAAAGAAGAACCTTGATTAACCAGAAGGCTACATTTTTACTCCTTCCTTTTATCTCCCTCCACACCCTAATTTATCAAATGAAATAACATATATGAAGTGCTTTGTAAACCATTAAGTGCTGTATAAATTCCAGCTGGTTATCATTATCATCATTAGTAGTATGACTATTACTGCCTCCTTGCCTTCTCCAGCTCCCTCATCATGTCTCTCTCCCTCTACCTATTCTCCATCTTTCCTCTAGCAGTGGAATTGGAAGGGCAAAAGAAAAAGTGAAACCGCAGACTGCAGCAATAGAAAGAGATGAAAAAGCACTTTTGGTGGAGTTAGGAGCTCGGAGAGGCATAAGGGGGGCAGAGGAGGTGTGTGGGTGGGTGCAGTTTTGGGCAAAATGCCCATAACTGTATGTACTCAGCTGTCTTGTCAACCTTTAAAACAGAAGCTTCCTGGAGAGCAGAGGCCAAAGATAGTTATATATTGTGTCTAGTCCCCAAATTGATATTGACTAAAATAATAATCAAAGATATCCTTCCTTGGGGGTCTCTGAATCTCTCCTGGGCTCATAAAAAAATATTGATAAGGCTCAAGGCTTCTTTTTCCTTTTTCCCTTCTCCATCCACCCCTCCCTCCAGCACATTAACCCTCCGGGCCTCCTCCCCATCTCATTATCCCCCCCCCCCTGCCCCCAACCACGGAAATAATTTTAAAACAAGTCTCCTGGGGCCTCTCTGTGGGTGTGGGAAAGCAGAGAGAGTGAGAGACCTTGGGAATTGCCCTGGATCTATTCCACCCTGTCCCCAATTTAGCTGACACCTCTGCTCTCAGCCAGTGCCCTTCCTTTTCTTGAAACCCAGAGGACATCACTATTCCCTCCCACCAAGTTACACAGGGCAGAAATCAAGCTTAAAATTCAGTTGTCACTCTAGGGTCTCCACTTACCCCCTGGCCCTGACTCCCCAGGGACAGGAGCTCTTGGAGAAAGGGTTTTAGTTAGATCTCCTTTCCCTCAGTGTCATTGATTGATGGCAAGTTCCTGCTTTAAAGAAACTGATAAAGTTCAGGGAAGGTTCCTTTTTTTTCTCTCCCCCACCTTTTCCCCAACTCATCCATGTGATTCTCACTAGTCCTCTGAGGACTCCTGATCTTCTTTTCTGAAAATCTCACAGGGTCCATTTCTTCAGGAAATGATTGGCTAATGTCTGAGGCCTGTTCAGTGAAATTTTACTGGAGAGGAGAGGAGAGGAGAGAGGAGAGGAGAAGAAAAAAAAAGGTAGAAGGAAAAGGACAGGGAAAAAAAAAAAGAAAAATACCACATATCTAAGAGTTTCCTGTGGTTTAGGACATTTTTAGAACAAGGCGTCTTCACTCTTTTTTTCCCCTTTCTCTTCCTTTTCAGGCTGAAGATAACACTCAAAGACTTTGAATGATGTGGCCAGTCCACTTCCTTACTCTGCCTCTACACCCATACTGTCAACCCCTTTTTGGATCACAAGTCTAGGGAAGGAGAGGCAGTTAAATTGTTGTTGACCGGCCATGCCAGTGCTATTTTCCCCATTTTGCAAAGAAGGAAATTGAGGCTGGGGGGAGGTAAGGTGACTTGCCCATGGGCAAGACTCAAACTTTATTGCTTTTTTCATTGATATGTAGGACATAAATGCTTAGGGAGCTAGAGACAGCCTGAAAACAGAGGTTATACAGGACTTTCTAGCCCTCTGGTCCTCAGGGAAGGGAACCACTTCAGGAATGACCATTTTTGTCCTTTAATGAGATCAAATGAGATAATAATTGTAAAATGCATAGTACAGTGTCTTGTACTTAATAAAATGCTTCCTCTCCTCCCTCCCTCCTTCCTGTCTCCTTCCCTGCTTCTTTCCTTTCCTTCCTTCCTTCTCTCCCTCCCTTCCTCTTTCCTTTCCTCCCTCCCTCCCCCCTTCCTTCCTTCCTTCTTCCCTCCCTCCCTCCAAATCCTAGGGCTTTGTGTGGGAGTTTTACATTAACAGGACTCCGAATGATTACGGGACTCAAGACTTGGTCCTCCAGGGTTCTTTCCAGCTGTGGGATTCTGTGATCCAACAAAAGGTCAAACTCTTTAACCCCACAGTGACAGCCACCCACCATCCAATCTGATTCCAGTATCACTCTTAGCATTATCTCACACTACTCCCCCTCATATACTGCTCCTGCCAGACTGGACTACTCACTGTTCTCTGAACTTGTACCAACCTTTTCCGCTTCTGTGGGGTTTGTTCATGCCAGACCATGTAAATAGAATGAGTTCTCCATCCACCATCACCCCCATTTCTGTCTCTTAAAATTTTAGCTCTCCTTCAAAGGTTGGCTCCAAAGCTACTTTCACGAAGCCTTCCCTGCCCCTAGTCCATCCCTAATCTAATATATTCCCTCTCCTATTTACTTATATTCTATTTTGTACTATAATATTTTTGTATATATTTTATCTCCCTGAGTAAGCTATCAGTTGGACATGCAGGCCAGGGACCTAGCCATTCATTCATTTTTGTATTCCTTGTTGTACCTAACATGATACATTGCAAATTGAAGGCCTATTGTAAATGTTTTTTCAACACACTTGTAGTATCGTGAGCAGCTCTGGCCACATTTCAAGAAAGGCATTGACAAACTGGAACACATCTAGAGAAGAGGGGCCAGGACGATGAGGGGCCTGGAAATCTATTATCAGAAGACCAGATGAATACTACAAGGACATTTAAACTAGAGGAATGTTCACTGAGTAAAGATGTGATAGCTGTCTTTAAATATCTGAAGGGCTGTCACTTGGAAGCAAGATACTTACTAGCTATGTGATCCTGGGCAAGTCACTTAACTTCTATTTGCCTCAGTTTCCTCAATTGTAAGATGGGGATAAGAATAGCCCCAACCTTGAAGGGTTTTGAGGATCAAATGAGATAATATTTGTAAAATGTTTAGCGTAGTGCCTGCCCACATAGTAGGCACTATACAATGCTATATAAATGCTTCTTCCCTCCACCCATTTGCTTGGCTCCAGAGGAAAGATCTAGCACAAATGTGTAGAAATTACAAGGAGATAGGTTAGCCCAATATAAAGCATCAATCAAGGCTGCCTCAAGAGGTAGTGAGCCCTTTGTCAATTGAGGTCCTTAGGCAGAGAATGGATGTTGAAGAAAGTATTCCTTTTTCAGGTCTGGATTGTACTAGGTGGCTTCTAAGGTTCCTTCCTGCCCTGAACTTCTATGAATTGATTGAGTTGAATGGAAAGTTGTAATGCAGAACAAGGTATTCTGAGTAAACCTAATACCATAGCTTTAGTAGCACTGAAACCATGGCCTCTAGAAGGGGTGTTTCTTGGGGGCCAGTTGACTGGACCAAGTTACCTGCCCCTCACCCCCACCTCAGCTCCATCTCCCTGGCAAGAACAAGTGTGTTCTTCTCTCACCACACCCAAGAGCCAGGGGAACTCTCTTTTTTTTTTTTTTTAAGTGAGGCAATTGGGGTTAAGTGACTTGCCCAGGGTCACACAGCTAGTTAAGTGTTAAGTGTCTGAGGTCGGATTTGAACTCAGGTCCTCCTGACTCCAGGGCCAGTGCTCTATCCACTGCCCAACCTAGCTGCCCAGGGGAACTCTCTTTTAATGAAAGGTACCAGAGCTGAGCCAGCATGAGATCTCAGGGCCCCACCTCCTGCTCCAGTTGAAGGTTCCCAGAAATAACAAAAGGAGGTATTTTCTGTTTGTTTTGTTTTTTAGCAGCAATAAGAAAAGGGATAAGAAAACTCCATTTCTTTGGCCTATTGAAATTTCTGAGTCTATTGCTAAACCAAGGCAGGGCATGTTACACAGAAAGCACTGAATGCTGGGCTACTTTGTGAATGTCTCTTGTATTACTAAGAGACATCCAGTATGGCATACTGAATGAAGGACATCATAGTCCCCCTATCTTCTGCCTTAATCAGGACACACCTCCAGCTCTGCGCTTGTTTCTAGTGCCACATTTTAGGAAGGACATCGATAAATCAGAGTGTATCCAAAAGAGAACAACCAGGATAAAGAGCAGACTAATGAAGTTCAGTTGAAGGAACTAGGTATGTTCAGTCTGGAGAAAACAAGATTTACTTATGGAAGCATATAGGTTTATAGCTTTGTAGTATAGTGACCATGTAGGCCAGATCTCCTGTTTTACAGATGAGGAAACTGAGGCCCAGAGAGGTTAGTGATTTGCCAAAGGTTGTGCAGATACTGTCAGAGGCAGAATTTTAATCCAGGACCTCTGACTCCAAATTTAGTGTTCTTTCCACTGTATAACTCTGCTAAACTTGGGGCAGGAGACATGGTTTTGAATGACAACTCTGCTATTTACCAACTCGGATTTTGAGCAAGTTTTTTTTCACCTCTCTAAAAGTCCTTTTGCTGGTATGGCTGCTCTGGAATTTGTTTTGAAGAATTGTTTTATAGTTGTTTGGAGATGAATTTGGGAGAGTTCAGGCAAGTTTCTGTCCTTCCTACTCCACCATGTTGGCTCTTCCTTCTCCAATCTCCTTGCTGTCCAAGGAACTCTCAAAAGTCTTCTCCAGTGCCACAATTCAAAAGCGAAGATTGGCACTGAACTTTCCTTATAGTTCAACTCTCACAGCCATACATGGCTACTGGAAAAACCATGATGTAGGTATTCTATCAAACAATAGAAGCTGGGGAACAGCTAGATGGTACAGTGGATAAAGCACTCGCCCTGGATTCAGGAGGACCTGAGTTCAAATCTGACCTCAGACACTTGACACTTACTAGCTGTGTGACCCTGGGCAAGTCACTTAACCCTCATTGCCTCGCCAAAAAGAAACAAAAAAAAGAATAGAAGCCAAAGTAACCATGAGTTGGATAGTCTATCATGACAACAATAGAAGCAGCCTGTCATAGCAGAGAGAGAACTGTTCTGAGTTTGAGGAACACCAAGGTTTAAATCCTGCATCTGACATATATTGGCCATGGTCAAATCACTTAATCACTCTGGTTATAAATTTTACATACTTGTTTTAGTTTAGTTTAGTCAGTTATAATCTTAATTATTTTAAATTTTAACCCTACCCCTCTGTTCCTCTGACAGACTTGTCCCAAAGAGACTTTTCTTTCTTTTTTTCTTTTTCTTTTTTTTTTCCAGGACAATGAGGGTTAAGTGACTTACCCAGGGTCACACAGCTAGTCAAGTGTCAAGTGTCTGAAGCCAGATTTGAACTCAGGTCCTCCTGAATACAGGGAGGATGCTTTATGCACTGCACCACCTAGCTGCCCCCTTGCTTTGACTCTTAATAGCTCTAGTAGGATGAACTTTACTTTTCCATGCCCCAGATTTTTTTAATCTATAAAATGGGGTAATAATGGGGATAACAGATGGATGGTTTGAGTGCTGCACAGGTTCATATGGACTGTGAAAATACCTTGGGAGGAGCAGCTAGGTGGCACAGTGAATAGAGTACCGGCCCTGGAGTCAGGAGGACCTGAATTCAAATCCAGCCTCAGACATTTAATACTTACTAGCTGTGTGACCTTGGGCAAGTCACTTAACCCCAATTGCCTCACACACACACACACACACACACACACACACACACACACACACACACACACACACACACACACACAAAACCTTGGGAGCCTCCAGAACATTGGCTATATCTTCAATAAATCAATTAATTAAAAATATTTACTAAGTACCTACTATGTTCCAGGAACTGTGCTGGAACTGTGCTGAGCACTAGAGATGCAAAAAGAGGCAAAAGACAATCTCTGCCCTAAAGGAGCTTGCAAACTACTGAGGGAGACAGCACACAAACAAGCAGGCATAAAGCTAGCCATGTACAGGGTGAATAGGAAATAACTAACAGAGGGGAGACGCTAGAATTAAGAGTTCATCCTCTAGATTTATTGGAGGACATGATTAAAAATTAAACACCATGAAAAGGCATAGAAAGCTGACATTCTGTGCCATTAGCTAAATTGTCCACATTGAAGAAAACATGGGGAAAATGAAATCTTGAAGTTTTAGCACGAATACTCATTGCCAGCAGGACTTGAGGACCACCTGAACTAGCATCAGGTCTTCCTGGTGGCACCATATAGAGAGGAGGGTCCAGGGTGGCATCTTCAAACAACATAAATGGGACAATAAGCATCAGCTGGTGGCAGAGGACCAAGCTGGGCCACAACAGTGTATGAAAAGGGAAGGGAAATAATGTGAAAGTAAACAGCAGACTAAATCATTTATGATGAATGGGAGCACAGCTGCTCATTTCACTTCAGGTGAGGGTGGGGATGTTTCCCCAAGCCAAAGCTCGCTGTGTAGCTGTGGGCTGCTCCACAGCCCAATGGCTCCAGAAAATAAACATGGTGTTATTGTTGGAGTCAAGGTCATTGAGCTCAGAGAGTCAGAAACCACAGGATGTTACAGCTGGAAGAAATCTTTGCACATAGAACATGGAATGACAGATAGAAGGGACCTCATTTTCTTTCATCCATTCATCAACCATTGAGCCCCTCCCAAGTACAAAGCACCGTGCTAAGGTCCCTTTACAAAGACATTGTTCCAACCTTTGAGCTTACATCCAAGTAGGAGAAAGAAGATAAAGACATAAATAGCCAGAGAAGGGCCTGGAATGTGAGAAGTACAGAAGCTGGCTGTGAACAACTTGGAGAGTTCCAAAGAAGGAGTGAGAATTTCTGACTGGGGGTTCAGGTGTTAGAGGGAGGAGTGTGTGCTCTGCATGCTGCCAAACCATTCTGGGAGGTTTGGTGACTCTGACTCTGGAAGTCCATGATGATGCATAATGGAAAACCTTGCTCTCCACTTCAGAGCATAGGCAATTTGGTTAGATAACTACGTGGTGAAGAAACAGGACTCTTGATTGGCTGCTCAGCTGGAAGTAGGAGTACATACCAAAGTTTCCCTTGGCAAAGGAAGCCTAAGGAAGACTTCAGGGAAGAGGAGGTGGCTGTGTAACCATAGACAAGATTATATTTTTCAAAAAAGTGCTGATCTGCATTGATAAAGGGCATTCCTCACGAGAAGCTCCCTAGACAACTAAAATCACAGGTCCATGCAAAGCATAAATAAATAAAATTAGTATGGCCATGTTATTCTTTTACTAAAACAAACAAACAAAAACCCCCAGAAACCCCTAAATCCCCCAACTTCAATATCTCTCTATTGTTTACTGAATAAACTATAAATACCTGATCCTGATATGCAAAGTCACCTACAATTTATCCCCACTACTTGTCTAGGTTTACACTTCTTATTTGTGCAATAGACAGTCCAGACAAGATGGACTCCTTGTTCTCTACTCCACTAGTCAAAGGATGAGGTTAGAGTCTATGCCAGATCTATATTTGCATGCTTTTTTTCAATATACCAATGAACCTGTAATTTCAGCAATGTGAGTACTGCCTCCAGTTGTCCCATCTATACACCTTCTCATGCTGCACAAACCTTGTCTGCATCCTCCTATGAATCCTCCAAACGGGAGGTTCATCCAGCATGCTAGAGTTCCTCCTTTAGGTGACTCTCTTGATATTACCTGGTTACCAATAGAACACACTGGTTTTCCACTGGGAGCTCCCCTCTGCTGTGGTGCTAGTCCTTACATTAACCTTAATGAAGTAAGAGTTTTTACACTTATAAACAGAAGTGGATTGGTTGGGGTTGGCCTTTGCCCAAGCAATGATCCATCCAAAAACCAATTTGAGACCCACAGTGTTGACACAGAAGGATGGGGGCGGAGGTGTGACAGGAACACAGGTGAGGTTGAACACGACTGACTGACTGACTGACTGACTGACTAACTGAAACTCATACCTGGAGAGCATCTGAGCAGGAAAAGCAACAAAAACAAGGCTTGTATACTTTCAAACCAGCTTATACTTGGTGGCAATTAGTGAGAATGTTTGGATAAAGTACAGGATCAGGGTAGAGCTTATAGAAATGGCACAGGTATAACAATCAAGGGGCTTCTTGGTATTTTCTTGTATATGTATATGGTCAGCTGCCGCTCCCCTAAGAGAGATGACCCTGAGCACAAAGGTGTGTGTGTGTGTGTGTGTGTGTTCTCTGGATTGTGAATATCATTGGGTTACTCCAGAATCTAGACTGGGGGGTTCTTAAACTTTGTTTTATATTTTGTTATGTACTTATTTTAGCATATATATTTTATGTATTTTATTATATATTCTTTTTTCATTTTTATTTTATTTTTATGATATATTCTTAATCTTTGCTTTATATTTGTCAGTATGTTGAAGTTTATAGTCTCCTCAGAATAATGTTTTAAAATTCATTAACACATAGAATTATAAAGGAAATTAATTATATTGAAATAAAGATCAATTATTTCTCTATCTATCTATCCATCTATCTATCTCTATCCAGCCTTCTCTGAAAGACCACTGGTCGAACTCAGTATTTGACAAAAACTGCTGGGAAAACTGGAAGATAGTATGGCAGAAATTAGGCATAGACCAACATCTTACACCTTATACTAAAATAAGGTCAAAATGGATACACAATTTAGACATAAGAGGTGATACCATAGGCAAATTAGGAGAGAAAGGAATAGTCTACCTATCAGATCTTTGGAAAGGAAAACAGTTTTTGACCAAACAAGAGATAGAGTATATTATAAAATGCAAAGTGGATGATTTTGATTACATTAAATTAAAACATTTTTGTACAAACAGAAGCAATGCATCCAAAATTAGAAGGGAGGCAGAAAGCTGGGAAACAATTTTTGAGGCCAGTACTTCTGATAAAAGCCTCATCTCTAAAATATATAGGGAACTAAATCAAATTTATAAGAATCCAAGTCATTCCCCAATTGAGAAATGGTCAAAGGATATGAACAGGCAGTTTTCTGATGAAGAAACCAAAGCTATCTATTCCCATATGAAAAAATGCTCTAAATCTCTAATGATTAGAGAGATGCAAATTAAAACAACTCTGAGGTACCACCTGATACCTATCAGATTGGCTAAAATGACAAAAAAGGAAAATAATAAATGTTGGAGAAGCTGTGGGAAAATTGGAACACTGATCTATTGTTGGTGGAGCTGTGAACTGATCCAACCATTCTGGAGAGCAATTTGGAATTATGCCCAAAGGGCAATAAAGCTGTACATACCCTTTGTCCCAGCAATACCACTTTTGGGTCTTTTTCCCAAAGAGATCATGGAAGGGGGAAAGGGACCCACATGTACAAAAATATTTATAGCTGCTCTTTACGTGGTGGCAAAGAATTGGAAGTTGAGGGGGTGCCCATCAATTGGGGAATGGCTGGACAAGTTGTGGTATATGAATACAATGGAATACTATTGTGCTATAAGAAACGATGAGCAGGAGGAGTTCAGAGAAACCTGGAGGGTCTTTCGTGGGCTCATGATGAGTGAGATGAGCAGAACTAGAAGAACATTGTACACAGTAACATCAACATTGGGTGTTGATCTACTGTGATGGACTATATTCTTCTCACCAATGCAATGGCACAGAAGAGTTCCAGGGAACTCGTGATGGAAGAGGATCTCCAAATCCAGAAAAAAAAAAAAAAAGAACTGCAGAGTATAGATGGTAAATGAACCATACTATTTCTTTTGTTTTTGATACTGTTGGTTTTTTTTTTCTATTTTGAGGTTTTCCATCATTGCTCTGATTTTTTTCTCTTATAACATGACTAATGCAGAAATAGGATTAATGTTATTATGTGTGTATATATATATATATATATATATATATATATATATATATATATATATATATATATATAAAACCTATATCAGATTACCTGCTGTCTAGGGGAGGGGGGAGGGAGGGGAGGGGAGGGAGAAACATCTGAAATTGTAAAGCTTGTATAAACAAAGGTTGAGAACTATCTTTACATGTAATGGAAAAAAAATAAAATATTTTATTAATTAAAAAAATAAAGAAAACATGTAATTGGAAAAAAAAAAAAGAAAGACCACTGGTTATAGTAAACCCACTACCTCCTTAGGTACTGTGAGAAAATAATGGGTTTGGGGATGCCCAGAGGGCCCCCCACACACACACCAAGGAATAATATTAAGATTTATTGGATTGACTTTGCTGATTAACTCACTTAAAATTAACTTAATTAAAACCACACCTACCTGAGAGCCTGGCCCTCAGAGGGTGTGTTCTCTGAACTCTGACCTCAGTATGTTCTGCTCATGGACCACCCTCAAGTCCAGTAAACCAATAGATTTGAATGATGCTAGCCAATTAGCTTTGAGCAGTGTGGAAGAGCAGCCAACCTGGAGGAAACTTACACACACACACACACACACACACACACACACACACAAGCGTGCACATGCAGGCTCTTAGACACACTTGTGGTAGAGGACTTGGAAAAAGAAGGAAGCCAGACTGAGCTCTATCTCTCCTCTAGGCTAGATAGGCCTTCTTAACTTTCTGAGCCATGTGTTCTCTCTTTACTAATATTTGGTATGCTTTAATAAATGCTTAATGCCCAAAACTGGTGCTAAAGCATCTAATTTAAAAGTATCAATATATTAGAAACCCCAGCTAATTTTCCCTAAACTTGGAACAGAAATAAAGTTACCATATATAATTTTTTTTTTTTTTGGTGCGGCAATGAGGGTTAAGTGACTTGTGTGAGAATTGGAGCTCCACCACCCTGCTGAGAAAGACATTGCAGGGAAGCTCTTCTCTGAAGAGAAAGCATGAGGTGAACTTTCTGGGGTTTTGAAGGTTAGATTGAAGTCCAGAAGTTGTGTCTACCACCTGTGGGTCATGTCAATCAGTGCTACCAGCTGATTAGCTTGGAGCTGTGTGTGAGGACAGCCCTGCTTCCTGTTTCACAGGGGGCTTCTGGGAAAAGTGGCTAAGGATTGGTCCTTTCGTTCAGGAAACGGCTGTTGGCAGAAGGAACACTCTCTTTCTCTTAGATAGCTAGATAAAGTCTGTTTTTCCTCTCTTTTTCTCTCTTTGCTAACCCCTATTATACTTTAATAAATGCTTAATGCCCAAAGACTGATGCTAAAGCTTCTAATTTAAGGTGACCACACATTAGACTTTTTTAGACATCACAGCTAGAATTTTAGGCTTTATACTTGCCCGGGGTCACACAGCTAGTAAGTGTCAAGTGTCTGAGTCTGGATTTGAACTCAAGTCCTCCTGAATCCAGGGCCAGTGCTTTATCCACTGTGCCACCTAGCTGCCCCTGACCATATATGATTTTAAACGCCACAGTACTCCTTCTGATCATTATTAGGAAGGGTTTCCTTACATTGAATTTAAATATTCCTCTCTGCAACATATCATTGCAGAGTCAGGTCTTGGAGGTAGGAAGGTCCCAGGGAAGCTCACATGAGGATGCAGCAGATGGCCTTGGCCTCTTCAAAATTGACAAAAAAGGGGCCGCTAGGTGGCGCAGTGGATAGAGCACCAGCCCTGGAGTCAGGAGTACCTGAGTTCAAATCCGGCCTCACACACTTAACACTTACTAGCTGTGTGACCCTGGGCAAGTCACTTAACCCCAATTGCCTCACCAAAAAAAAAAATTGACAAAAAGGAAAATGACAAATGCTGAAGGGGGTGTGGGAAAATAGGTACATTACTATACTGTTGGTGGAGTTGTGAAGTAATCCAGCCAATCTAACACAGTGCCTAACTCAATAAATGTTTAATGATTAATTAATTGATTCTGGAAAGCAATTTAGAACCATGCCCAAAAAAATATTAAACTGTAATACCCACCTGTCCCAGTTTTACCACAATTACATCTATATTCCCTAAAAGATCAAAGTAGAAAAGGATTCATCTGAACAAAACAACAACAAGATTTATAATTCTTTTTGCAATGCTAAACTAAGAGGATACCCATCAATTGGAGAATGGCTAAGTTATGATATATGAATGTAATAGAATACTACCATGTCATAGAAATGATGAAGACTCATATGAACCTTGACTGCCAACCCAAGTTGGCAGTTAATTCTGCCTAATCTGATCTTATAGCAATTTGTGCATTGCCTATGCAGTTATCACATTGCAATCTGTGTCATTTATTTATACATCTTATCACCTCAACTTGATTGTAAGCTCCTTGAAGGAAGGCAAATCTTAATTATTTGTCTATCTCCCCCAGCACCTAGCACAGAGTATTGCCCATAGTCAGCACCTATGTTTGTTGGATGAAGGAATAAACTTGACTCAGATCTGAGAGTGTGCTGCTAAGGCTCTACTTTTCTTGGTCTGGCAGAAGAGGGAACAAACCAAGAAAGAGTCTGTCACCTCACAACTCAAACTAGAGACATCCATATTAGGCCACACTCGAATTACTCCTTACTGAGCTCTGTGAACATAAACTCTTTCTCTTCTTGTTCTGCTATTGTTAGGCAAGAGTCACCAGGAACATCCTTTCTTCTTCACACCCTAGTCTAACAATACCCATGAGTCAAATGGTCTGACTATCATCACATAACCCAAAAATATAAGTTAAAAAAATACTTTTTTAGTGCTCTGTATTGATCTCACCCCAAGAAGTTCTCTAAGATTTGGAATTCGTTCCAGTCTTAGATGTTTGCTCTTCTGCTAATAGCAGGATCATTGAGGGTGGGGGAGAAGGAATTATCAGTTCACACCCTTAGCAGGTACCAATATTAGCAATAAAAACAGAGTAGGCTTTCAGAAATGGCTAAGAAAAAGAGTTCTTATGTTTCTAAGAATTTGAGAATTTAGTCCAGAATTTCTGGGGAGGGTGGAATAGTTGATAATGTACCAGACTTAGAATAAAGCACATATGAGCCTAAATGTGGAGTTTGATACTTACTGGCTGTGTGATCCTGGGAAAGTCACTTCTCTTGTATCTGCCTCAGTTTCCTCATCTGTAAAATGGGAATAATGATAGCCCCTATCTCCCAGGATTGTTGTGAAGATCAAGTGCATAAAGTGTTTAGCATCGTGCCTTGCTCATAGGAGGTGCTTGTTTCTTTTTTCCCTTCCTTCCCCTAGTAAATGTCATTTCTACAATGTAGCGCTCAGAACCGAACACAATATGCCAGATGACTCTCGATGAGGTCAGAGTACAGTAGGATGATTTCCTTTCTAATCCCTAATGGGATTGTGACTACTCTTCCCTCTTTCCCTCTCTCAAGGTCAGGAGTATTTCATTTCTACCTCTCCATGAGGGTTCTCCAGTACCTTTAGGGGGTTGGAAGGGTGTCTAGTGGTTTCCATTGACTCAAGCCCCACTGATTGTGTTCCCTTCATTTTAAAAGTCCAAGTACTCTAGACCATTTAACCACTTGACAGTCAGATTAGTTTTTGGTTTGTTGTTTTTTTGTGAGGCAATTGGGATTAAGTGACTTGCCCAGGGTCACACAGCTAGTAAGTGTCAAGTGTCTGAGGCCAGATTTGAACTCAGATCCTCCTGAATCCAAGGCCAGTGCTCTATCTACTGTGCCACCTAGCTGCCCCCAGATTAGTTTTTACAAAGAAATATTTACTTCAAAGACATAGCAAGACCAAACACAAAACATTCTCCAAGACCTTGGGGACATAATCTCTCCTTCACTCCCTTGGTCTCTTGAGAGGGAAAGGAGATTAGGTTCACAGTTTAGCTCAGTTCCTATATAGCATCAGTCCCAGCAAGTCCCAAGTCCCAACCCTGCCCGCTACAGCAACCCTGAGCTTGTGGCCCCAGAACCCTGACTTCTCAGGAATTCTCTTTGGGGTGGGTAGCAACATTTGGCCTGGAAACCAGGCTCCCAGATCACCATGGCTCAAGCTCCAGGGGCAGGGTCTCTACCCCCAGCACCCAAACTGAAGTAGACAAAAAAAAAATGCCAAAACCCCAAGCCTTTTACTCAGAATCACAGTTCCTAAAGGGTGGGAAGGAGGAATCTTCCCACACCCAGCTTAGTGCATGGTGCTTATGTTGTGGGTAAACAAGACCTCCAGAAACCCCCAGAGAATGAGACTGTTCCAGTCTAATACTTTTAGACACAAACAGTTCCAACAAGACCACCAATGGAAAGAGGCCATGTGTAACCACATTGTAGGCAAATAAAGGTTGGCTTCTCTCAGAAGCAGGTCTCTGGCATTTCCCATGTGGCTGCCTCCATCTTAGGTGATTTGAGCATGTGCCAAAGCCTTTTTACAAGTAAAGTTATATCTCTCCATATGCAACTCAAGATGGTTTTTGCTGCCATTTCACACTGTTGATTTATACTGATCTTGTAGTTCACTAAAACACCCAGATATTTTTTAGTCTACTCTCTAGCCATGAATGCCTCTTCTTGTATTTGTACCTTTCTTTTTTTAAACCTAGGTATAGGACTTTGCATTTGTATATTGCTGTTAAATTTCATCTTAATTGATCAGCTGTGATAGACTTAACTCTTCTCAGCAATATAAAGATCCAAGACAATACCAAAAGACTTATGGGGGAAAATGCTCTCCACATTCAGAAAAAGAATTATGGAGTCTGAATGCAGATTGAAGCATATTATTTTCACTTTTGTTGTTACTTTTTTGTTATTGTTCGTGTTTATTCTTGGTTTTTTTTTTTTTAGTGAGGCAGTTGGGGTTAAGTGACTTGCCCAGGGTCACACAGCTAGTAAGTGTTAAGTGTCTGAGGCCGGATTTGAACTCAGGTACTCCTGACTCCAGGGCTGGTGCTCTATCCACTGTGCCACCTAGCTGCCCCTATTCTTTCTTGCATTTTTTTCCTTTTGTTCTGATTCTTCTCTTAGAACATGACTAATGTGGAAATATGTTTAACATGATTGTAATGTATAACCTATATCAAATGGCTTGCTGTCCTTGGGCAGGGGTAGGGAAGGAAGGATGGGAGAAAAATTTGGAACTCAAAAAAATATCTTTACATATATTTGAAAAAATAATTAAAAATAAAATAATAAAAAAATTAATTAATTAAAAAAATAAATGGCATCTTATATTCAGACCATTATTTAGGTTATTAATATCTTTTTGAATTCTCATTTTGGATCCTTGTTATCCAATGTCTTATCAGTCCTGCTTACTTTCATGTAATCTGCAAATGATATAGGCATGCTATCAGTAGCTGGGAAATGAAAGTCAGGGAGAAATGAGATTTCCCCAAAGTATACCTGGGACTTTAGTGTCTAGAAACAACATGATACAAGGGTTATAAATCTATGAGGTAATCTAAGATAATGATTTTTTAAAATGGTGAGCAGAACAGGACCAAGGACAGATCCCTCAGGCCCTCTACTAGAGACCTCCCTCCAACAAAGTCACTATTCTTTGAGTCTAATCATTCAATTAGTTCCAATACAAGTAACTGTATTGCTATCTAGCTCATATTCCTTGACCCTCATGTTTAAAGTCCTGCACATAGTACTCAAAGGATTATGATTGTTTATTATAAGCTGAACAATACACAAGGATTATCTCTAGTCCTGTTTCTAAAGTGCTAAGAAATACATTTAGGATTTATATTTAATATCTGTCTTTTTGGGAGCAGCATCACAGAAGAATGTGGGATAAAATTGACTCAGAGTAGCATTGTAATAGCAAGATTTGATGAACCATGGAAAATACTGAATTGGTCTAAATATAGGCTGTCCCTCTAAAATAAAATATCTCTGAAAGGAAGAAAAGAAACCAAACCAAAACTAATCTAAAAACAAGACTAATTATACAAAAATTATAATTAAACTGAAAAAGAAATTACTATGGAAGTTTTTGGTTTTTGGTTTTGTTTTGTTTTTTAGTGAGGCAATTGGGGTTAAGTGACTTGCCCAGGGTCACACAGCTAGTAAGTGTTAAGTGTCTGAGGCCGGATTTGAACTCAGGTACTCCTGACTCCAGGGCCGATGCTCTATCCACTGCGCCACCTAGCTGCCCCACTGTGGTTTTAAAAAAAATACTAATACACCAATGTACCTAACATCTCAGCAATGTGGATATCACTTCTAATAATACAATGCATCTCTCAACCCATATATGGCTGCCTTTGCAATTCTTAATCATGTCCTCCAATAAATCTGTGAAAGAGGGCCTACTCAATTTGCTGAGGACCTTCCTCAAGACCTTTCGATATTGTGAGGATACCAATGAGGCATATGGGCTGTCCATTGGTCATCTGTCACTCTCAACATATGGCTAGTCTATCTTCCTTTTTACTCATATATGTCTTCGATGACATACCCTATATCACTTTTGCCTGTTGGTACTGCATTGCAGCCTACTTACAACCACATTGGACCTCTGCCTGGTCCTTTGGGTGATCCTCAGCTTCCTTTCTTGACAGGCTGTAATTTTTACTGACTCACAGCCATGCAACATCACTAAAAGAATATTGGTATTCAAATGACAGGCCTTTGTTCAAGAAGGATCTTAAAGTTATTAAAAGAACTTTGCAATTTCCCAAAAATTAGTCCAGCCCACTCATCTCCATTTCAGTTCTGGGCCCAAATCATTATCCATTTGCAGTTTTTGTCAGATATACTATCTATCTGTCTATCTATCTATCTATCTATCTATCTATCTATCTATCTATCTATCTATCTATCTATCTATGTGTGCGCATACATGTGTCTTTGTGTATAATACATATACATTCATGTACACTTATATGCATATACACATATGTGCACATGTGCCTGTGTTTGCATGTGTGTTGCATGTATAGTACATGTGCGCACAGAAGTGGAGATATATTATATATGCATTCATACATAGATACATACATACATAGATCGATCTGGATGAGCCATATAGGTTGTCCTTTCAGTAATCCATCATCATCACTAGACAGTTTTTCACTCACTTAGCTTTTCCTGAGTGGCTAGTCAGACCCAACTCTTTTGAGTGATTATGTGTTCTCAACATCCAGAAAAAAGAACTGGTTTATGAATGCAGATTGAACCATACCGTTTCTACTTTTGGGCTGTTTTTTTTCTTTTTCTTCTTTTTTGAGGTTTTTCCCTTGTGCTCTGACTCTTCTGTCACAATATGACTAATACAGAAATATGTTTAATGTGATTGCACATATATAACCTATATTAGATTGCTTTCTATTTTGGGGAGGAGGGAGGAAGGGAGAAAAATTTGGAACTGAAAATCCTATGAAAACAAATGTTGAAAACTATCCTTATATGTAACTGGAAAATAATAAAATACTGAACAAAATAATGTAATGACTATATATATAAATATATATATATATATATATATATATATATATATATATATATATATATGGCTTTTTTAAATACTAAAAAAAATTGAGTGATTATGGCTCACATTTGGGAAGCACTTCAATAGCCAGAGGTTTATTGTACTTAATACACTGTCATCTGTATTATGTATTATTGTGTTATTGTATGTAGAGGGGAATTCAGGATTCTTATTCTACTTGATAGACTTTCTCAATTCAACTGTGAATACCTTCAGTGACCATACCTCTCCTTATCAATATCTCCCTTCATGTTAATAATCAGAGGCTTGCTGAACAATGTTATGCTTATTCTTTATCTTTCAAGGACTCATATAATTTTCACATATGAATAGGAGCCGCCTTGTTGGAGGAAAGCCTTTAAGGTGGTGTTTTGTTCTACCAAATAAAAGTTGTGATTTATACACATACACACTAAACAAATAACAAACACAGGAATTTTAGATTTTATCCATCTTTCAGTCAATTGCATGAAGGTAAAAATGTGGCTTATCATGGTTTATCATTTGCGAAAGTTTGCCTGTTCCTTTCTGATATCCTCATTAAGGATGCCCTCAATGTAAATATACATTATTCTCATAAAATTTTAATGTTTCTATTCTAATAACGATATTTTTGTTCACTTTTATCATCAGGGCTCCCTTTACCTGTACCAGAAACAGAGCAGTGATTATTAATAAAAAAGTTAAATTAAGACTGAGGTTATAGGCCACATTCTGGTTTTACATCAGATTTAGAGGGAAAGTGCAGCCTTTATTCATACCATTGACACCAAGTGGCATGAGTGTTGTGTATTTCTGCCAGACTGTTTCCAAAAACCTGTTGTTGATGTGATCATCTTTTAAATTATTCCTGTTCGGAAAAATCATGAGATGCAGAATGCAAATGCTTTCTTAGCAAAGCAACTAATGCAAGTAAATCCTCAAACAGCAAAGGCAGCTTATAAATGTGCTGTACCATGAGAACTCTACTGAGTCAGAGACAGAGACAGAGACAGACAGATACACACACACACATACAGAGAGAGAGAGAGCTAGAGAGAGAACAAGTGCCTACTATATAACAGGCACTGTGCTAAGCACTTTACAAATATTATCTCATTTAATCCTTACAAAAGCCCTGGGAAGTAGGTACCTGGGTCATAATTACAAGTGGAAAAGAGCTATTTTGGATTTAGCCAAAATATTCAAGTTAGGAAAACCCAAATAGAATGAAGATATTGTTAAAACTTAAAATCAGGTTATTGATTATTGTCATAGCTGTGCTGGAGGGAGGGGCTAAAGTTCAAATCAAGAACTGATTAGAGAAGTCAAGGGAAGAAGATGAGATTGAGAAATGCTAAGCAACACAACAACCAACCATGGTTCCAGAGGACCAGTGATGAAACATATTACCCATCTTCTAACTGAGAGGCAATGGTCACAGGTTGCAGAACGAGACTTACATTTTTTTTGTACATGGCCAATATGGGAATTTGTTTTTCTTGACTAAGCATATCTATATTTGGGCAGGGCAATGAGAGTTAAGTGACTTGCCCAGGGTCACATAGCTAGTAAGTGTCAAGTGTCAAGTGTCTGAGCTTGGATTTGAACTCAGGTCCTTCCTCCTGAATCCAAGGTCAATGCTTTATCCACTGCACCACCTAGCTACTCCTGACTAAGCATATTTGTCACAAGGGTTTTGTTTTTCTTTTTCCAATGGTTGGGGAGTGGGGGAAGGAAAACAAAATCAATTTTTGTTCCTTGAAAAAAATTAACTAAAAAAAAGAGAGAAATGCCACAAATAGAGAATAGATATGTTTACCAAGTCCAACCCATGGTCTTTTGCTAGGAGCTATTCTGTATGGTATTTTGGAAAGTGAGGACTAGAATGAGGGAAGGTATGCAAAGTGCCAAATAGTCAAGCAACACCATGAAATTCAGTGGGTCCTGGATAGCCCAAAGCCTTTAGCCCAGGTAAAATACACATATAGGTGCACACACACACACACACACACACACACACACACACACACACACACTCTCCATGAGAAGTTAGCAGTTGCAGCAATGACATAATTGCCAGATGGTTCTGCCCTTGTTCTTTGATTAGCTGTTGACATTAGCCAAACCCTTTGGATTAACTTCAACATTAACCAGATAACACTGACTAGGGAGGGACCTATCGAGTCATGACACACAAAGTATCCATTAGAAGAGACCAGCAGACTTGGGACCTAAAGACAAAATTAGTCACACTAGAGCCTAAAAAGATCTGTTCAGATTCCAAATTTATGAGTTGAAAGCTCCCCACCCCCAGCTTTCAGGAGAAGGGGAGATTAGAGCATACACCAAATGATTCATCCATGTGTCTCTGGAATTTGCCTCTATCAGTGACAGTAAAACTAATCCACCCCCTGTCCTCCCTTCTGTCTGGTTAAAATGCAGAAACTCAACTAAGAAGAACATTATTTGTGTGACTATGCTAACAGAACACTCCACCTACTTTATTTAGGTATACAGCTGTTAAGCAACATTGTTCTCACACTAAGTATTATTATCTCTTCTTAATTACATTTGTCAATTATCTTTTCTTCTCTAGTACCTAAGATGGACAGTGTGTGGGATCTCACTGAAGGTGATTGGTATCAATTGGAATGTATTTGGGGGGAAGGGGAAGGTATCCACCTGAACAAAGGACTCTTGGACCCTTAAAAAAAGGCTGCCTAAAGAAAAGACCCCTTCAGAAGCAAGGTATAGTGGGGGAAAAACATCTGACAGAGTCAGAGACAGAGGACTAAGTCCCAGCTTTAATGCTTCCTAGTCAAGTGACCTTGGGCAAGTCATCTCCCCTTTCTCAGTTTCTTCATCTGTGAAATGAGGTGGTTAGATGGGAGACCTCTAAAGTCCTTCCAAGCTCTAATTTTTTAAAAAAATTTTTGGTGATTCTTGCAATCATTTCTTTATTCCATTGGTCAAGCCAAGTAACAGAATTATGTAATAAGCATCCTTATTGAAGTAAGCAGGAAGAAACCAACTTCTTTGTCTGGCAGATGAACCCTGATTTTTTAAAATCTGTAAGTATCCACAAAATATATGATAAGTGGTCCTCTTTAAAGTTTTCATTGTCTCTGGCATTAACTCTGCATTCACTAAGAGACTTGTTGAATTTGAGATTTGGTGAGAAATCAATGGAAGAGAGAGAATTGAAGCTACCCAAAGCTTGAGAGGGACATTTGAGGCCAAGTTACTGCACAAATGAGTTTTTTGGTGATTCTGTTCACCAAATTCATCACCAACAGTATTATGTGCCACACCCTGTGCTAAATGCTGGAGGTACAAACACAAAAATTAAATAGTCGCTGCCCTCAAGGAGCGCTCATTCTATGAGAAGGTATAACAAATGCACAGATAGAGATACACAAAGTAATTTCAAGAGGAAGAGAATGCTAACAACTGGAAAGATTCCTTTATTTAGAGAAGGAAGGACATACCTGTGGCACTCTGGTCTGAGGTTCAGTTAATAATGATTTTATAGTGTATTAATCTTTTCCCACAGGATCCCTGTAAGATCAATGGTCTCATGTTAGAAAAGAAAAAAGTGGGGGCAGCTAGGTGGTGCAGTGGATAAAGCACCAGCCCTGGATTCGGGAGGACCTGAGTTCAAATTCGGCCTCAGACACTTGACACTTACTAGCTGTGTGACCTTGGGCAAGTCACTTAACCCTCACTGCCCCACCTCCCCCCCCCAAAAAAAGAAAAAAGTAAGCTCAGGAAAGTTCAGTTACTAGCCTAGAGTCCCTGGCTCTTCTGAATCCAAATCCACAGCTCCTTCTGAAGTGCTGCCTCTCATTTACATTTACCTCAGGTACCTTTTTATGAGTTTTTCTCCTTCAAACTTTTTTTAACAGGAAATAAGAAAATTACCCTTCCCCCCCACTCTTTTCTTTACCAGAGAAGTCTCTCACCAAACCCAGCCTGCTCTCAGCTTCTTCCTTCCTCCCTCCCTATTTTTCATTCCTCCCTCCCTTTCTTCCTTCTTTCCCTCCTTCTTACCTTCCTCCTTCCCTTCCTTCTTTCCTCTCTCTCCCTTCTTCTCTTCCTTTCTTCTTCCCTCCTTCCTCTCTTCTTCTTTGTCTCCTTCCTTTTCTTTCTCCCCTTTTTCCTTCTTCTCTCCTTTTTTCCTTTCTTCCTTCTTTCACCTCTATTCTTTCCTTCTTTATTCCCTCTCACCTTCCTTGTCAATGACTAAAACATGTGAAAGTATTTAAGGGTTAGGAAATCTATTATAGGCCTTGTGACTGAGTTGAGTCCTTGGCCTGCAATGCTCTGCTTCCTCTCAGTAGACTTGTGGGTATGCAGGGGTAGGCGGAGGGAAGGATGAGGGGAGTGTATCATAGAGGAGTGCTTGACTTATTTATAGAATGTTGGCCTCCTCATTTATTTTATTTTTCTGATAGTTGGTGTATTTGTGCAGCTGTGGTCACCGTGTTCTCCCAAATGTCCCCTGGGATGACATATGATAACCCGGGAAATATAATAGTGAGATCCTGGGCCTTCACTGCTCCTGGGTCATCGGATCAAATGGTTGATAGCCTGGAAGGACATTAGAAGAAAACTAGGCCACTTCTCTCATTATGTAGTTGAGAAGGCAGAAGCCTAGAAAGGGGCTGTAACTTGCCCCAGGTCACATAAATAACAGAAGCAGAATTTGAATTCAGGTCTCCCTAGTCCAAAGCACTAAAGGTCCACAAGTAAGTTTCCTTCACAAAGGGATGAACCTAAGGAACAGATGTTAGACATAGTTAAGGCCAAATATGTAACTAAAGCAGCCCCAAGGGGACAGATAGTTTCTCATCCCTGGGGATATATGACTCATAGGCCTGGAGGCTGTGAATCAGGCTCCCCCAGAACACTGGCCACAGCTCATGAGTACCTGAGGTCAAGTGCAGCCTGGGCCAACCCTTCCTAAAGTAGAAACATACCCCCAGAGGAAGGTTTGGGCAGCCACTAAAAAGGAAACTGAAATATTTCTGGCTGAATTGCTGGAGGAGTGGTTAGTTTGTGCAACTCCCAGAATTTAATTGCTGCTTTCTGGGGAAAGGAAGGAAGGAAGGGAGAGAGAGAAGAAGGGAACCTGGAAGGGAAGGAGGAAAGGAAGGAGGGAAGCAGTCAAGTCAACAAGCATTTATGAAACACCTACTCTGTGTCAGGCACTGTGCTAAGTGCTAGGGATACAAAAACATAGTCCCTTGTTTTCAAGGAACTCACAGTCTAATGGAGAAGACAATATGCAAATAACAATGTACAAACAAGAAAAATACATGATGAATTGGAGATAAATGAGGGAAGGGATTAGCATTAAGGGGGCACTGGGATAATCTTATTGTAGAAGGTAGGATTTTAGATGGGACCTAAAAGTAGCTAGGGAAGCCAGAAGGGAGAGATGGGGAGGAGAAAATTCCAGGAATGTGGGACAGTCAGTGAAGGTGCATGGAATGGCAGCTAGGTGCCATAAAGCACCGGCCCTGGATTCAGGAGGAAGGAAGGAAGGAAGGAAGGAAGAGAGAGAAAGAAAAAAGAAAAAGTGCATGGAGATGGAATGTCATATATGAGAGGTAGCATAGAAACTGATGTCATTGTATCACAGAGTACTTGGAAGGGAATAAAGTATAAAAAGACTAAAAAGGTCAGAAGGTGGCTTTAAATGCCAAAGAGACGATTTTATATTTGATCCTGGAGGTGATGAGGAACCAATGGAATTTACTGAATAGGGAAGTGATATAGCTAGATCTATTTTTTTTTTGTGGGGCAATGGGGGTTAAGCGACTTGGCCAGGGTCACACAGCTAGTAAGTGTCAAGTGTCTGAGGCCAGCTTTGAACTCAGGTCCTCCTGAATCCAGGGCCGGTACTTTATCCACTTCGCCACCTAGCCGCCCCCTAGATCTATATTTTGACAGTTGAGTGGAGGATGAAGTTGAGAGGGGAGAGACTTGAGGCACCAACCAAAAAAGTTACTACAATTGTCTAAGCATGAGGTGATGAGGACCTGCACTTGGGTGGTAGCAGTGCCAGGGGTGAGGATGGAGGAAGATATTACAAAGGTAGAATCAATAGAAACTGGCAGGAGATTAGATATGGGAGGTAAAAGTGAGGAGTTGAAGATGACATCTGGGTTCTGAGCCTACTAAGAGGATGGTAGAGTCTTCCATAAAAATAGGAAAGTTAGGAAGAGGGGAGGGTTTGGGTAAAAAGATAATGAATTAATTTTTGGACATGTTGAATTTAAGATGTCTATGGGACATAACAGTCCAAAATATCCAATAGGCAGCTGCAGAGGTAAGATTGGAGGTTGAGAGAGAGGTTAGGGTTGGACAAATAGATCTAAGAATCATTGATGTGGGAGCTGATGGAGTCACTAGGCAAAATAATAAAGAAAGAAAAGAGAAAACAGCCCAGGACAGAGACTTGGTAGACACCCATGGTTGGGCTTGACCCAGATGGAGAAGATACATCAAAGGAGAGTGAGCAGTGGTCAGACAGGTAGGAGAACCACCAGGAGATCATAGTCATAGAAACCTAGAAAGAAGAGAGTATAGACAAGAGTATGAGAGGTATTATGGGATTGCAGAATGGTTAAGAAGGAAGAGAATTGACAAAAGGCCAGTGGATTTGACAATTCAAAGATGATTTCTAATTTTGGAAAAAACTGTTTCAGCCAAATGATGGGGTCAGAAGCTAGAGTGCAGAGAGTTTAGAAGAGAAAAGGAAGAAAGTGTAGGCACCGATTTCAGATCACCTTATCAAGGAAGTTACCTACAAATGGGAGGAGAGATATAGGTGAATAGCTATCAGAGATATATGGAACAAATGAAGGTTTTTGAGGATGGTACAGACATTACAGGTAATTAGGAAGTTAAAAAAAAAGCTAGGAAGTAGTCAGTAGATAGGAAGTGTGGTAAAAATTATTATTGGAGTTTTAGCTGACGCATTTGGGATGGGCCACACCTGGCCCACCCTGAAGTTATGTATGCTACTGAGGTCAGAAGAAGAACTCTCCATAGGCAGTTTTTGAAGGACCTCCCCTTTTGGGGGAGGAAAGATTGAATGCTCCCTGAAGGGAAGCAGAGGCTTTCCAGAATGCTCTTGGGCTTCTCCCCTTCCGGTGGCACTAGCTACTGTAGACCTTCCAGGTGTTGGTGAGTGAAACAGAAAACCCTAGATTCCTTTGAATTAGCTTAATTGGATATGATCTGGGGATTGCATAGGCTAAGTTTAGAGTTAAGAGTATTTATCTGTATTTCTTTTTCCTATTTCCTTATCTTTGATTTTTATTAGTTTCACCTTTGTTGGTTAATTAATTCCCAAGTAATAAATTCTGATTCTTTTGTGAATTAAAGCTTAAAGGCTCCTTTCTTATTGGTCTGGAAGAAATATCTAAAAAGGGCAGTTCAGAGGTGAGGGTGAACCAAAAGTTCCCGCATATTTCCGGGACCCCAATATTCTGGCGAGTCACCCAATTAATGCTCTGTATATCAAATTTTGACCCTCACAGAAGAGAGTGAAGATGAGCAAGAGAATAGGTATGTATGATAGAAGGGGAAATCTGCTGGAATAGATGGGTGATGTCAAAATCAAGGGTATCTTTGTGTATGGCTGAGGGAGGTCATGGGAAGTGAGTAGGTGGAGGAACTGAGTGGTTAGGGTATTTGAGGAAGGATCAAGACCCCTAGAATGAAGGCAGGAATTGGGGGGTAGAGGTGAGGGTGAAAAATACTCCAGGGGGCAGCTAGCTGGGGCAGTGGATAAAGCACCAGCCCTGGATTCAAGAGGACCTGAGTTCAATTCAGCCTAAGACACTTGACACTTACTAGCTGTGTAACCCTGGGCAAGTTACTTAACCCTCATGGCTTCGCAAAACAAACAAACAAACAAACAAAATAAATAAGACTCCAAACTAGAACACAATGAAGAGAAGAGAGTGTCTTGGAAGTCCATGGACAACAGCTACCAGAATCTTGATTGGATCATAAATATGGATTGAGTGAACCTCAAAGGAGGAGAGGTTCCTGAGTCATGGTGGTATACGAATAGCCTGGAAGTGGTGATAGGGAGCAAGAGGTGTTCCAACTTCTCCACCACCACCACCACCAGTGAATCAGAGGGTATGCATGAAAGTGTTACAAGTGTTAGCAAGGGTGGCCTAGGAAGCTGTGTCATGAGGAGGGAGCTAGGTCTCAGTGAGTACAAGAAGATGGGAAAAGTAAAAATAGATTTAAGACGAAAGCAAGTCTGTTACCAGACATTCCAAAGAGCACAGTTGGAAGGGTTGGGTTGTTTCAGGACAGGACTTTGGGGGGTGATGGGTTAAGGAGAATTGGAATGAAGTAGTTTGTAGAAGACAGAGAGTTTGAACAGTGACAGGTGGGGTGGGAGTTTGCTAATCCTTGAGGAATGAGTTTGGATAGGTTATCATCATCCTTAGGAATACAGTCTCAGAATGGGGTCCTCCCAGGGAGACAGGCAGCAGGTGTGCATATAGGGAAGGTTCAAATGAGGGCAATTGGTAGAGGTAGAGTTTTAGGAGGCCACAGAATATGCTCAAAGGGAGTGTGATGAAATGACTGGCCCTCAGACTCTGGGACATAAGGAAGCTCCTTTAGTAGGCTCTTCCCTCCTTACCTGACAGACCTGGGTGAGGTGACAGGAAGAAGTAAATGTGGCTGCATCTTTCCCAAGAGTCCTAGGGTTATCTTTGAATGGTTGGAGGTATCTCTAATATTATCAGCTTTTGTCCTCATTCTGTTATGGTCTCCCCACTGTTAGCTATCAGTGATTAATCTCCCAGGTCCATTTAACCATTTAACCTCTATCAGCTTTTACAATGGAATATTTATTTTAACTTTTTTTGGGGGGGGGCAATGAGGGTTAAGTGACTTGCCCAGGGTCACACAGCTAGTAAGTGTCAAGTGTCTGAGGCCTATTTGAACTCTTGTCCTCCTGAATCCAGGGCCAGTGCTCTATCCCCTGTGTCACCTAGCTGCCACCCTTTGCTCTATCTTTGAAGTAAAGACTAGGGGCAGCTTGGTGGTGCAGTAAATAAAAGAACCAACCCTGGATTCAGAAGGACCTGAGTGCAAATTCTACCTTAGATACTTGATACTAGCTGTGTGAACCTGGGCAAGTCACTTAACCCTCATTGCCCTGTTCCCCCCGCCTCCAAAAAGATGGAGCAAACACAAATGTAGAAGCGTTTCCTTTCCTAATATTCAGGTCACACTCTTCTCCGTACCACATTGGTCCCTGAAGAAAGGGGGCCCAGATTTAACACTTTCTCCATAGCATTGATCCCAACAAGTTCATGGTCAAATGTAATAGCACTGTTGCTGAATGAACTCCTGCTGGGATGGATGGGTCCCTCATTCCTCAGGGCTGCAAAGCTGTCCCAACTGACTGCAAACCCCAGTACAGACTCTAATCCTAGACTTCCTGGTGCTCTCTGTCTCCTCATCTTTCAAAACTCACAAAGTCATAGCCTCCAATCTCCTTCACCTAAAAAGAAAGAACAAGTACTGAGGCAAAGCACCAAGGCAACATATTTATGGATGGGCTACATGTCAGCCTTGGATGGGGAGGGCCTGAGGCTGGTTCCTCTAAAGCATTAACTTTCATCTTTCCCCATAATGCTACCAGGCAGAAGGGAGGCAAATCAAGAGAAGAGACAGGCTCTGTTTAACTACTAGTCACCAACTGATCAGCTGTTTTTGTACCCCATATCTGGTTGCACAGTGAAAGAGTTTCCTTACCACATGATTAATAGACCTGAAACCGGTCACCTAATGTTTGCATGCGTTCCAAAGTCCATGTGGGAATTGCATCAGCCAAGCATTCTGTACATGTTCATAAAGGCTGAGCTCATTGGCCGGTCTGGAAGGAAGAAAGGAACAGAAAGAAGAAGGAGGGGGAAAAGAAAAGAAAAGAAGGGAGAAAGGAAGGAGGGAAGAAAGTAGAGAAAGAAGAAAGGAAAGAGGGAAAGAAGAGAGGAATGAAGGAAGAAGGAAGGAAAGTGGGAAGGGAGGAAGGAGGGTCTAAGGGAAAGAAAAAAAGAAAGAAGGAAAGAAATCAGGGACTTTTTAACAAGGAAGGCCTCCCGAAATTTGAAAATGCCATATTCCAAATGATCTATCTAAATGAAGAGAGAGTTTCATCTTCTGAGGGCTGACTACCTGGTGATCATCTCTCCCCACCCCCTACCCCCCACCCCACAGCAATTCATGTCGACTACTAAGGTGCAGAGGTATTATGGTTTGCGTTGAAATAGAAAATACTGACATTGATAAAATCAGGGAATAATAAAAGTCTTTTTAATCATCATTGATAAACAGAAAGAAAAAGAAATCTCTGTCTCTCATTGATATGGAAGAGACTGGCATAATGGAAAAGGTACTAATGGTTGTGGAGGCAGAAAACCTGAGTGAAAATCTAGAATCTTAAATTTACTAGCTGTGTGACCTTGGGTAAGTCACTTAAAATGTCTCTGCTTCCTTTGCCTGTTTATCATTTGCAGGAGTTTGTAAGTAAGTTTTGGCACTGGTAACATCACTACAATACAAAGGTACCATTATTATGCCAGGAGAGAATACATCAATTATCCCCCAGCATTTCTCTGCCTCCCATTAGTCAGCAATATAACCAATTGATAACCAGTATAATAACCAATTAAAACCATAAGTGAGAAAAAACAACAAAAAAACCCCATAAGTGACTTATTTTATGCTGATTGACAGTTCAACCAACCACTGATATTGATCAATAGAAAGAAAATTTCTATAATTTCATATGCCCTAGCAGAACAAAATTCTTGAATGAGTCACTGGTGAAAATATCTGGTAAAATGTACAATTTTCTGAATGTATAAAATGTTGTTAATGATGAAAATTTCAAATTAGTGTAAGCACCAGTAACTGGTGTTTTCTATCCTCTCAAATCATAAACTTATATAATTAGCACTCAAAGAGACATTAGAGATTATCTAGTCCAATCCCTTTGTTTGATTTCACAAAGTCACATAGTAAATCAGTGGCAAATACTGTGGTTATCTGACTCCCAGGTCAGGGCTCTTTCTGAATTATACCCATAGTGCTTCCCATACTGTCTCATATCATCTTTCTAATAAATATGTTCAGTTTGCCAAGTGTAAATTCTAGTGTCAGGGAGATGATACTATTGATGATGGCAAATAGTATTAATAATTGCTGCTATTTCTATAATAGCACCTTATGACTTTCAGAATGTCTTAAATCCATTATCTCATTTGTAGTGCACAGGTGTGAATGAAATGAACAACGAAGAGGTGGGAGACCAAGTAAAGCTGGAGTTGCTTCTGGCAAGACAACAAGTTCCGTCTGAAGCTTCAGTTCACCCCTCTGCCCTCCAGGGACTTGCTTGTTTGTTTGGAGTAGCTTCTTTTGCCTCTTGAGCTGGTCATCATTCTGACAGGCACAAACCCTTGGGGTTTGTTTATGGTATTCTGCAACTGCCCAGGATGGCCGTTTCCGTTCCTAAGATTGCTCTTCCAAAAGCCTTGGAACTACTTACCAAGTTCTTCCAATGATGTCACTCCCTGTGACCTCAAATGGCCAATGTGACCCTGTGTGTCCATCTCTCCCCCCATCATGTCCCTCACCTTTCCAACCTTGCCCGATTTCAATGGTGAGCATAGCTATATCAGCTAAGACAGCACCTGAGAAAACATCTCTGTCCATGGTGGCCTCTCTCATTTCTTCTCGGGACATTTAGCTTCTCAGGTCTTCTAGTAACATCTGCTGAAAATCATCCCCTGGGATAAGTGCCTGTCCTCTTCCTGGAATCAATTTAAAAATACATTTAATAGTTGGAGAGGATTTCTCTCCTTTAACTTCTGAGATCATTCCCCTTGGGAACTGAATGACTTTCAGATTCCAGTGTGTAAGTTGTTTTCTTTAGATTGGTTTTTGTGTAAATGTTCTGCTGCAAAATTGTTTCCATCTTTTAAGCAATCTTTCTTTCTGAAGCATTCAGTCAAACTGATTCCTATTTGAATTACCATTACTACCCATAACCTTACCCACTCCTCACTGTCATCAACTTCCCCTCTTCTCAATAAATCTAATTCAAAATGACTTTGTTGCTCTATAAAATCATTTCCCAACTTCCTATGAGTCTTCCATTTCCCACCATCTCCCCAGGGCTAAAAGCTAAGGCGAGGCACGCCTAGGTGGAACCCAGACAGTAGTCTTGCCCATTAGAGTTGGATGTGCCAAATGGCACATGGAGGGCAAACAATGCAAAGGCAAAAGGGTGGATACTTTAGAGCACTTTAGAAGCATTTTGACACCATGCGATACAATAGCATGGTAATCTCTTTATTTCCTTATTTTTTGTTTCAGTTTCAAATGTTCTTCCCTCCACCTCTCCCCCGCCCATTGAAAAGGAAAGAAATTGGATACCTTAATGTACATTAAGTCAATAGCATAATCATCTTATGAGGAGACTATGTACCTTTTTTTCTTAAATTGAACTTTCAAGCACCTTTGGCAATAGGACCACAACACTATTTCTCTCTGCCCAACCATCTTTCTTTCTCCTTTTGCTCATGAAACTGGAAATGACCTCATAGATAACCTAGTACAACCCCTTCATTGCACAGATGAATTCTAATCCTGTTTCTGTTACTATGAAACCTTGAGCAAGTCCCTACCCTTCTCTGGCCCTAAGTTGCCTTATCTATAAAATGTTGTTTGTCCTTCATTCTGGAAGAGGAGCATGACATTAGGGTGATCTCATGACTTGCAATGAATTGGATTTAAGTGAGGGAGGGCAGTACAAGGTCACCAACCTCACTCTCTCCTCCAGAGCTATCTGGGTCCAGTGGCAAGATATAGATCAGGATGATTGGAGATGGTCCTGGATGTTTAAGGCAATTAGGGTTGTGACTTGCCAAAGGTCACACAGCCAGTAAGTGTCTGAGGTGAGATTTGAATTCAGGTCCTCTTGACTCCAGGACCAGTGCTCTATCCACTGTGCCACCTAGCTTCCCATCTGTAAAAAAAAAAAATCTATAAAATGAGAGGTTTAGACAAGATAATCTTTCCATATTCTTCTAGTGGTGACATTTCTATCGTGGTCCATTCTATTTTGTATTGGTGTGTGAACATTATGCCCTCTCTAAATCTCTAGGTTGTGAAACTTTATCCCAAATCTTCTAAAGTAGGAGTGAAGGGGGCAGCTAGGTGGCGCAGTGGATAGAGCACCAGCCCTGGATTCAGGAGGACCTGAGTTCAAATCTGACCTCAGACACTTGACACTTACTAGCTGTGTGACCCTGGGCAAGTCACTTAACCCTCATTGCCCCGCCACCCCCCCCAAATAAATAAAATAAAATTTGGGGGCAGCTAGATGGCGCAGTGGATAGAGCACCGGCCCTGGATTCAGGAGTACCTGAGTTCAAATCTGGCCTCAGACACTTAACACTTACTAGCTGTGTGACCCTAGGCAAGTCACTTAACCCCAATTGCCTCACTAAAAAAAAAAAAGTAGGAGTGAAGTTTATAGAGCCTTTCTCAGAATAATGTTTTTAAATGCATAAAATAAAATACATAAGGTTACAATGGAAACCAGTTCTATTGAGATACAGTTATCAAAATGTTAAAAAACAACAAGTTTTCCAGACCCCAAGTTGGGAGCCCCTGTTCTAGATTATGAACCACAGCACCTCATGAAATCTTACCTTGGAGTTTTCACCTTTCAAAACCTACAAAGAAAGTCTGGTTTACTGGGCAGAACAGTGGACCAGGATGCAGAAGACCTGGGTTCAAGTCCCATCTCTGACACTTGTTAGCTGTGTGACTGAGCAGGTCAGTTCATGACTCTCAACCTGTTTCCTTACCTGTAAAAAGAGATAAGAAGGGGGCAGCTAGGTGGCTCAGTGGATAAAGCACCAGCCCTGAATTCAGGAGGACTTGGTTCAAATCTGACCTCAGACACTTGATACTTACTAGCTGTGTGACCCTGGGCAAGTCACTTAACCCTCACTGCCCTGCAATAAATAAACATGATGGGGGGCTGGCCAATGTGTCAAGTGCCTCAGATGGCATCTCTATGTGGAGGATGCCAAGGAATTGCTGCCAGGAGAATTGTGACAAAGTGTAAAGAAACTTGCTTGGAGAGGCTGAATATAGATAGACACTCCAACACTTGTTCTGGCCCACTAACCACATGTTGAAGAAGAAGCTATTTGATTGCTGTTGGAGGCATTCAAAAAGGTCCGTTGGTTTCATCAATTTTCCCTTTGCTGCCTTCATTTCCAAAGGATCTCATTCATGACACATAACGAAGGGAATAGAGTCTCTATCCTTGGCAGTTTGGAAAAGTCAGAAGATCAAGTCACAGATGTTAGAGAAGAGAATCCCAAGCCAAGGACTGCAGCCAGGCTGGCATTACTGCCTCAAGGAGCAAGGAGAGATCTTCAGGAGGAAGTTTGAGTTCCCTGCCCAGTGGAAACTGAGACAAGGACTCATCCAAAAGTGATGCCACTTTTGCATATGAACTTGGTGGGACCAATGCTATGTAGGACCTTAGCTAAGCTGAACCTACTCCTTTCCCACCACCACTCCAAGACTTCTGCAGGTCTCACCACACTAGAAAGGCTTTGAGCATATGTCCTGTGATTTGACTAAATGTCTATCCTCCAAGAACCACCCTAAATAAATGTGGAGAGGCTCATTTCCAGAAGGCTGGATACCAGGGCATAAATCTCTTTTAGTCACAGCAACTATCATGAAGCTGCCTGTAAAGGTTTGAAAAGATCATGATCTGTGTTGATGGAAGAGGCAATGATGAAATCATGACTCATTTGAAGTAATATGGTATGGTGGAAAGGTCACTGAATCTGGGATCAAGAAGTCATACTAATACTGCTTTTGCCATTAACCAAAGGCAGGTGGGTGGCACAGTCAATCGCTCACCAGGTCTGGAGTCAGGAAGACTCATCTTCCTGAGTTCAAATCTGGTCTCAAACACTTCCTAGCTGTGTGACCCTGGGCAAGTCACTTAACCCTGTTTGCCTAAGTTTTCTCATCTATAAAATGAGCTGGAAACAGTGCCCCACTTTAAGGAGCTAAAAGTCTAGTAAAAGAAAGGCAAGATGAGCCGACAGAGAAAGGTGAGGACCATAGAAAGTTTCTTCAGTAACAAGGAAGACCAAGGGGCACCATCAGAGGAAGATGTCAACATCAGGGCTCCTATATCTAAAGCTTCCAAGAAAATATAAAATGAGCTGGAGAAGAAAATGACAGAACTAATTCCTGTATTGTCTGTCTGTCTGTCTGTCTGTCTGTCTCTCTCTCTCTCTCTCTCTCTCTCTATATATATATATACACACACACACACACACACATACATATACACATATAGAGAGTGGTTCATATATATGTATATATGTATGTATGTATGTACATATATATATATATATCCATATGTGAGCAATTTACCATTACTACCTGGATAGACATGAATGAACTGCTTCTCCCCCACTCCTCAACAGTCAAGGTTGAGGGGTCCTAACACCCTCTGAAGATGAGGGAAAAAGAGAGCACCATTGAGTGGAGTTACTTCCCCTTAAGGTCCACTGAGTGGTATACTCTTCTTGGCTCAGTGGCTAACCCTCTTTGATATTACTTCTCTCACTGCAACCATGCAAAGCCATTATACTCCTCAGTAAGGGTGATTCCTATTTGTCGGACCCCTTGGCATTTGTCTTGCCACTGGATTTCCATGACTGGAGGAGTGGGTGAGGTCCATGACATTGCTGGGCCCTGCCATACCTCAAACCCAATTCACATGCACATCAAGGCATCACCCTCATGATGTCATCGGTCTTCTTCCAGAATAAAAAGGACAAACAACAACAACAGTAGAAGTAAGACCCCTGGGTCTGCTCTGGCTAGAGTAGACACAATGGCGTCTCAATGCTAAAGGATCTGGCACTTTGGAATAATACAACAAAATCTGGGAGGTCCTTCTTCTCTAACTCTGACTCCTGCCCCCCCCCCCTTCCAATTCCTTCCATTCTGAGATGACCTTCCATCTACTCTGTATTACCTTGTAGCTACTTAGGTATTTACATGATGACCTTCCATCTACTCTGTATTACCTTGTAGCTACTTAGGTATTTACATGATTGTTTCCCTCACTGGAATATGATCTCTTTGAGGGCAGGGACTTTTTTATTCTCTCTGTATCCCTAGCTAAGTATCCAACTCAAGGGAATAAACATATATAGCACATATGTTATAGCATCCCTCTTCCCACTCCTGTGACTTTTGTGCAATACAACCTATCTTTTCTCGTATGTCTGGGGCGAGGGGGCGGGGCAGGGAGGGAAGGTGTCAGAGTCAGCTATATTTGCTATATTTTGTGCTGTGCTAAGTGCTTCTGTATAACTACATATACACATATGTATGTGTGTATATATATATACACACATGCATACATACATACACACACACACACATATATATATATATATATATATATATAAAAACATTGTTGTTTTTATGTATAATGAAGTGAACAGAGCCAGGTACACAGTAACAGTAACAGCAACATTGTTGGATGAAGAACTGTGAATAACTAAGCTATTCTCAGCAATCCAATGATCTAAGACAATCCCAAAGGCCTAATGATGAAGCATACCATCCACCTCCAGAGACAGAACTGATATTGATTGAACACAGACTGAAGCATGTTATTTTTCACTTTTTTTCTTTTATTTGAATCTTCTTATACAAAATTACTAATATGGAAATGTTTTACATAATTGCACATGTATAACCTACATCTGATTGCTTACTGCTTCAGAGAGGGAACAGGGGAGGGAGGGAGGGAGAGAGAGAATTTGGAACTCAAAACTAAATCAAAATGTTTATTAAAAAAAGAAATAGGGGGGGCAGCTAGGTGGCGCAGTGGATAGAGCATCGGCCCTGGAGTCAGGAGTACCTGAGTTCAAATCCGGCCTCAGACACTTAACACTTACTAGTTGTGTGACCCTGGCCAAGTCACTTAACCCCAATTGCCTCACTAAAAAAAAAAGAAAGAAAGAAAGAAAGAAAAGAAAAGAAATATGAGTCACTCTTATTCTGATGGACAGTAAGGGGAGCTGTTCAAGTAGGGAGAAGGGATGGAGAGGCAGTGGCAAACAAGGTGGGATAGGTAGGACAAAAACAAATTACAGAACCCCTTGGAGGAGAGAGGATGAGCTTGATATTGCAAGTCCTAGATTGTTCTTGTAGATTTTTTAATGGATAAGCAACATGTTGAATTCAAGGAGCATATATTTAGTTTGTATAGTGAGTGGAAAGAGAGCTGGCCTGTCAGAAAAACATACGTTTGAGTGTTTCCTCTGACATAACTTGGTTGGTTGGGTCACCTTTGACAAGTCACTTAATTTCTCTCTAAGGCTACAAATTGCTGAAAAGTTGCAGCATTGCACTGGGAAGAAATCCTCACAGGGGAGTTTTCTACAACAGCAAAACCATAGGTCCAGTCCCTGTTCCCACCAGGTACTGAGAGCTATTCTAGGTGCTGAGATAGTTCTCCAATACTTGAACATTTTGTGATTTATTTGGTGTGGGCACCCCTTTCTACTGACATAGACTTCAATAGAGATCATCTTGATTTAGCAAATGGTATTGAAAGGCATTGAGGTTAAAAAACAAATTCATCACTGTGACAAGCCTCTCCAAACCTAGTTCCATTGATCCTATGAACTTTGAAGGCCTATCCAAGGCTTGATCTTTTTGTAATCGGAAACTTTCCTACAACATAAGGAAAAGTGCAAATTGGTCCCCCTCAAAAATACTGAAGATTTAAATTTTGACTGTACAACTGAAAAAGTAGAACTGAAAGATTTGCCACCACAATTCTGTACTTTAGGAAGACCACTGGGGTTTTGGGTAGGGCCTAAAGCTAGAAGAATTCTCTCTTCCCTTCCCTCCCCACCCCCACCCCAAATACACACCCTCTGGGCACTTTCACTCTGAGATGTTAGGCAGGAAGTTCTCTGGGCCGGTTTTGGGTGGGGATTGTGGGCGGTAGACAAGCCTAGGCTTTGATCCACCTAAAGAATTTGCATGGGCCTAAAATGAAATCTACTCAAGTCATCTATCTGCTCTCTGGTCCAAGAATACACTTCCTCTCAAGGGTACCACTCAGGAGAAAAAGAGCACACATATGTCTACAGCAGAAAGATTCCCATAGACATAGATAAATAGAGCTCTTAGTTGTTCCTAAAATTCAGAAAGAGCTTTCACCTCTCTTATCTCATTCTAGTTTCACAACCACTCTTTGAAGTAGATCATTCAAACATTATGTCCATTTTACGGAATAAGAAAATGGCACTCAGAAAGGTGAAGAGTTTCCTTTTAAGTCAAAGCTGCAAAGGCAGCTAGGTGGTACAGCCGATTGAGTGCTCAGCCTAGAGTCAGGAAAACCTAAATTCAAATTCAGCCTCAGAGGTTTACTATCTCTGTGACCCTGAGCAAGTCACTTAACCCTGTTTGTCTCAGTTTTCTCATCTTTAAAATGAGCTAGAGAAGGAAATGGAAAATTATTCCAAGATCTTTGCCAAGAAAACCCCAAATGGGGTCTGGAAGAATCCAGTATGACTGAAGAACAAGGTAGTAAGTGGGAAAGCTGGAATTCAAATGCAAATCTTTTCCCTTTAAGTCAACAAGCATTTATTTAGAGCCTGCTGTATCTAAGCTCCGAGGATACAAAGAAAAACAAAAAAACAATCCCTGCTCTTAAAGTCCTAGTGGGCCTGAGTGACACAGAAACAATTGTATACAAATGAGATCTATTCAGGATCTTCAAGACATGATCAACAAAGAGTAGGCACTAAATCCACTAATTCTTCCATCTAAAGCAAATGTTTGGTTAGTCTAGTTAGGTTAATTAAGAGGAATATGCCAATCAAATGTCATACTAGACATATAGAACTAGGAGATTTGGGATGAAGCACTTTGCCATTAATCAACCATATGACCTTGGGCAGATCATTTAAATTCTTTCGGCCTCAGTTTCTTCATCTGTAAAATGAGAGGGTTAGGGCAGTTAGGTGGTGCAGTGGATAAAGCACCAACGCTGGATTCAGGAGGACCTGAGTTCAGATCTGGCCTCAGACACTTGACATGTACTAGCTGTGTGACCCTGGGCAAGTCACTTGATCCTCATTACCCTGCAAAACACACACACACACACACACACACACACACAGGTAAAATGAGAGGGTTTGACTGTTACAGGAACTCCAGAGTCCCTTTCAGTTCTAAAAAGTCTATTGTTCTATGCTGTCATGAAGTATTTGGAAAATCTACCCAAAGAGGCTAACAATTACAGGTAGGCAAACATCTTACTCTTTCTGAATAGGTTCCCTCGCCTACTCTTCACAGCAGCTGTTCTAGATTTTCTCATCTTTCCTCAAGCCTCCCACAGCATGCCTCACCCCTAACCCCTCTCAGCTGAAGCCCATCAGAGTTTTTTCTTCTTCCCTCCTCATTTCACATTGTTCAGATGTCTTCTCCCACTAACTCCTCCTTCACTGTGGTTATAGTGCTCAGTGAAGAGCTTTGCCCTTCTTTTCTCCAAGGCCAACCTTTCTGGATGTGCCCTTGATTCCTCCCACCAAAAAGCTCCACAAAAGTTCTGTCCCTATGGACAGAGAGGTTCTTCATGTAATAAGTGGTCTCGGGCTCCATGTGTGCAGTGATTGCCCTAAGAGTGTATAGTGAGGCTTACCTGTGGAGAACGCTATTCATTATGTGATTTGAAAGGAGGTAGAAGAGACATTTCTACCCTCTTCTCCTGCTACTGTTTTCCATGGGAGACTTTAATTTCTACCAGGAGGAGAAGGAGGAGATTGGGGTCAAAGGCCATTATGCTCTGTTTAGAGAGAAGGGCTATCTGGCTCCTTCAAATAATGTTAGCCTACGATAGATGATGGGTTTGAGTTAATTTCCGATTGCTTTGTCACTATTACTAGGGGAAGCTTTCCTTCTTGAGACTCTTTTCTCTCTAGATTTTTCGGATCCTACTCTCTCCTGGCCCTCCTCCTGTCAGACTGTTTCTTCTCTGTCTCCTTTGCTAGACCCTCCTCCGAATCACATCCCATAACTGGAGCTGTCCATCTTGGGGCCCTTTTATCTTTCTTTCTTTTTTGGTGGGGCAATGAGGTTTAAGTGACTTGCCCAGGGTCACACAGCTAGTAAGTGATTTGAACTCAGGTCCTCTTGAATCCAGGGCCTGTGCTTTTATCCACAGCAATACCTAGCTGCCCCCTTTCCCCCACATTTTTTATTTTTTTATTTTTTGCGGGGCAATAAGGGTTAAGTGACTTGCCCAGGGTCACACAGCTAGTAAGTGTCAAGTGTCTGAGGCGGGATTTGAACTCAGGTCCTCCTGAATCCAGGGCTGGTGCTTTATCCACTGCGCCACCTAGCTGCCCCTCCCCCACCTTAAAATTTTTTTTTCCAGATTAAACATTTTCATTTATACTTTCCTTTTCCAATCTTTATCCCACCTTCCCTTCCTTCCCTCCCCCCTTCCCAAGGCAGCAATCTGATATGGGTTATACATATATGATCATTTTTGTAGGATCAAATATAAAACCCTCTGTTTGGCCTTCAAAGCCCTTCATTAACCTAGCTCCCACCTACCTTTTCAGTCTTCTTACACCTTATTCCCCAACACATACTCTTCAATCCAGTTGACACTGGCTTCCTGGCTATTCCATGAACAAGACCCTCCATCTCTCGACTCCAGGCATTTTAGCTAGTTGTGCCCCATGCCTGGAATATTTTCCCTCCCCCACTCTGACTACTGACTTCCCTGGCTTGCTTTAAATCCTAACTAAAATCTTACCTTATACAGGAAGCTTTCCCTAACCCCTCTTAATTCTAGTACTTTCCCTCTTTTTTTTTTTTCTGTTTTTTTTGTTTTTGGGTTTTTTGCGGGCAATGGGCGTTAAGTGACTTGCCCAGGGTCACACAGCTAGTAAGTGTCTGAGGTCGAATTTGAACTCAGGTACTCCTGAATCCAAGGCTGGTGCTTTATCCACTACACCACCTAGCCGCCCCCTTCCCTCTTTTAATTTCCTACTTATCCTGAATTGCTTTGTATATATTTATTTGGATGTTGTCTCTCCTATTAGATTGTAAACTGCTTGAGGGCAGGCACTTGTCCCTTACCTCTTTTTTTGTTTTGGGCCTCTTTTTGTGTTTAAGGCACTTAGCAAAGTACCTGGTTTATAGTAGGTGCTTAATAAATGTTTATTGATCCCTTTCCCACCAAAGACCAGTTCCACAATACATACACATAGTAAATAGCAAAGACACCCATTTATCCAAATTATAGCAAAACAGAAATCAGAGAAGGTATACTTAGAATATATACCAGACAATACAGAGTGAAGGAACTCTCCCATTGGAAGCAAGATAACAACTCAACCAAGAGAGTCCTAGATCTCACCCAAGGGGAAATTCCTTGAAGTCTCTAGAGTAGACTGCCAGCTCCTCTTATCTTCCCAGTCTTTTCCTTTAGCAACCTGAAGTGGAGTAGGCCTCTGCCATCTTCCCTCTTGAAGCTGAAAGCCAGAATCACCTGAAGCCATTCAATGATTAAAAATTCTAAGGAATACTTGAAGCCCCAAAAGTTCTAATTTTGTTGTTGTTGTTTACTTGTGTCTGATTCTTTGTGAGATGAGTCTTCCTAACTCCAGGTCCAGAACTCTATCCGCTGTGCTGCCTGGCTGCCCTGAAGAATTCCAAAGGGGACTGCAAGAGGCTAGAGCTTTTTCTGCCTGTCTCCAACTCCAGTCCACCCCTCCTGGAGGGCAGAGAGAATCCCTTATCAATGTACTTTGGGACAGAGGTTACATAGAGCTGCTATTTCAACAAGATTGTCATGTTATTGCTTTACTAAAAGAGCTTAACGCTGATTCAGTGGCCTGAGAGTAGCAGAAAAGTGACTATGTTTGCAGGAGAGTAGGAATAGGTAATGCACTGGCGCAGAGTATTCCCTTAGAGATCATCTACATCCAGAGATATGATTTGCCCCAGTACTGAGATTTCCCTACTCCTCTTCCTCAACTGATCATTTTCTTTAAGTACATCTATTCTCCCCCACAGATATCATATATGCATTGGTAGGAGAATGTGACTCAGACATGTAGGTTGGCTGGTGTGTTTTCATTACTCCTTTTGCCTTTTACTGAGTAAATGCTATTTTACTAATATGACTATATTTACTATTACTCCATTATAAATAATGACTATTCTTGCTTTTGCCTTTCTCATTTACTAAATGTTTCCAGTTTAAGTGTTCATGGTGACATCAATGATTGCTTTGTTTCAATAAGAAGCCTGTTGGTTGAAGCTCGGGAGTTCCAGTAGTAAATAGAAAAACTGTATTTCTGCACATCAGAGTTACCCGCTAAGACCCTGAGAGCTAGTAGGAAAATGGCATGGTTCTGGGGCCATAACTATGAAATGTGGGGAAAATCTCCTTACTGTTATCAGCATGAGTACAGATTAGAGGAGGAAGGAAAAAGAAGGAAAATGTATTAAGTGCCTATTGTTTACAAGTGTTTTATAAATATTATCTCATTTCATTATCACAACAAGCCTCTGATAGGTGTTATTATTATCCATATTTGATAGTTGACCCAAGACAGAAGTCAAATGACATGCCCAGTGTCATACAACTGGTAAGTTGGATTTAACTTCAGGTATTCCTGACTCCAGGGGCAGCTAGCTAGGTGGTACAGTGGATAGAGTGCTGGACCCGGAGATCAAATCCAACTTACTAGCCATGTGACCCTGAGCAAGTCACTTAATCCTGTTTGCCTCAGTTTCCTCTTCTGTAAAATGAGCTAGAGGAGGAAATGGCAAACTACTCTAGTATCTTTGCCAAGAAAACCCCAAATGGGGTCACAGAAAGTCAGACATGACTGAAATGACTCAACATCAAAACAACAAACATTCTTTTTTTTTTAATTAATAAAGTATTTTTTTCCCGTTATATGTAAAGATAGTTCTCAACTTTTGTTTATACAAGCTTTCCAATTTCAGATTTTTCTCCCTCCCTCCCTGCCCTCCCCCCTCCCCTAGACAGCAGGTAATTTGATATAGGTTATATATACTTGACACTTACTAGCTGTGTGACCCTGGGCAAGTCATTGCCCTGCAAAAAAAAAAAGAAAGAAAGAAAAAAGAAACAAGGAGTAATACCTTTTATTTTTTTTTATTTTTTATTTTATTTTATTTTTTGCAGGGTAATGAGGGTTAAGTGACTTGCCCAAGGTCACACAGCTAGTGTCAAGTATCTGAGGCTGGATTTGAACTCAGGTCCTCCTGAATCCAGGGTTAGTACTTTATCCACTGTGCTACCTAGCTGCCCCAAAAACCATTATTTTAATTTTTTTTTTTTTGCAGGACAATGGGGGTTAATTGATTTGCCCAGGGTCACACAGCTAGTAAGTGCCAAGTGTCTGAGGCCGGATTTGAACTCAGGTACTCCTGAATCCAGGGCTGGGACTTTATCCACTGTGCCACCTAGCTGCCCCCCAAAACCATTATTTTTAACATTTTTTTCTTTTTAAATTTTGAGTTACAATTCTTTCCCTCTCTTGCCCCTCCCCCACTCATTGATAAGACAAGCAACATAGCAATTATTCATGTGAAATCCTACAAAACCTATTTCCATATTAGCCAAAGAAGGAAGGAAGGAAGGAAGGGAGAAAGGGAGGAAGAAAATTATGTAGTACACCTGTGATCTGGAAAAACCGTGGAAAATATTTTGGCCCTCCCTTCACACCAGAGGAAAAAGTCTAAATCTTTTCTTTTTCTTTTATGGGGTATTTACAATATCAAAAGATAAAATATGTTATATAATACTATACATATATTTTATGTATTTCTTAGATTGTAACCTTTTTCTGTGTCATCTGCAGCTTCCATGAAACTCCCCCCAAATTCCCATTTAATTTCTTATGCTGATCTGCATAAGATATATTGAAACCGGGGGCAGCTGGGTGGTATAATGGATAAAGCACTGGCCCTGGATTCAGAAGGACCTGAGTTCAAATCCAGCCTCAGTCACTTGACACTTACTAGCTGTGTGACCCTGGGCAAGTCATTTAACCCTCATTGCCCCACCAAAAAAAAAAAAAAGATATATTGAAACTGCAATGGGGAAAATTGTGCCTGTTTTCAGAGCTAGCTCTGGGGGTCTGCAGTGCTTCCCAGGTGGTGTGATACAGGGAGAGATGTGTTCACTGCTATCCTGGTCTGAGTTTTGGTCTTTACTCAGAAAGGGTCCCTGTTCCCCCAAAGCCACAAGTACTAGTGCCTCTCTCTGCCCTTGGAACTGAGACTATGCCCCAGCTTCCTAGAAGCCCTGGAATTGCAATCTAGAACTACATATAGGCAACAGAGTTGCCAATCAGTGCCAGCTGTACCCAGTACCAGCAAAGGGTCCCCTGTAATCTCTTTCTTTCTTCTTCTTCTTTTTTTTCCCCGGTGAGGCAATTGGGGTTAAGTGACTTGCCCAGGGTCACACAGCTAGTAAGTGTCAAGTGTCTGAGGCTGGATTTGAACTCAGGTCCTCTTGAATCCAGGGCCAGTACTCTATCCACTATGCCACCTAGCTGCCCCCTTGTAATCTCTTTCTGACCATTTGTCTGACTCCCTTAACTGCCTCTGCGCTGAGAGCTCCTGCAACTGACCTGCTACTAGTGTTCCTGTCATGTGCATAAGCTAGGGATAGGCCTCACCAGGTGTCACAGACCTTACCTGCCAATGTCCTAAGGTGTCTTAGGCTGGGAAAATGTCTCACCTAGACATTTTGTTGCCTCTGCCATTGAGGCATTATTTATTTATTTAATTTTTTGGTGAGGCAGTTGGGGTTAAGTGATTTGCTCAGGGTCACACAGCTAGTAAGTGTCAAGTGTCTGCGGCTGGATTTGAACTAAGGTCCTCCTGAATCCAAGGCCGGTGCTTTATCCACTGTGCCACCTAGCTACCCCTTGAAGCATTATTTTAAAGTTGTTTAGAGGGGAATGTTGGGAAAGTTTATTTGGGTTGCTGTCTATCCTTTACCATCTTTGCTCCACTCCCAAGAAAGTGTTAATAATACATTAATAATAGGTTATTTTAAATTGTTTATTATTATTAAAAAATAAATAAGTTAATAAATTAAACTTGAAAATGTATTGCATACATTTTTTTTCCTCATATACCTTCTACCCCGGCTATGGTCCCCCCCTCCCACTCCAGGTAGTTAAACATTTATCAACATACCCAAACATTTACCAGCATACCCCTTGTCCTAAGACATTGGATACCTAGGTTGTGGAGTATTAAATACAGTTCACCCAATGCTGGATTGTCACATGTTGGGAGGCAGAATTTTAGCTGGAGAGGATCAAAAGACCTACCCATCTGCCTCTGCACTTCCCATCACATGGGCAAAAGGAATGTTTAGAAATCACAGCACATTAGACCCGAGGACCTTAGATACCATCTAAAGACCAAGGTGGTCGTGTTACATTGGAACTTACAAATCCATAGAAGGAGAAATTTGTCCACAATCCTATGGCTCTTTTTTTTTTTTTTTAGTGAGGCAATTGGGGTTAAGTGACTTGCCCAGGGTCACACAGCTAGTAAGTGTTAAGTGTCTGAGGCCGGATTTGAACTCAGGTACTCCTGAATCCAGGGCCGGTGCTCTATCCACTGCGCCATCTAGCTGCCCCAATCCTATGGCTCTTTAGGAAGGAGCTATCTTTAAACTATTCATTATTAAATATAGTTTCAGTTTTAAATTTTTTATTTACTTTTAAAAATGATTTTACATGACTATATACTGTTGCGCTGGTTACCTGAAAGAAAAAAAAAAGGTATTCCAACTCTTCATGCTTCCTTTTAAAATATGGGTACTGTTAAAAAAAAAAAGCAACAAAAAAGTTGCTTTTATTTGCATGTGGCCCCTACTTCAAATGGTGTGGATGTGTGTGCGCACGTGCAAACACACACACACACACACACACACACACACGTGTCCCTTGATAGAAAGTTTCTCCAACCTGTCTGAGAGTCCAGTGTTTGTGCACAGTATAAGTTCTTCTCATTAGAGCCTAGGACCCGGTTGGTCACGAGGGCCCTCTAGTGACTGGCCAGACCCATATGTTGTGCTGCATGTTAGAGGCAAGTAATCCCATCTTAACCAGCTTGTTTGCACATTTTATTTTTCTGCTGGAAATCGGTGATGATGTGTTACAAAACCCAGCTGAAAGGAAGGGAGGAAATGAGCGTCTGGAAAAAATCAGAGTTTATTAGGACTAATTACTATCCTTGCCAAGCATTCACAGAACTAGACAACCAGGTCTCTTCTGCAGTTAACAGCTAGCCTATGTGGCAGTGGGAACCACACTGAACTCCTGAGAATTTTGCGGGTATTCCCAACTGTCAAAGAAGTCATGCTGTCAGCATCACCATTTCCGACCACAAGATCACAACAAGCTCAATAGCTTGTATTATTCAATAATACCTGAGGACTGATGATTATGCTTCCAATAAAGTCCTCTTTTATGGTCACATTATCATGGTGTGGCAGTAGCTCAGGGCTCTCCAAGGCTATGATAATATTATGTCTCAGGGGTCTGGTATATCCTACAAAGCTGGAAAACCCATGAGTCCAGGCTGTCAACAGACTGTGTGCATGTCGCTCAAAGACCAACTCCCTGGGATTTTAAGGGGTTCACGGCCAGGGGATGAGTCACCATGTAATGAATTGATAACTCATGTAGATTAACCATCAAGACAAGAGTGGAGGGGTAGGGCAGCTACATGACTCAGTGGATAGAGCACCAGCCCTGGAGTCAGGAGGACCTGAGTTCAAATTTGGCCTCAGACACTTGACACTTACTAGCTGTGTGACCCTGGGCAAGTCACTTAACCCCAACTGCCTCACCAAAAAAAAAAGAAAAAAGAAAAAAAGTAGAGGAATGTTGGGGGTTAGGGTAAGGGGTGGAAATCCATGAGGGGATGGAAATGGGACTGGGCCTAACTTAGACCAGTGCCCTGGTAGTTTCTGTTTGAAAATGGAATGAGGGGCAGCTAGGTGGCGCAGTGGATAGAGCACCGGCCCTGGAGTCAGGAGGACCTGAGTTCAAATCCAGTCTCAGACACTTAACACTTACTAGCTGTGTGACCCTGGGCAAGTAACTTAACCCCCATTGCCTCACTAAAAAAATAAAAAACAAAAAACAAAAAAAGAAAATGGAATGAAATGAGACACTTCTAGGTCATTCAACAGTAAACAAAAGGAGATTTATGTAGCCATAGCAGAAGGATGTTAAGCAAAGGATAGGGATGGAAGACACCTTGAATTGAGTGGCTAAGTAAAGCTCAGTTGCCTGTGTTGCTCATCATGGCTCTCTGGCCAAGCATCAAAAAGCACCTGGAGTTCATTTTGGCTACTTTGACCTCAGGTAACCAGGAAGGAATATCAATTAAAAAAAACACCAAAAACAAATCCTAGTGCTTTAAGCCCATTAAGTGTCCAGGATGTTTTTCATACTTTTTTTTTTTTTTTTAGTGAGGCAATTGGGGTTAAGTGACTTGCCCAGGGCCACACAGCTAGTAAGTGTATGTTAAGTGTCTGAGGCCGCATTTGAACTCAGGTACTCCTGACTCCAGGGCGGTGCTCTATCCACTGCGCCACCTAGCTGCCCCTTCATACTTTTTTATAGAAAAACAAGCAAACAAAAAACAGCAGCTTGGTGGTACAGTGGATAGAGTTCCAGGCCTGGACTCAGGAGGACCCAATTTCAAATCTGGCCTCACACACTTACTAGCTGTGTGACCCTGAGCAAGTCTTAAACATTTGCCTTAAACATCTGAGGTCACCTTCAGTTGTCCTGATGTATATCTTGCCATTGGACCCAGACGGTTCTGGTAGAAAGAGTGAGGTTGGTGACCTTGTGCAGTCCTCCTTCACTTAAATCCAATTCACATGACATCATCCCACTGTCAAGGTCCTCTTCGAGAATAAAGGACAAACAACAACAGATGAGGAAACTGAGGCAAACAGGGTTAAAATGACTTGCCCTTGGTCACATAGCTAGTAGTGTCTGAGGCAAGCTTTTTTTTGGTTTGGTTTTGTTTTTATGGGGCAATGGGGGTTAAGTGACTTGCCCAGGGTCACACAGCCAGCAAGTGTCAAGTGTCTGAGGCTGGATTTGAATTCAGGTACTCCTGAATCCAGGGCCCTTGCTTTATCCACTGCACCACCTAGCCACCCCCTGAGGCAAGCTTTTAACTCAGATCTTCCTGACTCCAAGCCTGGTGCTCTATCCTAGCTGTTATCTATGGACACCTACCATACTTAGCTGTCATCTAACTACTTCCAGCTTGGTCTTTCTCCTCCCTAATAAGTTTGATACCTGGGGCAGCTAGGTGGTGCAGTGGATAGAGCACCGGCCCTGGAGTCAGGAGGACCTGAGTTCAAATCCGGCCTCAGACACTTAACACTTACTAGCTGTGTGACCCTGGGCAAGTCACTTAACCCCAATTGCCTCACTAAAAAAAAAATAATTAAAAAAAAATAATGAATGAGACAGTGTGGTAGGGTGAGGAAGGCTTGCATGACCAACTATTCCTACATATGATTCAAGCTAGATTAGAGACAAAGAAACTGAGAAAGGAAGAGTCTAGGGTTACAGAAGAAGATAAGAGTTGTAGTAAAGACTGTGATCCAGGTATCAAACTTATTTAAAAAAATTTTTTTTAGTGAGACAATTAGGGTTAAGTGACTTGCCCAGGGTCACACAGCTAGTAAGTGTTAAGTGTCTGAGGCCAGATTTGAACTCAGGTAATCCTAACTCTAGGGCCGGTGCTCTATCCACTGCACCACCTAGCTGCCCCTGTCTCATTCATTATTATCCTAGGTGTTAGAATTCCTAGTTAAAGTTCTGAGGAAGACTAGGCACAGAGCCCTAGGGCACTTCATTAAAGACCTCCTTCCAAGTTGCTATTGAACTTTTTTTTTTGGTGAGGCAATTGGGGTTAAGTGACTTGCCCAGGGTCACACAACTAGTAAGTGTCAACTGTCTGAGGCTGGATTTGAACTCAGGTACTCCTGAATCCAGGGCCAGTGCTTTATCCATTGCGCCACCTAGCTGCCCCCCCCCCCTGCTATTGAATTTTAAGGACAGAATCACTTGTCATTGGAGTATTGAAACTTAGAGTGTGTGATTTTAGGTGGAAATCCAAATATTGTCTTAGCAGACTGTTGGCAATGAAAGGGACTTTGGCCTTCATCTAGTCTAACTTTCATTGAAATAATAGCTAGTATTTATATAACATTTTAAAATCTGCAACTTTTTTTTTTTGGTGAGGCAATTGGGGTTAAGTGACTTGCCTAGGGTCCCACAACTAGTAAGTATTAAGTGTCTGAGGCCGGATTTGAACTCAGGTACTCCTGACTCCAGGGCCGGTGCTCTATCCACTGCACCACCTAGCTGCCCCTTTGCAACATTATTTACATACATTATCTCACAGCAATTCTGGGAGGTAAGTGCTATTATCCCCCCCTTTTACAGATCAGGAAACTGAGGCAATTTTGTGTGACTTGCCCCAAATTACATTGCTACTAAGTACCAGAGGCAAGATTGGAACTCAGGTTTTTATTCCCCCTGATTCTAAGTCCAGCACTCTAAGTCAGCACTGAGCTGATTGATTAATTAAAGTCACTTTGTCCAAAAATTTTCAATGAGGTTAGGGAGTCAGTATCTCCTAACTTCCAGCCATTCCAGTGCTCCTCTGATTGATGAATCCCTAGCCCTTCCAGTCCTTTTTTTATGTGTGGTCTTTTCCAGTTGGAACATAAGCTTTGGTGCCTTACCCATAGCAGGTAGTAGTAGTAATAATAATAACAATAATAAAAATAAACATTTATAAAGTGCCTACTATGTGTTTGTGCCAGGCACTGTGCTAATGTTTACACTTATTATCCCATACTAAGGAAGGTTTATGGATTCAATGATTGATGAAGGTACAGGCAGATGATCTTGCCATTTCCATTAGTGGTCTCGGCCTACATCAATATTTTGGGGTTTGGTTATTTTTTTTTTTGGTCTGGACCTATGATTTCATCAGTGTGGTGAGCTTCCCATTGAGAACATTCTTACAAAGCAACTTGGCAATTGCTCAGCAATTTTAGTCATAAAGTCTAGGCCTAGGGCATCGAGGGGTTAATTAACTTGCCTAGGATCACACATCAATTCCCTTTAAATTGACAGCATTACCATTTTGTGTGTATTGATTTGCATATCTGTCATCATCCACTGAAGGTAATTCCAGGTGAAAATTGAACCCAAGTCTTCCTGGCTCTTGAGGCCAGTTTCCAATCCACTATACCACATATACTACACAGCTTCTTTGATGATTAAGTACTGCCAATATTTAGTAGAGACAAGGAATAACTGACTGGTCAGGCTTGTCCAGAGCCTAGACTATATGCCCTTCTATTTCTGTCTCATCTGGGAACAGGATTTGAGCATTCTTGGGGTCTGCTGCTAAGGGGACAAGGTGCCATCCATACACCCAACCTCACAGGGTTGTTGTGAGGAAGCAAATGAGATAATGTAAATAAAACACTTTGAAACTGTAAAGTACTGTGCCATTGCATGGGAGGCAGTGTGGTAAGAGCCCTGGAATGGAAGTCAGGAGATACTGGCTAACCACTCACTATGAAAACTTGATCAAGTCAATTAATAAAAAAGCATGAGACTTAGTTTTCATAAAATGAAAGAGTGGGACTACATGAAGATTAAACCTTTTTTAATACTAATAGTCTGACAGGTGATATTTGTTATTTAAGCAAATCCAATGCTAAGACCTAGCTGTTTTGTTGGGGTATGTGTATATACACACGTATGTATGTTTGTATATATGTATGTATCTGTGTGTGTATAAACCCTGTAGCAAACATGTATAATTGTATAGTCAAGCACAACTTACTTTGGCCAAAACCTTCATTGGTCATGTCAAAAGAAAAAAAGCTTCAATCTGCACTGTGAGCCTATCACCTCTCTAACAAGAAGAAGGTAGTATGTATCATCATCAGGAGTCCTCTGGAATACTGGCTAGTCATTATGTTGACCAGAGTTCCTAACTCTTCCATTGTTATCCGAGTTTCCAAGTCTTTTTTTGAAAAAAAATAAATATTTTATAGTTTTGATTTCCAAATGTTTACTTCCCTCCCTGCCCTAACCCCTCCCTGAGGCATTAAGCAATCAGATATAGGTTATACATGTGCAATTATGTAAAACATTACCATATTAGTCATGTTGTGTAAGAAAACTTAAATAAAAAGGGAAAAAATGAAAGAAAGTGAAAAATAGTATGATTCAGTCTGTGTTCAAGCAATATCAGCTCTTTGGAGGTGGATAGTATGCTTCATCATTAGTCTTTTGGGATTGTCTTGGATTATTGTATTACTGAGAATAGTTAAGACATTCACAGTTCTTCATCAAACTGTCTCTGTGTATAATATTCTGTTGCTTCTGTGCACTTCACTAGACATCAGTTCATACAAGTCTTTCCAGGCCTTTCTGAAATCATCCTGCTTTACCAAGTCTTTGATTGATTATCTTTGCAATATTGCTGTTACCATATAAATTATTCTTCTGGTTCTTTTCACTTCATTTTGCATCAGTTCAGATAAGTTCTCCCAGGCTTTTCCGAAGCCCTCTCCATCATTTCTTATTGCACAATAGTATTCCACCACAGTAATATACCATAACTTGTTTGGTCATTTCCCAACTTATGGGCATACTTTCTTTTTTGTTTTTGTTTTGTTTTGTTTTTGTGGGGCAATGAGGGTTAAGTGACTTGCCCAGGGTCACACAGCAGTGTCAAGTGAGGTGCTTCTGAATCCAGGGCCAGTGTTTTATCTACTGTGCCACCTAGCTGCCCTGTGGGCATCCTTTCAACTTCTAATTCTATGCCACCACAAAAAGAGCTGCTCTACCACACAATGATCAAAAACCATTCCAAAGGAATGGATGCTCTCCACATCCAGAAAAAGAACTATGGAGTCGAAATGCAGACTAAAGCATACTATTTTTGATGTGGGATGGAATTAGGGTCAGATTGATTGTGATTCGTCCCAAAAGAATTATAAGACTCAGTTTCCCAAGTTTTATTGCAGTACTGTGAGTGATCACAGGGAGAGAACCAGAAAAGTGGAAAGGTATCTCTCTAATAGTGAAAGAAAAGATAGTTATATTTATAGTATAGATAAATTGGTTATCAGTCTCATTATAATAGTCTCTACCTTAGGGAGGTATAGGGGAGGGCCTGTCCTCATTATAATAATTTCCACCTTGGGGAGGTACAGGGGAGGGCTTATTCTAATTTGGAGTTCTTGGGGTCCTAAGCCAACCCCCAAGACAGGTACCTTTTTCTGTGGAGGTGTGTTTTGGGGGTTTACATGCCATAAGGTGAATCTGGGGACAAATTTGGCCTTTTCTGCACATTTTGCTTTCTGATTCCCATGGCTAGTTTCAAAACATCTTCATTTTTCATTTATTTCGAGTCTAAATTTCTATAGCCTCTCATTTTTTCATTGTTATAGTCTAAGGTTTTCATGGGCTCTCTCCCTCTGTTCCCATTATGGGTACTGATTTATGTGGGTAAGAGAACTTAGCATCCTTGACTTGTAAGTTATCCATTAACTGGGATCTGAATCCCTCTTAGAGCTCATGTCTGAATTAGAGCTTGGATCTTAGGTTTTTCTGTTAACTCCTTTTTCACCTCCTACATCATTTTCACTTATTTGACTTATTTGTTTTTGGGTTGTTTTGTGGTTTTTTTTGGTTGTTATTTCTTTCTTGTGCTTTTCCCCTGTTGTTCTGATTCTTCTTTCACAACATCACTAATGTCAAAATGTTTAACATGATTGTACATATATAACATATATCAGATTGCTTGATGTCTTGGGGAAGAGGGAGAGAAGGAAGGGAGGTAGAAAAATTTGGAACTCAAAATCTTACAAAATAATTGTTGAAAATGTTACAGGGAAATAGGGTAGGGGGTTTGGGATAGGGGTAGGGGTTTGGGATAAGGGTCCTTAGGAATTCCTCTTTAAAGAATTACACCCTCTTACACATAAATCCAATAGAATAAGATCATAGTTTGTTTAGGGGCTGGGGAAAGGGAACCAAGAGAGAAATCCTTTCCCCCTCATGGGGGAAAGGCATGGAACAGAGCATGGCTCTGAGATACCAATCTCCTCGAGCAAGAGACAGGCAGACACTTTTATAGAGAACTGATGGGGGTGATCATCTGACTGTGGAAATTTCCCTTATTGAGGGAGGATCATGCTCAACTGGTGGTGGCTGGGGGAATTGGGTGAGGGGTGTGTCTTCAGATCTCTCAAGCCATCTCTCTCCTCCTCCCGCCACAAAAGCAGCAGCCACACCTAATCTTATCTCCCCAGGGGTGAGGAAGACTGAAATGAAGGGTGGTGGTCCCAGAGCTAGCTCAGTCCCGATCCAGTTCCACTTATCTCTTTAGGTGTGTCTGTCAAGGAGAAGGTTCTTTGATGTACCCCAGAAAACTTCTGGGGTGGCCTGGGCCCATAACAAAAACTAAAAAAAAAATAAATACTATTGCATATAAAAATATTTATGGAAGCTTTTCCATTTCCTTTGATTTCTTTGGGATATAGACCTAAGTAGAGTTATTGCTGGTTCAAAGGGTCATACACACAGTTTAATAGTTTTTTGAATGTAGTTCCAAATTGCTTTCTGACATGGGGTTTAAGATGACCAAATAATAGGACAGATATATCAAGGAATTAAGGGACTATTAAAGTTTAGATTGGCCAGCTAGATATCAGGACGGACACACTTCTTTTTCCTATTTACCTTTTTATGCTTCTCCAGGGTCTTGTATTTGAAAGTCAAATTTTCTATTCAGTTCAGGTCTTTTCATCACAAATACTTGAAAGACCTCTTTCTCATTGAAATCCCATTTTTGCCTCTGAAATATTATACTCAGTTTTGCTGGGTATGTGATTTTTGGCTGAAGTCCCAGTTCCTTTGCCCTCTGGAATATCATATTCCATGCCCTTTGGTCCTTTAATGTAGAAGCTGCTAGATCTTGCTTTATCCTTATTGGAGCTCCACAGTATTTGAATTCCTTTTATCTAGCTGCTTGCAGTATTTTCTCCTTTACCTGGGAGTTCTGGAATTTGGCTATAATATTCCTGGAGGTTTTCCTTTTGGGATCTCTTTCAGGAGGTGATCGGTGGATTCTTTCAATTTCTATTTTAGCTTCTGCTTCTAGAATATCAGGGCAATTGTCCCTCACAATCTCTTGGAGGATGGTGTCTAAGCTTTTGTTTTGGTCATGGTTTTCAGGTAGTCCAATGATTTTCAAATTCTTTCTCCTAGATTTATTTTCTAGGTCAGCTGTTTTTCCAAGGAGATATTTCACATTGCCCTCTATTTTTTCATTCAATTGGATTTGCTTTACTGTGTCTTGGTTTCTCATAAGGTCACTAGCTTCCATTTGTTCAATCCTAATTCTTAGGCAGTTATTTTCATCAGACAGTTTTTTAATCTCCTTTTCCATTTGCCTTTTCAAACTGTTGACTTTTTTCTCATGACTTTCTTGCATTGCTCTCTTTTCCCTTTCCATTCTTTCCTCCTTTTCTCTACATCTTCTTTCTATTTCTCCTACTTTCTCTTCAAAGTCCCTTTTGAGAACTTCCATGGCCTGAGACCAGTTCATGTTTTTCTTGGAAGCTTTGACCCTGTTATTATCTTCTTCTTCTGAGGTTGTATTGTGGTCTACCTTACCCCTAAAGAAGTTTTCGATGGTCTTCTGCTTTCTCTGCCTACTCATCCTGGCTTACTATTTCTTGGCTTTTAACTCCTTCTTAAAGTGTGGTGCTGCTTCCAGGACACACTGTTCAAGCTACAGAGTGGCCTGGGGGATGGTTGGGCTTCTTCTCAGCCTGCCTGGCCTCACTTTCATTTGATTTTAAACTCTCCACTGGGGGGGGGGGGCTGCTTTTCGGCTCCACTCCTGTTCTCAGCTTCAGAGGGTCCCAGGTGTTTTGGGTTGAGGGAGGGGCAGGTTTTAATCTCACCTGGCCTGTTCTCAGGTCCGGAGATAACCTCAGGCCTACTTTACTAAGCAACCAACCAGCAAAGCTTTCTGTGGTATGGTTCTCAGCTTCCGCTGAGACTGCTCCCCTGCCCAACCTGGGTCTCCCGCCACTCAGGATTTCTTCCTGGTTCCCCGCTGGGGTGGGACAGTCAAATCCTTCCCCCAGTCCACTGGTACCCCTGCACTTCCCCGCCCCACCAGCTGTTCAGCCCGACCGCATGCTCGGTTCCAGAAGATGCCGGTGCTGCAGCTGATTCAGAGGCACTGGGGTAAATTCCTCTGGCAGGTGTCTGGTATGTGGACCCTTATTCGTGGCCCAGCATGGCTCCCTGAAATCTATCTATAGCTGAAGAAAACTCTCAGCCCGTATTTTTGTGTTTTTCTGCCCCAAGGGTTCTTTTATTGCCATTTTTGGGGTTATTGTATCAGGAGCCCTGTGGGTTTAATGTCTTTCCTCTGCCATCTTGGCTCCAGGCCCCCCCCCCTTCTTAAAAGTATGGGAAGATAAAATTCTATAGCAGGAAAGTCAGTTAGGCCTTGGCAGGAAAGTCAGTTAGGCCTTGGCTACTACTTGACTGGAGCTAGGAGACAGAAATAACTCCAGAGGTCAGTACTATCATTCCTAAATAAATAAATAGAAATCCCCCTCCACTCTCAGGAATGACAAGCATCCAAGCTTCCCCCCCCCCCCCAAAAGGAACTTTCCATTTTCAGGTGATCTTACCACCTACACTCTATAAAAACTTTTGCCTTCTTCTGTTTGGGAAGAATGTTTGAGCCCTCCTCCCCAGGGGTGAAGTCTTTGACTTTACCCCTCAGCCATTTTCTCTAGAGCCAAATAAAAGACCATTTCGATTCTAATTGGATTCTGTTTTTACAGAAGAATACCTAAGGACTCCCATTATCCTTTGGGGGGGGGGGTTGGGGGTGGCATAGCTCCACCAACTGTATCATTGTACTGGTCTTTTACCATAGCCCTTCCAGCATTTATCATTTTCCTTTCTTGTCATCTTAGCCAATCTAATGGGTGTGAGGTGGTATGATGTGAAACTTTAAAGTCATTTTTGAAGCAATCTTTCATGCAGTTGTTAATAATTTGAGATTATTTGAGAATTGTTTATTTGTATCCTTTGACCTCAGAGAATTACAAAATTTACTGAGAACTGATTCCCCACCCAGTCCCCTTTTCTCAGACAAATGAATTGCCTGGGGCTGATCAATCTTTGTCATTTCCAGACTCTTGATTGCTTAAGGATCTCCCCCAAACAAACTATCCCCTCCTAAAGATTTTCCAAGCTTACTTCCTGGTTATTATGTAAAAAGATTCATTTACATTAAATAGTTTCTGTCTGTGAGAAACTTACTTTTCCCAAGGACAGTTTCATAGCTCCCTCTGTTCTGTTACCTCATAAAAATCCTGTCCTCAGTTCCCATCTTTGGGTATTCCTAGCTTCTGAGCTTTGAGTTTTGTGATATTAGGAGCTATAGTTCTTCTGCCCCAATTAAAGAAGTAATTTTCTCCTATATCGATTGTTTCCTTAATTTTCAGGTTAACATATGGGGGCTCATCTGGGATGTGAAGACTCCGTGTCCAGCCAGCCACTGGTTTTGACCTCTGGGGTCTGGTTATGTCCATGGATGACTTTGTAATGGGGACGTTCTGACAGGTCCCCCAAAAGGGGATGACTGCAGGTTTTGTTTTTTTTTAGTGAGGCAATTGGGGTTAAGTGACTTGCCCAGGGTCACACAGCTAGTAAGTGTTAAGTGTCTGAGGCCGGATTTGAACTCAGGTACTCCTGAATCCAGGGCCGGTTCTCTATCCACTGCGCCACCTAGCTGCTCCTAACTGCAGGTTTTTTTTATGGACCATATGTGGCCATTCCAACAGGTCCTGGAAAGGACGGCTGCTGGGTTTTGTTTTCAAATCATGTACCACATGATTGCAAGTGCTAGCAGAATTCAAATCTGACCCTCAACACTGATGGCCACAGTGGGGTCACTCCTTTTTGAGTTTGGTCTTGATTCTGCTAGCTAAAGGCCCTGAGTTGGACTTTGCTTTTTTTTCTTTCTCCTTTTTCAATGGCATTTTGAATCAATTAAGCGAGACTCTGAATCTGAACTGTCCTCCCTTTAAAAAAAAAATAGGGGAGGAAATAGATTTTTGATAAGATGTTTTGTCCCTCAGAAAAAGGTCAATTTTTTTACAAAAAAAACCCAATTTATCTGGCTCAAATTAATAGGTCTTTGAGGATAGAGGAGAACTTAATTTGTGCATGCTAAATTATCTTAAGAATATTTACTGGGGCAATTGGTGGTGCAGTGGATAGAGCACCAGCCCTGGATTCAGGAGGACCTGAGTTCAAATATGGCCTCAGACACTTAACACTTACTAGCTGTGTGACCCTGGGCAAGTCACTTAACTCCAATTGCCCCGCAAAAAAAAAAAAAAGAATATTTACCATTATTATTTTTGTGTCTGTCCTTGTAGAATGCTATTTGTGTTAAAATGTTCTTTATGTGTATGTGTGTCCCTTGCTATTCAAGCTGAGTCCTTTATCTTGTACTCTGTTAGCAATCCTCTTTGCCACTCAAAGTAGAATTATCAGAAAGGTAATTTACACAGAGAGGCAGTTAGACTATAGCTTGATTTAATTTTTGCCTGTTTTTAAGAAATTTGTTCAAACTTTAGTTGAGAATTGATCTCCAATATTAGTTTAAATCCAGGTTTTATGAATCCCCAATTCAAGGTTAATCAGATTCTATTTAAATTTAGGGAACTATCTGGCTTCTCAGTCACCAGTGTTTATCACCAGGTAAAAATGAATTTATTGATAATAATGGTCTGAGGGGAAGCTAGGTGGCACAGTGGATAAAGCACCAGCCCTGGATTCAGGAGGACCTGAGTTCAAATCTGGCCTCAGACACTTGACACTTACTAGCTGTGTGACCCTGGGCAAGTCACTTAACCCTCATTGCCCTGCAAAATAAATAAATAAACAGATAATAATGGTCTGATATTGAAATGCTAGTAGATGGGCTTCAGATAAATTGAGAATTTTACTATTTGGGAATAGTTCCAGTTGTAACTTGAATTTATTCGTCTTAAGGTCTTAAGTGAAATATGTCTTCTAATAAGATGTGTGGATTTTATAGTCTGTTTATTTTGAGATTTGCATTAAGACAAAGTATTTAAAAATTTGGATCTGGAAATTTGTTAATTGCATGATCTTAAAACAAGTTACTTTAGTTTACCAATCTGTAAGGTGGATATTTGATAATTTTAGAGTATTCTTTTGGGCTATAAATTGTCATAGATGCAACTATTAAAAGAATGTCAAATACTTGAAACTTTGTTTAGAAATGCAATATTACTGTGAATTCAAAAAAAGAGGTGATCTCAAAGTCTGGGTTCCTTTTCCCTCTGGGATACTCCCTATCTAGGTATAATGAATGTTTGACTCTGGGAAAAATAACTTGCTTTCTAGGTTTTAATAGCAAGAACAAATTTTAAAATTCTGAAAACTGGAAGTTTCCCTAATAATGCCAAAGAAACTTGCTCCATTTAGTGGTGGTGCCATTTCATAGCTTTTCTCAATAACTGTGTCATTGTTATTAACACCAGACTTTGAAATAATTACACACATTAATATGGTGTGGTACTTAATAACTTTGTTTTGACTTTGTTAAACTTTTACTGTTTTCTTTCTTCAAGCTTCACAGGTATTTCAAGTTTTCATACCCCTAGCAATTCAAATATTTGTATGTTTAATAACTTTTTATTTGTAGATGTTTGAGTAAATTTTTATTTTTTATTTTTGGTGAGGCAATTGGGGTTAAGTGACTTGCCTAGGGTCACACAGCTAGTAAGTGTCTGAGGCCGCATTTGAACTCAGGTCCTCCTGACTCCAGGGCCGGTGCTCTATCCACTGCGCCACCTAGCTGCCCCAAGTAAATTTTTATTTCAAAATAGGATATTTGACTATAATTTGTTTTACTATCTGGTGTTTTTGTGAAAACATTTACGCTGTTTTAACCTTTTTTCTTCCCCTTAATATTCTATTTCATTGCCAGGATTGCAAACTTCCATAGCATTTATCTACCTTTTAAATGTTGTCCTAAATATTAATGGCATTTTTAGGCAAAAAGTGTGAATTATTGGAGCCAACCTTAATGAGGTATTGTCTATTTGCTCCCTCCATTTTTCTCACCCTATGCCATAAAGTATCTTGTTCTCAGGTTTAAAATTTTTAGGACATCTGATATTAGCCAATAGTCTCTGTCTTGAAGGATTAGAGATCTCTCTACTATGCAAAACCGAGATAGAAAACCCAGATTATTACTGGTACATTGATGATTCCTGTCTCAAATGATGCTGGGTATGCTATCACCACCACAGAAGAGGTCATTGACCCCTTCCTTTGGCTCTTCAACACAACAGGCTGAATTTGAAGCCCTGCAAAAGGAAAACTAATGAATATTTTTACATGGATAGCAGTTGGAACCTGGAGACTGGGTCTATTGGAAAAGGATTCCCTACCAAGTGCTGCTGACCAACCCCTTGGCTGAAAGGAATTGACAGCTGGATCCACTTATCACATCTGAAGAAGACTCCAACCCCTGAATGGATGGCCAGACATACCAGTGATACCAAGCTTCGCCTGACCAGGAAAAAGAAGCAGATGACATCAGTGTAGACTACTGTCCCAAGATGCCCGGACGTGGCCTGAGAATCCTGTTTCATGCCCCAACACTATTTTTGGTCATTGAAGAATTCTGGAATTCATCTTGACCAAGAAGAGGGAATGAAAACTACAAAATTTACTGAGAACTGATTCCCCACCCTGTCCCCTTTCCCCAGACAAATGAATTGCCTGGGGCTGACCAATCTTTGTCATTTCCAGACTCTTGATTGCTTATGGATCTCCCCCAAACAAACTATCCCCTCCCAAAGATTTCTAAGTTTACTTCCTGGACTCTAGGTTATTATGTAAAAAGGTTCATTTACATTAAATAGTTTTTGTCTGTGAGAAACTTACTTTTCCCAAGGACAGTTTCATAGCTCCCTCGGTTCTGTTACCTCATAAAAATCCTGTCCTCAGTTCCCACCTTTGGGTATTCCTAGTTTCCGAGCTTTGAGCTTTGTGATGCCAAGAGCTATAGTTCCTCTGCCTCAATTAAAGATGTTATTTTCTCTTATATTGATTGTTTCCTTAATTTTTAGGTTAACACCTCTTATCCACTGAAGAATCACACTTGCTCTTAGATACGTGTTAATTTTCTATATATTTTGGATTTCAGACCCTTATAAGAGATATTTGTTATGAGAGATTTTTCCTCCAATCAAGTTTCCCTTTTTAACTTCCCTGTATTGATTTTCTTCATGCAAAAGTAATTTAATTTCATGTAGTTTAAACTGTCTATTTTATCTCCTATGATCTCCTAATGGAGTTGATATTTTGAACCCAAGCATATTAAACATTAGATTCATCCCTTTCCAGCTAAATGAGGCATCATATTAGAAGGTAGAAAATTATTTGATTTTCCACTGTCTTCTAAAGAATTTCATTGGGGAACCAGCCTAGCAAGGACCTTTGATATTCAACCTATAGTAATAGAATTAGAAGGGTAAATCCTATAGAGATCAGCTGAAGCTGGCACTTTAAATATGGAAATCAACTTTATTTCAGGTAGAGCCCCAGAGGGCTTCAAAAGTGAATTGCTAAATGGTGATTAAATGTAAATACTACCTGGGTGGGGTGGGTTGAGGGAAATTACTGGGGACACTAAGAAGGGAGCATAGGAAAAGTGAAAGTTGTTGTTAAGAGTAAATAATCCCTAGCCGCGTCACTTAACCCTCGTAGCCCCACAAAACAAACAAAAAAAGAGTAAATAATCCCTTCCCCCCTACCCTCATGCCCAGGAATCCAGGTAAGGCCAGGGATAACTTTCACACTCTGAATTGCTAAATGAGGATTCTGGGTCAATGTTCCAAGGAGAAATAACTAGGCTATCCTGGTTTTGAAGATAAGATTATGCCTCTGGGTCACTCATCCTAAAGCTGGCAATTGAATAAATTGGCAACTAAAAGTGGCAAATCAGGATGGTAGGTAATAAAATCATCTACTTAATATACATCAAAACAAAGAAACAAAAAAGTAAAGGGAAAATTGAGTTGGGAGATTCTTCGACTGTGGGCATCACAGAGCACCAGCCCTGGAGTCAGGACCTGAGTTCAAATCCGACCTCAGATACCTGACACAAACTAGCTGTGTGACCCTGGGCAAGTCACTTAACTCCAATTGCCTCACCAAAACCAAAACCAAAACCTTTAAATTCTCTTTGCCCTGAGTTGTTTTTTGTTGTTGTTTTTTGGTGAGGCAATTGGGGTTAAGTGACTTGCCCAGAGTCACACAGCTAGTGTTAAGTGTTTGAGCCCGGATTTGAACTCAGGTCCTCCTGAATCCAGGGCCGGTGCTCTATCCACTGCGCCACCTAGCTGCTCCTGCCCTGAGTTTTTAATCAGGGTGAAAGCCCAAATGAAGAATTTTTCTTTCAATAATAATCTTAAAAGTTGAGAGATCACTCCTTAGTTCTCCCAATTGTTCCCAGTTCTGCCCTCTGTGACCAAGTACATCAAGGAACTTCCTTCTTCCATATGATAGCCCTTCATACGTTGAAAGACAGCTGCTCTATGCCCTCTAAATCTTCAAAAGGGGACTGGACACGTGGACATCACCAGATGGCCAATAGAGAAATCAGACTGGTTATATACTTTGCAGCCAAAGGTAGAGACGCTCTTAACAGTCAGTTAAAACAAGACCTAGAGCAGAGTGTGGCTTACTTCATGAACTTCTTATCACAAAATTCATACTTAAATTGAAGAAAGTAGGGAAAAATCATTAAACTGTATAGGTACAGCCTAAATAACATCCCTTATCAGTATGAAGAGGAGGTGATGAATTGATTTAAGGGATTAGATCTGGTAGATAGAGTGCCTGAAGAACTATGGACAAAGGCTTGCAATATTGTACAGGAGGCAGCCACAAAGTACATTCCAAAGAAAAAAAAAAAGAGCAAGAAAGCAAAATGGCTGTCCTATGAGGAAAGAAGGAAAGCAAAAGGTAAAGGAGGAAGTGAAGGATCTACCCAATTGAATGCAGAATTTCAGAGACTAGCAAGGAGAGATCAGGTTTTCTTAAATGAGCAATGCAGAGAGATAGAACAATATAATGGTGTGGTAAAAATTATTTGTCGTAAAGATTAATATTGCAGTTTTTAGCTGACTCATTTGGGAGGGGCCACACCTGGCCCACCCTGAAGTTATGTATGCTACTGAAGTCAGAAGGAGAACTCTCCATAGGCAGTTTTTGAAGGATCTCCCCTTTTGGGGGAGGAAAGATTGAACGCTCCCTGAAGGGAGGCTGAGGGTTCTTCTGGAATGCTAGGCTTCTTCCAGAAGGCGTCTTTCAGTCTTCTCCCCCTTGCAGTGATGGCATGAGTTCTGTCTCAGCAGGCGTGGGCAACTGTAGACTGTCCAGGCTTTAGTGAGTTAATTATGGAAAACCCTAAATTCCTTTGAACTAGCTTAATTGGAAACAGTCTGGGGATTGCATAGGTTAAGTTTAGAGTTAAGAGCATTTATCTGTATTTCTTTTTTCCTATTTCCTTGTCTCTGATTTTTATTAGTTTCACCTTTGTTGTTTAATTTCCAAGTAATAAAATCTGATCCTTTTGTGAATTAAAGCTTAAAGGCTCCTTTCTTATTGGCCTGGGAGAAATATCTAAAATGGGCAGTTCAGAGGGGAAGGTGAATCTAAAAGGTCCCTCATTATTTCTAGGACCCCAATATTTTGGCGAGTCACCCAAATAACACTCCATATATCAAATTTTGGCTCTCACAATGGGAAAGGCAGGAGATCCCTTCAAGAAAATCAGAGATATCAAGGGGAAGTTTCATGCAAAGATAGGCATGATTAAAGACAAAAATGGCAGGGACTTAAACAAAGTAGAAGAGATTAAGAAAAGGTGGCAAGGGGGGCAGCTAGGTGGCACAGTGGGTAGAACACTGGCCCTGGATTCAGGAGGATCCGAGTTCAAATATGGCCTCAGACTCTTGACACTTACTGTGTGACCCTGGGCAAGTCACAACCTCAATTGCCCCACAAAAAAAAAAAAAAAGAAAAGAAAAAGGTGGCAAGAATACACAAAAGCACTATACAAGAAAGATTTTTAACATTATGGATAACCTGGTGTGATTACTGATCTAAAGCCAGACATTCAGGAGAATGAAGTCAAATGGACCTTAGTAAGAAGTATTGCTAATGATAAGGCTGGTGGAGGTGATGGAATTCCAATTGAACTATTTAAAACCCTAAAAAATTATGGTGTTGGGGCAGCTAGGTGGCACAGTGGATAAAGCAGCAGCCCTGGATTCAGGAAGACAACTTCAAATCTGGTCTCAGACACTTGACACTTACTAGCTGTGTGACCCTGGGCAAGTCACTTAACCCTCATTGCCCTGGGGGAAAAGAAAGAAAATGATGGTGTTAAAGTGCTGCATTTAATTTGCCAGCAAGTTTGGAAAACACAACAGTGGCCACTGGATTGGAAAAGTTCAGTTTATGTCCCAATCCTAAGCAAAGGCAATGCCAAAGAAAGTTCAAATTACTGAACAATCACACTCATTTCACATGCCAGCAAGGTTATGCTTAAGATTCTGCAAGCTAGGCTTCAGCAATATGTGAACTGAGAATTACCAGAAGAGCAGGCTGGTTTTCAAAGAGACAGAGAACTAGAGGCCAAATTGCCAACATTCACTGGATTACAGAGAAAGCAAAGGAGTTCCAGAAAAACATCTACTTCTTCATCGACCACACTACAGCCTTTGACTATGTGGATCACAACAAAATGTGGCAAGTCCTCAAAGAGAGGGGAGTACCAGATCATCCTATTTGTCTCCTGAGAAACCTGTGAGTCAAAAAACAGCAGTTAGAACAAAATCTGGAACAATTGGTTTAAGATCAGAAAAAGGAGTATGAAAAAGTTATATAATATGCATATTGTAACCTTATTTATTTAACATATGCAGAGTACATCATGTGAAATGCCAGGCTGGGTGAATTAAGAGCTGGAATTAAGGCTGTCAGGAGATATATCAACAATCTCAGATATGCAGATGATAACACTCTGATGGCAGAAAATGAGGAAGAATTAAGAAGCCTTGTAATGAGGGTGAAAGAGGAGAGTGTAAAAGCTGGCTCGAAGTTTAACATAAAAACAAAAAACAAAACTAAGATCTTGGCACCTGGTCCCATTACTTCCTGGCAAATAGAGGAAGAAGAAGAAAGGAAGTAGAGTGCAAGATGTCATATTGTTGGGCTCAAAAATAAACTTAAAGACACTTGCTCCTTGGGAGGAAAGCTATGGCAAATCTGCACAGCATACTAAAAAGCAGAGACATCACCTTGCCAACAAAGTGTAGTCAAAGCAATGGTTCTTTCAGTAGCAGTGTATGGCTGTGAGAACTAGATCAGGAAAGCTGAGCACTGCAGAACTGATACTTTCAAATTGTGCTGCTGGAGAAGACTTTTGAGACATCCTTGGAAAGCAAGATCAAATGAGCCAATACTTAAAGAAAGGAATTCAGGCTGTTCACTGGAAGGTCAAACACTGAAGCTGTAGTTTAAAAATACTCTGGCCAATGAGAAGATGGGACTCTGTGGAAAAGACCCTGATGTTGGGAAAGAGTGAAGGGGAAAGGAAAAGGGGAGGGCGGAGGATGAGATGGATAGTGTCACAGAAAGGACAATCATGAACTTGGACAGACTTCAAGAGATAGTGGAGGATAGAAAGGACTGGAGTGCTAATGATGTAGGAGGAAAAAAGGGGTTAACAGAAAAACCTAAGACCCAAGCTCTAATTTAGATTTGAGCTCTGAAAGGGTTCAAACCTCAATTAATGGATAAGACTTGAGTCTTCATTATGTCAAGGCCTAAGTTCTCCTTACCCCACATTAATCAGTCCCCATAACAAGAACATAGACAATGATACACTGACAAGGCATAGAAATTCAAACTGGAAATAAATGAAAAATGAAGATATTTTGAAACTGAGCATGGGAATTGAAAGATGACATGCACAGAAAAGGCCAAATTTGTCCCGATTCATCTTATAATGTGTAAACCCCCCAAACACACCTCCACAGAAAAAGGTACCCACCTCAGGGGTTGGCTTAGAACCCCAGGAACTCCAAATTAGGATAGGCCCTCCCCTGTACCTCCCTAAGGTGGAGATTATTATAATGAGATAATCAATTTATCCATATGATAAATATAACTATCTTTGTTTTCTCTATTCAAGAGATACCTTCCACTTTTCTGGTTCTCTCCATGTAGTCACTCACAGTATTGCAATAAAACTTGGGAAACTGAGTCACTGGGTCTTGTAATTCCTTTGGGAGGACTCACGATCAATTGACCATAAATTCCATCCGACATCACTATGGTCCTCTTACTGCTAACTGGACCTGCTTATACTGTTCTCTGTGCATTTGCTCTGGCAATGCCCCATGTTTGGAGCACATTCTCTTATCCTCCTTTGCCTGGATCTTTTTCTGCATATAATACGTACATCTTATTTCACAATAAAAATGTCAGTGTCTTGAGGGCAGAGACTTATTTTTCATATTTGTATCCTTAATGCAGACTACCTTGTACAGAACAAGTGTTTACTGTTGGTTGAATTAAATATTATACAAATTAACATTTAAACCTATACTGCTTACTGAAATTGGAGGAGTTGCCCTTGGGGAAAAGGCAAATATATCCCACCTGAGCAGAAGTTTGCTTGTTGTTCAGTTGTGTCCCACTCTGACCCCATTTAGGGTTTTCTTGGCAAAGATACTGGAGTGGTTTGGCATTTCCTTCTCCAGCTCATTTCACAGATGAAGAAACTGAGGCGAATTGGGTGAAGTGACTTGCCCAGGGTCACACTGCTATTAAGTACCCAAGATCAAATTTGAACTCAGGTCTTCCTGACACCAGGTCCAGTGCTCCTCTTACAATACTCACACACCATCTTCTATGTCCATGGATTCACAATGTTTCCCATGCCTGGAACACATTCTCTCCTCTACCATTAGAACACCTGGCTTCCTCTAGTGCTCAGATTAAGTGCAACGTTTGCTGTGTAAAATCCTGATAACTCCCAGTTACTAATGTCCTCCCCACCCCCCCATCACAATGTATTTATTTGGTATAAATTTATATAGTATGTTCTCTCCCTCCCCTATGAGCGCCTAAAGAGACTGGTTCACTTTGTACCTCTAGTACCTAGTACAGTAGGTTTCATACATGCTTGTTTAGTTTACTATTTAAACCAGTCATTTAAACTCTGAACCTGTTTCTCCATCTCAAAATTCCTTCTCCCAACACAGCAGTTCCTTCATAATCTAGGTTCAGTCTAATTACTCATCACTTCCCTTCACTCACATTCAATCCTCATTACTCCCTCTCCTCCAATCACTTGTCTTCTCTCATCTCTGCTTTGTCTTGTGCCATCCCTAAAACCTAGGATGATGCCTGCCTTCTCTACCTTAATATCCTTCCTTTTTGTTGGGGTGTCTTCCTTCCCAAATTTTTGTTTCACCCAGGTGTTACCCATATTTATATATGTCTCATCTCCCTAGTTTGGCCTCCCACACACAATTTTTTTTTGGATGGGGCAATAAGGGTGTTAAGTGACTTGCCCATTGTCACAAAGCTAGTAAGTATCAAGTGTCTGGGGTTGGATTTGAACTCAGGTCTTCCTGAAGCCAGGGCTGGTGCTTTATGCACTGTGCCACCTAGCTGCCCCCTAGGCCTACTTCTAACAGATGTCAACACTCTCCCCAAGGTCAATTAGTCTTAGGCTCTGAACACAGAGGTCTTCTATGCCCCCAGCTATTTAGGTCCTGTGACCCTGGACAAGTCTCTTCAAAGATCTGAATTTTATTTAGCAAAAGGGAATAGTGGTATCTAAACTACCTACTTTTCTGGATATCTGGGAAGAAAGTGTTTGGTTAGGTCAGAGCTTTACAGAAATGTGGCTTTTGATGTTCTAATTAAGACTGTTACATAGGAACAGCTAGATGGTGCAGTGGATAGAGCACCGGCCCTGGATTCAGGAGGACCTGAGTTTAAATCCGGCCTCAGACACTTAACACTTACTAGCTGTGTGACCCTGGGCAAGTCACTTAACCCCAATTGCCTCAGACTGTTACATAGAGCTAATTTGAATAAACATACTACCCATTGTCATGTTCTGAGATAAGAAACAACCCTCAACAGTGATAAACGGTTTTTATTCAGGCAATGAAACATGAAAAAAATATATTAGTACTCATTATAATAATTTCATTTGTGTGAGTATAACTCTTACAAATATTTACCTGACATATAAAAAGGGAAATTATTGTACATATAAAATTTATGTAGATGATCATTACATATACAATGCAATCCTGGTAGGAGTCAAGCAGCTTTCACTCCTCCCTAGGGGAGGGCAATCAATCACTCACTGTATGGCAGTTACAGGGGCACAGCGGAAGCAGGTGTGCAATTAGGATGGTCACTTATTGGCACATATGTTACTATATATGGAAATCTATTGGCAACGTACGCGTGCTGACAGCAACACTGAGGAACATACTGGCACCTTTGAGAAGTAAAGGGGGCATCTGGATTCTACCACAAGGAAGAGAAGACTCCAGGTTAGATTTAGTTCAAACTTGGGGGTTGGCTTAGAGTTCCAATTCTTATGTTTACAAGACCACTGGAGTTATCGAGTAAATACAGAAGATTGCAGTGATTAGCCTGGGAATTCCGTGAGGGGCAGGAATGATCTGAACTGTGGATTCCCCAGCACCAACACAGACTTAATACATGCTTGCCGAATTGATTTAATGACTTGATTGGCAGAGAACTTCTTTAGAATAGATTCTAGATGCCACTTCAGGCAGAGGACAATACACTCTTCAATAGATATAAAAATAAAGAACAATTCAAAATATAAGGACCGCTTAGCTGCATGCCTGGCCTCCATTTGTATTTAGGTTATAGAAAACCACAGGTCAGCTTATAGTCACTATAACCATATTATAGCTAATATACCATTCCGTAGGAATCTTGCTTGTTCAAGTCTAACTGCAGGCTGATAAGGCAAAACAAAAAAAGGAACTAAATGCCTCTGGATGACAAACTATGAACTGAATACTCCACTGTTAAGACACTGTTACTGGATGAGAGGGGGCTCACCCACCCCTGAAGAACGCTGCTCCTAAAAGGTGCTTGGCCAACTCTAGAACAGAATTTCTCCAAGTGGACCCCGCAGAAGTGATGGGATTCGACAGAGCAGACCAAGGGCGGGGGTTTCACCAAAAACTCACACGAAAAACTCTGGCACTGCACTGAAGGACCAGCAAGCCCAGCAAACCTGCCTGTGGCCATTCAGTAAGGGCAGAGGCTTTGAAGCCTGACCAGACCAGGCCACATGATTTACAAGTTGTTTTCCCCTTAGTGTAGATACTCCTAGGTGTGTGATCATTTCTCTGCCTCAGCAGAAGACTCTAGCTTCTCCTAGATCAGTTCAGAGATCAAGGGACAAACCACATCTGAGAAAACACTGCTCCAGAGAGGAGGGGGCTCACTGCAATTCTCCATTTTTCATACCAGACACTCTCCTGGAGGCTCAGCTGGCAAAATCTAGTTTACTTCTATTCCCAGAGATGTGGAAGTCTGTAATTGTGTGATTATTTACTTGTATTCAAAGGGAACAGTAAAATATGTTATCACCTTTAAGGGAACAATCAAGCTTCAGACCCTATTGTGCATCTTTCTAACCCTGTTAATAGACCCCCAGCACAGGTTTTCTAAACTCCTTTCTGTCATTACCTGAGGTGGATATAACTCTCTCTCTCTCTCTCTCTCTCTCTCTCTCTCTCTCTCACACACACACACACACACACACACACACACACACACACACACACACACACACACAGTTGTAACGCTGTCAGTTTGAGAAAGTCAATGAAAACTTTCTTAATACTATGAAGGTAAGAGGTTCTTCAAAACAACAACAAACTTTCATTCTTTAAAAAAAAAAAAAAGAAATAAAAAAAGAGTTAATCCAAGTAGTTGGGGTGAGAAACTTAAATGCATGGCACAATCCTGGACAAGACCTTGGGCTCATGATGAGAGCCACCTCAAGAAATGAGAGGTCGCTGCAACCTGCAGCTATGTTAAGCTATGTGTCCCAAGAACTGAAGTGAAGATAGAGAGGAAATGGATTTAGAAAATGGTGACTACCAAGAGAGTATTACTACTCGTTATAATAATGTGCTGGGGTTCTCCATGCCCAGTCCAGATGAATAGGGGCCTATTCATCAAAACTGAAGATTTGGGCTTAGATTCTGCTACAGGATTTAAAAATATTTTACTTAGACTGTATGTGCCAAAAGTCTTAGTGCTGTTTTAAACCTTAGTACATATCAAAGCTTAAATGTTATTTAATAGTTATAAAATATTTAAATACAATTTTATAGCTATTAAAGCTTAAAACTGCACTAAGGCTCTTGGAACACCCTATATTTAAAGGCAAATGGGAAAAGTATGACACTGTCTTTAAGGAAATCATTCAGCCCAGCATACCTTTGGGCATCATTCTAAGCCTGTGAATGAACTCAATCATTAGAATTGGGAATATATAGTTTCTAAATGTCAATGTGGGGGAAGGATGACAAAGAGAAGATGGGCTAGATGGGAAGGAGACTAGGTTGAATGAAGGGAAAAATCCAACCTGAGCCATCACCCCAAAATAAAATTCGATTCTGTAACACTCTGGAATGCTTCCCAAACCCTCATCATTTTTCACTGTCATGGGTTTCTGAGCTTCCTAATTTGGGCCAGGGTTGAAGACAGCTAGAAAAGCATTTCCCAGTCTTTCCAGACCAATTGTGCAGAACAAAGGGTTTGGGGGTAGGTCAGTCATGCAGCCAGATTTCAAGGCATTTCTCCAAATAAAGCAAAACTCTGGAAGGTTCACCATCACTGACAACCACTGTCCAACCTTGACCCCATGGGGAAAAAAAAAAAGCTAATTCCTACCACAAGGCATCAGATACTCCAACAAAAATAATTTTAGACAAAAATAGCTACACTTTGGCAAAGTCAACTACATATTTCTTGAGAACCAAAGAACAAAGCCCTGGTCCTACCTCCCAAGCATCATCCAAAACACCCCCCAAAAACAACTGCAAAGGTGTTTTAGAGGTGGGCAGAGGAGAGAGGCCCCAGAACTTTTTTTTTCAACTGGACATTCAAATACTTACAAGAATATGGTTTCCATAGCCCTCAACTATAATGAAGGAGAGAGCTAGGCTATTATTAGTGTAGAGACTGCAGTAGGGTTATTTTATGCCCCCAAACTCAACATAGTTCACCTGGCCCAGGCTATTTCATGATTGGGCAGATGCCTAAGGTACTTAAGGGACTGTCCTACTAAGTGCTAACTTTCTGGGCTTTGGGGGCACTGGTGAGTAAGTATTAGTCAACAGTTGAAATTTTAGTCTTTAAAATAATGGGGCCCTTTCACATCTCCTGCACTGCACCTCCACTGGCTAGGGTCTATGTACAATGGCAGCCGTCAGACTTGTGTGCCAAAAGGGGATTGTCATCATCAATTTAACACATAGCACTAGTGCTCTTTGGCTACTGAGAGACCGTGAATACACGATCCAGCTGAAATAGCGACGTGCGCTTCATGTGTAGGACAGACTGAGAGCAGACAGACGCGGACACTTCCTATCTATGTTGGCTAGCAGCAGAAAGGTTCTGTAAACTTTCCCTTTTCCTAAATGCCTGGATTATGATGAAATTAAAGATGAAACCAATGTGTTATTCCACTGCCTGGAAACTTTTCCATTCAGTATCTGTGATGTGCGGCAAAATCCCCTTAAGCCGCATTAAGTGTTTTCAAAAAGCCTAAATGATTGTCCTAAATTGAGTGACCCAAAGTTATTTTTTCTTTTGCTGTTTTGTTTTTCCTTTAGATTTCTCCTTGTTGCTGCACAGTGTTATACTAAAGGCTTTCAAAAGGCAACCTAAACACTAACTACGGGGGTTGCATTTTAATAGAATAGGATTCTCAGCTTTCAAAGAACTACAGAGTTGTGACTGAAGAGAAGAATGGAACTCCCGTGAAAGGTATGTGATAAAGGGATATGCAAATCTTAGGTTTCCGGAGGGCCTTCACTGTCCACTGCAAAAGTTGGATCATGCAACAGCATTAAAAGTACAGTATGACAATGACCATATACTCAAAATACTGCACAGATTACTAGGAAGTCCTTGCAGGTAAGAGGTTCAAGCAAAAACAAGTGATTTCAAAGGGTTGCCTGGTTTTGGCTTGGCTCATCAGGAGGGACGTTCACTGACATTGGACTATAAACACTCCCATCCAGCAGCCAGGAACATGTGCTGATCCTTCTGTCTATGTAAAATGCAACAAAAAAAGATTCTATCAATACAGACTTTTCCCCGTATAGTTTTGTTTTGTTTTGTTTTTAGTGAGGCAATTGGGGTTAAGTGACTTGCCAAGAGTCACACAGCTAGTAAGTGTTAAGTGTTTGAGGCTGGATTTGAACTCAGGTACTCCTGACTCCAGGGCCAGTGCTCTATCCACTGCACCACCTAGCTGCCTCCCGTATAGTTTTTTTTCTTTTTTTTTTTTTAGTGAGGCAATTGGGGTTAAGTGACTTGCCCAGGGTCACACAGCTAGTAAGTGTTAAGTGTCTGAGGCTGGATTTGAACGCAGGTACTCCTGACTTCAGGGCCGGTGCTCTATCCACCGCGCCACCTAGCTGCCCCCCCCGTATAGTTTTTAAAGTAACATAGAAATACTTTTCCCCCCCTCCAAACAAGAATATAAAGCGTGCTGAGTCTCAGAGCACTGTATGTATGTATGTATGTATATATATGTATATGTACATATACATACATGGTTTTAACAAAAAGTTGGTGTTAAAAATCCTGGTAATGGAAGTCTTTTTGCACCAAGTGTGTCGAATAAAACAAACAGATGCTTGCTCCTTCAAATTATTCTTCAATTCTGGTCCTCCTACTGTTAAAACCTTGTCCTGGGTTCTAGAGACCAATGTCGTGTCACTTCTAAAATATGAAAACATGAGAATGCTTCTCCTAATTTCCCTTTCTATACCCTCCCACCCAAGGTGGTGGTGGTGGTTGGGAAGAGCCTGCAAGTTATTTTCTAATTGGATTAAGATGATTTAAATCTTTTCTAAGGGGGTGTTATTTGCACAATTCAAGTGAAAAGGCAATTGATTCCTTTAAATTAAAACAAAAACAAAAACAAAAACTTATTTTCATATCCAGAAGGGGCTACTAGTCTGCACCACCTGTATCTATTGAGAAAAGCTGGCACCAACTCAAACCAGTACAGTTACTTTGGAAGGAGTAAATGACTGTCCTCACACCTGGCAAATCACTCATATAAGAGCAAGAAAGAAGAATGGTAACAGAAACTGCCAAGCAAAGGCTTCTTTCCTTAACAGACATTCTTTGCCTTAACAGGCATCTCATTCCTGCTGACTTCCTGAATTCTACAGTGAGAACTTTGAGAAAGAAAAGAACCAAGTCCAAAAGAAAACAGAAGCATCCGGAGCTGTTCAGAAACCCGTCCCTGTTTTGGGACCCTCCCAGGACATCTTGACCCACAATCTGATGCTGTGGTTTCCCAGAAGAGGGAGCAGCTCCTTCAGAATAATCAGGCGCACTGAGCGAGCACTGAACCCAAACTGAACCCTCTCCTGATGTGAACAACAGGTTAGATGCTCCCTTCAAATAAAAGCCAACTTCAAAAGAACAAAGTTAGGTCATCTTCAAAAGAGAAAAGAATTCATTAGAAGGTAACGCAAAATAACTATCCGAGGTTGTGACCCCAGGAAACAACACAGACCACAACAATCCACACATTGGACAGCCAGAACTACCAGCCAGCCTCCTGGTTTGCTCCACCTGACTACCAACAAATGAAAAAGGACTCAAGAAAGGGACTAAGACCTCTAGGGGTTGTCCTGTCTTTTGGGAGGCTGTTGAGTCTGCAGCAAAGCAGAACAGGGAGCAGTCAGCACGTGCCCTTCTCTGCTACAGGGGAGATTATTCCTGGATAAGGCAAAAATACTTGGGAGTCACAAGGAAGCAGCCGAGGGAGGAGATGCTGGACTAACAGCCAGTCTTTCCTAGCTTCGCAATCAGCTCATCGCAGATCTTTGTTAGTTCTTCAATTTCTTGGTTCTGAAAAAAAGATGGGAGTCAAGAGTATGAAAAATGCTCTGTATCCAACTGGGAGCATCTTTTGGCTCTTTCTGTATCCCCGGCAACTACTGACAGCATTCAGAAATCACAGAACTCTAGCTGAGCAGGCCCTGCTCTCCCATCCCCAGGACTGAGCATGTCCCACCAGGCCACCAACTGAAAGAGCTACTCATACATGGATGTGAATATGACCAGGGAACACACAGAGGGGAGGGCAAGAAGGAGGCCATTTCAGGTGAGATGGTGACTCAAGGGGCAATGCTGGGAGAGAGAAGCCAAGAAATGTTACACTAGCATTTAGTCACCTCACAGTGGGGTCTGGTTGAATGCACTCAGGATGTTCATCCTCAGTTGTGCCTCTCTCTGCCTAAGCTAAGACTGTTTCCTAAACCCCAAATGCCCCTCCTACTCCCAGTGAGTCACTAGACATTCCTTACAGCTCAATTCCAGGGCCACCTCCACAATGAAGCCTGTTCTGATTCCTCTCCTGCTGGTTATGACCTTCCCAATCATATCTTTTTTGTTTTGGTGAGGCATTTGGGGTTAAGTGACTTGCCCAGGAGTCACACAGCTAGTAAGTGTTAAGTGTCTGAGGCTGGATTTGAACTCAGGTCCTCCTGACTCAGGGCCGGCTCTCTATCCACTGCACCACCTAGCTGCCCCCCAATCATATCTAACAAAGCACCTTATTCTGTATCTCTCTAATGCAGTTTCCATGTGAAATGGTGTAATATAGCAATCTTTATCCCCCTGAAAACTCCCTGAGGATGGAGATAAAGTCATATCTAAATTTTCTATCTCCCTCCAACACTGGGCACAGTGATGGATATAGCAAGAGCTTTATACAGGTTTGTTTTATAGTACTGAATACCTAGAGTTGCCTCTCCCTTTTCTGAGTTAATTCAGGGGGAAACGGCATCTCCAGTCTTTGCTAAGTGGTACTAGAAAGGCAACTTCATGGAACTGACCCAAATAGACAGTGGAGTCAGCAGCAGCCGCCCACCTCCCTGGGGCTTCCTGGATCACCTACTGGATAATTAGGTGATCATGATATTTTTACTTAGAGGAAACAGGTATGGCTTCTTTGTTTTACCCCCCAAAACTTAATTGTGACATCTTCCATTGATGTCGTTCTGCAATGACTTGTTCTGATGTGGAGGTGACCCAAGGTACTCAAAAACCATGTCAGGGGAGTACAAGCTTTGACAAACAAAGCAGGAAAAGCTCCAAGAATGGGACAGTGATGGATTGTCTGCCACCCAAGGACCAGCCCACTTAAGGTCAAGGGAAGCTCACTGACCACCAAGCACTCAATTTTCATGTCTTTCCACAGAAACTTTTTATTATGGCTTGGAGGGGGGGCGTGATCTGCATAGGTTGAGGCAAAACACGAGGGGAAGAGACAGAATTGAAACAAGGTGGCTAAGGCCAAGGGTATCTTCACGTTACAATTGATCTCTTTCTTCTAGAGAAGGGATTTTTACCTTCGTTGGAAAAACTATTTTGATAACTGCATTTCAATATATTTAGTGATTTCTTTTACAATACAACGCCTTTTAGGTATTTACCAATATTATTCTGATAACAGGCCATCAGGCTTCACTACAAATGAACTGGTCTAGACCCTGCAGATGCTGAATCACTAGAGCATCTACACAAACCACTGTGGAAGGAAACTCCCCCCCAGTTCTGTCCCTCCCAACACCCAATAATCCAAAGGAAAGGCCTTTACCTTCTGCTGAAGGGCTCTTTCTAGAGACTCCACTTTCATTTGCTCTTTTCTGAGGCCAGCATGGAGAGCTGCACTCTCAGCTTTGGCTTTCGTCCGAACCTGAGCAATCTCTTCGTTGGCTCTATGGTATGGAAATTGAATGCAAAGGGAAAAGAAAGCACAGGGATTAGGCACTGGGGACAGTTAAAGTGCTCCAGCATTAATTAGCAGCCATACTCACAGGATACAGACCCTCCTCAGATGAGCTGTTACCCTCCCCCATATGCCTGATATGAGGATAGACAGGAGACCCCAGAACATGTCCTGAAGACCTGAAGAAGCTTGGTGGCTTCTTAGCCATCCCACAAAACCCAACTAAAATGTCCCCTCCTCCAGTATGTCTCCCCTGATTTCCCGGAAGAAATAATCTTTCTACCCTCAGGCCTCAAGTAGCATTTTATTGCACCTTTGCTATACACTTACATATTAATTTTTATTGTGCTTACCACGTGCAGTAGTGGTAACATTAATAATAGGTGATGTCACTCTCTCATACTCAATAAACTCCAATGGCTTTCTATTGCTTCCAAGATAAAATATCAACTCTCCTGGGGGGGGGGGGGGAGGAGAGAGACACAGCCTACTCCCATCAAACTGTTCCAGCCTCACCGGATATTATTACTGCCCCCCTCCCCCCCAATCCAGTCAAAGTGGTTTTCTCTGTTCCTCACATGACGCTGCTCCACCACACACTGTGTCCACTGTGTCTGTGCACTGGGCTGGATGTCCCCAGGACCTGGGAAGCACTCCCTCCTAACCTCTGCCTTGTCCTTCAAGAATCAGCTAAAGCACCAGCTTTTACACAAAGCCTTTCCTACCCCCTTCCCAAACTATCTTGTATTTCACCTCTTTATTTTTATTCTGCATGTACTCACACATGGACTTATTGCCTCCCTCAGTGGAATGTCCCATGAGGAGGGCTTGTTTCATTCTTGGCATTTGTACTCTAGTACCTAATGCAATGCCTGGCACAAAACAAAACAGGTGCTTAATAATAGATGCTTGTTGATCAATTAAAATGGACAGAGAGTGCTATAATCTGTATTACCTCACTTGAACCTTATAATAATCCTGTGAATACAAACCCAGTTTTATAGAAACTGAGGCTCACAGAGTTGAAGTGATGTGCCCACAGTTACAAAGGAGGATCGAGTCTTCCTGACCCCAAATGTCATCCTCTGCCCACTATGACACAATGACTCAGTGCCTTTGCGATAGCCTCCAATTGTTTCTCTATTCCTGTCCCCATTGCTTGTTCAGTCACTAATAGAACCATGAGGGCAGGAACTAGATCTTATTTCATTGTTGTATGTTTTCTAGCATCTAGTATGATGCTCTTCACACTATGGAGACTTGTCATAAATATTTGCCCAGTTGAACCTCTTCCACCCATGGGTATCCTCATAATGAACAGAAAATCCAAGAGATCCACAAAATATGGAGTACTTGCCATGTCCTGATATTATACATAGTTCTACCAAGTGGTCAGCCAGCCACTGCTCAAATACCTCCCATGGCTGGAGCCTCACTTTGTTATGATGAAGCTCCAGTGAGTGAATTCCACAAGCAGGAAAATGAAGTAAAGACAATGTTCCAGGAAATTCTGGAGAAGTGGGTGCCCACAGTAAAAACTGCAAGTAGGCTGGGTGATCTTAACACACCTATTCAAGGGACCCAGATGTCTTACAGTGTGAGCTGGAAGAAGAGGAACTCTCCTCTCAGTGAAACTCAGGGCTAAAAGCCATGGCCAATCCAAAATCAATCACACAGGAAGAAAGTGTCCTTGAAATGATCATCTAAACCAAGGGGAAAATGACTAAAAAAAAAAATCAATGAACACAAAGCTTCTGCCAAATAATGCTTCTGCATAAAGAGAAAGGAATGGGGAACAAGCATGGGAAAGCTTAAATCATGCCCAAAGTCACCTCTTACATATATGGCCAGACACAGGGGTAAGTTTAGGAAAAGGAGATATTTACCAAGTTCAACAGGGAAGAAGATTATATCCAGAACTACAGTTATACTGAAAAGACTTCTCAATTTAAAAGCCCTCAGCTGCAAAACATTCTTGCTTCTGTCCACCTTTTCCATATTATTCTAGACCATGCAGGTCATGTTTATAGATACTTACTTATCTAGTTTTTCTTCTGCATGGAGTTTCAGGGCCTGATACCGCTGCTCTTCTTGTTTGACTCGAGTTAAGTAGTCTTGAGCACACTTTTTCAAAGCCTCTTCATTCTGTTCCAAGGAAGGAATTGAAATCAAAAGATTATGTTACTGCTTGCTTCTCCTATACTGCACACATCTGAAACAGGTTCTTCTTCAAGGTTCAGGTGCCTGGCATAAAGTGAATATTTAACTTTTTTTTCATAACATTTTTCATTCATTCAATTAAACTTCATGAATGAAATAAAATTAAAACAAAAAATATTTGGGTGGCCTGTATGTTCAAGAAACTTATTCAGTCTCATCACAAATGAGATGCATGAGACAGGGATTCTCTTAAAGTGTATATACATTTAGTTTGCTGGGTTTTTTTTTTTTTTTTGTGAGGCAACTGGGGTTGTGACTTGCCCAGGGTCACATAGGTAGTAAGTGTTAAGTGTCTGAGGCCGGATTTGAACTCAGGTACTCCTGACTCCAGGGCTGGTGCTCTATCCACTGCACCACCTAGCTGCCCCTAGTTTGCGGTTTAAAAAAAAAAATGCAGGTTTTGCTATGGCACACACTCCTGGATAAGGACTGGGAAAATGTCACTATGTTAATCCGAAGATCTTAATTTGTAATCAATCTCTAGAGTAATTAAATTATATTCTTCCTAAAAATATTATACAACGTATCCTCCACTCAAGTACTCTGCTAACACCTATGTGACCTGAAGTTTGACAATAACTTTGGAACCTTGAAGGTCAAGGCTACGCCAGCAGAATGCCAACTTTGACAGGCTGGCAGAAACCTGTTCCAAACATGTATAGTTTGATATGAACATGTACAGTCATTGATGCAAAATAAAATCTCTCATTGGCTAGGTCCAAAAAAAACCACATCTCAATTTACACTGAGACCATCCCCTCTCACTCAGGAGGTAGGTTATCTGTTTCATCATGAGATGATATTGTGGTGGGTCACTGTATTTTAACAGTATTCTTAATGCTCAGGAAATATGTGAGTTACTGTTCTTGCTATCCTTACTGATGTTGGTTGGCCACACCCCGAAGAGCAGCAACATCTTTTTTTTTTTTTTTACGGGGCAATGGGGGTTAAGTGACTTGCCCAGGGTCACACAGCTAGTAAGTGTCAAGTGTCTGAGGCCGGATTTGAACTCAGGTACTCCTGAATCCAGGGCTGGTGCTTTATCCACTGCGCCACCTAGCCGCCCTGAGCAGCAACATCTTTTAACAGGCAGAATATTCACATTTGTGAACCTGGCCACAATAGTGCGACCCACCAGCAACACAGAAAGAATAGAGAATGAAAAGGAGACTACAAAAGGTAATCCAGGGTCAGCTAGGTGGTGCGGTGGATAGAGCACCGGCCCTGGATTCAAGAGGACCTGAGTTTAAATCTAGCCTCAGACACTTAACACTTACTAGCTGTGTGACCCTGGGCAAGTCACTTAACCCCAATTGCCCCGGGAAAAAAAAAAGGTAATCCAAAGCCCTAAGAGGGTACTCCCTTTAAGAGGCAGCCATATCAAATGGAGATGAAAGGAACAACGAATAACCAGATTATCTTCCAAGTGTGAGAAGGAAGCAGAGAGAAAAAGGCTCAGCACCTTTTTAAACCCCTCAAGGACTCCCTTGAGGTTCTCATATCTCCGGAATAGGTCAGACAGGGATCTCTCCACTGAGTTCAGGTCTGCCAAGGCCTGCTCCTTCTCCACGGTCAACTGCTGGAGACTCTTTTGAGAGGTCATATTCGTCCTCTGCTCATCCTCTGTAAATATAAGGTAACAAAGTAAGGATGCTGGTGTGATCTCTTGCTTCAAAGTAGTCTATAAATCTGATAAATGTGGAAGGAGCACTTCCTGCTTTTCAGAGAACTGTGGAATCTTGAATGTTAGAAGAGAGGTAGACCTCTAAGGTTAATAAGTCCAACCCTATGTTGGAGAAGGAATCCCTGCTAGGATATTCCCAACAGTTATCTCTGACCTCCCTTCCTTTGGAGGTGCCTGTTCTATTGGTGGGCAGCTCTAATTGATTTTTCCTAATATTAAGTGGACCATTTGCTTCTGTGACTCACCCCATTCCTCTGTTCTCTGAGGACAAGAACATAGGTTCTTCAACTTTTTGTTTCAGGACCACTTTAAACTCTTAAAAATAATTGAGTATGACCACTTCCCTGAGAGAGTTTTTGTTTATGTGGGCTTTATTATGACTATCATACTGGAAGTCAAATGTCTGAGTATTATGATGAAAAAAAGTTGCTTTCTCATACCTCCCTCTTGAAAGGGTCCATAGGGACCCGTAAGGAGTCCCTATAACACACTTTGAGAATCACTGCCTTAGAACAAGACTAATCTCTATTCCACATGATAAAATGGCAGACTGAAAGTGCCAGGATGGAGGAAACCACCACATTTTCTTTTCAAAAAGTCCCTGCTTTTGCTTTATCTGACTGTTATCTTTTCCAACAAAGGCTGAAAGGGGATAAAAAAAAAAGTACAGTGATATTGTCAATGAGTTAGGGAAAGTAGGAATCTTCGAAAATGTATAACCATGATGAAAAAATGTCACCAGAGAAAAAACTGATAAGTCTGAATACAGACTGAAGGTCTGTTTTCTTTCTCTTGTTCTGTTCTTTCCCCCTCCCTCCCTCCTTTTTCTTTCTTCTTGTACAAAATGACTAATAAGGAAATGTTTTACTTGATTGCACATGTATAACCTATATCAGATTTCTTACAGTCTCAGGGAGAGGAGAGCAGAAGGGGAGATAGAATATGGAATCTGAAACACCAACACATGTTAAGAATTGTTTTAACATGTAATTGCGGGAAAATAAAATATATTTTTTTAAAAAAAGCAAAATGTATGACAGGTGGAATGTTTAGAGGAAAGTCACTGTGTAGTGAGGTAGTTTTTGTCCCACTCAGCATTCTGATCTGAAATCTACCTCAATGGGCTAATAATGGGTTCATACTGGGGAGGCAGCTTCCCCCTTACCAATCATTTGGGCAATGGTCTTTTCATATTCAGCCACAATTTTCCTAAACAAAAAGAAAACAGAAATCTGTCAGGTGAGTTTTGTGTATTTCAGTGCACACAACACCCCATTGGCCATTTTCACTGGCTGTCCCCTAGACTGGAATGCTCTTGACCTCTGCCTTCTGGCTTCCTTCAAGCAAGCATCAGTTAAAATCCCACCTTCTTCAAGAAGCCTTTGCCATTCTTCCTAAGGTGAGTGCCTTCTGTCTGAGGGTCTCTTCTATCTACACGGTTTCATCCATTTGACTGTGGGTCCCTTGAGAGCAGTCTGTTTTTGCCTTTCTTTGTAGCCCCCACTCCCCCAACACTTAGCACAGGGTCAGGTGCAGGGTAAGCATAAATGTGCATTGAGACACATACAAATCTGCACAGATAGTGAGTTTCAATTAAGTCACTAGTATAGACCCAGTTGGATGCAAGGTTATTCCAGATATATGCTACTACTGTATGGAAAGTCTTTGTCACAATTTCAGAATAACATAATATTTCTCACTTATCCATGTTGTACTTCTTGCTGGATTTCTTACCATAGTCTCAATATGCTTCTCGGGCTCCCAGTTCTGCACCTTGAGACATGAGTTTTCTGAGTCTCCTTGTCTTTTCCCCTACTCCTCACCCTAATTTGACAAGAGCACTGGATCTGAAGACCTGGATTAAAATCTCACATCTGATGCTTATGACCTGAGTGGCCTGAAGCAAGTTGAGTGATTCTCTTTGGCCAAACAGAAGCCTTGCTCTTCCCAGCTTGTAGAAATCTTGAGGGCACTCTAACCACAGACCTGGTTTTCAGTGTACAGCTGTATACACAGCACAGCGGAAAAAATACTGGCTCTGGTGTCAATAGGACTTGGGGTCTCCTGATGCCTCTGACAAACCACTTACCTCCCAAAGGCCTTACTTTTTCATCTATAAAATGAAAGGGTAGGGCTAAATGGCCTCTGAAGTCTTTTCCAGCTCTGCATTGGGTGATTTCCTTCATTCATTCCATATAAATTATTTTAGGGTGTGGCAGATATTCAGAATAATCCAGCACAGCATCCAGAACCACAGCAAGTATTTATAGAGAACTTTGGGTTTGCAAAAGGTTTCATGACCATTGTCTCATTTGATCCTCATGACAACCCTGGGAGGTAGTTGCTCTATTATCCCTGTTTTATAGATGAGTAAACTAAGGCAGACAGATGCTAAGTGACTTACCCAGAGTAATGGAATGCACAGGGTCCAGAGCCAGAGTCAAGCAACCTTCATCAGAACAAAAACCCAAGTGTATCTAAAATGGCCCCTGAGATTCTCATGTGACCAGATGTGTCAGTGTCTGAAGCTGGATTTAGACTCAGGACTTCTTGGCTCTGGGCTCAGCGATCTACCCATACCACTGTGCCAACATGCAAACAGCCAAATTCTTTAATGTTCAAAAATCACAGAATCAAGAATTGCAAAGTTGGAAGAAACCTCATTCAGTGCCAGGATGGTCCAACTCCTACCCAAAAGGAAATCTCCACTTCGATATACCCAGCACATGGTTATCCAGCCCTTGCCTGAAAACCCCCAGTAAAGGAGAATGCATCATATCCCATTCTACTCTGAGATAGTTCTAGCTGTCATGAAGTTTATCCTTATGAGCTGACCTGTACCTGCCTCCCTGCAAATCGCTAGCTCTTGTATGCAAACTTTATGCAATCTGTTAACCTGGGAATTACAAATCCATAAATATGTCCCAAAGTGAGAAGACAGAAAGACCTTCCCTAAGAATTCCACTGAAACTAACCTCATTTCCAAGACTTCTTGTCGAGCCTCTTCATATTTTTTCTTCCATTCATTTGCTTCAATTTCTTTAGTGATTATCTAGAACATAGAGAGAGAAACACAGCCTGGTTTTAGTTCTTAATAAATTTTACTGATATGAATTTGGACTTTTCAGATTAAGAAGTGGGAATATTAATGGGCATAGAGAAATAAAACCCATTCTGATTCTGTCTTTATTAACATAAAAAGCCTCAGGTTGATAGTGCTTTCTCAAAACTAATATTAAATATTAGTTTCATAGTTGTTAATAGAATATGCACGAGTCTATAGAAGTACCTACATCAGACCTAGTTAATCACTCTTCTGTCTGCCGGGAAGATATGGCCACCAACCAGAAACACCCTCATGAGGAAGTATCAGGAAGACGTTCAGGAATACAGGCTACAGTGGTAATGGGAAATAGTTCCAGTCTTCAAGTTGGGACAGAGGTAAGCAGGAACAATGTCACCAGATCAAGTTGAGGCAACAAGAGATATTCTACTTCTTTGGCAGCACATATGAACTATTTATTCCTGACCTGTGGTAGAGCCTTCTGAGCTCATGTTGGTCTGATCAGCCCCCGTGAGACACACTGTACTTCAATCCCAATATAGCAATGTCATTTTGGTTCTCTTCTAGAACAAAGGACAACAACCAGCCTTCATGGTCTCAGCATGGCTGGAAGCTAAGTTTGTTCTTGTTGTTGACTTGTTTCAGTCGTGTCCAACTCTTCATGACCCCATTTGGGGTCTTCTTGGCAAACAGCTAAGTTTGGGTAGTTTCAAGTTTCCTCAAATAATCACCCAAGACCATGGTCTGAGTGATGAAGGATGAGAAGAATGGAGGACAGCCTCTGAAGTTAACAAAGAAGGGAATGTTCTTAAAGGATGAATTAATGGAACTGGGATAACAGAACAGACTACGGCACATTGTGGTCTAATCATTCTAGTGGTTTCAGAACTAAAGTCCTACATTATAACACATACATCTCACTTGCCATTAGATTGGGGGTGGTAGGTGTTGGACACATGAAATTTAATTTGAAAGTGGAAGGTATTACTAGCTGTGTGACCCTGGGCAAGTCACTTAACCCCAATTGCCTCACCCCCCCCCCAAAAAAAGAAAGTGGAAGGTGTATGATAAAGTACATTGAGAGGCATGCTCAAGAACTCAGGTTAAGAGGTAACCCTCCATTAGAAATCCTACTAGTTTCTCGATCTTTGGCCTGTATTGCAGTTATACACAACTTCACAGCCGCCAAAAGTAGGACATGAACCAGCTGTAGAACCTTGAACACTCCAACATGCCTGGCTATCCACCTGTTGTAGCAGGTGTAGGATAGCTGTCCACCTGTGACCTAGAGGGTGAAGCGATATATGAGTGAGCAGAAGTTCACCTGAAACAAAGTCTTCTCTGCAAGGGGAAGTAGAGTTGGCATGCTAGGTAGTAAAATGAACTGGGTATACAATCTTGCTCTTTCTTAATCGATCATCTTGATGAGATCAAGGGGAAGCTGGGATCATTCCTTCCTAGGGTCCCTGTACCCTGGCCTATCATTGTTCTCTTCTTTGGGGAAAAGTAATCAGAATTGGTGCTCGTCTAGCTTATAGACACTTTTACAGTAGACTTAAGTCCCGGCTGTTGGTGAGGGTAGTGAGCCCCTTGAGGTACAACCACCTCACTTGTCTGTATTATCAGCAGTTCCTTCCTCCAGATGATTGACAGTACAGCATTCTGCCCCTGTGACTTTTAGGGAGAAGAAGGTGTCGGTTCCAACCGGCTGGTTAGTGAGTGGATCAATACTGCTACCTCAGAGATGCACCATCATCAAAGAGATGTACTACACGTTAGAGCACCACAGGTGTGCTGAGGAAGTTAATCCTACTCTCTTTCTGTAAGTGAAGCAATCAGAGATTCATCATTTAAGTGCTGCAGGACTCTGCAGACCTGGAAGGTCCCATGGCAGACAGCACATCTACTTTCTAAGGTCTGTCATGAATGCCTGTCAACCTATCAGGTACTATTTCCACTGTGTCAAACTGATTTTATTAACTTCTCATAGCACTCCTCAAGACATATGTGCAGCACCATTTGGACATGGTGCTTGGGACCTGGTAAATAGATCAGCCTAGTAGAGCATCATTCAATGAACCCTACAAACCCTGGAGAACAAAGTTCTGGAATGTGGCAGGCACACCCTAGAGTCCCAAGCACACGTCAGTATATTCAGCTTAACCAAATTTAGTCTGAAAGGCCTTCTTCCTTAAAAAAACAAAAACACTTTCCTTTTTCATCCCCCTACATTTTAAAATATATGCTTTCCCTCTTCTTCTCCCCCCAGAGAATCATCCCTTATAACAATGAAGAAAAACTTCAGCAAACTAACAAGTCTATTGCAAGAGTTTTACATGATATAAAATATTACAAGACCCCATTTTTGCAGATATGAAAGGCTTTCATTCATCTATCTGGTGAATGAAAGTTGTTTTTTTTTTTGCAGGGGAATGGGGGTTAAGTGACTTGCCCAGGGTCACACAGCTAGTAAGTGTCAAGTGTCTGAGGCCGGATTTGAACTCAGGAACTCCTGAATCCAGGGCTGGTGCTTTATCCACTGCGCCACCTAGCTGCCCCTGGATGAAAGTTTTACATTGTATATCCCTTGGAGCTCCAGTCTCAGCCACCCCAACTGGGCTACAGAGTAGACAATGATACACAGACAGTGGTCCCTGGTCATGATGCTGTTGCTCTCCAGGGTTGTTATTTGGCTTCATAGAATTGTGTTTTGAAACTGGAAGTGGCCTACCTAGACCAATAAGACCGCATCAGTGGTAGTCAAAGTCCATCATTATTTCTTTGAGAAGTGGCGATATAACTCAAAACTGTTTGACCATTTAGACAAGATGGCTCTCTACTTGTAAAATGTAAACTCCTTGAGGGCAGGAATTAGATTCTCATTGTTGTTTTCATACCATCAGAAGCTGACCCAATGCCTTACAGTGAATAAATAAAAGCCTGTTGAACTGAACTCAATTGAGATGGCCAGGAAGGGAGCAGGGGTGGGGAGAATAATTTAGAACAGGCCTGAGCAGCAATAATGATGTCAAGCTGGGGGGGGGCTCTAATCATAGAAGTAGAAAAAAAATCAGGATAAAGTGGCCAAAATTGAATCAGGATTTTGGTGGGTCAGAAATACAATTTGAATTGTGACCTTTGCATTTCCTGGGCCAGGCAGAGTGCTGACCTTTTGTGGAATAAGAGATGCACAGTGATGTGCCTTGCTGCAACGATTCTCATCACTAAACAAATGGATGGTGTCAGTAAAACAAACAAAATCCCCAGAACACAAGCACTCTAGAGGGGGTAGCGGTGGGTGGTATGGATTAACAGCACCCTACATTAAAGATTGCATCCCTTAATCATCATCCTCCTCCAAAAAAGGGCGTTTAAGAACCAATGCAGTCAGTTTGTTAAACAGAAAATGTGCAGTACAATAGCTTGAATTTTACATGAAGAGTTTTGGTTATTGTAGAACTGAGAAAATAGAGACTGTGTTCTTTTTCATCTGGAGCCTAGAATTAGAGAAGTTTGGAATTTCTCTAGGTGCTTATATGTGTGCATATAAAGCATGTGCATGTGAATACGTAGCCATGTTTCTATGTAGGTAACGCATGTGAAATAAAAAGTAAACACTGGCTAATGTCCAGAGTGACAAGGAAGAATTAGTAAATTCATTCATTTGATTACACCTACTTCTTACAAGGCTAGTCCTTTGTTTTAAGTAACGTGTCTTACCTAGGATTAAGATCATTGCTTCAAATATCTAGAGAACTAGGAGATCTTGTACAAGATTTTCATATTATAGATAAGAGGGAGGGTCACATAGGTAGAAGCAGGATTTGAACCCAGGTCCTCCAACAGAAGTCACTGTTATTTCTCCTGTACTATGATGATTAAGACCATTGGTGGCCACAGATAGACATAAAGGTGTCTTCAATTCCTTCAGTATGTGAGAATAACCAAGACAGAATGTTGTGGTCCTACAGAAGAGAGCTGGGGCAATGAGAGGTTCTATCATTCCCCCAAGGACATAAGGAAATGGCAAAGCCAGTGATTCAAACCCATGTTCACTGTTATATTACACAGGGAGTCCTTTATGAGTCCTATAACCTCAATGCACAGGTGCTTCGGGTCAAAAAGAGATAACATCTCTCCCTAGGGTTTTTGTGAAGAAAGTGGCCAAATTCCAAGCCTTTACCTCTTCTCTTATTAAAGTCAGCACTGCGGTCTTATCTGATTCACTGAGACAGATGCTATCCAGGGGACTTTCATCGCCACATGCCACATTCACAGGGGCTTTCTCTGTTGAGCAAAGGTCAAACACACCCTGTGGAAAAAAAAGAAAACATCATCATTAAAAGCACTCAAGGGCAGCTAGGTGGCACAGTGGATAGAGCACCAGCCCTGGAGTCAGGGGTACCTGAGTTCAAATCCGGCCTCAAGACACTTAGCACTTACTAGCTGTGTGACCCTGGGCAAGTCACTTAACCCCAATTGCCTCACTTAAAAAAAAAAAAAAGCACTCAAGACACCAGTGTCTGGGCGTACTTTGCCTCAAAAATTGAGTTTCCACCTGATTATGCCTCCCTTTATGAAATTATTAGCAAGCCAAGAAGCATACACAGAACGGCCAGATTTTGATGTAGTCTCTCCTTAGAAAAAGCTACAGTGGGGCAGCTAGGTGGTGCAGTGGATAGAGGAGGACCTGAGTTCAAATATGGCCTCAGACACTTAACACTTACTAGCTGTGTGACCCTGCGCAAGTCACTTAACCCCAATTGCCTCACCAAAAAAAAAAAAAAGAAAGAAAGAAAAAAGAAATAGCTACAGATGTCAAGAGGATCAATTCAGATGTTCCCAGCACGTGCAGGCTCAAAGTGCTTAACAAGATGTTCTTCCCCTTTTCCCAAGCTTTAGAAAAGGTGAAGTCATTTTCAAAATCAGTGAGGGACCAGCTCCCAATCACAGCTATAATATCAACGAGGTACATTTACCAAAGGTTGTTTAACCAAACATTATGTCCTTTGAGCCACACAACTTTGTAAGAGGAACACATTGTACTATTACCCCCATTTCACTGAAATTCAGGCACAGATTAAGTAAGGTGGGCTAAGGCTAACAAGGTAGGGAGTGCACAGGTTGTGAAGGGCTTTAAATGTTAGAGTAATTTATAATTATGAAGGAGGTACCAAGGAGCCACTAAGAGGAGGTGTGGTATTGGGTTGGGGGATGTAGTCTGACACACTTTAGAAAAATCCTCTTTGTGGAGGATGGACTGAAGTGGGGAGAGACTTGTGGCAGGCAGACCCACCAGCAGGTGACATGAGGCGATGAGGGCCCAAGCTAGGCCTGTGGCTGAGTATAGGAAAAGGAGATGCTGTGAAAGCAGAAATTACAATACTTGGCAACAGACTGGATGTGTGGGGTGAGTGGGGAGCCAAAGATGACACTGAGATTTTCACCCTGGAGGACTGGGAAGAAGGTCCCTCCCTCCACAGGAACAGAGACATTTGGAAGGGGGGGGAGGGTGTGGGGGCGGGGGACGGGCAGTGGAAAAGGAGGAGTTCTGTTTTGGACACTCCAAATTTGAGATACCTAGAGGACATCTAGTTTGAAATGTCGAAGAGGTCCATTTTATATATTTTTACTCTTTCGATTTCAGCCACATCCACACCTCTGAGTCATGCTCATTGATTTCCTTGGGATACAATGTCTTCTTTTCTTAAGAATCTGTAAATTTATAAGTGCTTGATCAAAACATACCTGCTACTTGATTAGATAAATTTCATGCCTGGGTATTTTCCTTTTAATCATTTCTCTAAATCATGAAAAGTTTCAACATCTATATGGCTCATCTCTTAGTTACTTATTTGTATTTGTATTAATTTTCAGATGTGCAATACTCCCCTAAAATACCTTTAAAATGCATTGATCTATTCATCCAAAATTAACCACTAAATCTATATATTAAGAAAGAAAGAAATGTTAAAGCGGTTCCTGGAGATGTGTTGCCGTAGCTCAGCAGAGAAAGCAGGGCTAGATATACAGAGCTGAGGAACATCTGCATAGACATGACATCTGAGCCCAGGAGAGCTGATGAATGCATCACTAGGTGAGACAGTATAGAGGCAGAAGAGAGGGACACCGAGCATTGGTGAGCATGTTACTCACAGTGATGTGGATGAAGAACTGGCAAAGGAGATGGAGGAGGAAAGATTGGACAGGCAGGAGGAGAACCAGGAGAGAGGAGTGTCAAAAAAACCTAAAGGAGGGGCAGCTAGGTGGCACAGTGGATAGAGCACCGGCCCTGGATTCAGGAGGACCTGAGTTCAAATCTGGCCTCAGACACTTGGCACTCACTAGCTGTGTGACCCTGGGCAAGTCACTTAACTCCAATTACCCTGGCATGGAAAAAAAAAAAGAAAAAGAAAACCTAAAAGAGAGAGTATCCAGAAGAGGTTGATTGACATCAATTGCTGTAGACGGGTCAAAGAGGTTTAGGATAGAGCAAATTAGATTTAGCAATTAGATGGCTACTGGTAACATCTGTGGTACAATGGATTGAGTGCCAGGCCTGGAATCAGGAAGGCCTGAGTTCAAACTGGGTCTCACCCACTTAATCATGTGACCCTGAACAAGTCACTTGAACTGTTTGCATCAGTTTCCTCCACTGTCAAATGAGAATAATAACAGCACCTACCTCCCAGGGTTGTTGGAAGGACCAAAGGAGACCACACGTGTCAAGGGTTTAGTCTAGTGACTGGCACATAGTAGGCCCTATATAAATATTTCTTCCCTTTCCTTCCTCCCAGTTCCTTGAATGAATTCTCCTAGGCCAGTCACTTCACTATTCTAGTCACCTGCCTATGGACCCTTCAGCTAATCAATGTCCTTTCAAAAGTGTAGCAGCCGGGCGGCTAGGTGGCGCAGTGGATAAAGCACCGGCCCTGGATTCAGGAGTTCCTGAGTTCAAATCCGGCCTCAGACACTTGACACTCACTGGCTGTGTGACCCTGGGCAAGTCACTTAACCCCCATTGCCCCGCAAAAAAAAAAAAAAGAAAGTGTAGCAGCCAGGTCTGAAGAATATGGAGTACTGAATTTCAAAGTCAAATCCTGCAACCATGATAATCATTTTCAAAGGCAAAATAAATCCCTTTTACCAGAGAGCAAAACCAAGCACTGCCTGCTTTTGTAGAAGTAGAGTGAGAATACAAGCTCCTCCTGTTTTGTTAATGTCCTGGGGAGGGGGAGAGAACCAGGGTCAATAGCCTGTCCAAGTTCATTCTTCTGACAGTGTTAAGGCCAGCCATCGTCACTTGCCTTTGTCCACAAGAGAAGCAGAGATGACTTCAGGCCCCATCCTAGACTGATATCAGGAGCATCTGAACCAGCTCCAATCTCAAGAGGGTAAAGAAATTACTGAATACTCTTTGCTTCTGTGGGGCTAAATGCTAAGAGGGCACACTGTTGCAATCAAGATGGAAATTGAAACCCACTGCATCCAGCCTGGGCCTATTCATTTTGTTCTACAGTCTCCTATCAATCTCTGAAGTGCTTGCTGGCACTGATTGAGCTGTATTTAGAACTGCCGTGCAGAAGGCTGGGAGAGGAATGAATTTCAGTCAGAGGAAGAGAAGCTTTAATAAAAAGGGGGGCAGGGGTCAGTTAGGTAGAGCAGTGGACAAAGCACTGGCCCTGGATTCAAGACCTGAGTTCAAATCTGACCTCAGATACTTGACACTTACTAGCTGTGTGACCCTAGACAAGTCACTTAACCCTCATTGCCCTGCAAAAAAAAAATTAAAAATAAAATAAAATTTTAAAAAAGGGGGGGCAGGGGCAGCTAGGTGGCGCAGTGGATAGAGCACCGGCCCTGGAGTCAGGAGTACCTGAGTTCAAATCCGGCCTCAGACACTTAACACTTACTAGCTGTGTGACCCTGGGCAAGTCACTTAACCCCAATTGTCTCACTAAAAAAAACAAAAAAACAAACAAACAAAAAAACAAACAAAAAAAAGGGGGGGGGCAAATTTTATCTGGGCTGTACTCAAGCTGAAGCTTTGTTCCCTCCCACATTCTAGGAACATGGAAATGGATTTCCATCATGCAATTCATATGAGGTTCTTTTCCCAAGATGGTCTTTTCTCAACAGCTTAAATTACCCAACTAGCACTTGTTAAGTGCCTACTATGTGTCAAGCACCAGGGACAAGAACAAAAAAGAAAAAAGTCCCTGCCCACATGAAGCTTGCATATTAGTATACATTTTCTAACCCCTTTCTTTCCCTTAAGATCACAACAGGAGTAACCAAACTATACATCATACTCGTTTTCAAAGCTTTCAACAACAGTTTGCTTGATCTTTGCCACAACGCAATCAAGTGAGCAAGGCAGCTTCTAGTTTTCCCTTTTGACAGTTTGGGAAACTGGAGTTAAGGGAACATAAGGGATCAACCCAAGGTCACCTGGCTGGCAGCTCTGTCAAAGGCTGTGATTTCTAGTCCCTATGAAATCCTGCTCTTTCCAGTAATACTTTTACCTTACCACTGACTGAAGCACCTACTGTCTAAAATATTCCTCCTGGGGAACAATCAAGAAAAGCAGTGGGGTTTTAAAAGATATATGATGATTTTTATAAAAATTTTCTTGGGAAACCAGAAATTCATGTCATTTCTCCCTTTCCGTGGGAGTGCATGTTTCTTTAGGTCAAGACTAGCTATCAACCTCTGCTGGCTCAACTGATAAGCCTCCCAAAACTAAACCTTTCCATTTCTATATATCTTGTTTTTGTTTTGTTTTTAGTGAGGGAATTGGGGTATTAAGTATTTTCCAATTATATGTAAAAATCTTTTTTTTTTAAAAATTGAGTTCCAAATTGTCTTCCTTCCTCCTGCTCTTCTCTCTCCTTTTTGTACCAAATTTGTTTTATTCTTTACACTTCCTCATTCATCTTTTTTTTTTTGGGGGGGGTGAGGCAATTGGGGTTAAGTGACTTGCCCAGGGTCACACAGCTGTCACATGTCTGAAGCTGGATTTGAACTCAGGTCCTCCTGACTACAGGGCCAGCGCTCTATCCGCTGCACCACCTAGCTGCCCCATAAACCTTTCCATTTTCAAAGCTGTGTGGGAATTTTATTGTTAATTAATCTCTAGGCTACCATTATTTTAAAAAGAATATTCTCCTATGGGGTTTTAAGCAACTTTTTGGGACAGAGTTATGTCAATAATCCCTTATATATGAAGTCATTCAAAGCTTCTAAAGAAATTTAAAAATATCATCCCTTCAGTTAACAACTCTGAAACAACGTGGATGGACAGTGTGATCCTAACTTTATATATGAGGAATTGGACTACAAAAGTAAAGTGACATGCCTAAGGTCATCCTTTCACCTCTAGGGGCCTTAATTTTCTTTTCTATAAAGCAAGGAGACTGGACTCAGTGACTCCTCTTTGTCCCTTTCAGCTCTAAACCTGTGATCCTGTGACCCAGGAAGTTAGTGGCTGAGCTAGCAACCCAGGCAATCTGCCTCCTGCCGTAGGTTATAATATAACGCCGGACTTAAACTCAGGCCTATTTTCTATCCACCCACCGAACTCCATAAAGATCTTTTTATTTTCAGATATTAAGGACAAACTGGAAGGAACACTGTGAATCTTTAAATATAGTGATTGAAGTTATTTTCCTGTCGAAAACAGAAGTCTTAGATGGTGCCAATTATGCCCAAATAATGAATGTGAATTCAATAAACAGGCCTGCCTAACATAATTTTGTCCTGACTTTAATAGCCTGCAACCATGCTTGAAATAACTCCTATTGAATTATTTGGGTTTGTTGAATGGACATTTATTGTCTAAAATGATTGTGCTGATGGCAGGGCTAACATAAGGACAGATCATACTGGCAATGATCCCAAGGAGAAATGTGTACTTCTGAATCTTTACACAGTATGTTTAAACTTTAAAGGAAACCGCCCCAGCAGTGCCTCTCTCTAATCTCCTTTCCAATACAGTACATACAGGAACTGCCTGTCCTATAGCACACTAATTAATAATATGCCTATCTAGAGTGAACACGACCATTGGGATATTCTATATTTAGGACTAACTTGGAAGTGGGGCAAGAAAGAAGCTGAATAATAGATTCAAAGAAGCATGAAAGGAGATTTATGCTTAACACTAAAAGTTAAACTGACCTGAGAACACTAGGGGATGAAAGAAGTTACAAGGAAATCACAGGATTAACTGGCAAGGTCAGCAGCCCCGAGAAAGGCCAGAAGGAGGGGCTCTGAGAGATGCTGACCAAGCTGTAATAATCAGGAGCATTTCTAGTACTGTGCACATGGGCAGAGAGAACTAGTCTCAGAACAGATGGGTTATTAAGGGTTAGGATTTGGGGAAACCAGGTGGCATAATGATCTTGGAGTCAGGAGGACAAACCTTGGGTTTGAATCCTGTCTCTTCCTCTTAGTAGATGTTATGGACAAATAAGACGTTTTGGGTCTCCGTTTTCCCATCTATAAAAGGGGGAGAACAATGCTTGTACTACTGATCCCAAAGTGTCTCATGGGACAGCTTGGTGGTGCAATGGATAGAGCCCTGGGCCTAGAGTCAGTAAGACCCGAGTTCAAATCCAGTCTCGGACACTTACTAGCTGTGTGAGCATGGGCAAGTCTGTTAACCCCTTTCAGTTTCTTCATCCATAAAATGGGAATAACAGCACCTACTTCATAGGGTTGTTGCAAGGACCAGATGTAATATACCTAAAGTGCTGTGTTTTAAAGTACTATAAACATGTTGGTTTTTACTAGTATTGCTATTATTTCACTGGGGGACACGATATGTTCTGATGTAAATACAAGACATATGCAAAATGAACAGCTGTGGTCCTTTGGGTTGAGTGTGGGGATTGGAAGCATTAGAAAAGGTCTCTCGAAGGTGACCCTTGGGCTGATTTCAAAAGGGAGCTTTGGGGTTCCAAAAGGCAGAATTAAGGAAGGAAAGAAAAGTATTCCAGACATAAAGGAAGACCTATACCAACTGCAGAGGTGGGAGGGAGGAGAGATAATATGCATTTGGAGAGACCAAGTTTATGATTTACCAAGGTCCTGGCACCTCCTGCTCCAGGTGGGAAGCACATGTCACAATCAGTGTTAAAGACACTATGGTTTGGTCCCTAAGGTCAGGGTCATACCCAGAAACACCAATCAGCCAAGTGGATACAAGGCGGTGGTTATCAACCAGTTCTGTGGCATGGGGGGGGGGGGAGAGGGCAGGCGGTGTAAAAAGAGTAGAAGATTTAGACCCAAATCTCGTCTTGGACAAAGGGTAGCTCTAAGTCCACAGGCAAATTATTTAACTTTTTAGAGCCTCAGCTTCCTCAGAAAACAAACAAAAAAATTGAGGGGGGGGGGGGAGGGGGTTGCACGCCTTCTCAACCAACTCTTTTGGCGCATGGCCATCCTGTAAAGTAAGAAATGTTGTAATTCCCTTTAATTTGACCAGTCAACCTTGGTCTCTCCCGGTTTTGCTCATTAACAGGGCCCAGTACTTAAGTCCCTTCCCACCCCTTACCCTTAATGATCTCCCAATGTATATGACAATAGTGAGATGGGAATAATGATCGCTTGTGTCTCCGTAGGGCTCTGGGGTTTCTAACAGACTTCCCCAGGGCCACCGTTGAGGAAGGATGCTGATAAAATTAAAACTTTCGGGTAAGGGCACTGTGAATGGCAGAAGGCATCAGGTCATGGCACATGAAGATCAGCCTAAGGAAATGGGTACAGACAGGCTAGAAAGGCCCTAGGGGAGAGATAGCAGCTGTTTTAAAAGTATTTAAAGCAATGGCATATGGAAAAAAGGATCAGACTCATTCTCTTCTTTTTCATAGGACATCTTTAGTTAGAGATGGATGACCTGTGTCAAAGCATATTATGCTTTGGAGGAGATTCTTTCTCAGGCCCAGGCTCATCTAGATGGGCTGAGGTCCTTCCCAACTCTGACCTACGATTCAATGACCTCTAAAATGGGCACAGTGATAATCCGCACTCACTACTTCAGAGGATCCTTGGGAGGAAAGCACTTGACAACCCTTAAAGCACTACACTGATGATGGTGGTGGTGATGATGATCCTAATAAAAGATGTTGGCCTCTGGCCAACCTCCCCTGCCAACCCAGTTGCACGTCATGGTGGGTTTCATTCTGTATGAACTTGTTAGGGAGATGGCGGCATCTTGGCAATTTTCTCTGATATGGCTAATTCCTCCTCTGGATTTGTCCAATGCGTGTCCTACATGCCACAGGTAGCTGGTTCCCTCATGCTATTTCTGCCTATTGTTAAGTAAAAGTGGTTTTTGCTTCACACCATTCCAGCTCAGACAAATGTCCTAAAGCTACATTCACCAATGGCTCTGCTCATCAAGGGAGCAGCTATTATTCATATTACAATTCAAACACAGTCAATTAGAAAAAAGCAAAGCTATGGTTCTCTATTGGTCTTCAGTCAGGGCTGCTGACCCTCAACAGCAGATGTAGGCCAGTGTGAATGCATAAAAGAAACAACCAGGGGCAGCTAGGTGGCGCAATGGATAGAGCACCAGCCCTGGAGTCAGGAGTACCTGAGTTCAAATCTGACCACAGACACTTAACACTTACTAGCTGTGTGACCCTGGGCAAGTCACCTAACCCCAATTGCCTCACTAAAAAAAAAAAAAAAAAAAAAGAAACAACCACTTACACATTTACAGTGATTTAAAGCTTACAATATATTTTCCTCATAATAACCACATGAAGTAGCTAGTGCAAGTTTATGATTATCGTTTTACAGATGGGTAAACAGGCTCATTGAGGTTAAGTGACTTGCCTATAGTTCACTCAGCAAATAAATATCAGAGCTAAGATTTGAACCCAAGTCATCTACCATTAAGTCCAGTACATTCTCCATATAAATAAGCCAGTCTTTCTGAGATCTTATTCCAGAGGGACCATATATGATAAGCCAACTTTGTCCTGAACCAATTAAGAAATAAATAAGCATTTATTAAGTGCCTACTATGTTCTAGGCACTAGAGATACAAATGAAAAGAATGAAACAATCTGTATTGTGGCACACAACAAGGAACTTTGACCATTCACACTAAGGGAAGATAGAACAGGTCCCCCATAACTCTAGGAGTGGCATCCTTTGGGAATTGTACTTGTGCAAAAGAGCTATTCTACAAGAAAAATCCATGAAATATGTGTATAACCAAGATACTTTGCTACCTACTATCTGTGTAACCATGGGCAAGTCACTTAGGCTTAAGAGACAACATGGCACAATCAGCAGAAGGAAGAATAAGAAAACTTGGGTTTTCTCAGCTACCGAAGAGGGAGATGAGCCAGTCTCCTAATTTACTCTCCAGTTCTAAATTTAATAATTTGTAATTGACTTTAAAACACTCTAGGAGGGCAGCTAGGTGGTACAGTGGATAGAGCACCGGCCCTGGATTCAGAAGGATCTGAGTTCAAATCCAGACACTTAACACTTAACAGCTGTGTGACCCTGGGGGCAAGTCACTTAACCCCAATTGCCTCACTAAAAACAAAAACAAAAACAAAACATTCTAGGAAATTGGACAGCTGGGTGGCACAGTGGATAAAGCACCAGCCCTGGAGTGAGGAGTACCTGAGTTCAAATCCGGTCACTTGACACTTACTAGCTGTGTGACCCTGGGCAAGTCACTTAACTCCCAATGCCCCGCAAAAAACAAAACAAAAAAACAAACAAAAAAACACTAGGAAATTGACTTGTGACCAATGTTATTAGGACCACTTATATCAGTCGCTAGAAGAGATGGGGTTGTCTCTTTATGTTCCTAGGGATAATGGCAAAGATACATACTGAAGGGGTAGCTAGGTGGTACAGTGGATAGAGCACAGGCCCTGGAGTCAGGAGTACCTGAGTTCAAGTCCAGCCTCAGACACTTAACACTTACTAGCTGTGTCACCCTTGGCAAGTCACTTAACCCCAACTGCCTCACACACACACAAAAAAAGATACATACTGAAGTCCAGCCTTTTGCTGAAAATTCTGTTGTTCTGCTTTCTCTAATTGTTAATTATTCCCATTAATGAAACCAATTAGTGAAGGTAGGTAGCTGATGACAGACTTGACTCATTTATGAGGGACATAAGTGTGGTCCAGGGAGAAACATGGAATTTGAAGTCATGGTTCAAAATCCCAGATCAGCCAATTTACCTGTGTGAATTTGGGAAAACGGCTTAATTTGTTTTCCTCAGTTACAGAATTAAGGAGTTAGACAAGACAGTCTCTGAAGTCTCTTTCAGGTTTCAATTTAGGAATAAGTGATAATGAGATCTCCACCTACTACTTAATTGTGAATAACAGGGGTGGCTATGGCAGTGCTTTTTCTCCATCAAGGTGTTATGGGGGAGGGAGGGGTGGGGCCCCCACTGCTTTCTTAGAGGGGATGTCCTAAACATGAGGGTTATCACTCATCAAGAGGTCACATGCTATCTAGGTCTAAGAGGACTATGTACCTATCTATCAGAAGGAATTTTTATCTGCCCTACCTGCCTAAGCATGACCACCTCTGAAAGCTACTCCCAGACCAGTCTTTCTGCCTTCAATCAGGAAAAAAAGATAAGTTGGTTGAAGACCCCTCTCTGGCCCCCTTACTTTCTGAAAGCCCAACATCAGGTCATGCCAAAGCATGATTCTGAACATACCGGTGCACTGGATCCATCCTTCTCCATCTTCTGACAGGTATCCTTTTCTAAGCCTAAAAACACAGAAAATCACTGTTAGAAGGGTTTCATGGGATCTATCCTTTCCATCTTTAAGGAGAATTGCCTTTAAAACAGGAGTTCTTGGGGCAGCTAGGTGGCACAGTGGATAGAGCACCAGCCCTGGAGTCAGGGGTACCTGAGTTCAAATCCAGCCTCAGACACTTAACACTTACTAGCTGTGTGACCCTGGGCAAGTCACTTAACCCTAATTGCCTCACTAAAAAAAAAAAAAACCAAAAACCAGGAGTTCTTAACATGAGGCCTGTGAAATCGTATTTTTTAAAAACTGGTAACTACATTTCAGCATAACATTTTTTTTGTAATCCAGTAGATTTGATGCATCTAAAAAGTCTAAGGACCCCATATACTCCTCCAGATTACTAAAGGGGTTCATGATACATAAAAGTTGAAGAACTCCTGCTTTAGAAGGATTCTTGATACAATATAAAATAAAAAGGGTGGATTTATAACCGAGTAGTTGCTACCTTCTCCCACTACTTTTACAGGTTGGAGGAAGGAGGGTCTATGTGTCCACAAATGTACAGCATTGAACATATAGACAGCTGTCACTTTACATCAACGGATGATTCAGCAAATCTCTACAGGAAACAATTTTAATGTAATGCAAATTAGTTCTGGGATGTGGGAAAGGGAGGGAAGCAGGAAAGGAGCCATGTACTACGGAGGGAGGAGGCCAGCCCACTGTTAAAGGATACATGGGAGTAGGGGACAGAGAAGAGAGAGCAAGAGGAGGAGCACACAGGGGTTGGGGCTGGACACATGGGGGTTGGGCACTGACACAGACAGAAGAGGACAGATGACATGTGTGAGCCAAGGACAAGTGATGAGCAGTATACAAGCATGAACCTATGGAAGACAGACATGGGTGGGGGTGGACTAGACACTTGGGTGGGTCTTCAGAGCAGTGCATGGAGGTCTTAAGCCAAGCCCCCAGTCCTTGGTGGCAGTCTCTCTGCAGTCTGTTCTTCTGCTTTCACTTGGGAGGTCGTTTTCTTTTTCTTTTCTTTTTTTAAAATTTGGGGGAGTTTGTGGTGGCTGGGAAGTCACGGAGCTCAGAGCCCAGGGCCAGAGAGAGCACAATACTAATACAGTAAAGTTAACAAAGGTGGTTTTTTGGGATGCAGATTTCTTTCAGAATTCTTCACATAAAGTTAAATTTGTATAAAAAGGAGAACAGTCTGTATTGTCCATTCTTTTTTGTGTTAATCAGCTTTGCTCTTTATCTTTTTATTAAAAAAATGTTATATGGCTGTCTGGGAGAAGAAGAAAAAGAGGAAACTTGGGCTAAGTAAATACAAAACATTTCTGTAAAATTTCCAAAAAAAAAAAAAAAAAAGGCAGAAAATTTAGCTGTTGCCTATTGTACAATCCTGCTACTACTGGGTATGAAAAGAAAGTCTAAGGAAGAAATGGGTTGGGTCCTTAGCCAAGAGCCCTTAGGAGCACCTACAGTGGGGAGAGGCAAGGCTGCCACCTAGTGTTGGTCAGGGTAGGTACATCTCAAGTGTTCACAGCATCAAAACCTGACAAGCCCAAGAAGGGAGGGATAAATATTATTTTATCAGCAAGTCTGGGCGATTTTTTTTGACCTAGCCAGGCCTCCAGTAGTAATGTGGATCTGGCTGATCTTGAAAGAAGTGTCTCTCTAGCTAGGAAATAGATAACACGGGCAGAACAATGTAGCCCAGGGCACTGAGACACTGAGTGAGAGGAAGTGGAGCTCTGGTCTTCTGGATTCAAAAGCCTGCCCTCTCTGCATATATGCCACAAATGCCTGTCAGTCCTCTGTCTAGAAATCAGAGCCACTGAAGTCTGTGTGGATACCCAGGTGTACCAAAAGTTTTAAGCTATTAAAGCTTAATATAATAAAGTTAGTAAGGCTTACAGCAGCACTAAGACTTTTGGGACACTCAGTGCTGCTGCAGGCCTGTGACTGTTGTCCAAGCCTTCCCACAAATCCTCCACAGAAAACTGACCCAACTGCTTCAGGCCTTCCTAGTTTTTTGTTTGTTTGTTTGTTTCTGGTGAGGCAATTGGGGTTAAGTAACTTGTATAGTGTCACACAACTAGTGAGTGTCAAGTGTCTGAGGCCATATCTGAACTCAGGTCCTCCTGACTCCAGGGCTAGTGCTTATCTACTGCGTCACCTAGCGGCCCCAGCTTCCTAGGCTTTTTCATGAGTACTTCATAGCTAACCTATTTATCTACCTATTCATGAATAAGGACAAGGTCTGCACCTGTGATTTGGTTGGTTAAAGGAAACCCTCCAATGAAGGCAGGCACCTTCTAAGCAACCCTTAGTTTTGGAAAGTCATCTGGAACATACACGGGACTCACATGTCCTGAGCCTTCCAGGTCTATCCACTGGGTCAAAGCTACCTCTATTCATAGGAAGAAATAATATATTTATCCAATACCTACCCATATGTGGGCATAAAATTTCCAAAGCAAAGTTATGTTGTCAAGTAGGAAATGTGATTTATAATGCTTATTTTAGTATATTAAAGAACAGTTCCAAACCTCATCTGAGAAATGGAATGCAGAATTGTCCTAGTAACTTTAAATAGCCAACAAGTAATGAATGACTCAAGCTTACTGTGTTTTCTGTAGTGCACAAACAAAAGGAGAGTCTTAGATTTTATACTGGATCTCTAAGGTACAAGTTTCAAGATTCAGGGGACAATGTGGTTCTCCAAAGCCTGAAAGCATGACTATTTATAGAAGCCTAAGAATTCGGTCATACCTGCCCCCTCCGACACCCACATGGAGGTCCAGATGTTTATATGCCAATACACAAAAAGAAGGTAACTGAACTAGCAGCTTTCCCAAGGAGGCAAATGAGACCTCCCATTAGTAAGCTTAGCTTTTAAAGGGACACTTATACAGTGTAGGCAAGGGCAGTTGACTGAGAATAAACACTAAAAAGAGCGAGCTGGAAGGGATGCTGTGAGGAAAGGCAATGTCTCATACAGCTGAAATGGATAAGGGAAAAATTAAAAAAAACTTAGTTATACTGGGAAATAAGAAGGGGGAAACAGAAAGGATAAGACCCTTGCTCTGCATGGATGTGAAGTTGGTTAACACAGAGAAATAGAACTATCTCAATTAAAGTTTAAAACTACATGAGGTAGGGGCAGCTAGGTGGTGCAGTGGATAAAGCACTGGTCCTGGATTCAGGAGGACCTGAGTTCAAATCCAGTTTCAGACACTTGACACTTACTAGCTGTGTGATTCTGGGCAAGTCACTTAACCCTCATTGCCTCCTAAAAACAAAAACAAAAAAACCCAAAAAACTACATGAGGTAGGGCAACTAGGTGGCACAGTGGATAAAACACCAGCCCTAGATTGAGGAGGACCTGAGTTCAAATCTGATCTCAGACACTTGACACTTATTAGCTGTGTGACTCTGGGCAAGTCACGCATTGCCTTGACCCTCCCCCCCAAATATTCAAGCAACTTGGCCCGGACAAATTACATTTTAGGGTACAAAAGATCTGAGGAAACCAGGAGAGTTTTTTTTATGGAGTAGAAATAGGTGAATATTCCCTCATCTATTAAAAATAAGGAAAACACACTCTTCAGGGTATATGCAGGCTAGGGAACTCCTCAATGGCAATCGCTAGAAAAATACTAGAGTGGATTAATAAAGGGGTGTCTGGTAGCATTTAGAAAGGGAAACAACAACCATCCTGAGTCAGTACTGGTGCATTAAGAACAAGTCATACTGGATTAATTTCACTTCCTTTTTTGATAGACATATTAACTGGTCTATCAATGACATGAAGAAGGGACTTGGATTTCAGCAAATACCTTGACAAACTCTCTCTCTCTTTTTTTTATTGGTGGGGCAATTGGGGTTAAGTGACTTGCCCAGGGTCACACAGCTAGTAAGTGTTAAGTGTCTGAGGCTGCATTTTAACTCAGGTCCTCCTGAATCCAGGGCCGGTGCTCTATCCACTGCGCCACCTAGCTGCCCCGACAAACTCTCTTAAATATACTAACAGACAAGATGTGAACTGATGATAATCTAATTTGGAAGGTCCTAGTTAGCAACTGGTTAAAAGACACAATCCAAAATTAATGAATAAGTATCAATCTGGAGAAAGTTTCTTGGCCCTGTTTTGTTTAATATTTCATCAACAGCTTGGATGAGGGCATCGATGGCAGGCCTATGTTGGAAACAATTAAGATGTCCAGGGTTGAACAGCTCCAACTCTTCAATTCTTAATTTGCTTCTATTTCCCTCTACCAAGAATGATATAATCTGAAGATGTTATGAATTTGGGATGGTCAAGCAAATATACTGGATGTCAGAATTGGATTAAAAAAACAGTATCTCTTGAAGGCTTGCAAGGGTGGGTCAATTCAAATAAGATCAAACATAAGAGGGAAATGTAAATAGTCTGGCAGTTGAACTAAAAAAAAAAAAAAATCAACCACACAAGTAAAGTATGATGAAGACTTGGCTGCATTAAAGTTTACATGAAAAAGATGTGGGAGCTTTGACAGGACATAAGCCTGAAAACGAATCAGTAATATGATAAGGCAGCCAAATAAACTAATGTGATCTCAGGCAATAGTAAAAGGAGCATAGTGTCCAAAACAAAAGAGGTCATGGGTCCTTGGTCTGAAATCTGATTACATCCAATTCTGGATCCTGCATTTTAAGACCTGGACAAAGAAATTATTTCCAAAGAAATGAAACCAGGAAGGAGAAGTGATGACTGTTACAAATGAGAATCAACTAGAGAAATTACTCCAGAGAAGGGAAAAAGTGGGAAGAAAGTAGGATGACATGATTTCTGTCTTCAGATCTTTGAAGGGTTATTTATTTTTGTTTTAGAAGGCAATCAGGGTAAAGTGACTTGCCCAGGGTCACAAAGCTAGTGTTTGAAGCTAGATTTGAACTCCAATCCTCCTGACTCCAGGGCCAGTGCTCTATCTACTATGCCACCTAGCTGCCCCTTTAAAGAATCATTAAGTGGAAGAATGATTAGACTTGTTATGGTTTAGCCCTAGAGGGTAGAACCAAGACCAAGAGCTGCAGGAAGACATCTAATAGTTATAGTAGCAATGTACCTTAGGTAGTACGAGGTTGGTGGGGTACCTGAGAGGGTGCCATGACCTTTTGTTAGCCCCTCCCAATTAATATACAAAGTGGGCGGGGAGAGGGGCTCTTCCCCTTCCCTTCTGGTTGACTCCTGAGTGGGCATGACCATTAATGTCAGCAAGGGAAGATCATAAACTCAGACCTGCTGCCAACACATACACTTTGGCTGAAGGTCCCATCCCTTTAATATCCTCTACCTGAGTTTGGGTCTCACCCAACACGTGCATGAAGTGATGATGGGATTACCAGGATTGCCCATGCAGGTGTATGGGAAGTGATGTAAGATAGGGAAGGGATCTCCCTCTTCCTCGACCACTCAGGTCTTACCACTACCCCTACAAGGACTGACACCTGTTTGGTGCATGATATTTTCTGTCTTTCTCCTCTTGACAAAAACCTAGGATAATGGTGGGATGGGGGATGCAAAAAGGACAGGGTAGCAGGAAGGGAGAAAGCTCACTTGGGGCTGGGGCAAGTAAATAAGCTAAGCCAGGGGGACAGCTAGGTAGTGCAGTAGCACCAGCCCTGGATTCAGGAGGACCTGAGACACTTGACACTTACTAGTGTCAATCCGGCCTCAGACACTTGACACTTACTAGTTCTGTTACCCTGGGCAAGTCACTTAACCCTCATTGCCTTGGGAAAAAAAAAAAAAAAAAAGAAAAAGCTAAGCCAGATTGTGTCTATGCTGCAAATACTTTTCAGCACCCTACAAATTTGGGGACATAGGACGAAGAAGCTGTAGTTGTTGCCTTATCCTAGTTATGATTCTAAAATTTAGGAAAACTTTTAGCTCTAAAAATCAGAGCCCTCCCATGGTAGAGCGGACAAGCTCAGGAGTCTGTGAGCTCCTCATCCATCACTGGAGGTCTAGAAGCAGAAGCTGGATGATCATCATCAATGTTTGGCATCTTATAAAAGGGATCCATGCCTTATGGGGGGCTGAGTCCACAGGCTTTCTGATGCCTCTTCCAATTGTGAGATTCCAAGCCCTCTTCTTTGAGATAAAAAGAGTCCAGGGAAAAGAGTTGGCCCAGGTCCTCCGTTCCTGTTGTCTCTTCCCTCACCCCCATTTGGTTCAATGATTCCAACTCTTCTAACCTTCTCATGAGGCAGCTAACCATATCAGGCTTTCAGAAAGCTCTAACTCATTAAATATATGCGATAGAAGATATGCTCCCGTACCTGCTTCTGAGGATGAAAACGCATGATTTATGGCAGACACGGGAACATTGGAACATTCAAAGTACTCCAGGTCGTCCTCTGGCTCACCTTTCACCTCTGTCTCAGATGGTTTCTGGCTGGATGATGTAGAAGCCAATTTCTCTTCGTCAGTGGCATGGCCATCCCTATTTGAAATGTCTGGCATCTGGGAGATAATTGCTCCTTTATCCTATAGAAAGAAACAGATGCTTAGCCAATGCTGATCTGATTGTAGAGGAAGACTCAGATGGATCCATTCAGAAGAATAATATACACACTATGGGTCTTCCTCACCCAGGGAGGATCATGGTGTACTAAGCATCTCACACTCTATATAGGACCTACTCCATACATTGGAGACCTTCCTGAAATTCCAAGTCCTGGTGGGTAGCAAATCTGTTGTCCCTTACTCTCCCCTACATGATCTGCCCACCTCCTCTTTTCCAGTCCGTCATACCTGTCCTTGATTATGTCTTTTAGGTCATTTTTCTGGTGCAAATCGTCCCTGCTGATACAGTGCTTTGCATAGTTCCTGGCACCTCATGGTGAATGCTTTATACATGCTTATTGAAAGACAGTCTCCCTATACCTAATTTGAGTCTTCCCATTTATTACCCTTTGTAGATATGTCAAGTAACGGAAACATCAGTTAATCAGATTTTTAAAAATGTAATAACTAGAATTTATATTGCACTTTAAGGTTACAAAGTGCTTTATGTTATGTCATTTGATATAAAGACATTTTTTTTTTTACAACAGCTGAGTAATTTCACTGATGTAGGGAATTCCCAGTGAGAAAACTCTCTTTATCAACATAGCCCAGGAGTTGCTCTTCAATTTATAAGTAATTAATGCCATTTGTTTTACATCACATTAGTTTCAGAATATTTACACCACACGCTCTCGCTCTCGCTCTCTCTCACGCTCTCTCTCTCTCTCTCTCTCTCTCTCCTCTCCTCCCCCCCCCCCTTGCCCTTCCCACCTTTCAAGAGGACTAGGCTGCCTTTGGAAGTAGTATTTTGTCCCTCAATGGACATCTTTAAGCAAAGGCTAGGTAATCACCCTGCTTAATAAGATTGTTTTTCATATGTGGGTTGAATGAACTAGCTTCTGAAGTCTCTTCTAATTCTGTAATTCCTAGAGTAATGTATGCTACTTCTGTAGAATATAGCATGCTGATAGTCTTGCTCACATTCTTTGAATTTATAGGTCATCTTCTCAGATATTTTGAGAGAAAGGGCATATTCTGCATTCCAACCTCCAACTACTGTCTCATAAAAATTCAAGTTGCAAAATATACCAATTAAATTGGAAAGAATATTCCATTCTTAAAATGGAATGTCCTTTCCTGGTTTGTTTTCTTGCTTTCTCCATGCGGGGAGTGGCAAAAGGGAGAGATGGAGGTCTGAAAAGAATTTTCTTTAATTACCTAGAAAAATGTATATAAATATACACCACATACATAAAAAAATACACACACATACACATGTGTTTATATAAAATTTTCCTATGCATGACTGTCTATCGTTTTTAGGGTCCATCTTCCATGATTTGAGTGATTGTGGGGTTGGGAGGAATTGGCAATTACTGGCTTCATTCACAAATAAAAAGTTTATGCACTGTGGGACTGACAAGTAACAGACTTAGACCTACCTGAGAACACACATCCAAAGCAAGTGACTGAGTTTCATACTTCTTTCCTTTACAGCCACTCCTGCAAAGAAAAATAGGCCTATTTAGAATCACATTCCTAGTTTCTAGGGTGCAGGGTGGGGAAGAGAGTGTGTGCAGCAGACACAGGCTAAAGCAGATGAGACTGCACAAAGAAAGGTCTACGAATAAACCAGAGATGGAAAATGCCTGACAAAGTCTACTTGGTCTCCCAGAGGCAAAGGGCAAGCTAGTTTTGAAGTCTGAACTCTCTAATGGTTGGAGGACACTGTACTTCATCAGTACATTCTCTAAAACTATAATTTCAGGCCTGGAGAAGTTAGTTTTTCCGGCTCCTAACACATGAGATTTTGACGTTGATCAGAAACATGGCTCTTGAACAAGTTATCTATATAAACTACAGTTTATCAAATTCCTCAGAAGTTACTTAAATAAGAAAATGTAGCTTAGTCTCTCACTTACTAAGCAAAGAAGAATTGTAGTCAAGAGATAGCATACCAGCAAAAATATTAGAGTAGCCTGATATAATACCATTTGCATTCTATTTAATAACAAGACAGATGATGAACACCATGTTCTGTGTACAGCCAGCACTGGGGAAACAGAAAACAATTTAATAGGGCGCTTGCTATTTTAAGAAAGCACAGGAGTTTGCTGTTGGACAATCTCATTATGCTTCTGTATTTTTATTTCAGAAAGAAAAGGATGCACCCGATTTTTAAAAACCTTTTTATTTCTCTCAAATGATATACCCAATAGATACATAATAGTCAGGACATACTTGACTGAGGTGCAAAATCTGTATTTTCAGGGCTCTGCTTTCTCTAGAGGCCTCGTGGTTACCTCAGTGACAGCCTGAAGTTATGAGCGATGCTAAGTTGATTCAGCAGAAATGCATACTTCTAAAATCCAGGACTCTACATAAAGGCCAGTCGTACTTCCAATGTCAGGTAGCAGGAGAGCTGGCCAAACAATGGCTGTCTTCTCTGGCTCAGGGGCGATTAAGAAGCTTTCTGGACCGATATCTCTACCGATTTCAGGACACGTTACAAGTGCCATGCCATGGAAGCAAGCTCACACAGCTAAGGCTAGAAGGCCAGTCTCCATTCCTTTACATACAGACAATTGCAAGGCTCAGCTTTTTAATGAGGTGGAGTTTGAAATGCAAAGGACTAAACTCAGAGGCGGAAGCCAACATGCTGCTGGAGGACAGTGGGAGCAGGTAAGAGAGCCAACCCACCCCAGGACCAACAGAAACCACAGAAGAGTACTTACAACAGAAAACAGAGAAATTTCACTTGTTCAGTAGTCCTGATGCACCAAAAAATAAGAAATAAAAAAACAGAGACAGGAAAGAGAGACAGACAGATGGAGAAAAAAAATCATGTAAAAAGACTGGGATATTCTCTCTCGCTTGGTAGATGTAAAAGAATGCAATTCTCTCTGTGATGTCTGGTACAAATAAAGGATGCTCAGATTCATGGATGTTAGTTAACACTGGAGAATAAATGATTACCACAAACCTCAACTCTACAGAAACAAGGTCGGGTGTTGCGCAGATCACTGTTAGAAAAATCAGGATGTCCACTCTAAAACTAAGTCTAGCAAAGGTATTAAAGTTATTCTGATAGCTTTGTAAATAATAAAGTGAATTTCCAAATGACCCCCTGTATTTGAAAGAACAGAGCACTGTTACATGTTATCACTCTAGTCCAACTTTACATTTGAACCTAAATAACAGACACACAAAATATAAAATATAAAAATTTCATCTAGCTTATCCAATGTCAGAATCTGAGTCAGGAGTATAACTTATTATTTCTGTGTGGCTTCTTTGGTTTACAAAGATCTTTACTCACAGCCCCGTGAGGTATGCCCAAGTATGTGAGGACATAAATAGCATTGGGGTCTCTGTCCAAGTATGGATGGACAAAATGGAGGCTTTGCAAGGTTAAGTCCCCTCATCCACTATCACAGAGATTACTGATATCAGAACCAGTACCACCAATGTCTTGTTGACCATCTTTCTAGCAGACTGTACTGAGATAAGCACAAAGGACCCAGATTTAGTCACTGCTCAGTATATGGAGGAAGGGTCTACTCTACTGGAAATCTCCATGATTATCCATAGAGCACGTCACCTCCTCTTTCAGAACATGCCAAGAACACTATTAAATAGAACAGATTTCTAAGAAATGACTACTAAGTGACTTGGAAGGGAGGACCACCAGCCAGGAGAACCAATCAAAAGGCCTTTTCATCAAAAGCAGCTGATCCACTAAGTGGAAGAAAACAATGGCTAGTACTTCCCACCACCTAAAAGTGTATCTTGACTTCCTGAGTAAGAAGGACATGGGAAAATTTTGTGAAAATTTCTCTCACTTTGGCATAGATCTCTTCTGACTGACCACTCTCTTCAATCTGAGCCTAGAATGAAGATATCTCCCGATTTTTCCTCCTCTTCAGCATAAAAATAACTATTAATAATGCTTACTAACTACTTCCCTGCAACGTGTATGTGTATGTATACACATACACACATGGAGATCAACTCATCAGTAACTTCTAGTACTGGAGAACTGTGTGGTGCCTGAAAAGGTTAAGTGACCTGCCCAAGGTCACATATATGACAGAGGCACTAGAGAAACCCAGGTGTACTCGCTGACATTTAACAAAAAGCACTTTACATACATGACTTCATTTGGTCATTGCAAGGACCTTGGTGAGAAAATTAGTACAGAGGGGCAGCTAGGTGGCGCAGTGGATAGAGCACCAGCCCTGGATTCAGGAGGACCTGAGTCAAATCCGGCCTCAGACACTTAACACTTACTAGCTGGGTGACCCTGGGCAAGTCACTTAACCCCAATTGCCTCACTAAAAAAAAAAAGAAAGAAAGAAAAGAAAAGAAAATTAGTACAGAATTAGAATTCAGGGGAAACAACTTGCCCAACCCATCCACAATCACAAAACTAATAAATGTCAGCATCAGGAACTGAACTGAGGTCATCTGTCTCCCAAGTCCACTGAAATGTCTATTGTACCATTCAACATAAAGAGTGTGACAAGAGAACCTAAGAAACTAGACAGCTATTTCATAGACTTTTAGCCTAGAGTCAGGGCATCTGGCTACTTCACTGAAGAAAGTTTAATTCAGAAAGATCTGGGACTTTTGAATGGTTTAGACTTCTAGGAAAAGACTTCCTACTATCCAGTTTTCCCTATTCGAATTTCTCATCAAGACACACCAATGTGAAGTGATTCCTCACTTAATTTCTAATTCTGTCATCCACTTTCTATTTCTTAATTCAAGGGTCCAGCATGCTACCTCTGAGAAACAGGGCAAAGGCACAAAACGTTGAATTGTTAACTCTTGAATTTGGACTATGGATACAGCCTAGGACTACATATTTAGAGACTAATAATTTAAAAGGTACTTGAAAAGGAGACCCAAGAGTCAGTAAGAGAAAAAAAAAATCTAACATACATAGCAAATCCTTCTGGGCTAGATTTAACTGATCCATTTTCTGAACTATTACCTTGTAATCACTTACAAAAATTACACATTATGGAAGACCCCTGTGCTATTAATTTGAGGCATGCATCTACGTCGTGCTAGCACAGTTCTACTATTGCAATGCTAGATATTAAGCCAAGTGACCTAGGGTGTTGGAAGCCTATCACCAGTATTGCTTCTTAAGTCTTTTTTAACAAAATAAAACATACTGGACAAAAACTTTCAAATAGAACTATCGCTGGTTCAAAAACAAAACTGTAAGTTACAAAAATACCTCTGGTGACTCTTGCTCCATACAATAAGCCAATCTGATACATTAAGCAGAGTAGCAAAAGCTCTAGGCTCAAGCTCCAAGCTTCCATCTCTGTGTGCCCTCTGTACCTCTGGGTCAAAAAGACACCAAAATTTATAGCTGACTGCCAGGCCCCCCAAAGAGAGCAAAGAACAGAACTACCCCAGCACACACCCTCACTCACGTTATCAAACGCGACTTTGCCTTCTTGGGGGAAGCGTTCTTCAGCTCCTCACCCTGTACTTCATACAGCTGAGACTCTAAGATTTCATTAACTTCATTACCATCTGAGGAGTAAAAGTTAGCTGGCCCACAGTTGCTTAGGGTCTTTGTAGGCTTAAAGGGATCCATGGAGCCATCAAAGTTATCTGGGTCAAAGTGATATGACCCCTTTGGGAGGGGAGGGGAGTTCTGCAAAGTGGAGCTGCCCCCAAAGGGGTTAAAGCTGGACTCCTCCCACTGATTGGGCTCCAGTTTAGAGGAGGCTTTTTGGAGGGGAGTTTCTTCATCTGCTAGGCCTGAAGGCTTTTCTGAACCTTTGGCAATGGCTGGCTTACTGACTCCATCTTTCTGTGCCCTGAGAGCCAGCTTGCTAACCATCTTCCTGCTTCCAAGGGCAGGTTTCCTAGGAATGGGTTTCTTGACTCCTGTGCTCTCCGTGCCATCTGTGAAATCAAATTCCAGTTTCAAAGGTGAGCCCCTGGATTCCTCCAGCAGCTCTACCCCTGAATCACTGGCATCTCCATTGTAAGAACTTGAGCTCTGCTTCACTGCAGGAGGAGAATTGGGAATCTTGGAACCTCCTAGCATGAAAGGATTTGTATTTTCATCAAGCTCATCTGGATTGAACTGATAGGATGCTTTGGGGACAGGGTGGTCCTCCACAACGGTATCAGCTTCTGAGATTTCTCCTCCGGTTGTTCTCATCCTTAGGGAGACTGGTTTGGGTTTCCTAAGCTTGCTTCTGCTGGACACAGGCTCTGGGGGCAGGGTTTTGGCCTTCAACTCAGCATCACTGGAAGCCTCACGAGTCAGTCCCATGTTGTCTTCTGTCACTGGGTTTTCTTGTTGGGCTGCTGATTCATTTGAGGACAAATCCTGATCAGAAATGGCAAGAGCTGCTGGGATATCCTCGGACTTCTTAGCATCTAACGGCAAGGGCATCACTGAGGAAACTTGGCCGATTTCAAGGTCAGCTTCTGGATCAGCATTCTTGTCTGCCGGAGAGGCCAAGAGGTGTTGTGGTGCCTCATTCTCGGATGGCCCAGGACATGCCTCCTGCAAACGCTTTTCAGACACTTCTGCTACCAGCTGTTCATCAAATTCCTGCAGTCCTAAAACAAAATACAAAGGGCAGCCTTTTAAATGTGTGTCAGCAATCCGATATCAGCAGGTTTTTGTAGCACCTAAGTGTCACATATAAAAAGAGACGGGCCCCACCTCCCACTCCCCTCGATTTCCTTCAGAAAGAAGGTCTGGAACATTCCTATGCGGTGACTCATACGTTATGGGGGTTGTCATATGTCACCCTGAATGTGGATAGCAGGGTTAGAGACACAGCTGGAAGGGCCCTTAGATTGGAACCTAGTCCTACCTTCTTCTTTTGCACAGGAAGCCCAGAGAAATTAAGCAAACCTTTGCCTAAGGCAGAGCTCAGAGTGGCTCTAGAATGAACAGGTCTGTACCAAGGATAACAGGGAGCATGTCATGATGCCCAAGCTATATGAACAGTAAGGAAAAGTTTTGAAAGTACACTGAAGGGTTCAACAGCAGAGACCATCAAGCATAATGAGAGCATTTCCTCCAGCCCTCAAAGTCCTTTAAAAACATTCTTTGTTCTCCTAAAGAAGCCAAAGGCACATAACTGTCAGAGACAGTTTGCAGGAACTGCTTGAGATTTTTAGGGTCATCAAGTTTTGTCTGAGCAGATTTGGAATAATAGATGTTAAAAAACACCAGCATTACATGCTCTACCTACTTTCTCATCCCACATTCTACATGTCAGCTCAGAAATAATGGAAGTTTCAAAAACTCAAAAGCACACTGGCTGCCCTTTGCAATCTAAACATCCCAGTAAAGTTAAGGAAACAGATCAAAATGATGTTGGGGACCGGGAGGAGAGGAGAGTCAATAACAAGAGCACAAACAAGAAATATTGATCTATATTTCAGTGTACCTGATGAATTCTATTTTTATTTTAGGATGTCTTCTCTGAGCTAGGTCAGGGTAACAGGCTGGTACGTAGGCCTTACTTTTTGGTGATAATTGACATAAAAGTCAAACCCCATTTTTGCTGGCCTTCATTAAGGTAATGTTGTCTATTCTGATATGGTATCAACTGAAGGAAGGCACTCAGTTACTATAGCCAGCACAACATTTTCAGTCATGAAGAGGGAGCAGCATGTAAGCCAAGGCTGGGTAAAGAGGTGGCACTGTGAACTTTTCCTATCCAAAAGCATTTTCAGAAGGGACTGGGGCAGCTAGATGGCGCAGTGGATAGAGCACCAGCCCTGGATTCAGGAGTACCTAAGTTCAAATCTCGCTTTGGACACTTAACACTTACTAGCTGTGTGACCTTGGGCAAGTCACTTAACCCCACTTGCCTCACCAAAAAAATTTTAAAATTAAAAAAAAAAAAAGGGACTAAACTTTATTCCTGGATACTGTGCTCTTCCTTCTCAAATGTTGGCTTGGCCATCACTACGGAAGACATCCTTAAAGGGTTTAAATACCTATTAACTTATTAACATCTTTCTAAGTATGGGAGATCTCTTTCTTAAATGAACATATAATAATTCTTAATTGAGATGTGGGGTCGAATTTTGAGAGGCAAGGTAGACTGGATTTGGAGTTCTGGGTTCCAATTCAAGTACATGGCACTAACTGTATAAGAGGGGGCTAAATTAATATCTCTCAGTTAATGAATGTATAAAATAGTGATAATACACTGCTTACTTTATCAGCTTTTGAAGTGAATGTGTTGTAAAATCTGCAAAGCAGTGTATAAATGAAAGTTTCTCTTATCTAGGAAACTCATGCTTTCAATTTGAGAAAAGGCCTCTATTCCAAATTCCAATACCTCCTGTGGTCCCAAAGAAGTTTAAATCAAACTATAAGCTGAGCACTGACTAGAACTTGAAATTCCTCCAGTCAGATGTACCCACCCTTGACACAATCTCCTTCCCAAATACTTAAGAAAGGAGGAATTCATTAAACCAGGGTAGAGGGGGCAGCTAGGCAGTACAGCAGATAAAGCACTGGCTCTGGATTCAGGAGGACCTGAGTTCAAATCCAGCCTCAGACACTTGACAGTTACTAGCTGTGTGACCCTGGGCAAGTCACTTAACCCTCATTGCCCCGCAAAAATAAATTAAAAAAATAATAATAATTTTCAAACCAGGATAGAAGAAGGTGGTCAAATTTCCATTGTCATGACATGACCAACCTAGAACCCTGGTCCTACAAGGTCTGGTCTCCATTCCTGGAGCCACTTAACCCCTACCTGGAGCTGGAAGCCAGTTCCCATGTAGGATAAATACAAGGATACAAGAATTCATTGTTTTGCTAACTCAGCATAAAATTAACCTCATCATGTCTTTTTTTGATCATCACAGAAGCACTGATTCTTAGAGCTGAAAGGTATCTCAGGCTGTATAGTCTACCCTGGTTTCTGTAATTTGGATCATGCCTTGATGCTTCTGACTCTTCGATAAGACTCAAAGAGCAGTCATTCATGGTTCAATATCAACTTGAAAGCATGTCTCTAGTGGAGTGTCCTAGGGATCTGTTCTTACTTTCATGCTGTTTTTTTTTTTGGGGGGGGGAGGGAGGCAACTGGGGTTAAGTGACTTGCCCAGGGTCACACAGCTAGTAACTGTCAAGTGTCTGAGGCTGGATTTGAACTCAGGTCCTCCTGAATCCAGGGCCAGTGCTCTATCCACTGTGCCATCTAGCTGCCCCTTTCATGCTGTTTTAACATTTTTTATCAATGACTTAAATTAAAGGCATATTTAACACGGTTATAAATGAGTAGATGACACAAAGCTGGGAGGAAATAGGCCAAAATGTTGATAAAAATATCAGATGGAATTTATTAGGTTTAAGTGTAAGTTTTAAACATGGGAGACCAGGAAATTATGGTGCCATCAAAAGCAAAAGGGGAGATTCTCCAACCAATAAATGCTCAAAGGATATGATCAAGCAAGAGGAAATCCTACCTTTCAATAGCCATATTAAAAATTCTACAAATCCTTAACTAAGAATTCAAATTAAGGTTCTACTTTATACCCACCAGACTGACAAAGTTGGGTCAAAAAGGGCCAATGACAAACATTGGAGGGACTACAAGAAAACAGGGATGCTAATGCACTATACTGTTGATGGAGTTGTAACTGACTGGTCCAGCCAATTTGGAAAACAATTTAGAACTACGCCCATATGGTCACTAAATTGTTCATACCATTTAGTCCAGCAATCCCATTACTAGACTCATATATCCCAAAGAGATCAAAGCAAGAAGAAAAGGATGTGTGTGTGTGTGTGTGTGTGTGTGTGTGTGTGTAGCAGCTTTTTGTGGTGATAAAGAACTGGAAGGAGCCCATCAACTGGGGAATAGTTAAATAAATTATTGTGTATGAATGTACTGGAATGCTTTTGTACCATAAGAAATGATGAAAGGGGGAGATTCAGAGAAATATGGGAAGACTTCTATGAATTGATCAGAGTGAAATTAGCAGAACCAGAACAATATATTCCATAACACTGTAAATTCAAACAACCTTAAAAGACCCAAGAACTCTGATTAACACAATGACTAATCACAATTCCATGGTACTGGTTAAGCAATTTACCTACACAGGGAGATGATGGATTCACGGTTCAGACTGAGATAAGTGCTGTTTGGACATGGCCAATTCAGGAATTTATTTAGTCTTATGTATATTTGTTTCAAGGGTTTTGTTTTCCTTTTTTTTTTCCCAACTGGGTGGAAGGGAGAAAATAAGATTTTTGCTCATTAATATATATAAATATATATAAAAATAAAAGAAGCAGGAAACTCTGAAAGGATACATTTTGGAGGAAAAGATGATTTTTGTTTTTAACATATTAAATTGGAGGGCATCCAGGTGAAAATGTTCAATCAGCAGTTAAGAGATGCTGAGTCTGGAGCTCCTGAGAGAGGTCAGTATGAGTCAGTACAATTAAAAGTCATAGGAATAGAATCCACCAATAATGGCTGTGGATTTCCAAAGATTATGGCATTCAAAGAAAGGAACTATGGTTTAGGGAAGAGGAAGATGGTCTTAAGAGTCAGGAAGACGTGGATTTAAGTCCTGACTTTGACACATACTAGGATAGTGAATATCTGTCAGTCACCTAACATCTCAGTGTCCCAGATAACTCTAAATATGAATTCCTGAGTTCCTCTCCACATTAAGTTCTTTATTCCTATGGAATCACAGATCACAACCAAAAAATAAATAAAAATCTTCTGTACAGGTCATAAATATGTGCTTTCAGGAAGAGGGGGCCAATTTATTTAAACAACTGTCCTACTTAATTTGATCTGGCATTTTAACTGTTAAAAGCATCTTCTGTGACTAATAACTTCACTTGCAGAACTATTGAAATTCAAGGCCCATAAAGCCAGGAAGGAAGAGAGAAAATGTAGATGTGAGCCAGGAAGCTCAAAACTTTTGAAAAACACATTTGCTTTAAGAGGTGGAGAGGGGAAATATAGGTGCTTTGGTTTGTTTGAATGCAATCTGTGATAACTGGTGAAGATTCTGGACAAAGAGAATATGATAATAACAGCAACTCCTCTGAAGCACAGTGTTATTTAGTTTGTCAGAAAACAGTACAGAAGTAAAAAATTCTTGAGTTTAAGTTTATGCAAGCTACATAAGAATTCACATCATGGGGCAGCTAGGTGGAAAATATATTTTAAAAAATAAAATGAAAAAACAACCAGCCATTAGAAGCCTTTGGAGAAGACTATAGCTTAAAGGATATCAAAGATTAAGACAGAGGGGAATTTAGAAATTATTCAGTCCTGCCCCCTTTTTTTATATAAGAGGAAATAAGACCCAGAGAAGTTGAGAAACTTGTCCAAGGGAGAAGCGCCTTTAGTAATAACAACAAAAAGTGGCTGGCTGCAAAAGGTCTTTCAAAGTGAGTACTGGGAGACAATTTATGGACCCCACCCCTGGCTAAAGTATGTGTCTCCCTGAAGGTAAAGCTAAGTAGATGTTCAGAGTACTGGGGGTTGAGTGTTGGGGTGATAATCTAGTGGAATGATCTAGCCTTCAGGGCACCCTGACTTTAGGGAGAGTTCCTGCTCACCAAGTCTACAGATACCTACAAGCTATGGAGAATGAGGGTGGGGAAGGAGCCTCTAGAGCTTCTTCAATAATCCCCTTTCTCCATTCCTAAATTCTGAGAGGAAGTGAGCTAGATGAGAGAGCTAGTTCCAGGGGCTTATACATTGATCTTTATCATACAGACATTTTTATGAAAGGAAGCGTTCTCTAGAAAGAAAGCATTTGGAAGAAATATACAAATTTCCATGATAAAAACATGCCTTCCTACCACAAGATATTTAAAAACAAAAACCCTAGGGTGTTCCATCTGATGCCAATGAAACTCCCATTTGCCCCTCTCCACTCAGGCTACATCCATCTCCTGGGCAGAGGCAGAAAGCCAGTTACTAACGCTATAATTTGGCAAAGACTGATATTATCCATTGCTTGCATGGTTTCAGCTAGACCTGGAGTCAACAGACCTGGTTTTGAATCTTTGCTCTACCACTTAAACTATGTTATTCTTTAGATGAATCACTGAATTTCTCACTCGCCATTTCCTCATATTTGTACAATCTACCTCCCTGGGTTGTTGGGAGACTCAAATGAGATCAAATGGGAAGCAGGCTGTGAAATATGTAACATAACAATATAATGTGTTAGTAGGCACACATCCACAGCGCTCATCCAGAGATGGCTGAGGCCCTTTTCCCCTGGAGTTCCCTAGAAAAATTAGCTTGTGAAAAGTAAGAGAAAAGGATAGTAAAGAAAGAGAGAGCTGTTTAGCTTACAGAATTCACCATTAATTTAAAAGAAAATAAAAGTTAAATTGTTTGTATTACCTAAAACTCACTCAGGTATTTAAGTATACCTTTACTGACTCTACCTGTTAGTATTTCTAGGATTGGGCCCAAATAAAAGATGATTTTATTCTAATTGGATTACGTATGAGAGTTGTGATTCTTTAAAGAAGAATACCTGGCGGCTAGGTGGCGCAGTGGATAAAGCACCGGCCCTGGATTCAGGAGTTCCTGAGTTCAAATCCGGCCTCAGACACTTGACACTTACTAGCCGTGTGACCTTGGGCAAGTCACTTAAGCCCCATTGCCCCGCAAAAAAAACAAAAAACAAACAAAAAATAAATAAATAAATAAAAGAAGAATACCTAAGGACCCATACCACCTGTCTTCCCGTGACAAATCACAAATTTGATGCATCCAGGTATGTCAAGGGCCAGAAGGGAGGGCAAGAAGCTAACTACTCTGTACAGCCTTCATCTTACAAAGGAAGAAATTGAGGGCCAGAGAAAAGAAATGATTGAATCATTCACACAGGGAATGCAGTCCAGCAGCTGGGTTAGGAATCCTGGTTCTGATTCCAAATCCTTCCCTTCAATACACCTGAATGACATCCAAGCATCACACAGCAGACGCTGGTTTAGTAAGAATACAAAAAGACAGAAAAGGCTCAGCTTTGCTATTCTTCTCTCACCCCCAATTTCCAGGAAGATTTAAAAGCCTCCTACTTGGCAGCTGGAAACTCTTTTTAAAGGTCTGAAAACAGCATTATGCAAGGCACCCAAACCCAATCTCTCCCAGCCTGCCCTGCCCACTCAGAGCCCTCTTCCTCTCCCCAATACAAAGACTTCTTAATTTCCTAAAGGGCCTTTTCCTCAGAACTATGAAGGTCTGAAAAGAAAGTGATGATTCGTGTCGCTTTTGCAAAATTCTGATAAGCTCAGCAGCACCTGTGATAGTCTTAGCAGAAAGATAACTCTCTCTACCCGCCTCAACTCGGGTTGGATATATTCCTGAGGGGATGCATTCAAAGCAAGAACAGACAGAAACCAAAAATAGATTAACCTTTCTTTCCCACTTGTCCACTCTGTATTGGTTACTGTTACTCAAGGTACTTCTGCCTTCAATAACAGGCTCCTCAACCCCTCAACACCGCCCCCCCCCCCACTAGAAAGCAGTACTGTTACCCAATTACTGGCTTTCGTTTTCAAAATGACCACAGTTAGTGACTGTATAATCTCATTTCTTGTCTTCAGATGAGATTATTCTCATTATAAAAAAAATAAACAGGGGGCAGCTAGGTGGCACAGTGGATAGTGCACCAGCCCTGGATTCAGGAGGACCTGAGTTTAAATCTGGCCTCAGACACTTACTAGCCGTGTGACCCTGGACAAGTCACTTAACCCTCATTGCCCTGCCAAAAAAAAAACAAAAACAGTGCAGGATACCAAAACCTGTGGTTTCATTTAGTACCCTAATACTCCTAAAGAGAGAGAAGACCAGTTTGCCTGGCTTTCTAATTATTTAGAGACTTGCTTTGGATTCAAACAGAGGTTCATGCCAAGCCTTTCCCAGCTCCATTAAAGGCAAGCCACATTTCAGCAAAAAATCCAGAATTCTTTTGGTCTAGCAGGAAAACCAAAATCATGTGTGCCAGAGGGAAGACTGAACAGCAGTCACAGGTAAAACAGCACAGTCTGCATGCTTCCAAAGGTATTTGCCCTCTTCCCGAGAATGACTGAACCACCCCTTCCTGCTTCCACTACCATGAAGTTCTCTTTTCTTTTTGGGTCATGGAGTACATGGTAAATGATCAGAGCTTTAGCTGGCAGGGCTGTGAAGTATCAGGCTTGGGGAAGGGATATACCTTGCTCAGGGCCACACAGGTTATCACTGCACCCCCTTCCTTCCCTAGTGTGTCGTGTCACTCCCAGACAGGAGACATTCTTGGTTAAGCTCATCTCTCTGCCTCAGTTTCCCTATCTGTAAGATGGGGAGGACAGTATTAGCTGTACCAGCTGTTTCACACGGTTGCCGTGGGGAAAAGGGAAGTGCCATACAAAATTTACTTGGACCAGACTCATGATTTTCTTGGTTACAGAAAAGTCCTGCTGAGGAAAGTCCCCAGACCAAGACAGATGAGGGCTGTTGCTATAATTTACCTGCTTAGAAAGGTGCCAGGGGCACTGATCTGCTCAGGCCCACATAGACCAGTATATATCACAGGCAGGACTTGACCCCAGGCCATCCTAATTCCCTAGTTGCTTCTCTATCCGTTGCCTTCTGTCAGCTCAATCTGAGTTATTTTGACCTCTACCTCAGTGTAGGGAAAGTCAGCACACTTTAAATGAGACCCGCCTCTGGTCCTCCAGATTTTGGCAAAATCACCCACTGGTCTATGTGTTTGTGTGTACATGTGTCTGTCTGTCTCTAACCTCAAGATTCAAGAACAAGATTCAAGAACAGAGGTGTGTCTACCTCTGGACCTATGACCCTAAATTCTTTTTACATTTTGATCACTCCTTCTCAGTCTGCTTTAATAATTAGCATCTATGTTCTACTCCTTAATTGTGGGTTCTGATCCTCTTTCTTTTCTCTGTATGATAGCTCCAATTACTATATCTAGACATGTAACCTATAGTCTTTCTCTTGAGCATCTGATCCAAATTAGCTATTGTCTATTGGACATAAGCTCAACATGTCCAAAACAGAACTCATTCTATTCCCCCTAAACCCAGCCCTTTTCCAAACTTCCCCATTTCTGTTAAGGGTACCACTACACTTTCCATCACCTGGGTTCACAACCTCTGAGTCATCCTTGACTCTTTGTACCCCCCAAGTTTATGATTTCATCAACTCATCTGGGCTATTTCAATAACCAAAAACTTGGTCACTTGGTCTCTTCCTCTTTCCCATCCATTCTCCTCACACTGCCAAAATAATCTTCCTAAAAAACATCAGTCCCATCCTCTCTGCTTGACAATCAATCTACAGTGGCTCCCTATTTCTTCTAGGGTAAAAGGCAAATGCTTCTCTTCACTTTTTTCCTCTTAAAATCTCAGTTCTGGTGCCAACTTCTCTGAAAAACCCTTTCTGTTCTCTCAGCTCTCTCAGGGAAGCCCCCTCCACAAATTACATTTTCTGCTTATTGTATCCTCCCCACTTAGGAGAAAGTAAACTACATGCAGGCAAGGGCTGCCTCCAAGGGCCTGGCACACAGTATATAGCTTAACAAATGTTTTTCTTCCAGCGATCCTGAATTTGTTCCCCTTTGTGTCTGTATCCCCAGCAAATCCTATAATGCCTGGCACACAGTAAGCCCTTAATAAATGCTTGTTGATTTGAAGGAAATAAGTGACTTCCACCCTAAAGTTAAGAGAAGAGATCAGACAGTGTCCTGAATGTTTTGAGTGGGGAAAGAAAGGCATGAAGATACTGAGTTAAGGATAGGAGAAAGGGAGAGAGGCTGAGAGTTCTGAACTCACTCAAACCAGTTTTTTCTAAGGGGCCCAGCTTGGAGTTTTCCCAATATGATCAAACCAGTAGTTGTGCAAAGCTCAGGGAACTTTGGGTATTAAAACCAGAAAGAGAAAGAATTCTGGTGATGGGGGAGCTAAGCACCAGATCAATCCCTTGACCTTTATTAACCAGTTATTATATGCTAAGCACTGGGCTAGGTACTATATATGCAAAAATGCAATAGTCCTGCCCACAAGGAGCTTACAATTCTATAGAGGAAACAGTGTCCAAGTATAAACAAATACAAATATCTACAAAGCAAATAGACCACTTTAGAAGTGGGAGGAGAGAGGCTCTAGTAACTGAAGAGATCAGAAAAGTTCTCAAATATGAGATGGCCCCTGACCTGAGCTCTGAAAATAGAAATTACAATTTCTAAGAGGTCCAGCTAACGAGGGAGGGCATTCCAGGCTTGAGAGATAAAAAGGCACCAAGAACACAGAAGGTGTCATCTTTGCTGTTGATTCCTCCTGCTGTCACCAGCAAATAAATTAAGTGACAATCTCTTCTTTAGGCCCCAGGTCACCACATACTTAGCTGGCCATTTCATTGGTATTATAAAATAACATTATACTAATTATTAATGATACCATCATAATATGCATCATTAATAATGGATGACATTTGTATATTAGGACCTGCTTGACAACAGTGTGAAGAATCTCAGAGCAGAGCTTGTGTAATAGTGATAATAAGAATTTATATGCCTTCATGTTGGGAAAGTGGCTTACAAATAGGTAGGTGCTATGATTATTCTTATTTCACACACAGGTCAATGGACTTAGAGAGTCTGGACTCCATCCCCACACCAAGTATTGTCTATCTTGATTCTACTCCTACTGGAACCCCAGCCTTTGATGAAAGGAGGCCCTTTGTGGCAGGCCCCAAGCAGGTCCAGGCAGATTGTTCCCAACTCTCCAAACTGGTTGTTCTACCACCTGTGGCACCCATAACTGTAAATCCTTTCAAGTAGGATGTATCCCTAGGCATCTGGCTTAGGCTGATTCTCACAGTTGTCCTAGTTAATGGTCTGAATGAAATTCAAATTCACTAGGTTCTCCTTTCCCTTATCCCCATGTTAGCAGTGCCTATCACACAGTCCTAGTATCCAAGCACTCACTTTAGGTGTCTTCATGATGTCAGCCCTACTTCGGTCAGTTTCCCATCAGATCAACCTACTGCCCATAACAGCACTTTATGTTCAGTGCAAACGTGGGTTTGGAGAATGGCCATTCTAGTTAATAAAAAGGAGTCTAACACAATCATCAGGGTTTCCTCATGATAACCTCCATGAAGCAGGTCACGCAGGTATCATCATGCCAACTGTACAAAATGAGGAAACTGGGACTCTAGGCCACTGGAAAAAGAGCCAATTCATACCTGAACTAGCAACTAGGTGGTGCAGTAGATAGAATGCTGGACCTAGAGTCAGGAAGACCAACATTTTAAAAGGTAACACTAGCTGTGGGGCAGCTAGATGGCGCAGTGGTTAAAGCGCCGGCCCTGGATTCAGGAGTACCTGAGTTCAAATCCGGCCTCAGACACTTGACACTTACTAGCTGTGTGACCTTGGGCAAGTCACTTAACCCCCATTGCCTACAAAAAAAAAAAACAAACACAAAAAACAAACACTTACTAGCTGTATGATCCTGGGCAAGTCACTTAAACTCTCTCTCAAGTTTCCTCATCTGTAAAATGGGAATAATGGCAACTACCTCCCAGGGTTGTTGTGAAGAGAATGAAAAGAACATTTGTAAAGTGTGTAAAGAATATTCGTCATGTGTCAAGAATATTCACAAATCTTAGAAAACGATACAAATACGAGCTCTTACTTATTCTGTCTCAGAGTTACTTTAGATAGAATAACAACCTCTCTGAGTGTGCTTTTTAAACCTTCAAGTGTTATTAGATATGATCTAGTGAATAGGAATATTCACCAAAAACACTTTGTCAGTTGGTTTTGCTGGACTGCTATCCTTTGCTACACAGGAGGTTGGGAGATGGGGTAGCTAGTCAACATAGTGATATATATATGAATGAGAGAGAATGGAAATGGCTGGTGTAAAACACAAAAGGAATCAAACAAAAGCTTTAAAAAATATATTCACCAGAAATTCTCCCTTATACCCCCTAAGAAACCCCAATTCTTCCTCACTATCATCTTTCCCACAGGCAGCTCTTTTTCTCACCAGCTTCAATCTTACCTTTCCCTTCCCTAGCACCTTCTCAAAGAGAGAGAGAGAGAGAGAGGGTGTGTGTGTGTGTGTGTGTGTGTGTGTGTGTGTGTGTGTGTGTGTGAAACTGCTGGGAAGTTCACATCCCAGAAAAGTGAGAAGCCAGGAGAGGAGATGAGTTGACAATCCCAAGGGCAATCCTGCCCTAAACTTAGGCCTGGGTCTCCCTTTGAACTACTGATCTGAGGAGAGGGGATCTTCTCACACTGCCACATCTACTCTGTCCTGTTTTTTCTTTCTTCCCTGAGACAAGTCACTTCCTTTCTTTGAATTGGCACTAACCTCTACAACTCTGCAAACCCAGAAGAGTCTCCAGAAGCGCACCATGAAGGTTCCTTACTCTAGGAGACAAGCCTAGTCATATACTTGGAAGGACTTTATGGGAAGGAACAAGGAGCCACCGGGAAGGTCAGGATAAGGAAAAAGTGTGTTTATTATTGGGGAGGGGGCTCACAGATAGAGGCCATGAAATGGTCATTACTACCCACCCCAAACTTGATTCTATCTTCCAGTACCAAAGAAGGGAAAATTTCCTAGCAATACAAGAAAATGAGAATTGTTTGCTTCTTTGTTTTTAATTTTTTTTTTTAGTGAGGCAATTGGGGTTAAGTGACTTGCCCAGGGTCACACAGCTAGTAAGTGTTAAGCATCTGAGGCTGGATTTGAACTCAGGTCCTACTGAATCCAGGGCCAGTGCTCTATCCACTGAACCACCTAGCTGCCCCTTTTTAATTTTTTTTTGCTTCTTTGTTTTTAATTGAAGGAACAATTTGGAAAAAGCTAAACTCCTAGAGGTTTTAGGTCAAACTTATCTTTGATGCTGACCAAAGCAATAACTAGGATGGGGCAACCTGGATTTTACTGCAGGGCACCAAAATTTAGAAGGTTCTGGGATTACCTGCTGTCTGTCAATAGCTAGAAATAGATGAGTTTTGCACCTAGTTAGCAAGAATAATTAAAAGAGGAAGTAACACCACCACCCCCATGCCATTAAAAGTCTATTTGAGAGTGTTTTATATGCTGCTTGTCCCAGGTTCAAAAACTGTCAATGACAGCTTTGATACTGACCTTAAATTTCTATGAAAAAAGATGGAGGAAAGAACACGGATGGGTGGAATCTTAAGGTCCTTTCTAGCACAAGGAGTCTATGATTTTTTTCCCAGCATAAAGAATTTTTATTTCGCAATGTGCTTTATATAGTATTTTTGGTGTGTCACTCTTTAACTATTGAGGGAGGTGTTAGGTCTCACATTCAGATCCATTTTGGGTTCTTCAGTTTCTTGTATTTAAGCCCACAATGTGCTTAAATAAGTACTGTACAGAAAAGGACTGGCTAAATGACATCACCTCTATTTTCCCTCTCTAATAAAAGGTGGACAAATGTACCAGCAACATCAGCTACATCTATTAATCTTCAGACCCCAGGTGATTTCATTTCCTCCTTCTTCTAGAACATGAGGGTGTAGGATTCCAAAGATTATAGAATTCCTCCAAAGGAGAAGAATTTAACCATTCCTGATTCTCACTGACCACTACCCATCACACCCTACCTTTACTGCTGAAACTTCTGAAGAAGCCTCAGATATAGAAGCTACCATTCCCTCAGGCTTCTGAGACTGGGGGGGCGGGGAGGAGATGAAGTGGGAAACTCAGTAAAGACGGGGCTAGGAATTAAATCAGAAACTTAAGGAAATAAAATCACACAGAGTTGGAAGGGACTTCAGAAGACATTTATCTCCCTGAAGGACTCCTTCCAGTCTACAATATCCCTGGTCACCCCAGCCACTGCTAGAGGACTCCACTGATAAGGATCTTACTACCTCCATGAAGACAGCTCAATTAATAAGCATTCCCTCCCTCTCTCCTTTTATCTACTAAGATGTTTTTCCTTATATCAATGCCAAACTTTTTCTTTCCTGGGCTCAGGACACCCAACTCCTCCTCCTCCTATAGGATCCTAAAAAGGTGCCACAGTGGACAGAACACTGGAGCTGGAATCAGGAAAATCTAAGTTCAAATCTCGACTCAGACACTGACCCAAGCAAGGCATTTAATCTGCCTGCCTCGGTTTCCTCATTTGTAAACTAGCTATAATTACCTCCCAAGGTTGTTGTGAGAATAAAATGAGATATTATTATGCATATCCTCTGGAATTGCTTTAGTTAGTCTACAATGCCCTTCCTCAAATAAGACCTCCCTTACCCCACCCCCCTCAATGTGTATACTCCTTATTACAATGTCTTGGTCTGACTCTGTAAGTAAGCTCCTCTTAAGAAATGCCTTTCCATTCATTCATTCAAGAACTTTTAAAAGAGACATTTAATAATCAAGAGATTAGATTTCTTCAGACCTTTAAAGACTAAGCCAGTCTGGTTGCACACCCAACAATCCATCTGGGCAGCACTGGTCCATTGTCACTGTTCCTCTTCTAGGGACTCCTCCTCCCTCTAGGAGGAGGCATTTATGTGCCAGGCATTGTGCTAAGTATTTTTTGGGGGGGGGCGGGGCAATGAGGGTTAAGTGACTTGCCCAAGGTCATACAGCTAGTGTCAAGAGTCTGAGGTCGGATTTTAACTCAGGTCCTTCTGAATCCAGGGCCGGTACTTTATCCACTGTGCCACCTAGCTGCCCCATGTGCTAAGTACTTTTTAAAAAACCTCGTTTTATGAGAGGTCTTCAAGTTTGTTGTTTTGTTTTGGGTTTTTTTGAGGGGCGGGGAGCAGCTTTTGTTCAAGTCAGTGGCTTAAAATTTCTGGTGGTCATGATTCAGTAAAGTCAGGGCATGTTCCTCAGGAAAAAACAGCAGTGGATTTGAAGGCAGAAGGCAGAAACCCTGGGCCTCTGCTTGAATTTAGGCCCCAGTACATTGCTTACTAATATATATATATATATAACCTAGAACAATAACTTCCTGTCTTTGGGCCTCAAGTTCCTCATTTGTAAGAAGAGAAAGAGGAACTTCAGACAAAGTTTGGATAATGATTTGTAGTTCCTTCTAACTCTAAAATTCTGTCATTTCATTTCCTATTGAATGTCTCTGTAGCTATCTCAGACTCAGTATGTCCAAAACAGATCTTATGTTGCACTGAAACATTCCCTTCTTCCAAAGTTCCCAAAGCACTGTCATAGACACCATAACCCTCCCAGTCACTCATTCTTGATTCAATACATCCCATATCCAATCAACATCTAAATGCACCAATATCCAAGTCTTGTCATTTTATACCTTCACAATTATTTCTCATTTACATCCCTTTTCTTTCCACTCACACAGACACCACCCCAATACAGATCCTTGTCACTTCGTGTCTAGCCTATTGCAATTAGTTATAAAGCATCTATCATGTGTGCCTGGTTCTGTACCAAGCACAAAAGATACAAAGAAAGGCAAAAACAGTTTCTGGCCTCAAGTTCACAGGCTAAGGGGGAGACAACATGCAAAGACCTATGTACAAACAAGATATACACAGACGGCCTGAGAAAACACTCAAAGCCAGCAGGCTGGGCTCTGCCTCAAAACTCTCCTTTCTCCAGTTCATCCCTCACTCAGCCAAGTGATCTTCCTTAAAGCAAAGGTCTACCCAGATCACCATGCTCTTTCTACTCAATAAACTTCAGTAGCTCTCTATTACTTCTAAAATCAAATTAAAACTATTGTTTGGAATTCAAGCCCTTCACAACCTGGCCCCTTCCCCCCAGGTATTCTTACAATCCTGTGACACTGGCCCACTTCTGCTGATCCATCTCTAGTCTCTGTGCCTTTGCAATGGATCTCTCCATACCTGAAAATGTTTCCCCTCCTCACTTCTACCTCCTGGTTTCTGCTTTAAGACTCGGCCCTGAGTCCCTCAATCCCACTTCCATAGGAGGCCTTTCCTGCTTGTCCTGAGCCCTCCAACCCAGCTGCTGCCATTGCTAGAGCCTTCCCTGGGAGATTTCCTTCAGCTACTCTCTCCAGATCTTGTATGTAGTTACTGGCCTGTTGTCTCCTCCATTAGAATGTGAGGTCCTTGAGGGAAGGGACCATGTTTTTCCCTTTCTTTGCAGCCCCAGCATTTAGCACAATGCCTGGCACAGAGTAAACATTTAATAAATGTTTTTGTCAACTGACTCGATGACTGCCAAGTCCCTTCCGGCTCTAAATCCTATGACAACGTGGGTAGCCTCAGTGCTTTACTGGAGCTCACAGCTGGAACGGACAAGAGATACCAACCTGGGCGGCACTGACCCAAACTGCTCTAGGGAGGCCTTTTCCACCCAGTCTGGGGCAGAATCTGCAGGGTGTTGGCCGCATAGTTTACATTCCCCAGGGGACAGCTATGTTAGGGCTCCCTGGGCCACCCTGGAGAGCTCACCTCACCCAGAAAACAAGGATTTCTGACTAGTGCAGGAGGGTGGAGGTGAGTCAGTGCCGAGATAAAACCAACTCAGGAACCTTCCAGTATTTTATGTAAGTCTTTCTAAAAAGATGCTCCAGATGGCACAGCAGTGAAAAAGATCTAGGCACAACAGAGATATGAGCCTACAGAAGAGCAACAGTGACAGTGGACCAGTGCTGCCCTGATGTCACTGGACCAGCCTCAGGGGCCACACACATAACACATAGTAGGGATTGTTGGGTGTGGAACCAGACTGGCTTAGTCTTTAAAGGTCCAAGCTTGTAAAAAAAGAAACCAAACAAACAAAAAACCCCAAATCCTAAACTTATAACAACAACAAAAAACAAAACAAAACACCCCAATATCTCCTGTGTTCCTCTAGCGAAAATCAGTTTTCCAAAGTGTAAACATGAGGGTGCAGCAGGAGGACCAAGAGAAGACTGGGCACTATCTATCTATCTATCTATCTGCCAGGCCTGGGGAAGGGAATAAATGGCAGGCCAAAGAATGATTCTGGCCCCTAAGTATATGATCTCAGAAACCTGAATTCCACAACAGGAAGAGCAAACAACAGCATGGTACCATGGGAAAAAGGCTGAATTTTGGAGTCAAAGGAGCAGGGTTTCAAGTCCTACTACCTCTGGGACAGTCCTTTTCACTTAACCTTTCTGGGCCTCCCAATCCCTCATCTGTAAAATGAGGGGATCGGACTAGCCAGCCTCCACTGTGCTTTTCCAGCTATCTGTAATCCCAGGATGAATCTGGGAGACTGGAGATGAGGTTGAGTGAGAAGGTTGGCAAATGAAGGAAGCCATTCCAAACACAAACGTAGGATTGGTGCTCTGGGCCACTCTGCTTCCAAGAAAAAGCAGAACTACATCTTTAGGAAGCCAAAAATTATCTAAATCAGGAGGGTGGGGAACCTACTCAGTCCAGAAGTACAAGTCTAGCCAGTACTGGACCACCCGGAAGTTTCCCCTGACTGCTCTCCCCCGACTCCCAAGAAGCCAAACTCACTAATTATGGATGGAAATCTCTCCTCCTTATTACAAGGATATACATAATGCCGTCAGTAAGATCTGGTGCAGCTTGGATTAATTTAACATTAGGGGGCAGCTAGGTGGCGCAGTGGATAGAGCACCAGCCCTGGAGTCAGGAGTACCTGAGTTCAAATCCGGCCTCAGACACTTAACACTTACTAGCTGTGTGACCCTGGGCAAGTCACTTAACCCCAATTGCCTCACTAAAAAAAAAATTAACATTAGGCTTCAAGTTTCAAAAAGGAAAGAAATGCCCAGCTAGCAGTCGAGAATTCATTCAGAAATGCCCCCTCAGCCAGGATGTAGAAAAACAAGGAGAAAGCACCAACTGCTTTCAGGCCTGACTTTTCTATCAGCAACCTTCTAATATTAAGGCAAGAGCTATGCACCAGACACCTTGCTATGCACTCTGCAATTACTCTCTCATTTGATTCTCACAACAACCCAGGGAGGCAGGTACTATTATCTTTGCTTTATAGATAAGGAAAACTGAAGCAAAACGGAAGTTAAGTGATTTGTCCAGGGCCAAGTAGCTAATGAGGGTCAGAAACTATTTTTGAACTCAGACCTTCCAGACTCCAAGGAGGTACCTAGCACACACCTAGATACCATCAAAGGTGGTCCTGGCTTTCCAAGAGCTTACAGTCTAAGGGGGGGGGGGGTCAGTATACAAACAGGAGCTGAAAAGGTACTCTGCTGTCAGAAGCTGTTTAGCTTATATAGTTCAAACTTGTTCATCTCAGAAACAATTACCACTAAATACCAGAATTACTAACCGCCCACATAAAGTTGAAAAGTGGAAGGGGAGATGAGGGGTAGGGAAGAAGAATTTCTCTCTTAGAAGAAAGACCTCAAGGGGCAGCTAGGTGGCGCAGTGGATAGAGCACCTGAGTTCAAATCCAGCCTCAGAACACTTACTAGCTGTGTAACCCTGGGCAGGTCACTTAACCCCAATTGCCTTACTAAAAAAAAAAAAAAAGAAATACCTCAAAAGGGACCAGGATAAGATGTGCTGCCAACCCACAGGTGAGCCCAGCTTCACCCTGAGAGGTCTCCACTAATTAACATCCTGCCATGCCTGTTCCTGGCATGAGAGACTCTGGGCCCTTGAAGGCTTTACCTGTCAAGGAGCCCAGGCCTCAAAGTGCCTGCTTGAATTCAGGGAGGCTCCCAGTTTTTTTTTTAGCCAGGAGATTTTTTTTCTTCAGGACAGACACAGTCCCCAAAATGTAACAATCTGATTCAATGTAAGTTACCCCCAATAATGAAATCAAGGGTCTTTTCAGCTCCAAAGTTAGCAATGAGGAACCTCTTCTTTGCCTTTCTTTGTAGCCTTGGCACATAGTAAGCTTTCATAAATGCTTATTCACTAAACTCCTCCTCTGCTAATCTAATACAGGCCTCCACTTGGTTCAGTAGGACAAGTTTTGGATTTGAAGTGAGAGGTCCAGGATTACAAAAAGTCCAGAAAGGAGGGAGTACTGAAGAGGAGAGAATGGTCAAGTGTCAAAGGCTGAAAAAGTGGTCAGTCCAGAAGGCTGAGGGCTGAGAAAGGGCATTTGGACTGAACAATCAAGAGATTTACATTTCAGATGAAGAATTGTTTCCACTACATGCAGTTTCAGTTGAACTAGTGATGATGTTAGAAGCTAGACTGCAAAGGTCTGAGAAAGGAATAAGAGGAAGGGGGAGGCAACAGGTGTAGGAAGCAGCTTTTTCGAGGAGTTTGGCTATAAAAGAAGCTTTATTCCATTTGATGAATGAAATGGTTTTTCCCTCCCTGGGTCAGTCAATGATGAACATTCTCTAAGGACAGTCTGGAAAAAGCATCCCAAAAGTGAGTCCTCACCAAGCTTTACTTTTTATATTCCCTTCTCTGCTCATCTCCTCACTACCTAGCCAACCACCAAAGATTAAGCCTCAGAGGTTTTTTGTTTTTTTTTGTTTTTAAAGTGAGGCAATTGGGGTTAAGTGACTTGCCCAGGGTCACACAGCTATCCTGACTCCAGGGCCAGTGCTCTATCCAAGCCCCAGAGGTTTTGACCTTCTCATTTTCAGAACTTCAGGCTTCAGCCTGATCACAAAATCTCCAGCCTCAATATTTCACTTTATTCCCAACTCTCTTTCCATCACAGCCTAGCCTAATTCCCCAAAAGCAAACCCTTGTCTCTCCTACTTCCCTTCCTATTTAGGAACCATTATCAAAAGACTGGTTATTGTTCCTGGATGGCTGTTAAGATTATCCCTTGTGGCCCCACTCACTATCCTAGATAACTTTCCAGACCTTAACCACTTTCCAGCCTTCTTGACCACTCCTCTTCCTAAGTTTTCTCCCCCATTAGAACAGAAGCTCAGTGAGGGGAGGGGCTTTTGTATTTTTATCCCCATCACCCAGAGATGTGATTGGCATGTGGTAATAGGTAATGTTTTTTCATTCATTTATAATAGCAAAGTTTCTGCCACAGAGATGTCAAGTCAAAATATGACATTAAAGAGACAAGAGCCTAGAGGGATGAGTATGAATTAGTAAAAAAGTAATTTCTGGGGCAGCTAGGTGGCGCAGTGGATAGATCACCCACCCTGGATTCAGGAGGACCTGAGTTCAAATCAGAACTCAGACACTTGATACTTACTAGCTGTGTGACCCTGGGCAAGTCACTTGACCCTCGTTGCCCTTGGGAAAAAAAAGTAATTGCTAATAGCAACCCATAAGTGGAACCTGCTACTTTATAGAGCTTAAGCTATTACTCTGTCAACTCCTTGAGGCTATAATATAGCCTAGCTGTGGGGTCTAATGACTGTAACCTTGGGCAAGGAACTGGGCCAAAGTTTCCTAATTTGTAAAAAGGGTTAAACTCAAAACCCTCTAAAGTCCCTTCTAGCTCTAAATCCTATAATTCTATAGTTATATCTCAATGTCCAGCACAGTCCCTTGCAAAAACAAAACAAACAAAAACACTTAATAAATCAAACTAAATTGAAGACAGAGGGAGAGGACTTGGTTTCTGCCCTCAACTTATTCCAAGCAGTTTGGAATTTAATTTGCTTTCTATACACCCTTTCTTTTTTTTTTTTTGGTGAGGCATTTGGGGTTAAGTGACTTGCCCAGGGTCACACAGCTAGTAAGTGTCAAGTGTCTGAGGCTGGATTTGAACTCAGGTCCTCTTGAATCCAGGGCAGTGCTTTATTCACTGTGCCACCTAGCTGCCCCTTATATATCCTTTCTAATGAAGCTTCTTTTCAAGATCAGGGAGGATATTCCCAAAGCATTGGGTCCATGAGTTAAAGATTACCTTACTCAACTATCTAGTTCCCTCCTGGGATAGTAATGCATCACTCACTGACTTTTGGGGTTCGGGGGATTTTGTTAAATATATTAAAGACCAAGGTGCTTGTTCTGTCTTTAAGAGCTCTATGAAAAGGATAGTCAGATGAGGGCTCTATTATCACCCCCCAAAGTTGGGTCACTAACCTTTTCTTTAAAAACTCTAGAGAAAGTGACTTCTTAACCTCCCCAGAAATAAGGCATTCCAGGATCTCCACTGACTCAGTGCTGAAATTCTTTCAATGCTTGATATTAGAATTTAAACCCTTTCTTTTAGTTCTAAGTGGAGAATCACAGACAGCTCCCTTATGTTTAGTAACTTCTCTAGGGTTTCTCTTTTGCCACTGAGTTTCCAAATTTCAAATGTGACACTTTTTTCAGTAGGCATAGAAAGTTGAAAGGGAATACATTCCACAGGCTGTCTATTTCCACTTTTGACTTAAAACATCATGAAAAAGAATGGACAAAACCCTGGCCAGGGAAATGAAGTGACACTGTCTTAGGGTGTGCATACAGCTGGATTCATGAATTGCTTCTGGATCTAACCCTTAGTCTTTTATATACATTCCTGTATGTGAGATACATTAAGTGCTGACCTTCCCACTGATATTCTTGGCACACAAACACATATACAATATAGGACTTGTGACTTTATAGAGTAGGGAATTCTTGGTGAGGAGATGATCATAGGAGGCAATCTGGCACCTAGCACAGTGCTCCAATAAGAATCTGGCAGTGAGGATGATACACTCTTAGGATGAGTCACTTCATCTCTGGGCCTTAGTTCTGTCATCTGTAAAATGAGCCAGTTGGACTTCTCAGGCCCTTACTGGCTCCAGTGTCTAATGATCCTAAGATGTCTTATTCTAGGTTACTGGCGCTAGAAGTAGAGAAGAGGGAATCCTTTCATGGGTAGAATTTGCAAGATTGGGCCCACAGACTTGTACAAGGTGAAGGAGAAAGTAGAGACCTTACCTTTGTGGGTCCCTTTGCCCTTACCATGAACTAATGTGTTCTTCTGCTACCTCTCCCCTTTATTTCCCCCCAAACCTCCCACATACAAGGTAGCACAATGGAAAAAGCTCTAAATGTGGAGTCAATTATTAGCCCTGTGACCTTGCACCACTAAACCTCTGTGGTCCTCAGTTTCCGCATCCTTAAGAGGAAGGGGCTGGGCTCAGATCCCTCCTAAGAGCCTTCCAGCTCTAAATTTATGATTCGAAAATCCATTAGGCCGAGGATTCTTAACCTGGGATACGTGAACTGTTTTTAATATCCAGCCAAAACGCATTTCAATGTAATTGGTTTCACTTTGTAATCTTATGCATTTTATGAATTTATAAATTATTGTGAGGAGTCCATAGACTTCAGCCAGCAGAAGGGGTCCGTATCCCAAAAAAGGTTAAGAGCCCCTGCATTGAACTATCTACTTGAGAGAAATAATGAGGTCTTAGTCATCTTTGTAGGCTTCAGTGCACCACACAGTGCCCAGAGTATTGTATACACTTAGTGTTTTCTGAACTGGGCTATAGTAGAGAGCTTGGCCCAGAAGTCTTCTTTGTACCTACCTGACTGATCAAAGTTCTGCAAAGGAACCAGACCCAGACCCACCAAAAGCAGCTACTCAGTTGAGGGAGTAGCCCACCCCTATCCAGGTTTCCCACCTCTAGTCCTAAATATAATCTATTCAACAAGGCTGTTCCTAGAATAGATTTAGAAGTTCTTAATCTTTTTTTTTTTTGGTGGGGCAATTTGGGGTTAAGTGACTTGCCTAGGGTCACACAGCTAGTAAGTGTAAAGTATCAGGTCCTCCTGAATCCAGGGCCGGTGCTCTATCCACTGGGCCACCTAGCTGCCCCCCAAAGTTCTTAATCTTAAATGTGACCCTGGGCAAGTCACTTAACCCCAATTGCCTTAAACATCTAGGGCCATCTCCTGTTATCCTGATATATATTTTGTCATTGGACACAGATGGCTCTGGAGGAGAGAGTGAGGCTGGTGACTCTGCACAGCCCTCTCTCACTTAAATCCAATTCACGGCAAGTCATACAGTCACCTCCCAAGGTCAAGGTCCTCTCTCATAAAGGACAAACATCAATCAATACTTGTTAACAGCCAGAAGGACTTCTCTCATTAGAATAAAAGCTCCTTGAAGGCAGAAATTGTATTATTAGCCCGGTCCTTGATGCCTAACCCCTCCCCCCAAAGTTTTTATTCATTCATGCATTCATTCCATTCTATTAGAATGAATCACTCCAGCTCCTAACAGGCCAGGAGAAGACTTTTCATCTAATTAGCTCAGCAGTTGGTAACTTAATTATCACTGAGACTGAGATAAAGTAAGAGAGTAAATACAAATGTTAAGAAGATTCCAGTTAATAGACTGAGGCAAGGCCAAGGGCTTACTTAGGATTCAGAAACAGAAAGAGAAGCCCAGAACTAGTCTTTAAATTTTATTTTTAGGGGCAGCTAGGTGGTGTAGTGGATAGAGCACCTGGAGTCAGGAGGACCTGAGTTCAAATCTGGCCTCAGACACTTAACACTTACTAGCTGTGTGACCCTAGGCAAGTCACTTAACCCCAATTGCCTCACCAAAAAAATTAAAAGAAAAAATTATTTGTAGATGTCTTCAAAACCCAATCATTAGTATACTAGGGCCTTAAATGATGGCTACAAATTACAGGAAGGGCTGACAGGTGAGCAGGCTAATGCCACCAGACTAAAAAAACCATCCCCAGCATTTCCAAAACTACACTGCTGATTTTAAGAATATCCATGAGGTTTCTCTTCAGATGGAATGAATGAATGATTTCCTCATCTGAAAAGCCAAAAAATGTACTTGAAAATTGAATGGGACAGGAGAGAATAGATCTCTTTAATGATGGGAAAACTGAAAAAGGTTTCCCCCCCAAAATTCATATAATACTTCTTGGATAAGGGAAGCAATGGAGGAAAAATGTTTGTATCAAATATCTCTGATATGGGTTTCATGTATAGATAATAGAAATATACGACCAAAACTCATTTCTCAATAGATAAGGGATCAAAGGACACGAACAAAACAAACAGTTCTCAAAAGGATTTCAGGATTTCAAGGTATGAGGGGGATGGTACTCCCCCAATAAGGCAACTTTTCAGTCAGATGATCACCCCATCAGACCACCATCGGTCCTCTATAAAAGTATCTGCCTATCTCCTGCTCGAGTAGATAGGTATCTCAGAGAGCCATGTCTCTGTGCCATGCCTTCTCCCCATGAGAAGTCCAAGGATTTCTCTCTTGGTTTCCTTTCCCTAGCGCCTAAATAAAATATTATTTTATTCTAATTGGATTTGTATACAAGAGGGTGTAATTCTTTAAAGAGGAATTCCTAAGAACCCCTACCCAAGCCCCCACCAATTTCCCTCATAACATGAAAGAATGCTCCAAATCACTAAAATCACAGTTCACTAACTGGATTCTTGAAGGCTGTATCTTAGCTCTACTTAAGATGGAAAGATTTCCTTTAAGGGGAAAAAGAATCAGTATTTACAGAGCACTGATTATGTGTCTGGCATTTTGCTAAGTGCCTTACAAATTCTACCTCTCACGATAATGGTCCAGTGACTTGCTGTGTGTCATGACTTACAGTGTGTCCACCCATACTTCCAGGCAACCATTTCCAAAACCCAGTGGCCAAGGATATCCTTTTTTCCTTCCCTGGCTCTCAATATGCAGCTAGATGACGCAGTGGATAAAGCACCGGCCCTGGATTCAGGAGAACCTGAGTTCAAATGTGGCCTCAGACACTTGACACAAGCTGTGTGACCCTGGGTAAGTCACTTAACCCTCATTGCCCTGCACCCCCCCCAAATATGCAGTCTTCCCCGATTAGAACATAAACTCCTCTAAGGTCTTACTTTTTTGTATTTGTATTCAGGTCTCAATGGCATATAGGAAATATTCAACAATCTATCTCCCAATCTATCTCTAGATCACCAAACCTCATAACATTTCACTGCTAAACAGCTGGCCAACAGGTGATTAATTCCTTTGGCAATGTCTATTCAAGAAAGATTATCTATTAAGCCATTGAATGGTTTCAATCTATATGAATGGAGAAGATACACAAACCAAAGAAATCATGGATCTTTCAATCTTATCTCCCCAACAATATCAGGAACTCCCTGGGGGCAAAGAATTTGCCAAAAATTTCTATCTCCCATATCATCTATGTAATGAATGAGTAATAGGGGCTAGCCATTTTAGAATTGGACTTAATATTCTCAATTTTCTGTTTCCTTCTCCCCCGCATGACCTCTTGGTGTAACATGAAATATTCCATATATCTCATTAACATACTGGAAGAGGGCTTGTTTGTTAACTGACTGCTCTAAAGTACTAAGGGCCTGGTGAAACTCTCCTAATAAGTTAAGTACTTTATTTGAGAGAGGGCGATCTGAACAAACACAGTCCACATTCTTTTCTCTAGATTAAAATTCCTGAACAAAATCATATCTGAATTTCTCCCTAGTTTTGCTTGAAGATGTCATCCATGTGAACTTCTCTAATGAGATACAACCCTGGGGAGTATAATTATACAAACACTTCTTGGGTAATGCTCCTTCACCTTCAAGCAGTATAAACCCTCCAAATGAAATCAGTCTCTATGAGAAGGCTGGCTATAAATTATTCAGAACTTACAGAACAAGAAAAGGCTACTAGATTTGGAGTCAGAAGAACTGGGTTGAAATCTCAGCTCTTACTGGTGTGTGTGTGTGTGTGTGTGTGTGTGTGTGTGTGTGTGTGTGAGAGGGAGAGGGAGAGGGAGAGGGAGAGGGAGAGAGAACGAATTGATCCTGGGCAAGCAAATCAAGAGTTTTGGGTGTTAGGTTCCTGTTCTGTAAAACACTCAAATAGATCAGTAGTTTTACTGATTTGGAGGTTCCCCTCCAAGGATGCAACTCACCACCCACCCAAGCAGCTCTGGGTCCCATCCTCCCAAAAGGGTGACACAAGGGCTCATGCTGGGAAACTTCCTCATTTTCTCCTAAAATCTCAAGGGCACCTACCAGTAGAGCACCCTGGATATCTACCTTTTCATCCTTCAATCTCCCAACACGTTAAAAAATACAAAACCACATCCAAATCCCCCAACACGTAAAATAGGGATAATAAATAATAACTTGCACTCACTATCACAGGAAGGTTTAGAGTGAGGCTCAAATGAAAGAAGCCCTACAACATGCTCTACATTTTAATGGAATCATGATGGGTACAAGCACCATATAAATGTAAGCATTTGAGGCTATTTGGCACAGTGGAGAGAGCTGGCATCCCCTGGGACACATGCAGGTGGTGAGACCCCAAACAAAACACAAAAGGTCATTTAACTTTTCAGTGCCTGTGGCCAACACTGAAAGACTAGAAATTTTAGGGCAGGTGCCATTCTGTGATGACAGATTCTTCACCAGGTGTGGGGCAGCCAGGTTGCACAGTGGATTGAGTGCCAGGCCTTGGAGTCAGGAAGACCTGAGTTCAAATCCAGCCTTAAACACTCAGACACATTAGTTGTATGACCGTGGACAAGTAACTTAACTTTTGTTTGTCTGTTATTCCCTTCTGTAAAATGGCAATAGTCATAGCACCTACCTCCTAGAGCCATTTTGAAGATCACATGAGACAATAATTATAAAGTGCTTAGCATATAGTAGGTACTATACAAATATTATTAGGTATTCTCTATAGCAAAGAAAGGAGGAAGGAATGGGGAAGGAAGAGAAGAAAGAAAAATATTTGTTACTACTCAGGATTGTCCTGACTTTAGACACCTCAGCCTAGGCACAGTGGCTTCTGATGCTGTTGCCAGAAACTTTCTGTTGAAACTTCACTCTAGAAGTGAGGCCTCTAGATGCAATTTCCATGAATAAAAGGTAAAATTTTTATAAACATGTTTAGTAAACTACACAAGGTTCTATGACTTCATGGTGTAGTGATGATTTTTATCGCTATCTTATTAACAAAGAAATAACACTTCATCATCTCTTTGCTTCTGGAAGGTATCTACAGAACCTCCCAGGAAATGCTTTCGAAAAAATATTAAGGTCCTGTAAGTCCTCATTTTCATAATTTCTTACAGCACAGTAGTCCAAGACATCCATTCACATACCACAGTTTGTTTAGCCATTCTCCCAATTGATGGATATCTGTGTTGTATCTAGTTCTTTGCTATAAATATCTTGGTGTACATGAAACTTCTTTGTCAAGGACCTCTTTGGGTGGATTGGGGTTGGGGGGGAGGTGTCTACACCTAGTAATGATAACTCTGGGTATGGGACCAAAGCTGTTCCCAACCCAAAAGAAAATGAGATGACAATTAAAATCTCTTCTTCATGCCACAGACTGCTAAGGAATCTACTCCCTCTTCCAACTGTGGGTCTTCTAAGGGAACCTCCTGTAGTATGACCTCCTCAAAAAGTCTTTCCAAACCCTACAACTGGGTTAGGGCAAAATCTTCCTAGGCATAGGGGGTCAAACTGAATAAAAGGGTTGCAAGAGAATCCATGCACTTTGTTATTTACAATACCCGACAAGCCAAACAAACAACCCTGGCCTTTCCTGGCTTCACACTGATGTCTAAGGACAGAAGGGACTTTAAGGGAAAGTATATGGCCTAGGCTCTGACTCCAGGCTGAAAAGAAATCACTTTTTGTAAGACATCTCCAGACCTAGAGATTCCCTAGTATTTGATCACTAGTTTCTTCCCTTTCATTTTCCCTGGAAAATCAAAAAAACAGCATCACACAAAACACTATCAACACCCCAACTTTAAACAGCTAAAAACCACAAGAGGCTCCCTGACCTTCCTCATGTGGAGATGAAAATGAGCTCGAGAAACCTGTCAGAATGAAGCGTTAGCGGTAGAGGAAAGACCAACAAACGTTTGGCTTTTTTAGCACTGAGCCAACACTTCCCTCTCCATTCAAGAGAATTTGGCAGTGAACCCACTATGGGAAGGAATGGGAAGGTAAGGAAGGGGCCTCCCAAACAGTTAGAAGTTCAAAGAATCTTGTTTCTCTCCTCCCTTCTCCACTTCCCCCCTCCCCCAATCTTAGTGGATTGTATTTGATTTTACCAGGCACTAGCATACTTCGGGAGAGATGGAAAAGGAACTAGAAAATGCCAGATAGCTTTTGCAGGCCCCTCAGGGGTTTTTTGTTTTTGTTTTGCAAGGCTCAGCCTAAGGAAGCTCCTCCACTTGATTCCTACCTCCTCAGCTGGACTCCTATTCAGGCTTGTGGAGTTTTATGGGAGTGAAAGCTTTCTGAGATCAGGGCTGATGGGAAACAGTGATATGGAAAGGGGCTCCATTCCCCTAGGGGCTTGCCCCAAAAGTAGGTGAAACAAGTCTGTTCAGGGCTGGCAACTCTCAACTAGGAACAATGTTTAGAAGTAGGACCCCCATATCTTTTTAGCCAACAATTTAAACCTTTAAACAAACCTTTTTAGCAGAGCTGCTATCTGTCAATTACTAGGACTAAGTGATTTGGCTTTCTGTCTCCCCAAGCACATACTAAGAGCATAACAAATGCTTGTTGACTGTCTGACTAACTGAAGGTGATGATATACCTTTAGTTAGAACACCTGGGTTTGAATCCTGATTGTCACAGCTGCGAGCACGTGTGTGTGTGTGTGTTTGTGTGTGTGTGTGTGTGTGTGTGTGTGTGTGTGTGAGAGAGAGAGACAGAGACAGAGAGAGAGAAAGAGAGAGATTTGGGCCAAATTTTTTCATTTTTCTGGGCCTTTTTTTCCCTCATCTGTGAAAATGAAGGGATCTGTAAGGTACAACTATGGGTATGGAATATTGCAGACATAATTGATGTGTTAGTTTTGTTTTTGGTTTGGTTTTTTTTTTTTTGCAAAGCAATGAGGGTTAAGTGACTTGCCCAGGGTCACACAACTAGTGTCATGTGTCTGAGGTCAGATTTGAACTCAGGTCTTCTGGAATCCAGGGCAAGTTCTTTATCCACTGCATCACCTAGCTGCCTTTGATGTTAGTTTTGCAGAACTTTTCTCTTTAAAAAATATTTTTAAAAGAATTGCTTGCTGGTAGGAGAGAGAGGAAGAGATATTGGGGGGAGGCTAGGTGGCACAATGGATAGAGCACTAGCCCTGGATTCAGGAGGACCTGAGTTCAAATCCAGCCTCAGACACTTAACACTAGCTGTGTGACCCTGGGAAAGTCACTTAACCCCAATTGCCTCACCAAAACAAAACAAAACAAAAAAACAAACAAAAAAGAAAGATAATCAGAAGTCAAGGTGATTTGACATCAAGATGTCAAGAAAAATTAATTTTTTAATGAGGGTTTCACACTCTATAAGCCTTTCACCTCTAACAATTTATCTGGAATATAATAACATGGTCTAACTGTGGAAGGCAAGAGAAAAAAAAAGGGATGGCACAACTGACCCCCCCCCATTCTTGGCCTTTGAATAAATACAATGTTGACAAAGCCAGTCAACTTCTGATAAAGTGAGAAGGGTTAAGGTGGAAAAGCCATATAAAAGGGCACCTTCTTCAGATTAAAATGGGTTTTCTTATCCTTAAAAGGAGGGTGTGGGGACTATTGCCCATCTCTAAGATTCCCTTCCAGCTCTAAAAGGCCAAGATTCTAGGATGTAAATACCCAAACAGCCTTCATTCCAAAAACAGTTTTCACTAATTAAACAGAGCTGCAGCAGGAGCCGTGGTAGGTCAAAGATAGTCTCAAGGTGTATTGGTTAAGGATTCAGGGAGCCAAGGAGATGATTATTTGTGTCAGGTTTTCCTAGGCTAGTTAGGGATCTCCCGTAATCCCCTGGGGATGGGGGGTTGGAAGTGTGTATGTGTGAGAGAGAAATCCTTTAGACTCCTCCACATCAAAAGAGTTGCAACCCTCGACTTAAGAACACCTTGCTTTCAGCTGTGCCTCTGGGAAAACACTCATCTCTACTGCAGAATTCATGAAAACAGATCAGAATCCATCCGCAGTAAGCTACCACTTACATTTTACATGTCTGTCAGGGTAGAGAAGGGAAGGGCATGGACAAGAATGATTGTTATCATCAAACTACATGATGATCACATAAAGGAGACGAAGACACTGGCAAAAATACCATTTTAACTTCACCCACCCCAATACTCTTCAATAAACCAATGTGTTTAAAATATCTGCCTCCCAAAGTAAATAGATGCTGGCTTCAGCATTAATCCATTCGACCCCTTTGAAAAGGGCACATGTACCTGAGAAACATCATTTCCTGTCCCACCTCCTCCAGATTTCTTTTAACAAGTCCAGGGAAAAAAAATACACAGAAAAGCATATAACAAAGCAGAAGATGGATGATTGATCTCTTTCTTTACCTTGGGTTTTGGCCCCAGGTCCTTCTAATCCCAGGGATGGATCACAGAACTCCTTTATAGGTGATCGGATAGGTGTTTCCGCTTCAGGAGTCTCAAAATTTCCTTCAGAATCCGAGCTGCCGAGGGGGGAAAAATGAGGAATTACCACTTTCAATGCTATTTCGGATATCCTTCCACAGCCGTTAAATATCCGGACAGGTCAAAGTCCAGCATTTTGTGTGACTGTCAAATCTACTGGTCGTCCTCCTCCTTCTTGAATGAAGAGATAAGCCTGTGGCCATCACAGATTCCAGCAGATATATGCAGCCAGGTTTGGGGGATGGTTGGAGTCCCTGCACTATTGACCTCCTTGGGTTTCTGAAGCCCCTTCACTGAACACTAATCCACCGGAGTTCTAGCCCATATATTCCTTAGGTCTATCATATTTTCCCAAATCAAGTTTTTAAAAACAAACAAACAAAAAAACACATAGACCTGAAACCTCGCAATTTCCCGAGGCCAGGCCAGGCTAGAGTCTGGGTCTCTCCCCTAGAGGGCATGATCATTCACCCTGAGCAACACATCAACCATAGTTCAGACCACAACCAGGGTCCCTGTTCCTGAACAAACCTCTACCTGCTTCAGGCTCACAGAGTTCAGAGACCAGAAGTCAATCACCTGTCTCGCCTAAGCCTGTTGGGTGCGTGGCAGTTCAGTGGGAGACCGTTTTGTGGCCACTTGCTGAGGCTACCGGGCCAGCCTGGGCCAAACCTGCCTCTACCTTCCTTACCCACTGCTGCATTTTGTGACCCTACTACCCCGGGCCCTAAATTCATGGGGGGGAGGGGTGAGGAGGGGGTGATCCCTCTCCAAGGAGGATTCCCAAGTCCCAGAACCGTGAATCAACACTGAATGCTTGCGAGCTCATCAGCGTCTCTAAAGCTTGCAGAAATGAGACGTTAACCAGATCGAGGGTGGGGGGGGAGGGGGGCGGACTACAGAATCGCGGCATATTTGGTGGGTGTTCAAGTAGCTAGTAGGGGGATGGGGGCGGGGAGGAAAGAAACACCCCTGCAAAACACCACCCACAGAAGCGAGAGAGAACAGTGAACCCAGGGGCATTCTGGAGGCTGGGAAGGTGGGTGGGGGAGGGGGAGGGAAAAACCAAAACGAACACAGAATGTACGGCACATGGATGCAGAAGGCATGAGTTCGAATCCCGGGGCTCTGGCCAAACTAGGGATGCTGCATACTTGCCTGAAACTCAAAGACTTGGTCTCGGCTTGGGAATCGTCTTCCTCGGCCTCTCCCTCTGGCCCCCGGTCCTCGCCATCAGCAGCGCCTCCGCCGTGCACGGCGGACCAGGTCCACTTGGCCCACTGGACCGGGGACAGGATCTGCCACGGGCTGAAGGCCATGAGCGCGGCTATCCCCGCCCCGGCCCCCCAAGAGGGCAAAGGTGAGCTGGGGGGAATATGATCCTTTTTTTTTTTTTTAAATCCCCTGTTTCTTTCAAAATGGAGGGAAACGGTGACACCAGCCTGTGGATATTTCTGGCCGGGGCAGCGCGGATGTGGTTAGACGTGCACCGTCGGATCACCGCCCTCTTCTCTCCCAGAGCTTCCTCCCGACCCCGGAGGCGCCGCTACCACTGCCGCTGCCCCAGCCCCGGGCTCGGCTGCTCCTCCCCACGATCCAATCAGCGCGGAGCTCGGGCGAGAGAATCGCGGCTCCCGCTCCTCAGCGATGCCGGCCGAGGTTGCGGGAGGAAGCCGCCCCCTCACTCATCCTCATCCCTCCCTCCCCCCTCCCTCCAGCCCCGGCTTCTCTCTGGCTCGCCCCAGCCCGAACTGCGGGAGGAATCAGCTGGCTGCCAGAAAGCAGACCCGCTCCGGGCTGGGCGGGGCTGCGCTGCGCTCTCTCTCCCAGAGCCTCCCCTTCGGCATCTACCACTCTCAGCCGGCAGGGGGACCCGAGACGGAAGCTTTGATGCTTGTTGCAAAGGCAGCAGATTCCCCCTCCCTCTGACGCCAGGTGGACTGTTCCGAGACTGGCTGTGATTCATTTGTGGGAAGAAGTTTGATGGGAGTGTGGGGGGGAGAAAATCGAGCCTCCATCCCCCCCACCTTCTGCTCCATAGCAACAGGAAACCTATTTTCTGAGTCTGCTTTTCGCTTTTTCCCTCGCTCCACCTTCTCACCACTCCGTGGAGTTCTTGGACTGGAGAGCTGTTACAAGGAATTAGCAAACCTCCCCCACCATTCAGTTAACATTTATGAAGAGCCTACTATGTATGTGTCAGGCAGGCAGTGAATAGAGCACTTGACCTGGAGTCAGGAAGACTAAGTTAAAATACTTGCTGTGTGAGTCTGGGCAAGTCACTTAACCCTGTTTGCCTCAGTTTCCTCATCTGTAAAAATGAGCCGGAGAAGGAAATGACAAACTCAAAAGAATTGGACAACAGATGATGCAAAAGACCGTCCCTGCCCTCAGGGAATTTAAAATCTAAAGAAGACAGCAAATAAATGCAAAGCAGGCTATACTTTATACCAGATAAATAGAAAATAATGAAAAGAGAGAAGACACTGGAATTAAAAGGATTTGGGGAAGACCTCCTTTAGAAGTGGGGGATTTATCCTCTGAACAATCTGGAGAACAATTTGGAACTATGCCCAAAGGACTATAAAAGTATGAGTATTCTTTGACCCAGCAATACCAATGCTAGGTATGTACCCCAAAGATGGCAAAGAATTGGAAACTGAGGAGATACCCATCAATTGGGGAATGGCTAAACAAGTTGTGATATATGAATGTGATGGAATACTATTGTGCTATAAGAAATGCCTAGTAGAGGGGCAACTAGGTGTCGAAGTGGATAAAGTACCAGCCCTGGATTCAGGAGTACCTGAGTTCAAATCCGGCCTCAGACACTTGACACTTACTAGCTGTGTGACCCTGGGCAAGTCACTTAACCCCCACCGCCCCTCAAACAAAACAAAACAAAAACAAACAAACAAAAAAATGCCTAGTAGGATGGTTTCAGAAAAACCTGGGAAGAATTATACAAACTGATTCAAAGTGAACTGAACTGAACTAGGAGAACAGTCTATTGTTATAATGATCAACCCTGAAAGATTTAACTGCTCTGATCATGATAATGATCCAAGACAATTCCAACAGATCCATGATGAAAAATGCTCTCTCCCTCTTGAGAGAGATCTGATGAACTTGGTACAGATTGAAGCATACTTTTTTCACTTTGTTTCTTGCTTTTTATTTTTTTCCAACTTGGCTAATATGGAAATGTTTTGCATGACTTCACATGTATAATTGATATCATATTGCATGTTTTATCAATGCGGGGGAGTGGTAAGAGAGAGGTAGAGAATTTGGAACTCAAATTTGAAAAAAAAAATAATGTAAAAGCTTCAAAAAACATGCGGGATTTTAGTTGAGACTTAAAGGAAGCCAAGCAGGTCAGTAGTCAGGGAGAGCATTCCAGGTATGGGGAGACAGCAAGAGAAAATGCCTGAAGCTGAGATGGAGTGCCTTGTTCATGGAACAGTCAGGAGGCCAATGTTATGGGATCAAAGAGGATGTGTTCAGGAGTTAGGTGTAAAATAACTGGAAAGATAGGCAGGGGCCAGTTTGAGAAGGGCTTTGAATCACTATCAGTTTACTGTAGTAATAATAGTGCTTTGTGATTTGTGAAGATATACAGATATGAGAGGAAATGATTATTTCTCTCTTGTGTTTAATAACTAATTATTAAATTAGAACCAAGGTTTTTCCCCTGTTTCTACTTCCTCATCCAGAAATCAACTAGTGTGGGAAATCTTGGGTAACCACTTACCCAGGTAGTAAAGCTAAGATCTAATCAAAGTCAGTAAAGAAATTCCAAGGTTAGGCTAGGCAAATGGGTAGATTCATGCTGATTGTGTTTACTCAGTCCTGGGAAAATGTGAATTCTCCCTTTTTTCAGAGGGTGATATGGAGACTGATAAATCTCTTTGTCTCTTTTTTTTCTTTTTCCTTTTTTTTTTTTGCCGGACAATGAGGTTTAAGTGACTTGCTTAGGGTCACACAGCTATTAAGTGTCAAGTGTCTGAGGCTGGATTTGAACTCAAGTCCTCCTGAATCAGGGCCAGTGCCCTGTACCAACTACCTGCCCCAATAAATCTCTTTGACAGATTTGGATGCTCAGTGTCACCTACCCCAAGACCCTCATTGGAATAAGCCCACTTCTCATTATAATATTAATTCTCTCACTAATTGTTAACCAATCAGAGTTGATTGCCACCCTCAGAACACTCACCCTTCCAAGAGCATATAAACTGTGAGCACACTGACATGATTCATCTTTGGTCTGAGAGAAACAGAGAGATAGCCAAATGACCATTCTTTTTACTGGTAATATTCTAGCATTGTTAATAAAGATGATTAATTACCCAGAAACCAGTCTCTTGAACTTTTTAAACATCACAGATATATACATGTTGTTGTTGCATATATGTATACACACAGGTTGTCCCAAAAGTCTTAGTGCCGTTTAAAACTTTAGCAACATAAAATTTAGGCTTTAAACGGCACTAAGACTTTTGGGACATCCTATGTAATCTCATTTGATCCCCACAACAACTCTGAAAGTAGGTATTATTATTATTATTATTATTATTATTTCCCATATTACAGATGAGAAAACTCAGGGTAGGAGAGGTTAAGTGACATTGTCCAGGATCATACAGCTAGTAGTGTCTGAGGTAAAATTCCAACTCTGGTCTTCCTGACTCTTAAGTCTGTGGTTCAATGAACTATTCTACCTTAGACTGGTTTTGTTTGGGCCAAGGAGACAAACCAGAAACTGTAGATGAAAGTTTAAGAAGGCAAATCGAGGCTCTATGTAAGTATAAGGGTAGAGATAGGGAAAAAAGCAACACTCCATGCTAGCTGTAAGTGGAATGGCCAGGTAGGTGGTGCAATGGATAGAGCACCTGACCTAGAGTCAGGAAGACCTGAGTTCAATTTGGCCTCAGACATTTACTAGCTATGTGACCCTGGACAAGTCACCTGACCCTGTTTGCTTCAGTTTACTCATCTATAAAATGAGATGGAAAAAGAAATGGCAAAACCACTCCAATGTTTTTGTCAAGAAAATTCCAAATAAGAGTCTGACACTACTGAAAACAACTGAACAACCTAAGTGGCATAATGGTTTGTCTTGAGAGACAGAGTTCCCTATCCCTGGAAGTGTCTAAGCAAAGGTTACATGACCACTGGGGTATGATTGGAGCATGTCCTGGGCAAGAGATAATCCAGTAACTTCACTTGTTTCCAGCCCCACACATTCTCAATATTAATAATAATAACTCCCCACAGCCATGTGGCCCAACACTGAAAAGGCCAATTCACCATAATGTATCTTCCGTTAAGTTGTAAGTCTTTATAAGTTGATAAATCTCTTCCCTCCTTCCAACAACTTCTTGTTCCACAAAATAAGCTCTAATAATAATAATAAACGGAAGGTTTTTCCCTCTCCACTTCAACCATATCAGCTATAGACCCAAAAACTTCAGATCCTTGTTCCCCTAGTCCAGACCCCCAAAGCTAGAATGGATCCAAGAGGTCAAGGATGATAATAGGGGAGAGGCCCTAAATCGGGATAGTAGGTCAGGGATCAGTCCCAAAGACACCCAAAACTTAAAGGAGCACACAGCAGAAACTGAGCCAGGCAAGGTTACTGAAACTTGCCTGAAGTGCCCACTCTCCCTTAGCCCTATTTACCAAAGACATGTCCTTGGATGACCTTACCCTTCCCTACTACCCTTGGGATTCAGAAAATCATCAATCAAATAAATCAAAAAATAAGATGGGAGGGGCAGCTAGGTGGTGTAGTGGATAGAGCACTGGCCCTGGAGTCAGGAGGACCTGAGTTCAAATCTGGCCTCAGACACTTAACACTTACTAGCTGTGTGACCCTGGGCAAGTCATTTAACCCCAATTGCCTCTCACACACACACAGAAAGATGGGAGTGTTGAACACTAGTTCTAAAATCCAAACATCCTATCAATGGTGATCTGATGGAATTTGCCACCCTCCCTCTTCCCCCCAATTAAAACAAACAAACAAACAAACAAACTATGAAAACAAAACAGCATTTGGAGAAGGTCTGGAGGAGTTTTAAGTCACAGGTGTTAAATTACACAGTAGAACCAATATGGTATTCTAGGACCTCATCAGCTTTACATCTCTCTCACTTAAAATAAATTAATAAGGCTTCTGCTTCATTCCATCACTTTCTTTCTGGCTCATTTAGTTAGCTGCTTCAGGCCTGAGTGAAAGCAGTGTTAAAAATAAAACCCTCTCCATTCCAGGAGGCAGAGGAGGAACAGCTGAGCCCCTCGGTTTTCTTCTTGTTTCAATAAAGGATTTTTCCCCCTTTTTCACCAAGTCATTCCTTTCCTACTGATGAGTTTAAAAAGAGCAATACAGGAGGAGATTACAGTGGACTAAGGAGGCACAATTTCAAAGGCCCAGTTTCAATTCAATTCAATAAACACTTGTAAAGCACCTACTATGAGTCACTATGAAGCACCTATTATGAAGCACTATGCTAAGCACTGGGGATACAAAAAGAGACAAAAGACAATCCTTGCCCTCGTGGGGTTTATAATCTAATTTAGGAGATGACATGTAAACAAATATATACAAAGCAAGTTGTAAACAGGATTAATAGGAAATAATGGGGAGAGGGGGCAGCTAAGTGGTACAGTGGCTAGAACACTGGGCATGGGGTCAGGAAGATCCAAATTCAAATCTGGTCCCAGATACTAGCTTTCTGACCCTGTGCGAATCACTTAACTTCTGTTTGCCTCAGTTTTCTCAACTGTAAAATGGAGATAATAATAACACCCACCTCCCAGAGTTGTCCTGAGGATAAAATAATATTTTATATATTATCTTAAGATATAACACTATATATAATATAAAGTATTTTATATATGTGCTATATATAATACACAATATAATAGTATGTTTATATATTTTATTATTGTTAACCATATATAACATGTCATCATATTTAATATAAATGCTTATTCCTTCCCTTTCCCCTTTCCCCCACTTAATGAATGTCTATTTCCTTCCCTCCTTACAAGAAGTCATTCAACAAGCATTTATTGAGCCCTTACTAATGTTCACACTTTGCACACCTTAAAGTGCTATCTAAATGTGAGCTGTTACTATTTAAGGACAGACTAGATGATCATTTGTTGAGGGTGTTTTAAGAGGATCCTTGTGTATGTTCCTTCTGTTAAAGATGGGGTCTTGGAGTCCCTTCAGAGACTCAGATTTGGGGATTTCTCAACAGGTGAACAAATAGCCTAAAATGACTCTTTCCCCAGAGGCTCGAGGATCATTAATAGGGAGATGGCTAATTCCAAAGACATCCATGGATATAAATTAACTTCTCTAGAGGGTAGACAGATCCCATTTATTTTTACAGTCTCATTCATAGATGGAATTATAAAGTAGGAGAAAAAAGTGAGAACTTTGGAATTTTGTTTCCGGCTGCAAGGGAGAGGATGAGGTGACAAACCAGGGAAGAGTAGAAATAATACCTCCCTGACCCCATTAAAAAAAAAAAAGTCTGAGAAAAATCACATGTAGTCCCTTCTGGCTGCAAAGCCTGTTTCCCTCACCTTTTGTTCAGTTGTTTTTCAGTTGTGTCCAACTCTCCATGACCTCATTTTGGGGTTTTCTTGGCAAAGGTATTAGAATTGTTTGCCATTTCCTTCACCAGCTCATTTGACAGATGAGGAAACTGAGGCAAACAGAGTTAAGTGACTTGCCCAGGGTCACACAGCTAGTAAGTGCCTGAGGCCAGATTTGAACTCAGGAAGGTGAGTCTTTCTGATTCCAAGCCCAGTGCTCTATCCACTGTACCACCTAGCTGCCCCCTAGAGGGTATTGACTCAGTGGTACCAGATTAAGAACTGTAATCATGACACACAGGATGTCCCAAATCTCAAATTTCCCCAGAATGCTTTGCCTGCAGACTACAAACATTCCCACAACTCCCCCATCCATCAAAACCCTTCACTTGACCCTGCCATCCCTTTTAGTTAGCATCATTTGTCTCTCCTCCCTTTCACAGGCTTCCTCCTCTCCTACGCATTTCTCAACCTCTTGTGACCTGTCCTCCTGGCTCAGCAGAGCTGAGACCACTCTTTCCAAGGTTATCAACTATTTCTCAACTACTGAACCGCATGGCCTTCTCTCAGTCCTCAGCTTTCTTGACCTCTTTGTAGCATTTGTCACTGACAACCAACTCCTCCTCTTGGATATTCTTTTCTCCCTGAGCTTTCTTAATAGAGTTCTCACTTGGTGTTCCTCCCTTTGTACGACTCTTCCTTCTCAGTCCTTCTTGGGCTCTTTTCTCTTTCTACTCTCTCCCTTGGGAATAGCTTCCATGAGACCTGGTAGATCATGCATGGTAGATTTATAGGAAAGAATGGAGAAGATCAGAGATCTTTCAATACAAAAAGCTGGCAGATTAACTTTGTGTCATAAGAATTCAATTATTTACTGTTTAAGGAAATAATGTGTTGAGAGAAGAATTTCCTACTTCAATAGCCCTGTGATTTCATCATTGTGGGAAAGAATTCTCCAGAGATACAGGCCTGAACCCCTCCTCCTTGACTTTTCTTTCCATGTGACTCTCAGCCATTTTCCTCTTAAGGTTCCACTCTTGTTCTTCTACTCTCTTGGGTTTGCCAGCAGGTTGTCTCTCTATCTGTCCCTTCCTTCCTTGCTAGATGATAGACCCACCTCCATGCTAGTGTGTCTTGCATAAAATTCCTCCTGCTCAAGTCATAATACATTTCTCTTACAAGTTAGGCTGTGTAACCAGTTGAGACAAGAAACATGCATGATGTACTCTTTCAACACAGGTGACCTTCAAAGGTCACCCAAGCACTATAAATCAGTCCCAATGTATCTGCTATCATTATCTAAGGACAAGGTTAATTATAGCAGAATGTCTGAAAACTTGCCCTTCCCCCCCAAAAAAGGGTCTGGCCTGTCTTCACATGTCACTCACTATCCTCCCAACGCACTCCTCCTGGTGCCAAAAAAACCCCAAACCAAAACTAACCCCCAACAAACATAAAAGTTTCCTTCCCAGAATGCAAATGTTTCTGAAATGAGAAGGAGAATGAAGATTAGGAGAGGAGTTAGGGAGTCCAAAGAGGTAGCTACAAAATTCCAGGATTAAGGCAGCACAGGGTGTTATTGAGGGACACACCCACCAACTAAGTAAGGACAGGAGATAGTGCCAGAGTCCTGAGATGAATACAGTCATGAAACCTACATGGAAAAAGGCAGGGTGGGGCCGAAAAGGGGGAAAAGATAATAAAGGGAACCACTAAGATAAAGGAAAGGGCTGAGGAGAAACTCACTTATCTATATGACCTGTAACTATAAGGATGCCAGAGTCAAACTTCTATCTTGTTGAACCAGATCAGTTTTTTTCATGAGTTCCCAAAGAACTCTTTGGTGTTCGACCTTTTGGTGATGAGCCTCTCTAAACTTAAGTGACACTAGTCCTCTTATGCCCTCTGTATCTTAGGGCCCAAACTCAACACCCTTCCAGCTTGGCAGATGGGGCCATAGCTTGTACTCCATAGGAAGGACACATGCATTTATTAAGCACCTACTATGTGCCAGGCATTGTGCTAAGTACATTGCAAATATCTTATTTGATCCTTATAAGAATCCTGTAAGGTAGGTACTACTATTATCCCCATTGTATAGTTGAGGAAACCAATACAGATAGATATTAAGTGATTTGCCCAGGGACACACAGCTAGTAAATAACTAGCACTGAATTTGAAGTCAGTTCTCTTTTACTCTAGGCTCATGGTTTTATCCACTTTGCCACCTAACACTGGCATAGGCTTTGAAAAGCCTGAGTCAGCTCCCTCTACGTCCAGAGGAGGAAGGGGAATGGTGTGTACCGGCAGTATACAAACTCAACTCTGTAACACTAATATTATTCTGGTAAAGTTTACATGGCATGAGTATCATGGACATTCATGATCTGGGAAGAATCCAATCATGAATAATCCAGCTTAATGGGAAAACACATAGGAAACATGAATAGACTGTAGAAAACCACCAACAATCTTCCTACTCTAACATTCATCAATGTGCATGTAAGGAGTGGCATGAAACAAAAACACAAAGGACTAGATGAGGAGACAGTCAGTTATTTGGCTATAATGAGAAAGGATAACTCATCAATATTCCTGAGAAGCTAAAAGGACAAGAAAAAAGTCTATAATTCTCAGGATGGCACAGGTTGTAAATTTGGGTAACTGCAAGGAGAGTGGAGCCTTAGTCAAAAATAGGAAAAGGAAGTTGATTAAAGGGATGGGTTTTGGGGAAAAGATAATGAGTTCTGTTTTGGCCAGTTGATTTGAAGATGCCTAGAGGCTATTCAGTTCGAAATGTCATCAGTGCAGCGGTTGATATAGTGCTAGTGCTCAGGAGAGAGATTAGATTTTCAAGCTATCTCCATGGAGATAAGCAAACCTTTGGAAACTGCAAAGATCACCAAGGAATCTGCTGTATGTTTGGAAACCAAATCACCAAACTTGTCAGAAATGCAATTTAAAATGAGAATTTTTGAAATATTTAAAGGAGGAGGGAGTCCTAGCAGTACCGGATCTCAAATTAATATTTCTAAGCAGTAATCATTAAAACAAAGGAAAAGTTGATCAATGAAAATGATTAACACAACATCCAGAGGCAACTCAACATGGTAGCATAGTGTTCAATAAATCCAAGGTCAACAACTACTGGGGTAAGAACTCATTATTCACATTATTCAACAAAAGCTGCTTTGGAAAATTGGAAAGATATCCGGCAGAAATTAGCTTTAGAGCAACTTTTTATACCACATACCACAACAAGCTTCAAATAAAAACATGACCAAGATTTAAAAAACTTCATATGAATATAATTTTTATAACTCTGGAGGAAGAGTTTTATAACGCTAGAGGAAGAGTTCTTGACTAAGAACTAGAAAGAGATTATCACAGTAGATAAGATGGAACATTTCAATTATACAAAACTGAAAAGTATTTACAATAACAAAAGCAATATCTCTTATACATGATTCCAATTTTGAAGAGCTCCTATTTAGGTTCAGAGAAAATATCTAATCCTTTTCATAACAATATTAAGATATTTCCATTTCTAATTTTGGTGGATAGAGATAAACTACAGAAACAAGAATTCATTGGAAGGTCTTCAATAATTTTTATGAGTATTAAGGGATCTTAAGACACCAAAAAAAGCCTGAAAAGCATTTTATTAGGCTAAATTGCTACAAATAACAAAAGCAGGGGCAGCTAGGTGGTACAGTGGAGAGAGCACAGGCCCTGGATTCAGGAGGACTTGAGTTCGAATCAGGCCTCAGACACTTGACACTAGCTGTGTGACCCTGGGCAAGTCACTTAATCCCAATTGCCTCCCCCCCCCAAAACAAAAACAAAATCAAACAACAACTCCTTTAGGGTAGCTAGGTGGCACAGTGGATAGAGCACGGGCCCTGGATTCAGGAGGACCTGATTTCAAGTCTGGCCTCAGACACTTAACACTTACTAGCTGTGTGACCCTGGGCAAGTCACTTAACCCCAATTGCCTCACCAAAAAAACCCCAAACAAACAAATAACAAAAGCACAAACAGCCCTTGCAATAAAAGAGCTTCCATTCCAGAGGGGAAAAACATAATAAAATGCAATTGGGAAGGGCCACTTTGGAGAAGATAGGTACAAGGATGTTTGGTAGGGCCATAAGGAGTAGATGGACATGCTCCATCCAGGAACTATGGCAGAGTCTATTTGATCAAAGTTTATGGTGCTAGAGCTGTGGAGTAGAGATGGAGAGGTTCATGGAGGGGAGGGAGAGGAAGAATGGATACCGTAGATCCAGGCTGCAGGGTAGCATATGCTGTGAGATGACTGGAGAGTAGGAGTGAAAAGGAATAGAGAGGACAAGCATACTAATGCACTGTTGGCAGAGCTGTAAATTGGTCCAACTAATCTGAAAGGTAGTACCCCAAAGTTATTATACTGTAAAGGAAACTACTAGGTATCCACACCAAAGAAATTAAACACAGAGGAAAAGGATCTATATGTACAAAAATTTTTAAGGAGCATGTTTTGTAGTAACAAAGAACTAGAAACAAAGTGATTACCCATCAATTGGGAGACAGTTAAACAAACTATGGTATATAAATGCAATGTAATGTACTGACCTTTAAGAAATGACCTGGAAAGACTTACATGAACTGATGCAGAATGAAGTGAGTAGAACAAAGAGATCTATTTATACAATTAGCAAAACATTGTAAAGGAAAGCAATTTTTTTCTTTTCTTTTTTTTTTTGCAGGGCAATGAGAGTTAAATGACTTGCCTAGGGTCACACAGCTAGTAAGTGTCAAGTGTCTGAGGTCAAATTTGAACTCGGGTCTTCCTGAATCCAAGGCTGGTGCTTTATCCACTGTGCCACCTACCTTCTCCAAAGGAAAACAATTTTGAAAGATTTAAGAATTCAGTTCAAAGTAATTTTCCAATGTAACCTCAGAAAAGGGGAAGCTAGGTGGCACAGTGGATAGAACACCAGGCTTGGAGTTAGGAAGACTCAACTTTATGAGTTCAAATTTGGCTTCTGACACCTATTAGCTGTGTGACCCTGAACAAATCACTTAACCCCATTTGCCTCAGTTTCCCTTATCTGTAAAATGAGCTGGAGTAGAAAATGGTAAACCATTCCAGGATCTTTGCCAAGAAAACCCCAAATGGGGTCAAGAGTGGGACGTTACTGAACAACAACAAGAAAAAACTTCAGGAAAATATTAAAGAAACATGGCTCCCACCTCCTGGTAGAGAAGTGATGGAATATATGCAAAATGAGATATGTATTTTCAGACAACCATTAAAACATAAATCTGTTATTCTTGATCATACAATTGTTATGAGGAAGGGCTTTTATTTGGGTTGAGAGGGTAGTGACAGTGACCCCCCCCACAAAAAAAAAGAAAAGAAAAAAAAGAAAAGAGTCAATTAAACATGAAAAAACAGAAAAAGGCAAGGAAGTTCAGAAATAAACAAGTAAGACAATGTTGATACTACTATGTTAAATTTTTAAAAAATTATTTTTAAAAATGTCTCTCAAAAATCAAGTTCTATTTAATAGTTACAATTTTACATATGATCCCCATTTTCTAGCTTTGTTGGTATGTTTGTACTTACTGATGAATTCCTTGTTCATAATAAAAGTAAATAAAATGGAAAATATAAGGGGAAAAAAGAATAAAGAGACTCTTAGTGAAAGCCTGAGGGGCTTTACTCTCTTTTGAGATAAATGTATGAGATTTACATAGACCACATGGACTTTGGGGCATCTCTTTTCACCATTCATAGACCTTTTTATTTCCACTTCCTTGCTCCTTCTCTAGATCAGTGAAATGTTACTATAATTTGATTTAAGCCCTTTACCCTCCAACTACTTAATTCCTCCACTTGAGATAAAACCCCAGAAAGAGATGGCTTCTCCCTATTCTTTCTAAAATAGGCAAAAATGGGTCTCTTTTCCACAGTTCAATCCAGTCTTCTCCTAGGAAGGGTAACAGATCCTCAAATAGCTGTAACAGCTGGGCCTGCTCCCCAGCCACTCCCTACTCAAAGATTCCTCCCTAGAGGCTTACGATTAATAATTACTGTCAAAACCCACCCTCGTCCATTTTGTTGTGCATTAAAAACATGAGGTCTGATTTTTTCCAAAGGTGCCCCAATCAGAGGCATGCCAAACACATTTCATTAGGCTGTGGGCCCAGGGAACTTTATTTTAAAGACAAACATTTATTGAAAACTCAATCATAAAGGACATTGTTATTCACTGAACCCCCAAAGCTAAAACTTACCTAAACTTAATTTTTCTTTTTTTCTTTTTCCTTTTTCTTTTCTTTTCTTTTTTTTTGCAGGCAATGAGGGTTAAGTGACTTGCCCAGGGTCACACAGCTAGTAAGTGTCAAGTGTTGGAGGTCAGATTTGAACTCAGGTCCTCCTGAATCCAGGGCTGGTGCTTTACCACTGCATCATTTAGCTGCCCCCTAAACTTAATTTTTAAAAAATTAAGAGCTAAATTTTACTTTTGAAACACAAATAACAAATAAGAGACCAAGTAACATTTTTTGGAGGCAGCAGCATATGCCAAGGCCTGTACTCATACCTATGTTTCCTATCTGACAGCAATGAAAAGAAAAAGCAACACACATCCCCTGGGATTCTGAATTTTTTTTTGTTACAGACCCCCTTGACAGTTTTGTGACATCTCCTAAAAATACTGCTTTTAAGTGTATAAAATAAAATACATCCAATTACAAAGAAAACCAATCGTAATGAATGAAAGCAATTTCCCAAAGACTTCAGAAGCCTGTTAATGAAGCACATCTCCCACCCCCTGATGGAGAAGTGATGCAATGCAGGTGCAGCATGAGACATCTTTTCAGACAACCAGTACAATGCAAATGTGTTATGTTTGATTATTCTGTTGTTACAAGAGAGGGCTTTTATTTAGGGTAGATATATTTATTAAAATTTTTTTAAAAAAGTTCACAGATTCTAGATTAAACACCTCTGCCTGCTGTGTCAGGGAGGGAAGAGGGGGAGAGAAAGAGGGAGGTATTGAACTTAGAATTCAAAACTTAAAAAAAAAGTTTTAAAATTGTTTTAACTCGTAATTCAGGGAAAAGGTAAAATATTACACAAAAAATATTAACTGAAGGTGAAAAAACAACCCCTGTACTAGTCACTTTTCTCCCCTTCCCCTCAAAAAAAAAATATAGCTTCTGATGAACCTTTGAGGTTGTAAAGTGCCAATATAATCCTACTCCTATGTTCTTATTAGGGCCTGTCGGCAATTTTTTGCTATCTCAAGAATTAAAAATTGTGGTACACCAATAGATTTTTTTTTTCCAGGGCAATGAGGGTTAAGTGACTTGCCCAGGGTCACACAGCTAGTAAGTATCAAGTGTCTGAGGCTGGATTTTAACTCAGGTCCTCCTGAATCCAGGTCCAGTGCTCTATCCACTGTGCTACCTAGCTACCCACACCAATAGATTTTTGAGGCTGCCACTCTAGAAATCTAGGAAGCTCTCTTCCATAAAGTTCCCTCCCATTATAACAACCAGTTCTCAAAAACAAGTTTCTGTCTAATCTTCTAACTCATGGATTCAAATTCTGCTCACTCAGCCTTCACAAAGCCTATCATCATCTCTCTACCTTCATTTTTTTTCCCCCATTGCAACTGCTGTAGCCTTAGTCTGGCCCCTAATGACCTCTGGCCATAGACAATGGCAATCATCTTCTAACCTTCTCCAAGCCACTATTCCAATCCATCTTCCACAAGCTGCCTGATAAATCTTCCTTGCCCACATTTCTCATGATGTCTTGAAGATTTCTTACCATGTCACCTCTCTGTCACCTTTCAGCCTACTCAATAAATTTCAAACTCCTTGGACTGGCATCCAAAGCACTCCATGAATAGGTATCATTTTACCCTCCCAGCCTTATCTCACATAACTCTCTTCTATATACTCCATGCTCCAGCCAAACTGAAGGACTATCCCACCAAAATGATCCTTTGCTTAACACCATTCCTATACCTAAGATTCCCTGAACCCTCCCCTTCCCCCTCATGCACATTTCTGCTTGTTGCCATACACCCTGTTCTCCAAGACCTTGGCCAAATATCCTTTATGATATTTTTTGTTGGCTCCACCGTAAAAATATTATCTTACCTTCCCAGGAATTCACATAGCACTTTGTAGTTGTTTTAAGCACTTTAATTAATTATAAATATTGCCACTGAATCACATATAGCCCTTTAAGGTGAATAAAGTGCTTTGTAAGCATCTCATTTGAGCCTCACAATGTCCCTATTAGGTAAATACTACATTATTCCCATTTTACAGATGAGGAACCCAAGACTCAGGGAAGTTTAAGTGACTTTCTCATGATTAAATAGCTACTTGATAGAAGTGGGAGGTCTTGTTAACTCCAAATTCAGAGCTCTTTCCACTATATTTTTGACCATGTCCTATTTTTTAATATAGCCATTTATGGACACAGCTTACTCCCCTAGATTGAAAGACCTTGAGGAAAGAGACTTTGTCTTACTTATCTTTCTATCTTTGTTAGCTTTGAGTACAGTGTTTGGCACATACTAATCCCTTGACAAATGTTGCTTGAAATCCTTAGTTCTATGGACATAGATTTATTCTCTTATGGTAAGCAACAAAGTGCATTTGTAGAGGCTAACAGGACAATCACTTCCTGAAATCCCTGTTACTCAGCTCACAAGCTGTGTGTGTTCTCATCTGAGGAGTAAGGATTCATGCCAGTTAAGGTATTAGGAAGAAGATCTGCAAAAGATGCGCCAATAATCATAACAGCCAACATTTACATAATGTTATTAGTGTTTTCCCTAATCAGTCTTATTTGATCATCACAACAATCTGGCTAGGTCACATGGACCTGGAGTCAGAAAGGCCAAAGGTCAAATCCCACCTCACATATATATCCTAGCTGTGTGACCCTAGGCAAGGCCCTTAACCTCTGTCTGCCTCAGTTTCCTTAATTGCGAAATAGGGATATTAAGTGCAGCCACCTCACAGGGTTCTTGTGAGGATCAAATGAGGTAATATTTGTGATGGATTTCCTTAGAACATGTTTAATGTGTGGACAAAATTATCATATAATTTATGGCTAGGTACACAGTGGATGGAGTGGGGACCCTGGAGTCAGGAAGACCTGGGTTCAAATATGACCTCAGACACTTAGTGTCTGTAGGTCCCTTAGCAACTCATTTAACTTCTCTCTGCCTCAGTTTCCTCAACTGTAAAATGGGGATAATAATAGAACCTACCTCCCAGGGTTGTTGTGAGAACCAGATGAGACAATATTTGTAAAGCACTTAGCACTAAGCCTGACACATAATAGGTGCTATATAAATGTTAGCTATAGTAATGTTGATAAATTATAAAACTATTATATTATAATCTCCACTTAATTCAAATCAACATTTATTTGGCACCTTCTATGTACAAAAAATTGGAGATTCGAAGAAAAAAAAAACCCAAATTAAATAGTCCCTGCCTTCAAGAAGTTTACATTCTACTAGGGGAGACAATTTATATAAATATAAGTAAATTCAAAGTAGTCAGCTAAAATTGCTCCCTCCAAAGGATGGCCACATCTGATAACCTTTTCTCAGTCTTCTTCTTTTTTGGGGGGTGGGGGGGAGATCAGGCAATTGGGTTTAAGTGACTTTCCCAGGGTCACACAGCTAGTAATTGTTAAGTGTCTGAGTCCGGATTTGAATTCAGGTCCTCCTGAATGCTCTATACACTGCACCACCTAGCTGCTCCCCGGTCTTCTTACTTCCTGAGCTCTCTGTAGGATCTAAAAGTGATAACCACCCTTTTCCACTGGATACTGTCATCTACATTTAGGTTTTCTTAAGTCTACTCTCCCTTGGTTTTCCTCTTCCCTAACTGCTCTACTTTGGTCTCTTTAACTGTATGATCAACTAACTATGATAATGCTCAATAAAAAGTCTCCTTTGCCCTCTAACTGTGGGAGTACCCAAAGGTTCTGTTCTGAGTCCTCTTCTCTCTGTCTCTCTCTGTCTCTCAGTGTCTCTCTCTTTGTGTTCTCTGTTTCTCTCTCTCTGACCTCATCAGCTCCCATAGGTTTAACCATGATCTCTATGTAAATGATTCCCAGATCTAGATATCCAGCCCTGGTCTCTCCAGCTCTTGTTACAACTTTCCAAGCTGTTTCCTAGATTTTTTAAACTGGGTATTTCTTACTTACATCAAACTGAATGTGACCAAAACAGAATTCATCATGTCTTTCTTCCTTCCTTCCTTCCTTCCTTCCTTCCTTCCTTCCTTCCTTCCTTCCTTCCTTCCTTCCTTCCTTCCTTCCTTCCTTCCTTCCTTCCTTCCTTCCTTTCTTTTTTGTGAGGCAATTGGGGTTAAGTGACTTGCCCAGGGTCACACAGCTATTAAGTGTCAAATATCTGAGATCAGATTTGAACTCAGGTCCTCCTGAATCCAGGGCTGGTGCTCTATCTACTGTGTCATCTAGCTGCCCCTGGGGTGGTTTTCTTTTCTTTTCTTTTCTTTTCTTTTCTTTTCTTTTCTTTTCTTTTTTTAGTGAGGCAGTTGGGGTTAAGTGACTTGCCCAGGGTCACACAGCTAGTAAGTATTAAGTGTCTGAAGCCGGATTTGAACTCAGGTACTCCTGACTCCAGGGTTGGTGCTCTATCCACTGTACCACCTAGCTGCCCCCAGGGTGTTTTTCTTTTAAAAGAGAAGTTAAATCATTTGCCATGGGTATACACAGCCAATTAGTAAATGAGACAGGATTTGAATTCTGTTCTTCCTAACTCCAAGCTCAGAGCTCTATCCACTATGCCAACCTGACTCTCATAAATTTTGGGAGGTCCTAATCAAGCTGGAAAGGTTTAAAGACCTAGTAGTGGCCTGTGGGTCTGTCATCTAAACTGTCTAGCTAAGTTCAGAGAAGCTCATTTCTACAATGTTGGTTCCAGAACAATGAACTTTTTTTTAATCATAAAAGTATTTTATTATTTTTCAGTTACATGTAAAGATAGTTTTCAACATTTGTTTTCATAAGATTTTTAGTTCCAAATTTTTCTCCTTTTCTCCCTTCCCTCCCCCCTCCCCAAGACAGAAAGCAATCTGATATAGTTTATATATGTACAATCACGCAATGAACATTTTGGCCACAGAAACACACTAATGAGATCTAATAAGGCATGAAGGGAACAGCACTGCTAAAATCACAGATCTCTGATGTTCTGAGTCTTACTATGATAGAAGGGGCCGTATGTTATAGCAGAAAGAACAATGACATAGGAATCACAAGACCTGAGTCGAGTCCTTCGCCATCTATTAGTCCTATATAAACATCATTTTTCTCATCTGAAATATGGAGATGATACCACATGCCTTGCCTACCTAACAGAATTGTCAGATTCAAATGAGGTTATGCAAAAGAGTTTGGTGTATTACAAATTGCTATGCAAATGTTTGTTTAGTCATTTTAGTCACATCTAACTCTTAGGACCCCGTTTTTTTGTTTTGTTTTTTTTTGGCAAAGACACTGGAGTAGTTTGCTATTTCCTTCTCCAGCTCATTTTATAGATGAGGCACACAGGGTTAAGTGACTTAACCAGGACACATAGCTAATAAATGTCTGAAGCTGGATTTGAACTCATCTTCCAGACTCCAGGACTACCTAGCTGAAAATTTTTTCCCAAATTCTTAAATAAATTGACTCACATTTCACACGATCATAAATTTAAAGCTATAAGGGGACACAGCTGTTATCTAGTCCAACTCCCTCATTTTACAGATGGAGATTTCATTATTTAAAAGATTTCACGAAGAAGTCTTTGTAATACAGACAACCACATCTTTTTTTTTTTGCCGGACAATGAGGGTTAAGTGACTTGCCTAGGGTCACACAGCTAGTGTCAAGTGTCTGAGGCCGGATTTGAACTCAGGTCCTCCTGAATCCAGGGCCAGTGCTTTATCCCCTGCGCCACCTAGCTGCCCCCTGTCACAACCACATCTTAATCCATCTGTTTTATGTACAGATGTTGTTTTGTTTTATATCTGGGTTTCTTAAAGCAAGGCACCTGTAGTTTCCTTTGCCTTTCTTCCTTGTACCCTCTACAGGACACATGGGTCTACAACAATCAAATGGGTTGGGGAAGATCCTTTGGACTAGCAGAAAACCCAAGTGTTAACATAACGCCCTCGCCTTCTCCACAAAGAGCCTGAGTAACCAGATCAAAACACCACCATTAGAACCATGTGCTATATATAGAATAACCCAAATTATAACCAAATGATCTATCATTATGGTTGACCCTAAGGTTCAATGATTAGCTGATTCCCTCCATTCCTGGGTCTCTATGAAAATTCCTGGGTCTCTGGGACTCCCCACCTTCTACTCTAATGGCAGATGTTGTGTGACTATCACAAATCACAACTGCATATGGATTGTAGCTACCTGCCTGGGCATTTTATATGCAATCACAGAATGTCAGAGCAGGAAGAGCCCTCCTACCACTCATTTTACAGATGAGGAAACTGAGACTCAGAAAGGGAATAACTTGTCCAAGCTGGTAATAATAAAGCTGGAAGAAAAACTTAAGTTTTGTTTTTTTTTCTTTTTTACTCTAGTCCAAGGCCCTTTCCATTTCATTATTGCTACTGCTTCCTTTAAAAAAAATGAATGAGGGGAGGCAGCTAGGTGGTGCAGTGGATAAAGCACTGGCCATGAATTCAGGAAGACCTCAGTTCAAGTCCGGCCTCAGACACTTGACACTTACTAGCTGTGTGACCCTGGGCAAGTCACTTAACCTTCGTTGCCCTGCAAAAAAACCCCAAACCAAACCAAACCAAACCAAAAATGAATGAGGGCAGCTAGGTAGCACAGTGGATAAAACACCGGCCCTGGATTCAGGAGGATCTGAGTTCAAATTCGGCTTCAGACGCTTGGCACTTACTAGCTGTGTGACCCTGGGCAAGTCACTTATCCCTCATTGCCCCACCAAAAAAAATTTTTTTTTTTGCCATGGAGGGCAGGAGGAGGAGAAGAGGTTTAAGGAAACATTCAACACTCTCTGATGACATCATGAAGGAAATGGTCAACACTCATACCAGACAGAAGAGACATTCCCTAAATCCTACATACAGCAGGAACCCTCAAAATAATATTCTCTATCCCAACAATTATGTGAAAGTACAGTCCAATAGGGCAGCTGGGTGGCACAGTGGATAGAGCACCAGCCCTAGATTCAGGAGGACCTGAGTTCAAATCCGACCTCGGACACTTAATACTCACTAGCTGTGTGACCCTGGGCAAGTCACTTAACCCCAACTGCCTCACCAAAAAAAAAAAAGAAAGAAAGAAAGAACAGCCCAGCAGGCCTCCTAAACACTAGATTTCCGATACAAAATCTCTGTGAATTTATTTCAGTGAAGTCAGCATAGTACATGATGAAATGTGACTCTGCCTTAGATTAAATTAATTATAAGAGATTTTTTTTCTTCCTTTTTGATCAGTCACTGGCCTCCTTTTAACAATGCTTTACCTGAGAGGCCTCTGGAAGTTTCAGGGAAGGCCAGCTTGTACACATATTCTCTAGGGTCTGCATTTGCTGTGCCAGGAATAGACTTGCTGAGATCACATGACAAATTTCTGAAGCCTCTCCTGCTTACTATATGTTTGCCTGCAGGAAAGCTATCTGTGCATCCAGGAATGACACTTAATTTATCCTTCAGGGACACCATCATCAAGGCTAAAATTAGTCAGTCAATAAACATTTACTAAGTGCCTACTAAGAGCCAAGCACCTTGCTAATTGCTGAGGGGACCTAAAGAGGCAAAAGACAGTGCTGTTCCTCAAAGAGCTCATAGTCTAATGGGGGAGACAACAAGTTAACAAATAGGTACCCAAAAACCTACAGAATAAATAGAAAATAAATGAGAGGGAAGGCACTAGAATGAAGAGGGGTTGGGGAGAGGATTCCTGTAGAAGATGGGATTTTACTTGGGACTTGAAGGAAGCCAAAGAAAATAGTAGGTGGTTGTGAGGAGACCATGAGGGATGAGAGGGAATGACAGAGAGAATGCTCAGGAGCTGAGAGATCAAGTGTCTTCTTTGTGGAACAGCAAGAAGGTCAGAGTCACTGGACTGAAAGTATGTGATGGAGTCAGGTATAAAAGGGCAGCTAAGTGGATCCATCTTCCTGAGTTCAAATCTAGCCTCAGACACTTAATAACTGTGTGATCCTGGACAAGTCATTTAAGCCTGTTTGCTTCAGTTCCCTCATCTGTAAAATGATCTGGAAAAGGCATTGACAAACCATTTCAGTATCTTTGCCAAAAACCAAAACAAAACCCAAATGGAGTCTCTAAAGAGTCAGACATGACTGAAACAACTGAACCACAACAAAAAAGATATAAGAAGACTGGAAAGATTTTTTTAAAAAAGACTGGAAAGGTATGTATAGGGGAGGAAGTTAGATTATGAAGGGTTCTGAATATCAAATAAAGGGGGAAAGATGAGTTCTTTTTTTTTTTTTTTGTGGGGCAATGGGGGTTAAGTGACTTACCCAGGGTTACACAGAAGATAATGAGTTCTTTAAGATGTCTACCGGACATTCAGTTTGGGATGTCTGAAGGGCAGTTGGAGATATGAGATTGGAGGTGAGCAGAGAGGTACATAGGTAGATTTGAGAATCATTAGCATAGAGATAGTCATTAAATCAATGGGAGCTGATGAGATCATGAAATGAAGGAATATGGACAGAGAAGAGAACCCTGTGAGACATCTACAGTTAGAGGGTGTGACCTGGATGAGAATCCAGTAAAGACTGAGAAGGAACTGTCAGATGGGTAACAGGAGAACCAAAGGAGAGTGGTATCCCAAAAACCTAAAGAGGAGAGTATCTAGGAGAAAAGGGAGATGAACAATGTCAAAGACTGCAGAGAGGTCAAGAGGGTGGAGAAAAGTCCAATGGATTTGGGAAGTAAGAGAACACTGGAGGGGTAGCTAGGTGGCGCAGTGGATAGAGCACCAGCCCTGGAGTCAGGAGGACCTGAGTTCAAATTTGTCCTCAGACGCTTAACACTTACTAGCTGTGTGACCTTGGGCAAGTCACTTAACCCCAATTGCCTCATTAAAAAAAAAAAAAAGAGAACACTGGAAACTGGAGAGAGCAATTTCAGTGAAATGATGAGGTTGGAAGCCAGATTGTGAGGGGTTAAGAAAAGAAAATAAGAGGTGAGAAAGTAGAGGTGCCTATTGTACTCAGTGTTTTCAAGGAGTTTAACCACAAAGGGTAGAAGAAATATGGGACAATAGTTAGAGGGGATGGAAGTATCAAGTGATAGTTTTTTTCAGGATGGGGGAGACATGGGCACGTTTGTAGACAGAAGGGAATGAGCCAGTATACAGAAAGATAAGGAAGGTAAGATGATAGAGTGGGAATGACAAGAGGAGGCAATTTGTTGAAGGAAATGGAATGGGATTGCTTGAAGTAGAGGTAAGGGTTGGGAAGGTGTGAGGCCATTTCATGGGAGATAGGGGTGAAGGAACATATTGTGACAGAAGGCATATGAGTCATATGAGATGAGGAAATGGAGAGGAAAGAGAGCTCATGGGGAGTGGCCTCTATTTATTTACTTATTTATTTATTTTGCGGGGCAATGGGACTTAAGTGACTTGCCTAGGGTCACACAGCTAGTAAGTGTCAAGTATCTGAGGCCGGATTTGAACTCAGGTACTCCTGAATCCAAGGCACTGTGCCACCTAGCTGCCCCATGGCCTCTATTTTTTATGTAAAATAAGAGTCAAGGTTCTCAGCTAAGAGGGTAGGGGGAAGGGGACCCCTGCTAGATTTGAGGAAGGATTAAAAAGAAGTTTGAAAGAGCCACGGTGGAGAATAGTATATAGGAAGTTGATAAGGGAAGTGTAGAAGGATTACCAAGAAGCAGTGAGGGCCCAGTTGAGATTGTGTAACAAATTTGTAGAGGCCCTTTCAGAATGAATGTGCGATTTTCTCCACATTTGTTTAGCAGCATGTATATAGAAACAAATGAGGCAGACAGATGGTGGGAGTCACAAGGCTGAGGCCTGACAATGCATGTGGTATGTATATGGGACTCAAGAGAAGTGTAGAGCTGAACTGGCTTATGGAGAGATCAGGCTAGGGGAAGGAGACCAGAGCGGATAGTACAGGAGAAAGAACTGAGGGGAGGGGTAGCTAGGCGGCACAGTGGATAAAGCACTGGCCTTGGATTCAGGAGGACCTGAGTTCAAATCCAGCCTCAGACACTTGACACTTACTAGCTGTGTGGCCCTGGGCAAGTCACTTAACCCTCATTGTCCCGCAAAAAATAAAATAAAATAAAATTTTAAAAAATTAAAAAAAAAAAGAGAAGGCAGAGAAGGAGAGGTGGCAGACCAATAAACTATGGTCTGATAAGAGGATTTCAGAATTCTTGAATATGGAGGTATACATACATATTTGGTATACATATACATATATATGTGTGTGTGTGTGTGTATGTGTATGTATGTATGTAATTTGTCTAACTCCTAAATGATCCTTTGGTCATTTGGTGGGCAACTATAGCAAAGAGAAAGACATTTATTCTCATATATGAGAGAATATTAACAATAGCAACATTAATAATAATGCAAATTTACATAGTATTTTATATATATTATCTTATTTGATCCCAATGCAATTCTGTGAGAGAAGTGTTCTAGGTGTTAATATACCCATTTTACAGATGAGGAAACAATCTTGGGAAGGTTAGGTTATTTGGTCAGAGTTACCTACCTGGTATATAAGGCAGGATCCCTAACTGCGCCTCTTTGACCTTGGGTCCAACAGTTTGTACCACAGGACACTAATTCTTCCTACATAAAGGCCATGGGCAAATCACTTGACCTTCCTAGACCTCAGTTTTCTCATCTGTAAAATGAAATGGATTGGTTATGTGGCCCCACCCAGTTTTTGTTTGTTCGTTTTTTTTTTCGGGGCAATGGGGGTTAAGTGACTTGCCCAGGGTCACACAGCTAATAAGTGTCAAGTGTCTGAGGCCGGATTTGAACTCAGGTACTCCTGAATCCAGGGCCGGTGCTTTATCCACTGCACCACTTAGCCACCCCCATCCCACCCAGTTTTAACATGCTATAAATCTATCATTCTATGAGATTCTTACTGACCTTGATGCAAAGAATTTGAAGTTATAGGACAGCTCAAGAAGTACTTTAATTTACTTCTTTAGTAACTTGAAGTCTCAAAGTTACAGAGCAAACAAAAGCTTATTTTTCATTTGTTTCTTTAATAACTTGAAGCAGCCTCCAAGTGATGTAAATGGCAACAAAGAAAGAGTAAATTTTTAAAAAGGATGTGCCAAGGAGACTAACAAAGGTTTTCTGACATGTAGGAAAAGGGAAAAGGGGAGGCAGATGAGGGTGAGAGAAATCAAAGAGGAGTTTACAATTGCAATGGAGAACAATGAACTTGATTCTATACTTGATTCAATATGGCTTAAAAGCCAGTTTACCTTCTGGCTCATGGGGAAATAATAAAAAAATGTGAAAGCTGGAAGGCCCCATAGACAGAAATCATTTAATCCAGGGATCCTTAACTTTTTTGAATACCATGGATTGCCCTTGGCAGTTTGGTTAAGCCTATGGCCATTTTCTTAGATTGAGATTTTTAAATGTTTAGATTAAAAGACAGAATTTTACAAAGGAAACCACTATATTAAAATACTTATCAAAATTAAAAAACAAACCCAAGCTCGCATAGTTCAGGTGAAGAACCTCTGACTTATTCTTTAATTTTCAATTTTTTTTTTAACGGGGCAATGGGGGTTAAGTGACTTGCCCAGGGTCACACAGCTAGTGTCAAGTGTCTGAGGCCGGATTTGAACTCAGTTCCTTCTGAATCCAGGGCCGGTGCTCTATCCACTGCGCCACCTAGCTGCCCCCCTCTGACTTATTCTTACCCTCTCATTTTACATGAGGAAGCAAAGACCTGATCCACCAACTCTTGTGGAGTAGTATCTGTTTTACATAGTGTGAAAAGATAATAAAGCTTCCCTTGTAGTTCAACTGAAAATAGGAAGAAATGAATATTTTCTTCCGTCTAAAGTCCTTTCCAGGCTTACCTGAAAGGAGGAAATAATTTCCATACTTAATCAAACTTTTCAAGAAACAATGCTCTCCACTAAAATCCCTTTCCCTTCTTTTAGGCCTAAAACTTTTCACTTAGGAAAGCACAGCAAAAGGCAAAAAAATGAAAGCTGAGGCCCCAGAAAAGGGATTAATGTTGGTAACTAGATTTAGAATGATAAATATTTTATGTCTAGTTAAGGTCACTGCTTTGCCCCTTCCCCTGAAGAATACTGATTAGCTGCAAAGGAGAACCCTTGAGAGGAGTGGTCACAGGGAGACTGAATGCTTTTAGGAAAATGATTTTCCCACATTAAGGGACTACTGTTGTGTATAGATGAAGTGAGGAAGCAAACTATTAACTTTTCCCCTAAGCTATATTGTGTTTTTTCATATTGTGAAATTTTTTTTTCTGGAAGAAATAAATGAAACATGCATTTTTTTTTTATGTGCCACTGTGCTCAGCATTTAATAAATATTTCATCTGGTCCTCACAACAATTCTGGAAGACAGGTGCTGTTATCACCCCCATTTAACAGATGAGGAAACTGAGGTTAAGTCCCTTGCCCAGGGTCACACAGCTAGGAAGTGTCTGAAGCTCGATTTGAACTCAGGTCTTCCTGACTCTAGGAACAGTGTTCTCTTTCTATTGTGGCACCTAGCTGCCTCTGAGGGTGGGATTATTCAAGAGCATTATTATCAATCAGCTGGAAAAAATGTAGCTACCTTACAGAATCACAAAACCACAGAATTTGAAAGTTGGAAGGAACCTCAGCAGCCAACTAGTCCAATCCATATGCTAAAGGAATCCATGCTATAACATGCCCACTAAGTGATCATTTAGCCTCTGACTGAAGACCTCCTGGGATGGGGAGCACATGCCCTCTGAAATTCTGCTTCAGGATAGTGCTAAATGTTAGGAAGATTTTTCCTGAAATCCATGTCCCCCCTTCCAACCTCCCAAGTCTTCTCTTCTCCAGACTAAATCGCCCCAGTTTTTTTGTTTGTTTGTTTGTTTTTAGGCAATGGGGGTTAAGTGACTTGCCCATGGTCACACAGCTAGTAAGTGTCAAGTGTCTGAGGCCGGATTTGAACTCAGGTCCTCCTGAATCCAGGGCCGGTGCTTTATCCACTGCACCACCTGGCTGCCCCCAAGAGGGAAACTTTTGTAATGAGATAGCTGCTGTACATATGAATTTATGGACCTTGTATAATAACTGTTCCTCATAGGTTGGAAAACACTGGCCCTATTGTGATAGGCACTCCAAGCCCTCAGGGAACAGATTTTCCTGCCCTTCAGCCTAGTGGAGTTCATAAAATCAGTCTGGAATGTGGGACACTTCAGAGTGTGAGGTCATTTGTCCTTTCTACCCACTTTGAAGAATAGCTAAAAGGAACCTTAGGACCACCTACTACACTGACCTACCCCCAATTTATAGATGAGGAAATTGAAATCCAGAGCAACTAAGTGGCTTACTTTATCAAGTGTGATACTAACAGCAAGTGTCAGAGCCAGAATTTGAACCTAGGTCTTCTGATATCACTTTCAGCACTCTGTTGTGTCACATTGTTTCCCAATATAGATAAAGGCAAAGGGAGAAAGGGAGGGCCAAGCATGGCACTAAACAGGATTTAGGATATTTTTGTAGTGGAGAGGAGGGAAAGAAGAATTAAGAAAAGGTAGAGAGATGAAGGAACAAAAGGAGAGAGACAGAAGGATAGTGAGATGGCAGGTTGATGATGCAGATGAAATGGGAGCAAATATTAGACAGGTATAGAGTTAAGGACTGGTCAGTAATGAGAGATGGCAAAGATGCACCAGTCCTCATCCTAGGTGACTGACTGACCAGCTATGATTATCTTCAAATCATCCCAGATATTCTCTACTCTACCCAATCACCCTCTGGTAGTCCTTCTCTAAGAAGAATGTATGGTTTAAAGGGGATCTCTTTGGGGACTAAAAATTTGGTTAGGGTTCTAAGAAGGATCCCAGCATGGACTGGAAGTTACTAAAAGACAAATCTTGCTTTGATAAGAGGGAAACTTTTTGTTGTTGTTGTTGTTGTTGTTTGCAGGGCAATGAGGGTTAAGTGACCTTCCCAGGGTCACACAGCCAGTAAGTGTCAAGTGTCTGAGGCCACATTTGAACTCAGGTCCTTCTGAATCTAGGGCCGGTGCTTTATCCACTGCACCACCTGGCTGCCCCCAAGAGGGAAACTTTTGTGATTTTTTTTAAAGTAAAAGTATTTTATTATATTCCAGTTACATGTAAAGATAGCTTTCAGCATTTGTTTACATAAGATTTCCAATTTCCAATTTTTCTCCCTCTCTCCCCTCCTCCCCCCATCCCTCAGACAGCTGGCAATCCGATATAGGTTTTATATATATATATATATATATATATATATATATATATATATATATATATATATATATATACACACACACACACACACACATACATATACATAACAACATTAAACATATTTCTGCATCAGTCATGCTATAAGAGAAGAATCAGAGCAATAAGGAAAAAACTCAAAATAGAAAAACAACAGCACCAAAACCAAAAGAAATAGTATAGTTCAATCAGCATCCATATTCCACAGCCCTTTTTTTTTTCTGGATTTGGAGAGCCTTTTCCATCATGAGTCCCCTGGAACTTTTGTGATATTTAAACAGGTCCAAAAATAGAATGGACTTCCTTGGTAGGTGGGGAGTTTCCCATCACTGGAGGTCTTGAATGAAAGGCTAGAGATGACCATTTGCCAGTAGTATTGTAGAAGGTATTCCCTTTCAAGTTGGGATTGGACTAGATGAAGATTTTTGAGGTTCTATAATTTTAGAAAGTGGCAAAACTAAAACTAGAACTCAGGTCTTTTGACCCCAAGTCTATCATACTCTCCCTTACACTAAGTTTCTGATAGGTCCAACAACATTATAGAGACATGTCACAACTTTACCATGCAGTCAGGTTATAATGTATGAACGATGGTAATGGGAAACTATATTAATTTGGACAACCTACAACAGGCTATGCCTACAATTACATGTACTTCTTTTATTCTCTCTCTTTCCACTAGGGGGCGAGGAAAAGCTAAAGGTAACCACAATACCTTGTACGTAGTATAGCAGGTACTCTTCAACATCAGGGAAACTAACTTTTTCTTCTATAATCTATAGCCCTCCCTCTTTTTTTTACAGTGAGGAATTTGTCAACATTGGTACTTACTTTTCTTGCATATTAGTCCTAGGTCACAAGGGAAAGGAATTTTATTTTCTGTTACTTTTCGGACTGAAGTGATATTCTGAAACAGATTCAGAGTATCCTGAGGCATAGGGATTAACCAGCCTCTTTGTTTTTTAAAAGAAACAATGTACTCTGCAGGGTTTCCTGGGGTGAAGTATTTCCTGGAGGTCATTATTATCCTGGTCCCCTTTCCTCCCCCATAGATGCCAACAGGATATCTGCAAACTTCTGGGGAAGAAGAATGAATTCTTCAACCTTGTGAACAAAGGCAACAACACCAGGAAACCCTCAGTTTATATTTCTTTCTTGTTTTTTTTTTAGCTTATATTTCACAAGTAGGAGAAATGTGAGGCACAGCACGGTCAGCCAGAAGATTCTTGCCCCCTCAATGCTTCAATAAACTGAGTTTAAGATTGTATTAAAGGTTTTGACTGCTACATCCCATTGCCTGTTCATTAGTCAGTTTGTAGCCTTTCATATCTTCGTTACTGCTACTGTCTAGCCATCTGCTTTTGTGTGATTGATTTCCAAATCTAAGTGGAAGATTTTACATTTATCCTGGTAACAATGCTTTTTTTATTTTTGGTAACAACTCTTTTTGATAGATGTGGCCCTTCCTTCTAGCCTTTCATGGTCTTATCTCCTGATCTATTGTGTTGGCTATCTCCCTCAAACTTAATACCATCCACCAATGGGATTAACACTTCCTTTCTTCTTTCCTTATGTCATGTCATGTCATGTCATGGAAATAGCAAGTTGGCCAGTTTGGCTGGAAAGTAGAGTATGTAAAGAATAGTACTATGTGGTAAATTAAATGTGGAAAGGTAGGCAGAAGCCAGATTACAAAGGACTTTAAATGCCAAGAGAGGCATTTGTATTTTATCCTCGAGATAAGAGGGAGCCATGGGAATTTCTTGAGCAGGTGAATAGTGTGAGCAAATGTGTGCTTTAAGGAATATCAACTTGTCAGCTGTATGGAGAATGGACTGAAAAGGAAAGAGACTGAAGGACAGGAGATCAATTAAGTGGCCATTGAAATAATCCAGGTGAAAGAGAGAAGGGCAGGTGGAGAGAGGGAAAAAGAAAGAGACAGAGAGACAGTTGATGAGGATCTGAACTTCAGTATCAGCTATGAATGGACAAAAGAGAATTAATGCAAGAGATATGAAGGGGGGGGGGAAATCAACCTAACTCAATAACTGAATGGATATGAAGGGAAAAGGAGAGTGAAGAACTGAAGACCACTTTGAACTTGGGGGGACTGGAATGATGTTGGTTCCCTTGGCACAAGTAGGAAAGTTAAGAAGAAGGGAAGTAGGGGGCAGCTAGATGGCGCAGTGGTTAAAGCACCAGCCCTGGATTCAGGAGTACCTGAGTTCAAATCCGGCCTCAGACACTTGACACTTACTAGCTGTGTGACCCTGGGCAAGTCACTTAACCCCCATTGCCTAAAAAAAAAAAAAAAAAAAGAAGAAGAAGGGAAGTATCAAGAGAAAGATGAATTCTTTTGTGAACATGTTGAGTTTGAGATCCCTTTGAGACATCTATTTGGAGATATCCATTAAATAGTCAAACAGAGGGAAACAAGAGTTACGGACTATGGAGGTAGAACACTTGTGGGTGGTCCTCAAGTCCAGGTTATGGAATGAGGATGCAGATCATGGTAACTGAAGGACTAGGAAGCAAGGATGGGAAAAGGACACTCTAACATGTAAATCAAAGTACCCAAATAGAAGGCTATGGTTTGGGATACAAAGGAAGACTATGAGCCAGGTACTGAAGTCCCTGAAAAAGGTGGGAGGAAGATCTAGAGACCTAAAAGGACCTAAGAGATGGCAGCCAAATGTGGGTTTATGACCAGGTTTTCCTTATGTAGGGAATGACCACAAAGTGGAAAAGAAATGCAGGGAGAAATAAACTGGAGCCCATAGCAACAGTTGGCAATCAGCAAACACAAGAAAGGGAGCAGATGGCTTCTTACAAGCAGCTAAGAATTTGATTATCTGGGAGGTTACGCTGAGTGAGAAAAGACACTCTTTCTTTAAGAGGTGAAGTCAAACCTTTGACCAACAGGAGGAATGGAAAGGATGGAGGAAATGACATTTTTTTCCCCTCATGTTCTTTGTTTTTCTCCAGCAAAGAACCACAGTGGAATGCACTCTGTATTTAGATGAAGGAGGTCTGGGCTGGATTCCCAGCTTTGACATTTATTAGTTATGTGGCCCTGGACAGAGAGGCAGGATGGTAAAGATGCTAGATTTGGAGACTAGAGGCCTGGGGTCAAATACTAGCTCTGCCACTTGCTACCTGTGTGACCCTGGGCAAGTCACTTTACCTTTGTAGGTCTCAGTTTCATCATTTGTAAAATAAGATGGGGGCTTAGACTATATGACCTCTAAGGTCCCATTCAAGCTTGAAATCTATGATCAAGTCAAGAAGTATCTATGTGTAAGGCAGCATGTTAAGAGCTAGGGATATAAAAATGAAAAATCATTGATTATCCAATTAATTAATTACTAATAATTCTCATTTACTCCATCTCATTTGAGAACTGCTTACCTCAGAGGGTTGTTGGAAGGAACCTGTTTGATAATCTTGTGAGAAAATAATGGGTTTTGGGATGTCCAATGGCCCTCAAGGGGATAGTATTGAGATTAATTGGATTGAGTTTGCTGATTAACTCACTTGAAATTGACTTGGTTGAAACCACACCTACCTGAGGGGCCTGGCCCTGAGACGGTGTGTTCTCTAAGCTCTGACCTCCACATGTTCTGCTCATGGACCGCCTTCAAGTCCACTGAACCAATGGATTTGAGTGATGCTGGCCAATTAGCTTGGAGAGGTGTGTAGGGACCAGCTCTTGTCTGGACTTGCAGGAAGCTTCTGCTCACAGGGGTAGAGGGACTTCCTTTTTTGGCCTAAGACTTGTAGGTGAGCGCCTTTTCCTCTCTCCTCCTCTATCCTAGCTAGGCTTTCCTAACTTTCAGGGCCATGTGCTTCATCTTTACTAATAAATGCTTAATGCCCCAAACTTGTGCTAAAGCTTCTAGTTTATAAGTAACACATGTATTAGAAACCCCAGCTAATTTTCCCCAAACTTGGGACAGAAATAAGGCAACCACATATGTATATATATATTTTTTTAGTGAGGCAATTGGGGTTAAGTGACTTTCCCAGGGTCACACAGCTAGTAAGTGTTAAGTGTCTGAGGCTTGATTTGAACTCAGGTACTCCTGACTCCGGGGCCAGTGCTTTATCCACTATGCCACCTAGCTGCCCCCACATATAATTTTAAATGCCACAATCTAAAAAGTGCGACAGAAGTGTGAGCTGTTATACGTATATGGCTTTGCTTCTTTTTGCTCATTACTATTGACTGGGTGGGCTTTCTTTACTGGATCCCAATGATGGACAATGTCCATAAGGAGTGAGGTGGCAATCCTTCTGGAAGAAACCACAGAGGTCATCCCCTCCAACCTCAAAAGGAATCCTCTCCATAGCATCGCCAATGAGTGGTCATCTAGTCTTCAGTAACCAACCAATCAAAGAGAATTGATTAAGTGCGTCCCAATTGCCAGGCATCACTCTAGCTACTGAGGCTACAAAACCAAAGAATGAAACGATCCCTACTGACAATGACCTTATGTTCTAAAGGAAGAGACAACAAGAATATATCAAAATAGATACAGTGTATAAAGTTAATTGGATTTGTTTTGTTTTCCTACAATTCATTGTTTTTTGTTTTGTTTCGTTTTTGTTTTTGCAGGGCAATGGGGGTTAAAGTGACTTGCCCAAGGTCACACAGCTAGTAAGTGTCAAGTGTCTGAGGCCAGATTTGAACTCAGGAACTCCTGAATCCAGGGCCAGTGCTTTATCCACTGCGCCACCTAGCCGCCCCCCTATAATTCATTGTTAACAAGGGAAGGCTTTTATTTTGGGGGGAGAGTTGTTGGAGGAAGTGGGTGAGTACTGACATTGATGAAAAAAGAAGAAAAAGAAAGAAAAACTCGTCAATAAAGCATTAAAAATGGAAGATAAGGAATTTCAGAAGGGAATACAGATAAGCAAGGCAGTGCTGTTACTACCATGTTAAATTTTTTTGTTTGTTTTGTGGGGCAATGAGGGCTAAGTGACTTGCCCAAGGTCACACAGCCAGTAATTGCCAAGTGTCCAAGGCGAGATTTGAACTCTTGTCCTCCTGAATCCAGGGCTGGTGTTTTATCCACTGCACTACCTAGCTGCCCCCCATGTTAAATATTTTAAAAAATATTTAGTTATACTCTCTTCTCTTTGAGTTCTTTGTGTTTGGAAACGTTCAGGTTTGTCAATGTTTAACTTCATAATGAATATACACACATATATGTACATGTACATGTAAATGTATCTGTATATCATACATGTATTTATAATGTATGTGTATGTGTTTGTGTATAAAATACAGGAATCTCAGTCTCTCCTAAGTAGGAGGAAGCAGAGGGAGTAGCCAATGCCACTTGAGAAAGAGCTTGAGGAAAGATGTAGCAAAGATTCTGGGCTTCCTTAAGTTCCCCTATCCCTAATCCATCCCTTTTATCTTCTTAAGGTATGGAGACAGTGAACAAAGCATAGTCACAGAGTCAGAGAATCTGAGCTCAAATCCTGACACTGCTATTTATTACCCATATGACCTTGAGCTATCAAATCCTCTTTTTGGGTCTTAGGTTTGTTTTTTGTTTTTTTAATCTGTAAAATAAAAAAGGTTGAACCAGACTAGCTCTAAGATCCTTCCCACATCTAAATAAGCCTAATGGGAAGTGCTACCTTGATTTCAGTTGAAGGAGGAACCTTGGCAGTAGACATTCCCTTCCATCCTTTCCCTGGTAAGAGACCCAGAATTTGTCACTCCAACATATCACACCCCTGCTTTTTTCTTTTTTTTATCTTGGACTTCACACTACTTGTTTCTATTGCATCTGTGATTTGTTTCTTTTTAAATTAAAAGTGTCTTCAAACAACTTTATATATTTTTTTAGAAACCAAACCATGCACACCCCCTCTCTCACTCAAAGTCTATAATCTTTTCTCATCCTTAGTCAATTCAAACAGCATTTATTTTAAGGGTTCACTATGTGTACAATACTATGCTGGTCACTCACCACTTGGGGGCTGCAAAGATAGACAGGACACAACTCTTGATTTCAAGGAGCTCACTATTTAAGGAGGAGGGGACAAAATGAATATCCAAAACGACCATAATAATCAGGGAAAGTGAGATAATTGCAACGAAAAGGACAGGGCAAAGTCCTATGAGAAAGAAACACCTTAATTAGGGCTTGGAGGAAGTGAAAGACTTCAACAAACATGGTGGTGGAAGGGAGAACAGTGGAGCAAAACCAAGGAGGCAGGAGAGGGCAGGGTGAGTTTAGAGAGGAAGAAAACAAGCATTTATTAAGTTCCTACTATGTGCCAGAAACTATGCTAAGTGCCTTACAAATATTATCTTATTTTGTCCTCACAATAACCCTGGGAGGTAGGTGATAGTATTATCCTCATTTTACAGTTGAGAAAACTGAGGTAGACAGAAGTTAAATGACTTATCCATGGTCACACAGCCAGTAAGTGTCTGAGGCCAGATTTGAACTCAAATCTAGCCCTTTATGCATTGTGCCACCTAGAGCTATGGAGGCTTGAGGGCAGGGACTGTCTTTTGCTTGGCACAGTGCCTGGGACATAGTAGGTGATTAATAAATACTTATTGTTACCCCTAGTGAACAGTGAGCAGAGTAGTCCAATTTGGCTGGAACAGAGTAAAAGGAAGGGAATAGTCTGAGACAAGGCTTGGAAAGTAGATCTGGCTGGAGCTAGATCATGGGAGGCTTTGAATGCTAGGATTGGGAGTTTATGCTTTATTTGGCAGACAATGGTCAGCCACTGGCAGTTTTTTGTTTGTTTTTGCGGGGCAATGAGGGTTAAGTGACTTGCCCAGGGTCACACAGCTAGAGTATCTGAGGTAGGATTTGAACTCAGATCTTCCTGAATCCAGGGCCAGTGCTTTTACCCACTGCGCGACCTAGCTGCCCTACTGGCAGTTTTTAAAGTAGAGAAGTAGCTTGATTTAAAGCAATATGTTAGAAAGTATTCTCATACATAGCAGTGTCAAGATTTCTCAGTGTGCTACCCCGAGAAGAGCAGTAACTATGCAATGAAAAGACCTGGGTTGGAAACTCCATAGTGACTACCAATGTGAACTAGGGCAAATCACTTAAGCTCTCATTCTCAATTTCTTTGCCTGTAAAATGTAGGTAAATGACTAGATAGCCTCTAAGATCCTTGCCATTTTTAAGTCTATAATCTTAAGATCACTTAAGAGCACTGCAGAGTACAAATTAGAAAAGACAAAGAGACTGGTATAAGGGAGACCTATTGGGGATATTAAAATAGTTGAGGAAAGTTGTAATAAGGGAGAACCTAAATTAGGATACTGGTATTTACAGTAGAGCAACTAGGTGGCACAGTGATAGAGTATCAAGCCTATAGTCAAAAATACATATTTCCTTGAATTCAAATCTGACCTCAGATATTTGTTAACTCCGTGACCCTGGGAAAGTCACTTACCTCTGTTTGCCTCAGGTTCTTCATCTGTAAAATGAGCTGAAGAAGGAAATGGCAAACCACTCCAGTATCTCTGCAAAGTAAACCCCAAATGGGGCCATGAAGAATCAGACTGGACTGCAATGACTCAGCAACAACTTTAGAGTAGAAAGGAGGAGAGATTTAAGAGATTTTATCAGGGTAGAATTATTGAACCTTGGTAAATGATTGGATTGGAAGATGGAGAGTAGGATGAGAGAGAGGAAAATTAAAGATGAATCTGAGGGAGAGCTCAGAGAAGGTGGCTTACTAGAAGGACAGTAGTGCCAAAGAAACTGAAAAAATGAGAGGGTCAAATTGTGTTGGAGAAAATGAGTTCAGTTTGACCCTTGTTGATTTTAAGATGCCAGCAGAACATTCTAAATGGAGATATTCTATAAGGAATTGTAAATTCTGAGGAACATTTGAAGACTGAAATAGATTTGGAAAGTCTCTGATCATGGAAGTCAAGAGAATGGAAAAGAAGAAGGAAGACTAAGACTAAGGATACAACATTGGGGAAGTCCCAAATCTAAGGGGATGGGAAGATGTGCAGGCAGAGAAGGATGTTAAATCCCTCCCCCCACACATACACCCCATTTTTTTTTTTAGTTCTATAGCTATGGATCATTCCAGAGTTCTTTTTTCTTTTTAATTTTCATTACTTTGTAGTCTTATAAACCATTTTTTCATTTTGTGAGGTCATTCCCTGCCCCCCTCCTCCCAATTCAGTTGGGTTGGAATCTTGGCTCTACTTTACCCTACCTTCACTTCTGGCTTTAGTTCCCTCACCTGTAAAATGAAGAGATTTGCCTAGGTGACCTCTGAAGCTCCCTCGCTGTGTTTTCTCCTATACTTTTACTCTCTCTGAAGTAACAATGCAGCACCCGAGCCTTTCTATATTTCATTCTTAATGGCGACACAGAATTAAGGATGCTCTACAGCTTATTATCATTGTCCTTCCTAAAATATGTTGCCCAGAATTGAGCATATTATTCCAGATATGGTCACTCTAGAACAGCAGAGAGAGGGACCATGACCTCATTCTTTCTGAATATTATTGCCCTCTCATAGGAGTCCATTAAGAGCCAAGGTGTTGCCCTTATAGATTTGTTTGTTTGTTTGTTTGTTTGTTTTCGGTAAGGCAATTGGGGTTAAGTGACTTGCCCAGGGTCACACAGCTAGTAAGTGTTAAGTGTCTGAGGCCGGATTTGAACTCAGGTACTCCTGAATCCAGGGCCGCTGCTTTATCCACTGCACCACCTAGCTGCCCCCCCTTATAGATTTTTGTTACTGATTTCTTAGAAGATTTGGAAATCTAGTGTTTGATGGCCATATAATGATAGTGATGATAACATTTATATAGCGCTTTGCAAATATGATCTCATTTTGTCCTCACAGCCTTGAGAGGGGTGTGTTCTTATGATCACTGTACAGAAGACAACACTGAGGCTTGTACAGGGTCACACAGCTAAGAATTATCTAAGTTTGAATTTGAATTCAACTCTTCTTGACTCTAGGTCCATCAGTCTATCAACTGGACCACTTCACTGCCCTATGATTATTTTCCCTCCACCATTTAATTATTTTCTCTGTCTTAGGTTTTATTATTTTAAATTGACTGTTCATTAAATATATATATATATGTTAAATATATGTATATAATCAAACCTATCAAAGATGTCCCTAATGATTTCTTCTGTTGCTTCAGTTGTCAAGTACTTGCTTCCTTTCCAAGGTTGACATAAGTTGCTGTTGTTAAATCATTTTTCAGTTGTGTCTGATTCTCCAGGACCCCATTTGGTGTTTTCTTGGCAAAAATACTGGAGTGGTTTGCTATTTCCTTCTCCAGCTCATTTTACAGATGAAGAAACCAAGGCAAACAGGGTTAAGTGACTCGCCCAGGGTCACAAAGCTAGCAAATGTCTGAGGCCAGATTTGTCTTCCTTATTCTGGGCATGAGACTCTGTTAGTCCACTCTTCCATTTTCTTCTAATCTATTTCTCATTCCATCTGTGATTTGTTGTAGTTCAAGGTATAAAGGATGCAGTACAGTACAGTGCGCAAAGTGGAATCAGAAGCCTGGGTTCAAGTCCTGACTCTTGGCAAGTCTGGGCCTCATTTTTCTGATCTGTAAAATGGAGGAGGGGGACTTTATTGCCTATTAAGGTATCCTATCACCCTAAAGTTGAGCCAATGTTTTAAATTAATTTTTCCTTATATTATCTAATTTCACCCAATAGCATTCATTGCATGATCATTTGTTATCTATTGTTTTATTTTACCTGGTTTACCAGTGATTAAAATTTCATATACATTTTTATCTATTTCTGAAATCTTCATTCTAGTCTATTTTTTCTATTTTCCAACTGAAACCAAGTAAGTACCAGACTGTTGATTTAAAATAAACAAACAGGGGCAGCTGGTTGGCACAGTGGATAGAGCACTGGTCCTGGATTCTGGAGGACCTGAGTTCAAATCCAGCTTCAGACACTTGACACTTACTAGGTGTGTGACCCTGGGCAAGTCACTTAACCCCCAACTGCCTCACAAAAAACCCCTCAAAAAACAACAACAAAAAATAAAATAAACAAATACCTTTTTTTAAAACTGTGGATGGATGAGTTCCTCTTCCCCTTCTGCCATCATTCAGTTCAATAAACATTTGTTAATAATAATAACTGACGGGGGCAGCTAGATGGCGCAGTGGTTAAAGCAGTGGCCCTGGATTCAGGAGTTCCTGAGTTCAAATCCGGCCTCAGACACTTGACACTTACTAGCTGTGTGACCGTGGGCAAGTCACTTAACCCCCATTGCCTTAAAACAAACAAACAAAATAATAATAACTGACAAAATTTTTTTAAAATCTGACATTTACATTATACTTTAAAGTATTTAAAATATTTTATACATATCTCAACTGAGTCAGGTAGGTACTACAGATATTATTATTTCAATTCTTCTAGATGAGAGGCTCAGAGAAGTTAAAAGACTTTCCCATGGCAATATCAGTGGTATATTTTGAACCCAGGTCTTCCTTGCTCTAAGTACTGGGAACAGATATCAAACCTTTTGGTCTCTGAATCCCTTTACACTCTCAAAAGTTACTGTGGGGGGGGGGCAGCTAGGTGGCGCAGTGGATAAAGCACTGGCCCTGGATTCAGGAGTACCTGAGTTCAAATCCAGCCTCAGACACTTGACACTTACTAGCTGTGTGACCCTGAGCAAGTCACTTAACCCCCATTGCCCTGCAAAAAACCCCCAAAACAAAAAAAAACAAAAAAGTTACTGAGGAATTCTCACTCCACCCTTCCATTCCCCCAAGAGCTTTTGTTTGTTTGAGTTATATCTATCTATCATTCCCACATTAAAAATGAAAACATCTTAGTATTATTATGTTTTGGGGTTTGTTTTGTTTTGTGTTTCTTAGTATTATTATGAAAAAAATATTGACCTCCAGGAGCCCTTGAGAGGGTTCCTGGAAACTGCAGAGCTCCCAGTGTCATACTTGAAGAGTCACTGCATTGTACCCTACTGCTTTTTTATTATGAGGGGCAGCTGGGTGTTGAAGTGGATAGAGCACTAGGCCTGAAGGCAGGGAGGCTCATCTTCTTGAGTTCAAATCTGGCCTCAGATACTACCTGTATGATCCTGGGCAAGTCACTTAATCTTGTCTGCCAAGGTTTCCTCATCTGGGAAGTGCAAACCACTCCGGTATCACTGCCACTTGTTGTTTGTCCTTCGTTCTCAAAGAGGACCATGACAGATGTGATGACTTGCAATGAACTGGCTTGTGCAAGGTCACCAACTTTACTTTCTCCCCTGGAGCTATCTGGGTCCAGTAGCAAGATACACTATCAGGATGACTGGAGATGGCTCCATATATATATATATATATATAGGTGAGGCAATTGGGGTTAAGTGACTTGCCCAGGGTCACACAGCTAGTAAATGTTAAGTATTTGAGGCCAGATTTGAACTCAGGTCCTCCTGAATCCAGGGCCAGTGCTCTATCCACTGCACCACCTAGCTGCCCCCTCCGGATATATTTTAAGACAATTGGGGTTAAGTGATTTGCACAGAGTCACACAGCTAGTAAGTGTCTCAGGTGAGATTTTGGGTTTTTTTGTGGGGCAATGAGGGTTAAGTGATTTACCCAGGGTCACACAGCTAGTAAGTGTCAAGTGTCTGAGGGTGGATTTGAACTCAGGTCCTCCTGAATCCAGGGCTGGTGTTTTATCCAATGTGCCACGTAGCTGCCTAATATCTCTGCCTAACAAACTCCAAATGGAGTCACAAAGAGTTAGACATGACTGAAACAATTGAACAACAACAAAAACTCCTACTACGTACAAGGTACTGTTCTTGGGATTAAAAAAAAAAATCAGTTGGGGCAGCTAGGTGGCGCAGTGGATAGAGCACCAGCCCTGGAGTCAGGAGTACCTGAGTTCAAATTCGGCCTCAGACACTTGACACTTACTAGCTGTGTGACCCTGGGCAAGTCACTTAACCCCAATTGCCTCACTTAAAAAAAAAATCAGTAAATGAAACTTCTCACAGGAACTTACATTCTACTGGAATTACTTTTTCCCCTCAGTCTAATCTTTGATATCTTTATATACTTATTTCCTATATAAATGCTACCTATCATTTTGTCCAGTTCTGTGGTCCCACTTAGGATTTTAATCATCACAGAGTTAAATCTATAAATTCAGTTGGAGAGTAAATAGTGCAATCATCTTTTCTACTTGTTTGCTGCTTTTTATTTCTGCCACTAAAGTTTTATTAGAGCATTTTGAACTCATATTGGTCTGATCAGCCATAGTCGGATACACTGTAACTTGACTCTGACATAGTGATGTCATTTTGGTCCTCTTTGAGAAGAAAGGACAACAACCAACCAACCAATAATTCTCTTTATATAGATGTGTTACACATTAATACCAAGCTATTCTTCTTGTCACATTACAAATTGAGTCACGATCTCTTCCATGATCTCTTCTGTGGGTCTATTTCCAGCATCTAGAGACATGATTGATTTCTAAGCATTTATCTTCAGATCTTTAAAATTTGGCTGGACTAATTTATTATATCTCTGGTAAGTCTTTTGTGAATTCTCTTGGCTCTCCTAAGCATATGATCATGTCATCTGTGAGGAGAAATATTTTAATCTTTTCCTTTCCAATATTTATCTCATGTTCTTTTTTTCCTGGCAAATTATAATCACTAGCATTTCCAAATGCTTTGTTGAATGATGGTGGTGATAGGGGGCACCCTTGATTCGTTTTTGTTTTTGTTTTTGTTTTTTTAAAGGGAATCCAGCTAAAGTCTCCTCAATTAAAATAATGCTGGCTCTTGGTTTTGAATAAAGATGATTTGTTATGTGTAGGAAAAACTTTTTCATATTTGAATTTTTATTAAGAATGGTTATACAATTTTATCATATTTTGGGGGCACCTATTGATATGATCTTATGATCTGTTATTTTTCCCTTTGAAGAGATTAATAACATTAATCCATTTCCCTCATATTAAATCCTGGTACTCATAGGATAAACTCTACTTGGTGGTAGTTAGTTATTCTTTTAACATATTTCTGACTTCTGCTTGCTAAAATTATTTGAGTTTTATAGCTAAATATTCACAAGTAAGATTGGCCTGTATTTTTCTTTTAAATGTGGTCTTCATCAAGGTTTAGAATCAAGATCAAATCTGGCTCTTAAAGAAAACTGAATGGCATAATCGTGGTGGGTTTTTTTCTCCCTGTATTTAGAAATAGTTTCTGAAATATAGGAATTATATTTTTGGAATTATGAAAAAAGATTTCCATCAGGTGCCAGACTGATATTTTGTTAAAAAAGAAACCAAAAACAATAAACAAACAACTAAGTTCCTCCCTGTTACTGGTCTTCCCAAATTGTTCTCGTCATCATCATTATTATTCTTCTCATCCTCATCCTCATCATAACTGAAATTTATATAGTACTTTTGGATAGGAATAGTCAGTTAATAAACATTATTAAGTACCTACTATGTGCTAGGCACTGTATTAAGCACTGGGGATACAAAAAGAGTAAAAGATAAGTCCCTGACAATCTAATGGGGGAGAAAACAAGCAGACAACTATGTGCAGACAAGCTATATACAGTATAAATAGGAAATAATTAGAAGAGGGAAGGCACTAGAATTAAGAGGGCTTGGGAAAGTCTTCCTGTAGAAGATAGGATTTAAGTTGGGACTTAAAGGAAGCCAGGGGAGGCGATAGACAGAGATGAGGAGGCAGAGCGTTACAGACATGGGGGCCAGCTAGAGAAAGTGTCCAAAGCTTACTAGTGAAACAGCAAGGAAGGGACGATCACTGAATCAAAGAGTAGAGGCTGGGGAGTAAGGAGACTGGGAAAGTGGGAAGAGCTTAGGTTATGAAGGGCTTTGAACATCAAGCAGAGGATCTTGTATTTGATTCTGGAGGCAATAGGGAACCCCTGGAGTTTACTGAATTGTGGGGCAGGGGGAGGGAATGACATCGCTGGACCTGTGCTTCAGGGAAATTCCTTTGGTGGCTGAATGGAGGGTGGATTGAACCGAGGAGAGACTGGAGGCAGGCAGACCCACCAGCAGGGTATTACAATAGTCCAGGCACGAGGTGATGAGGGCCAGCACCAGAGTGGTGACAGTATCAGAGGAGAGAGTCATATTCAAGAGATGTTACAGAAGTAAAATTGACAGGTTCTGGAGAATGGTTGAATTAAGGGGTGAGCGATGGTAATGATTAAAATATGACAACTAGGTTTCAAGACTGAGGGACTGGGAGGATGGTGATGCCCCTTACAGTAATAGGAAAGAGGGTGTGGTGGGGTTAGGGAGAAAAATAGAGTTCAATTCTGGACACGTTCAGTTTAAGATGTCTGCTTCAAGATGTCTGAAAGCAAGATTCGGATTCAGCAGAGAGGCTAGAGCAAGATAGGTAGATATAAGAATCATCAATACGGAGAGAGTAATTAAATTCATGGGAGCCGATAAAAATCACCAAATGAGGGGGCAGCTAGGTGGCACAGTGGATAAAGTACCAGCCCTGGATTCAGGAGTACCTGAGTTCAAAGCCTGCCTCAGACACTTGACATTTACTAGTTGTGTGACCTTGGGCAAGTCACTTAACCCTCATTGCCCTGCAAAAAACAAAAACAAAAAAATCACCAAATGAAGTAGTAAGATTGGGTCTAGATCTGTGATTTCATTGGCATAGGGAACTCCTAAGTGAGAAAACTTCCTTAGCCAGTACAGGTCTGTACCTTTTCTGTAATTTACAGTAGAGAATGTATGTTCTTAAAGCAGGTTTAGGAGACCCCTGGGGGACTGGAGATCCTTTCAGGGGGTCTGTGAGGTCAAAATTATCTTCACATTAATAATAAAACATTTAAATTTCCAATACACTAAATATTGATAGATATAAGTCACACAAACAAAACATTCTTTGAGTTGCTTTCTTTTCAAAAAGTGCAAGGGGCAGCTAGGTGGTGCATTGGATAGAGCACCAGTTGTGGAGTCAGGAAGACCTGAGTTCAAATCTGACCTCAGCCATTTACTAGATGTGTGATCCTGGGCAAGGTCACTTAACTCTAATTGCCTCCCCGCCCCCCCCCCCAAAAAAAGTTCGGGACCAAAAAGTTTGAGAAGAACAGAGAAAACTTAGGGAGTTGCTTAGAACACCAAAGAATTAAGTGATAGTTATGTGTCAAGAAAGTAGACTGGAACCCAGGTCATCCATAAGGTTTACAAAGTGCTTTTCTGAAAAGCAACACCTGTGAGGTTGAGGATCCAGGTATTATCACCATTTTCTTTTTTGTTGTTGTTTTTGTTGTTTTGGGGGTTTTTTTTGTTTTTGTTTTTTGTTTGCAGGGCAATGAGGATTAAGTGACTTGCCCAAGGTCACATGGCTAGTGTCAAGTGTCTGAGGCTAGATTTGAATTCAGGTCCTTCTGAATCCAGGGCCAGTGTTTTATCCACTGTGCCACCTAGCTGCCCCCTATCCCCATTTTCTTGATAGAGGAAGAGGGGAGATCTAAATCAGTGTTTCTTAAGTTCAGGGAACTCCCAGTGAAGAAACTAGATCTATTCATGCAGATCCAGGTCTCAGAGAGTTTCCTGGGAGCACTGAGAGGTTAAGTGATTTGTAAATGGTAGCACAGGGCTATCAGAGGCAGGACTGGAACCAAGGTCTTTCTGATGTCAAGGCCAGCCCTCTATCCCCTAACCTAGCTTGCTTGTCAGCCCCATTTTACAAATAAAGTAATTTAGACTAAGAGAAATGAAGCGACTTGCCCATGGTTACACAGCTTTATGCCCAAGTCCAACACTCCTTTTTTAAAATTTTATTTATCTGTCTGTCTGTCTATCTATCTATCTATTTTTTTTTGCAAGTCCAACATTTCTTCCACTATCTCTCATCTCTCAGCTTTCCTCTCTTCACCTAGATTTATAATTTCCTAACATATAATGGGGGGGGGGCTATGTTAACACTTGAAAAAATCTTTATAATCAATTTGATTGAACAAAATGTATTTTTATATCTTTGTAAAACAAGATGCTATATAATTAGTCAATAGGCATTTATTAAGCACTTGCTGTATGCTTGGCACTGTGTTAAGGGCAGGGAATACAAAGAAATGTAAAAGAGTTCCATTCTCAAGGAGTTCATGGCCTAATGAGGGAGAAAAGATTAAAACAACTATGTATAAATAAGCTATATTTAGGATATATAATAATAATATTAAATTAGAGATCAACAGAAGGGAGGCAGAAGAATTAAGGGAGAACAAGAAACATTTTCAGGTAGAAGATGGGATTTTATCTGAGACTTGAAAGGCGTTAGAGAAGCCAGAAGGCAGAGATGAGGAAGGAGAACATTCTAGGCATGGGGTGAGGGGAGGAGAAAGGAGGTAGGAGGGGAAGGGGAGAGGGAGAGGGAGAGAGAGGAGGGGGAGAAAGAGAGGGAGGGGGAGAGAGAGAAGGAGAGAGGGAGAGGGAGAAGGAGCACATAATTAAGAAATGAAAGTGATAAATATGAAATAGACAAATGAAATAAGCAAACCTCTAATTGCTTAGGAAGGACTTGAATACTTCATTATTAGAATAAGAGATGCCTTAGTCAGAATTGACTGCCTGGCAGGCATTGCCTAAATCATAGAATCTTATCTGAATTGAAATAATAAACAACAAACACGAACAATATGGTTATTCATACATGTACACGTACATATGCATGTACATATACATATACATGTGTGTATACTACACAAAATTTTACATAAAGGTAAACTTTTAAAATTATCTCTTTTTACATGTCTAAATTTTATGAGTTTTTCTTTTTTTTCTTTTTATAATCATTTTGCTCAGTGTCTCATCAGTTTTATGAACATTTTCCCAAGACTCTTGGTTTATTCTCTTTTTTAGCCTCATTGCTTTCTATCCCATTTTCCATTTTATTTTGCTTTGATGTTTATTTCCTTTCCTCTACTTCCTTTTGATTTATTTTATGCTCTTCCTAGAGCTTTTAGGTACAGGCATAATTCACTATATTTCATTTTCTTATTTGTTAATGTAGGCATCAAGCATTATGAATTTTCCTCTAAGAACAGCTTCACTCATAAATTTTCTTTTAATATTTTCACCTTTATTTAAACAATCTGTTATTATTTTCTAAAAATTTCCCCTTAACCCAGAGTTACTTAAACTTTTAAAATTTGTTGTTTTGTTGTTTAGTTGTGTCTGACTCTTTGTGAACCCATTTGGGTTTTTGGGGGGCAGAGATGTTAGAGTGATTTGCTATTTCTATCTCCAGCTCAGGAAACTAAGAAAAATAGGGTTAAGCGACTTCTCCATGATCAAATAGCTAGTAAATGTCTGAGTCCAGATTTGAACTCAGATCTTCCGGACTCCAAGCCTGGTGCTTTATCTACCATATCTCATAGCTGCCTTTATTTTAAAATAGGCATGTGGAAAGTTGATATTAAATACTTAGTAATTTTTTGGTTTGTTTTTCACTTGTATCATGGTCCAAAACTGTGGTGCTCTCTCGCTCGCTCTCTCTCTCTCTCCCCCTATCTATCTATCTAAAACTACTAAGATTTTCTCTCCACTCAAGTCTTTCTCCAGTGCCTCATAGTGCTGCATAGAGGAGGCAGTGGGGTAAAGTATAGTGGAAACTACAATGGATTTAGAGTTTGAATGCCAGTTCTGCCACTGAGAACCTATGTGATCTTGGGCAGTCCCCTAACCTCTCTGGTTCTCAATTTTCTCACTGAAAATAAAGACCTGGGTGGGGGCCAGCTAGGTGGCACAGTGAATAAAGCACTGGCCCTGAATTCAGGAGGACCTGTGTTCAAATCCAGCCTCAGACACTTGACACTTACTAGCTATGTGACCCTGGGCAAGTCACTTAACCCTCATTGCCCCACAAAAAAAGGAAAAAAAAAAAGAAAAGAAAGGGCTGTACTGGATGATCAAGGTCTCTTCTACATCTTTTGTCCTCAAAGGCCTTAAGAGTGGAACACATGCTCTGGAAGATAGTATAAAGCTGGAAAGGCTTTGATTAGAGACTAAGCAATGGATAGACTATTTTATAAGCAACCTGGTAATATTGCACAGAATCTGAGCATTAGAAGGGATTTCAAGAGAGACCTTTGAGGTTTATGAGGCACTTTCCTCACAACAGCTCTAGGGAATAAGTGGAACAAATGTTCTTAATACCATTTTGGACAAAAGGATAAAACTGAGACTTGGGTAGGTTAAGGGACTTGGCCAAGGTCACCCAGCTGGTAAGTTTAGGAGCCAGTATTTAAATTCTTACTCTGCTGTTTTTTATTCATACTTAGTTTTCTGATTCTAAGTATAGCATTCTTTTCACTACTCCAGGTGCTTAAAAATTTTTTTTAATTAAAATTTTTTTCTATGAACAAAAAAAAATTCCTCTTTCTTCTACCTCTCCCCCTCCATTAACAAAAGAACAAAACAAAACTCTTGTAACAAATAAGCATAGTCAAGCAAAACAGAACACATTCCTGAATTGGCAATGTCCAGCTATTTCTCTATGCTAAACATAGCCAGAAGTCTGGCTACCAAGGAGGTGATAAATTTGGGATTTGGGGTGGGGTGGTGATGCAGAAACTCTTTCAACTGTCTACCAAACAGTGGATGAGTTGAAATCTATGTATGTGGAAGTGTGTGAACCAACAAAACTCTAAATCTTTGAAAGTATTAGAATAAGAGCCCTGAGTAGGATGAATTTGTGAAGGACTTGCATATACACCAAATACAAAACCTGAAGATCACCCATTTTTTTTCCAGAATACTTCTTTCCATAAATTGGTTCATTTCTATCTTGTTAACCATATTGTTCATGTCTATGATTTACTATTTCAATTCAAATATGATTCTGTGATTTATGCAATGCCTGCCAGGCACTCAATTCTGATTAAGGCACCTCTTATTCTGATAATGGAGTATTTTAAGTTCTTCCTGAATAATTAGAGGTTTGCTTATTTTATTTGTCTATTTCATATGTATTACTTTTCTTTTTTTGTTGCTATGCTCTTTGAGGAGACAGATTCAGGGTAGGTACTGCTACTTTGCCCATCCTAATACCCTTTTTGGAAGGGAAGGAAATATTTCAGCAGAAACAGTTGAGAAACACACACACACACAGACACAGAGACACAAAGACACATTTCATCCCAGGGTCAGTATCACACCACAGGCAGTTTGCTGGGTGATAGCAACTAATTCTGGCTTTCTCATCTCAGCCTAGTACTAAAGTCCAAAGAATAAAAAATGTGGGTCGACCTGGCTCTCCAGGGGCCAGTCCCTCCACTTTTCCACATTCTGCCTTAGTACAATCAGCGTGGTTGTGCTCAAGCAATCACCAGCATTGATAAACTCCCAAATCAGAGCATCTTTGAGCCTCAGGCCATTTAGTACAACCTCTCCCTGAAAAAGAATCAATTCTACAATACATCTGACAAATAGTCATCCAGTGTTTGCTTTCTAGTTAGGGAATACCCACTGCCTTAAAGGCTGCTAGATGACACCATGGATACAGTCCTGGGCCTGAAGTCAGAAGACTCATTTTTGTGAGTTCAAATCTGGTCTCAGACACTCACTATCTGTGTGACCCTGGACAAGTCATTCGACCTGTTTGTTTCAGTTTCTTCAACAGTAAAATGAGGTAACAATAGCATCTACTTTTGAAGGGTTTTTGTGAAGATAAAATCAGCTAATAATTGTAATTGGTGCGATGTCTGACACACGATAAGTGCTATATATGAATGTTAGCTATTATTATGTCATAGTCTGGACTTTTTTTCTTAATCAAGCTTAAAATAACTGATGTTTTTTCCCTTAGCCATATTAGTTTAGTTTAGTTTAGTTTTTTTTTTTTGGTGAGGCAATTGGGGTTAAGTGGCCATATTAATTTTGACCTCCAGATCCCAGCAGGTAAATCTAATTTTTCTTCCATATGACATCCTTTCAAGTACTTGGAGACAAATATCACATGTCTTCAAAGTCTACTCTTCTCCAACTGAAGCTTGGTTTTCTTCAAGGAATTCTGGTATGGTCCAAATTCTAGGCTTTTTATGCATATTGGGTCACCCTCTTTTAGATGTTCTGTAGCTTATTATTATGCCCTTCAGTCATTTTGTTTTAGGAAGGTGGTACCCAGAAGTGAGCTCTCACCCAAGATATGGTAAGACCAGGATAACAGATTTGTACAATCAACTCTCCCATTCTTGATACTGTGCCTTTCAGGTTCTTATCAATAGAAGAGCAGTGGGCCTGAAGTCAGGAGGTTCTGGTTCTTGAGTCCTTTCAGTTGGGTCCAACTCTTCTTGACCCTATCTGGGGTTATCTTGGCAAAGATACTGGAGCGGTTTGCCATTTCCTTCTCCAGTTCATTTGACAGATGAAGAAACTGAGGCAGACAGAGTTAAGTGATTTGAACCGGATCACACAGCTAGTAAGCGTCTGAAGCTGTATTTGAACTCAGGAAGATGAGTTTTCCTGACTGTAGGGCAGGCACTCTATCCACTTTGACACCTAGCTAGATCTGAAGTCAAATCTGGCCCCAGACACTTCCTATCTGCATGACCCTAGTTAAGTCACTTAAGTTCTTTCTGCCTCATTTTCTTCAAGTGTAAAATAGACATAGTAATAATACCTACCTCTCAGGCTTGTCATGAGGATCAAATGAGATCATGCCTGTAACACTTAGCTTGGTGCACGGCACACAGTAGGCACTTAATAACTGCTTCTTTTCATCCAACCTTCCATATTACCCTGTTGACTCATATTGAGTCTACCCTCCTCTTTCTTTGGTCATCTTTTCCAGAAGAAATGCTATCAAGTCACACCTCCCCAGTCCTGTACTGCTGAGGTTGATTTTCTTCAACCCAGGTATAGTAATTTACATTTATCCAAATTAATCTTATTAGATTTGGCTCAATAGTCTAGCTTGTCAACATTTTTTAGAATACCAGTTCTTTCATCCACATGTTAGGTATGGATTTTCTAGCTTTCTTATTTCTAGTCATTAACTGAAGTCCAGTTTTGATGAAGTCATAGAAACATAATTTTACAATTGTTAGGAAAGAAAACTTGAAACTCAGGAATGAGTCAAACCAAAAACAACAGAAGAGGAGTTGTCTATTTACTCGGTGCCTTAAACCCCCAGTAAACTAGGCATTTAACATACAATAACCTTATACTAACAGAATAGACTTGTTTTCTCCAATATTTACATTTCTAAATCCATCTTATCAGCAGGAAAAGGCCATAAAATTAGTTTTCTCCTGGAGAACTTTGGAGAAAAAAAAATCCACAGGCGCCGACTGGCTAAGAGATTACCTTGAATAGATTAGCTCTGAAGAAGATGTGAAATGTCACTCTTGTTTTTTTGGGGTTGGGAGAAAAGTGGTCTTTGTCTAAGAGGGAGCACCTAGGGAGGCTTTCGGACCAGCAGCATGAAGGGACACAAGCTGAGGGGTGGGGAGCACTGGATCCAAAATGGAGTTGTATCAGGAAGCCTGGGTAACCGAAGGACATGGGGGCACAACTCATTGAAGGGAAGTCTGAGTGTTGGAGTTCAGACAGTTTCAGGTTTTGGGAAGCCCACAGCCCCAGACATTCTGCTTGGAGAATGACAGCTGGCTAGATGTTGATTCTGGCCATAGTAAGGTGGGGTTGGGGAAACAGGGCAGAACTGGGAATGGGAAGTAGATTGGAGGAACTTTAAAGACTACAAAGGCTTCTGCAATGCTAACATGAAACACCTGGCTATGATGAAAGGCATCGGGAAAGAGTCAGGGAGAACTGGGTTTATCACCGAGCTCTCCACCTCCAACTAGCTGTGTGATATTTGGCAAGTCACTTGGTCTCTGAACTGCCATTTCCTCATCTCTACGATGGGGATAATACTTTCTGTGTACCTACTTCATAGGATTATTGTGATGATGGGATAATAAACAGTGTACCCACCTATACCCCACTACACACACCCACACCCCACTACACACACATTCACTGTGTAAAGTCTCAGTGTTGTTTTCTACTATTAAAATGTTTAAATTGCACTAAGACTTTTGGGACAACCAATATCTATCCCGGTGCAAACTTTAATGCACATAATTATTTATCCAACAGGGCAGCTAGGTGGTGCCCTGGATTCAGGAGGACCTGAGTTCAAAGCCAGCTTCAGACACTTAACACTTAATAGCTGTGTGACCCTGGGCAAGTCACTTAACCCTCACTGCCCCACAAAAAGAAAAGAAAAGAAAAGAGAATGGAGTTGCAATAGGTAACATACCAACAGGGGAACTCATGTGTGAATACTAAATAGCCCTCTGGTGAGACAATTCTAGTATACCAAACAGATCTCAGTATTACTGGATGGCATGATAGCTAGACTGAAATATTGTATATCTGTATAAATATATGTGTGTGTATATCTAGATAGATAGATATGTACACATACACGCCCATGCTACATATATACACATAATACACATTATATATATGTGTGTGTGTGTACACATATATGTTTCTCCTCCAAGAAAATGCAGGCATCTCAAAGGCAGGGACAGTTCTCTTTTGTTTTTGTATTCCCAGCACCTATAGGCACATCTCTTTTTTATTATTTTCTATTCCTAGAAGTCTTCCACACCTGAGAGATGTTTCCACTTGAAGAACCAAACAAGCATTGGCTTAAACCTGGGCCTGATTAGCTTTAATATCTAATTTACCCATTACTAAGCAGAAGAAAAGAAGGCAAAGAAAAATCAAAACTATGCCATAAGTAGTACATCTCCTTAGTGCCTTGTTTTGTGGGGCAATGAGGGTTAGGTGACTAGCCCAAGGTCACACAGCTAGGAAATGTTGTGTTCGAGGTCGCATTTGAACTCAGGTCCTCCTGAATCCAGGGCCAGTGCTTTATCCACTGTGCCACCTAGCTGCCTCCTCAAGTCACCATTTTAATGGAGATTTCACTGGAAATGGGGAGGTGCTATTTCCCATTTCCTTCTTAAGCACCTTTTACCTTTACCTAACAATCAGTATTTTCAGACCCCTTAGCGACACCTCCCTTCTGGTTTAAATGATCCAATTCTTTTCATCATTCCTCACATGCTTTATTTTCTAAGCCTGTTCCACAAATCTCTTCCCACATTCTCCACATGCCTCTTAATTGCACATCAACAAATTTAATTCTGCATTACACCCAGAACAAGTGGGATCTTAAATGCTTTTTAGTGATGATGAGAACACAGGTGGTGGGAGGAAGAGGGAAATTCACAGAAGAATTGATTTATTTCCTCCAAGCACAGCCTTTCCTTAGGAGTGTCTGAGATCCGGATATATCTTGAAGCCAAATCTCATATGGGTAAGTTGGTGAGAGTGACTTCACATTGCCTACTCTATCTAGCCAGACCATACCTCCCAATCTGTCCACTCCCATCTTCTTTCACTTTTTTTTCCCTCAATGTCTAGCACTGAACCTGGCACAGTTAGTTGGTGCTTATTGATTAGTTGGCATCCACACCCGGCTTCCATCCCCACACCAATACTACCATTGTCTCTGGAAAGGTCCTGTCAAGCATCTCCTTCATCTCCTCACTTCCCATAACAGCATCCTTCCTTTCCTGGCTACCACACCCTCTCTATGTGTTGTTCTCCCTATTAGAATATAAAGTTCTTTTGAACCTTTTGTATCCTCAGCACTTAGTCTGGTGCTTTACATGTCAGAAGTGCCTAATAAATGCCTTTTATTCCTTGTTATTAACTCTTTTCTTCACTGAAGTCCTGTCAAAAAAACACAGAACCTTTTTGTTACCCCCTAGGACATCTGCCTTCCAAAGACTTTCCCTCCAAAACAACTTATAACCAGCGCTAATTGTGCTATTCATAAACAAGCACTTCCTTATAAGGAGCTGATATGATATACCAGAAAGAACATTGTATCATGGTCTTAGCTCTAACACTTACTGTGTCATCTTGGAGCAAATCATTTCAAGTCTCATTTTTTTCAACTGTAAAATGGGAGCTTAAGGTGGGAGAAAGGCACTGTGCCTTAGCACTGTAATGATTGGAATGATGCCACCTACTGGAGATTTACTATAGGAAAGCTCCGCCATGAAGGAAGGTCTTTGAGGGCAGGACCATGCGTCTTTTCTTTGGCGTCAGGAAGTGAAATTTGCTGGGGGGAGGAGGAAGGGGGAGCCGGGCGCTCTGCCTTTCTCTCTTTTCCTGGGGACACTGGTGGAGAAGGGACCTAGAAATGTGCTCTCCCTTTAATAGATAGGAATCTAGGCCTTTTCTTCTCTCTTTACCAAATTCTTATTCTCCTTAATAAATGCTTAAAAGCCTAACTCTTGCTAAAGCTTATCATTTATTGGCGACCACTCATTAGATATTTTAGACAGACTAGCTAGAATTTTAGCCCTTAACAGCACTTTACAAATATCATCTTACTTAATCCTCACAATGGCCCTTCAAGATTGGTGCTAATATTCTCCCCATTTTATAGATGAGGAGACTGAGACAGAGGTTAAGTGACTTGGCCAGGGCCACATAGCTATGTATATGAAGATGGATTTGAACTCATGTCTTCCTGACCACAGGCCCTGTACTCTATCCACTACATCACCTGACTACTTGATACACACACACACACACACACACACACACACACACACACACACTCCTCTGTTGAAGATCTTGGATGCTACTTCATGATGCAAAGATGACCTTCAGCTCTCAAAGTCTATGTCAGTGGGGCACAAACTCTGACAGGCCTTACCAAGCCAAAAAGGCTTCAAGTATGTCAGCAACAGGATGTTTTCATTACCCAAGAACCAACCTCACCTGCATTTGGAGAGACTCATCCCAAGGTGGCTAGCCTTCCTCCTTATTCCCTGTTTTTAAATTCTTAATCCACAACATCCTCAGGAAGCTTTCCTTTGTTGAGGCTTAATGCCTCTCTTACTACCTGAGTGACCTCAGGCAGGCACCCTAACCCCCCTAGGCCTTAGAAAGTCAGTCAGCCAATAAACATTTATTGAGCATGTACTATGTACCGAGCCTTGTGATAACTGCTGGGGATACAAAGAAAGGACAAAGACAGGCCCAGTTCTCCAGGAGCTCACAATCTAATGGACCCCTCAATGTGCCAACAACTATATATGAACAAACTATGTGCAAGAAAGAGTGGAAATAATCAACAGGGAGAAAGTACGAAAATTGTTGTTGTTTGTCCTTCATTCTTTTTGTGGGGCAATGAGGGTTAAGTGACTTGCCCAGGGTCACACAGCTAGTAAGTGTCAAGTGTCTGAGGTCGGATTTGAACTCAGGTCCTCCTGAATTCAGGGCCAGTGCTTTCTCCACTGCACCACCTAGCTGCCCCCTGTCCTTCATTCTCTCTCTCTCTCTCTCTCTCTCTCTCTCTCTCTCTCTCTCTCTCTCTCTCTCTCTCTCTCTCTCTCTCTCTCTTTTTTTGGGTGAGGCAATTGGGTTTAAGTGACTTGCCTAGGGTCACACAGCTAGTAATTGTTAAATGTCTGAGGCTAGATTTGAACTCAGGTCCTCCTGACTCCAGGGCTGGTGCTTTATCCACTGCTCCACCTAGCTGCCCCCTGTCCTTCATTCTTAAAGAGGACCAATGACATCAGGAAGGTGATGTCTTGACTTTTGACTAAATTGGATTTAAGTGGGATCCTGCAGAAGATAGGATTTTATTTGGGACTTGAGGGAAGCTAGAAAGTTGAGGTGAGGATGGAGAAGGTTACCTGAATGAAGGACAGACAGCCAATGAACACTCCCAGGGTCTGAAAATGGAATCACTTCTTCCAAGAAAAGCAAGGAGATCAGTGTCACTGGATCACAGGGTTCATTGTGGGGAGAAGAAAGCATTAAGGTATAAGAAGGCTGGGAAAGTTGGAGGTGTGCGTGGCAAGTTATGAAGGGCTTTGAAAACAGAAGATTTTTAAATTTAAAATTTTTTTTTTGGTGAGGCAATTGGGGTTAAGTGATTTGCCCAGGGTCACACAGCTAGTAAGTGTGTAAAGTGTCTGAGGCTGGATTTGAACTCAGGTCCTCCTGAATCCAGGGCCGGTGCTCTATCCACTGCGCCACCTAGCTGCCCCGAGAACAGAGGATTTTTATATTTGATTCTGGAAGTGACAGGGAACCACTGTAGTTTATTGAGTGTAGGGATGACATGGTCAGACGTATACTTTATTTTTTATTTTTATTTTTGCAGGCAATGGGGGTTAAGTGACTTGCTCAGGGTCACATAGCTAGTAAGTGTGAAGTGTCTGAGGTTGGATTTGAACTCAGGTCCTCCTGAATCCAGGGCCAGTGCTTTATCCACTGTGCCACCTAGCTGCCCCCAGACGTATACTTTAAGACAATTTTGATAACTCAGTGGAGGATAGAATAGAGTGGGAAAGCAGCAGGTAAGCCTCGTGGTAGGTAGATCAACCAGCAGGCTATTGCTGTAGTCCAGGTATAAGGTGATGATGCCTGCACCATGGCGATGACAGTGTCAGAGGAGATAAAGGGGGTATATGCAAAGTTAAAATAGACAGATCTCGACAATAGATTGATAAGGGGGAATGAGAGAGAGAAAAAGAGAGAGAGAGAGAGAGAGAGAGAGAGAGAGAGAGAGAGAGGAGTCGAGGATGACACCCAGGCTGGGTGACTGGAAGGATGCTAGTGGCTTCAACAGTAACAGAGAAGTTAGGAAAGGGATTGGGGAAAAATGAGTTGAGTTTTGGAAATGTTGAGTTGAATATGTCTGTGGGACATTCAGTCCAAGATGTTCAATAGGCAGTTGGAGATGGGAAACTGGAGGTCAGCAGAGAGGTTAGGGCTTTGGCTTCCGAGTCTATAAAATGAGAGGGTTCATTTAAGATGTCTGCTGAGGTCTCTTCCAGCTCTAAATTTGGGATCCCATGACTTCTTGGATAGCTTCTTGGCAATCACCACTCTTTGTGTTACAGGCATGCCTTTCCACACAAAGTTCGTTGGTTCTGGGAACGTGTTTGTTGAGTAGAAAGAGGATTAGTTTGGTAGCCAGAGGATCTGGACTTGAATCCTGGCTGATGCTATCTGTGTGAGACTGGGCTAGTAAATTTTCTTCTTGGGTCCTCTGTAGCCTTATCTGTAAAATGAGGAAATGGAACTAGATAGCTGCTAGGTGGTAAAATGCCTGGTGTCAGGAAGACTTGAATTCAAATCCAGCCTCAGACACTCATTAGCTGTGTGACCTTAGGCAAGTCACTTAACCACTGTTTGCCTCAGTTTCCTCAACTGTAAAATGGGGATCATAATAAGATCAACTTTTCAGGGTTGTTGTGAGGATAAAATAAGATAATTGTAAAGTGCTCACCACAGTGCCTTGCACACTGTCAGAACTTAATCAATGCTTCTTTCTTCCCCCTACCCATTCTAGTTTAAAAATACTATGATTCTAAAACATGACTCATTATACATAATACATCAGGTGAAATGTCATAGTGGTGTGGTGAGCTCCACAAATATTTGGCCAGCAAGATAGCAAACTGTCAAAACTTCATAGAAGGGTTTGCTTATAAGGTATTAACAGAATGATGTTGGTCTGGGTAGCTTCAAACTATGACTGTACAATTAAAGTGTCCTTGTCATAATATAGCTTTTCTTTAAAAAATATTTCTTAAATAAAAACAGAAAGAAAAAGAACAAAACTAAATGCTGTTATAATAGCCAAGTTCAGCCACAGGTAAGAGTTTAGAAAAAAATATATGTGTATACATATATGTGTATGTTTATATCTGTATATGTAGGTATAGTTATACATGTATAATAAGCCTGTGTGTATGTGTATATATATATATAAATGAAATGTGTGTATATGTGCATATGAATAGGCCTGTGGAATATTTCATATTCTGTCAAACACAATTATTGGTTGTTTTTGTTGAGCTACCTTTTTCTTCTTTCTTTTTGATATTTGTTGCAAGGCATGTTTCCCTGAGTAAGGGGGGATGGGTTTGATATAAAACCCAAAATATGACAAAACTTATTGAATGAATTCTATTCCAGCAGAACAGAAATCCCTTGAGAGCAGAGGCTATCTCATTGTTTACCTCCCCAGTGTCCAGCACAGTGCTTGGCACATAGTAGACAATAAATAGTTAAGCTGAATTGAATGAATAAAAGAACAAACAAATGAACTAGATGAAATGAAAACATCTTCTAAGATCCTACCAGGATGGATCTCAATGAGTTACTAATTCCATTGTTCTTTGTCTTTGGAGCTGGGAGAGCAAATTAACATAAAAAGAATTTTTTGTTCTGCCAACATACATTCATTGAGATTTTTTTTTTGGTGGGGCAATGAGGGTTAAGTGACTTGCCCAGGGTCACACAGCTAGTAAGTGTCAAGTGTCTGAGGTCGAATTTGAACTCAGGTCCTCCTGAATCCAGGGCCAGTGCTTTATCCACTGCACCACCCAGCTGCACCACCCATAAAAAGAATTGTTTTAAACACTCATTAATTTCCTAATTGACTACATCTGTGTTTATGTCTCTTCCATATGAGCTTTGGGAAGAGGAAAGTTCTATCTTCTCTTACTTTTTTCCCCCTTACTTTTAATATTTGAATAAGCAATAGTTTGAAATACAGATTCTGAATATTCCAGAACATCAATGACTTCAACAACCTTCGGGACTTCTGAATATAATTGACTTGGAAGGCTCAAGAGAGTGACTTTAAAAAAAACCCAAACATTCCACAAAGAAACAATGGATCCTATAGTTCCTTGAGTCGGAGAAGGGGCATTTCCTGGAGGTCAGTGTTATCCAGTTTCCCCAAGTGTCCTAACAGGATATCTGCAACCTCCTCTGAGAGAAGATTAAATCCTTCCCCTTTCAGAAATATTTGAAGGTTTGGGCTGCCATACATATCTGAAAAAGGAAAGTATTAAATAAACCACAAGCCCTCTTTTGTGTTTGCATTTGCCTTCTAAACCTCTATTAATTAACACTGCAGCTTTAAAAAAATTTTTTTTAAACTTTTTTTAACATTGCAGCTTTTAAAGTATCTTTTTCTTATTATATACCAGGAAGTCATGCACTGGGTAGGAACCTAGAATACTTTTCAGATTCTTAAAATCATACAGATTAGTATTTAAGATGTGATTTGGGGGGGGGGCAATGAGGGTTATGTGACTTGCCCAGGGTCACACAGCTAATAAGTGTCAAGTGTCTGAGGCCAGATTTGAACTCAGGTCCTCCTGAATCCAGGGCTGTTGCTTTATCTACTGCGCCACCTAGCTGCCCCTAAGATGTGGTTTTAAAAGACTTTTAAGATTCCTTCCAACTCTGAGATTCTCTCTCAAATGTTTTAGAAGTGAATCTCCATCTCTCCTCTGAGTCCTTTTACCCTGGGCATTCCTCATTCTGCAGTGCTCTCCTATCTCATCTCCATCTCTAAGAATCTCTGGCTTCCTTCATGCATTGGATCTAGTGCTCCCCACCATTTTCTGATCCCTCCAGCTGCTACGCCAGAGATGTTCTAGGGCCAGCTCCCAGAGGAAGCAATTGTTAAATTTTCATTGTGATGTTACTGTGGAAATCTTTAATATACTGTTCTAGGATTTAGTAAGACCTATGTGCCAGGGACTGTGCTAAGTGCTTTATATGTCATTTGATCCTCATAACAACCCTGGAGTGGAGGTACTATTATTATCCCCATTTTACAGTTGAGGAAACGAAAACAAACAGAGGTTGATTTGTCCAAGGTCACACAGCTGGTATGTACCTGATGCTGGATTTGAACTCAGGTCTTCCTGACTAGGTCTGGCGCTCTTTTTCTACTGAGGTTGTAAATCCTTTTTATATAGTAACCCCAAAGCAGGAAGTGCTCTTATATTATGCAGTCTCTTTCTGTTCAGGTCATCTTTCTTCACCAACAGTTGGGCAGTGGAGGAAATGAAATTATGCAAAGGTAGCTGGGAAAGTTCATAGGTACTCAATACCTTCATCAGGGGTCAAACTGTAAAGAGGCTGTGACAGGGCCTGCTCAGCATATAATCACACAGGGAAATGTAGTAGGGATAATCCAAGAGAAGTGCCAAACAAAGGGGTAAAGATGCAGGCACTGCCTGTGAGGACAGCTGTCTTGTGCAGGCACTTTCCAATAGTGATCAGTGGGCAGTCTCATGGCCAATTCGGGGGCTCTGTGACTAATTTTACTGTGCTTATAAAGTCTGTACCAATTTATATTCAAACTGGTCTTGGGCATTTTCTCCTCTGTAGCTCTCATGAATGCTATAGTGGTGATGACCCTCTCTCAGGCATTGCTATAACTGCTGCATGAGTCAAAGTATCAACTTCCTCAAGCATCCATATTGGAGACCCAATGGAAATCTTTAAGCAGTGTTGGGACCACATGCTGGAGAATGGTATAAAGGCAATTCCTGCTCATATACATGAGAGGCTAGTTGATCTCTGAGGTGACTTTCAACTCTTTTTCTTGGGTTTTGGCAATATACTTCCCCAAGAGCTTGCTCTCACATCCATCCCCTCTCAACCCTAGTTTTGGCACTCATCATCACATCTTATCTGGATTATATAGTGAAATACCTCGTGCTTGAACTCCCTATCTCCAAATCTCTCTCTCCAATCAATCTTTTAAAGAGCTCTAAAATAGTCTTGCAAAGGTATAGGTCTGATCACATCACTCTACTGCTCAAAAACTTATTGGGCTCCCTATTGTTTCTAAGATGAAACATAAATATGTAGCCTGGCATTCAAGGCCCTCCACAAACTAGCTCCAACTTACTTGTCATTCTGGCTTTATTTCATATTACCTCTCTTCATGCTCTCCAAGTTCCAGCTCAATTTGCCTATCAAGTCAACTGAGATTACTTGAAGTTCCCCAAACTTAATATCCCATCTCCTGCTTCCCTATAGTCACATAACTCTTCTATTATACCTCAGACCTCATACACACTTTCTCAGCTGTGCAATTCAGAATCTTTAGGGTTATGTTCAGATACAAATACTTTCCTTTCCCACCCCTCACTCTTGTTATTTATTCATTCTCTCTCTCTCTCTCTCTCTCTCTCTCTCTCTCTCTCTCCCCCCTCCCTCCCTCCCCTTTCCCCTGAAATCTTCCTAGAGTACTTAGATCAATCAATCAAATAGAACTTAATAAGCACCTACTATGTACCAGGCACTGTCCTAGGTGCTGAGGATACAAAGACAAAAGTGCAACAGGCCCTGTCCAGAGCTTGATAGGAGAAACAATATGTACATATGCAAGTGGATACAAAATGTACACAAAATAAAACCAAGGTAATTTTAGAGGCAGAAGAAAGAGTTTTTAAAAGAGACTAGGGATTCTAAGAGGCAAGTGAGGTATGGAGGGGCGCAGCTTATGCAAAGGCACAGAGTTGGGAGATGGAACATATGAAAGATATTAAACAGGACAATTTGGCTAGAAAGTAGAGTGCACTGAAGGGGGAGGGAATGTATAATATGTCTGAAAAGGTGGTCTGCAGCCTTCCCGTGCATTATATTTATCTGTGTACATCTCATACTCCCCAGCAGTGCCTTTCTTCTGAGACTTCTCCCCAATTATCTTTTGTATCTTTTGTATCACCTTGTTGTTTAGACTATGAACTCCTTGAAAGCAGGGACTGTCTTTTACTTTCTTTATGACTGTAGCACTTAGCATAGTGACTAGCACACAGTAGGCACTTAATAAGTGTTTACTGTTGAGGGAACTGGTGGTTTGCAGCTTTGTATCCCTATTTGCTTAGCATAGTGCTTTGTACAAAGCAAATGCTTAGACATGTTTGTTAAGTTAAAGAGACGCACTTTGGGATTTTGTGTTCATCATTCCTGAAGCTAGATATGTGCTTTTTTTGAGAAGGGGCTTTTCAGAACTATACGAGGGAGGATGATCTCAAATCTATTGCCAAGATGCTGAAGAACAGATTCTGTAATTAATCACCAAATTCACCAAACTGAGAAACTCCAGAGATGACAGCAGTGGGTCTATTTCTGGAACTCTGTAGTGGGAACATGATCTCACTGAATTAATTCAATAGGCTGCAAGATACACAATAAACCCTGCCCTTATTTACAAAGAGCAAACAAGCCAGGCTGTTTCCCCAAATGAATGTAGCATATAATGTCGAAAGTGACCCACCCAGAGGCAATTTGTAAAAAGCAATGGAGCTTCAAGGCAAAGGACCTGGATGATCCTTAAAGTCCTTCCTAGCTCTAATCCTAAAATGAATGTTTTATTTTTTAAACTTCCAGAAATGAGTTTTGATCATGGGGTATAGTCAAAACTCATGAGAAGTAGCTACCCACATCAATAGTATATGGACCTTAAGGGAATTTTCCTTAGAAAAGATAATTATAAGTCTCCCCACCGCAACTCAGGCTGTCTACATGTGATAGTGCAGTTCCTCTCCCTCTCTCCAAATATGTTGCATTGCAAAGTCATGAGTTTGACATGAACCCATTACTTTAGGGCCCATAAAATTTTCTCATCAAAATGTTGGAAGGAGCCATTTGTGGAATCAAACCGAAGAGCAATGAGGAAGTGGATCACCAAAAAACCCCAAACCCCACCAAAAAACTCTCAAACCGATTCAAACTTATCCTATCTCTGTGTCTGTGTGTCTCTCTGTGTCTCTCTGTCTCTGTCTTTCTGTCTCTCTGTCTCTGTCTCTGTCTCTGTCTCTGTCTCTCCCTCCCTCCCTCCCTCCCTGCCAGGAATAAGAAGGAATGTTCAGGCCACACTTACTAGATAACAATAAGCTAACATTTATGTCATGCCTCAAGGTTTGCTTAGTACTTTATATTACCTCACCTAATCCTTGCAACAACTCTAGGAGGTAGGTATATGGGAATTATTAGGCATCTTTTACATATGAGGGCACAGAGGGTCAGAAAGACTGGCAGAGTAAGGGAAGCTGAACACAGTTCTTTGCTGACTCCAAGGTCAATGGGTCCTTCCCTCTACCACACTGCCTCATTTATGTAAAGTCAGTTTGCATTTTAGCTTTTGGGGCTACTGAAATCATTGCTGAATTGGAACAAAAGTGATTAATAAGTCTTTCAACATCATGTTCCCTCTCAAAATGGAAATGCTACAAAACAACATTCATCTCCTGAGAGAATTAAACTGGAATCATCATCAGGTTCTTCTAGCTTACTTAACTTAATAGCACCAACTCTGCAGGTCAAGAAAGGGCCTAGTCATGGTTGATACCAGACCAACAGAATTCTGGTCATCTAGGTGGCACATTTAGGGCCTAGAGCTACAATTTAGGGCAGTTACATGGCACAGTGGATAGAATGCCAGGTCTGGAGTTAGGAAGACTCATCTTCCTGAGTTCAAATCTGACCTCAGACACTAGCTGTGTGACCCTGGGCAAGTCACTTAATGCTGTTTCCCTTAGTTTACTCATCTGTAGAATGAGTTGGAGAAGAAATTGGCAAATCACTCCAGTATCTTTGCCAAGATGATGACCCAAATGGAGTCACGAAGGTTCAAACACCACTGAAAAAATGACTGAACACAACAGAATTTCAGGCATTCTCAAAAATGCATCTAGTTCAACCTTTAACCAAAGCATGAATCTGCTTTACAATATCTGCTACAAATGATCACCTAGCCTCTACTTGAATACTTCTGGTGATGGAGAACTCACCACTCCTTGATCTCCTTGGCTGTCCATTATAGTTTCCCTTGCTTTATTTATTAGGAAAGTCTTCTTCCCTTTATTCCATTTCTAATCAAGGCCTTTATGTTAAAGACTTGTGTGGAAACTACCTCCAGCAATTCAGAAGTTCCTGAAATCTATTCTAACATTCTGCCACACAGCCACTTCTTTCTTTTTTTTTTTCTTTTGGTGAGGCAATTGGGGTTAAGCGACTTGCCCAGGGTCACACAGCTGGTAAGTGTCAAGTGTCTGAGGCCGGATTTGAACTCAGGTCCTCCTGAATCCAGGGCCAGTGCTCTATCCACTGTGCTACCTAACTGCCCCCACACAGCCACTTCTTTCTAGGCACTTCTAAATTCTCCTTTTGTAAAATAACAATGGCTCATATTTACACATTCCTTTTCTTTACATGCAGTCAAGCTGCAATAAGACTTTTAGAACACCCATAGATTGATTTTCACAACCATCCTAGGAGGCAAGGAAAATATTGTTGTTGTTCAGTAGTGTCCAACTCTTCATGACCCCATTTGAGGTTTTCTTGGCAAAGATACTGGAGAGATTTGCCATTTCCTTATCCAGTTCATTTGACAGATGAGGAAACTGAGGCTGACAGAGTTAAGTGACTTGCACAGGATCACATAGCTAGTAAGTGTCTGAGGCCAGATTTTCACTCAGGAAGATGAGTTTTCCTGACTCCAGGCTAGGCATTCTATCTACTGTACCACCTAGCTCCTCCTGGCTTTATAGAGAAAGAAACTCGGGTTCAAAGAAGTCAATGACTTGCTCAAAGTCACATGGCTAGCAAGCAACAAAGTCAATCTTCAAAATCAGTCTCTGTACCTCTAAATCAAGGGAAAACATGATTGTATCTCCTTGGAAGCTATATGATTCCAGAAAACTGGAGGACAGGGATTGCAGAATCAAGGTCGATAACTGTTTCCTCTCCTTCATCATCCTTCAATTTGTATTAAAGTGAAGTAATATCACAAGCACATAATAGGCGGCTAATAAATAAATACCTGTTGGACAAGAGTGGGTATTAATGCACCTTTTGCACAAGGGAAGAAAGCATGGCGCAGTAGTCAGCAGAGTTTAAAATTTGGAGTCCTAGGTTGGAATCCAAGTCTAGTTGGCCTCAATTTCCTCATCCAGGGTCTAAAGCTTATAATGAAATGTGGTCACCACAGCCCATTTACGGTCGAGAAGCACTTCGGCTCCTCTTCGAAGGGCAAGGTACCTGCCTACTCCGCCTCCCCCCGCCCCAATTCAGTTTGAGCCAGGGTAGTTCATATGTAGCTGTCCCAGCAATCCCCACTAGCACCGAGAATCCGCAGGTCTCCCCTCCAGCCCCACCCCCTGAGTGAGATGGGAGCTCTGGGGGCACCAGGAGCTGCTCAGTCCCTAGGCTAGGCTGGGACCGACTGACAGACGTTCATTGAGGGCGGGGCGGCGGCAGCTGCAGCTGCAACTGCAGCAGCTGGGCACGTCCCGGCGCTGCCTGGCTCCTCGGGAACCAGCCCTGGCCACCTTCCTTCCCCTTGGGGCCCCAGCTTGAGGCGGACCCTCGCCCCGCTGCGGGAAACAGAAAGGGTATTCCGACTCACACAGGCTCCCTGGGTCTCTGGGGCTTCTCCCCAGCCGCGTCTTTCAGGTTCTGGGAAAAAGAGCCTCCCATCCTTTCTTAACTTAGTGAGGAGTTGGTTGCCGCTCGGTCCCTCGGCTTGCCCTGCTGCAGGCGGGACTGGAGGCGAGAGGGAGGAAGAAGGGGTGGAGCGGAGGGTGGGAGAGTGGGAGGGGGCAGCCGTTCCTCAGGGTCCTGAGCCCTGCCCCAACCCCAGCGAAAGGCTCCCGGGACCTTCTGGCTGCGTCGCTGCGAGGCAACTGCATTGTCCGCTAGGCGGGAGGTGGCCGGAACCGCTGCCAAATCTCCAGTTGCAGCTTCTGCCGCCCCAAGCCTAGATCACCCAGGGCTGGGTCGAGAGTGCCAAGAGAATTGAAGGGATGACCAGCCCACTACCCGGAGGGGGTGATGTGGCTGCCAGGGGTCATTATAGAAAAGTGGAGTATTAAAACGGGAGTTATTAGCCTGGGGTCACGAATAGATTTCAGAGAACTTGGACGGGCAATTTTTTTTTACACATCTTTATTTTCCCGAACCTCTAGCTGAAATTTAGCATGTCCTTCGATTATCTAAAAACACTATTCTAAGAGGTCCATAGGCTTTACCAGAATGCGGGGAGAGGAGGTGTCCATGATACCCTCCCCCCAAAGTTAAGAATCCCTGAATTAAACGCTGGAATGGACTTTAGAAATTATCTAGCTCGACTCCCTCATTTAACAGATAAAACCAAGGGTCACACAGCTGATGTGATTTGCTCACTGTCAGTAAATAACAGGGAAGAGATTCGAATACAGAGTTCTGGACTCGGTTACGCAATGCATCACAGCTGCGTTACTTCATAGCGGAGCCCCACCCCCGCCCGAATCCAGTGGGTGGAGCAAGACCCCGAAATCGCCCTCCCTCTGCCCCTTTGCTCCGCAATTGTGACCGAGGAGTGGAAGGCGCAGCTGGAGGATCAGATCTCCCAGGGGTGGGGTGGGGTGGGGTGGGGTGGGGTGGGAGGGAGAAAGAAGTGCTTTCTGGACTTTGCAGCAGGTCGATGTGCTTGCTCAGGTTCAGGAAAGATGTTGGGCATTCCTACTGGGTCGCCTTTATCACCTTGCAGACTCACAGGGCTGGAAGGTAATCTGTCTGCACCTGGTTCTAGGGAGGCTAATGGAGGCTAAGCCTAAAGAGATGTGGTACAGTGCAGAGTCGCTGCATTAAGGGTCGGAAAACTGTGGGTTCTAATCTAGTTTTGTCATTTTATTCCCGTTTGGGCTGGGGAAAGTCACTTCACTGGGCTTCAGTTTCCCTAGTTTTAAAACGAGAGGGTTGGATTTCCTTCCCTCCTGGATCTGCTTTACCTTTGCTTTGGCATCCACCACCTTTATCCTGACTCCTGACTCCTGGTCACTGCCATCGCCTGTGGGCTGCCACCGTCATCTTTCAGCATAATCATGCGGTTTCCAGCTTGGCTCAAGAACTCTGCTGTTGTCGGGCAACTACAGCTTGCCTGTTACTACAGGCTACTGTTTCTCACAGCCACCATCCCAAAAGCCCCAACCCTCCTCACTCCCAGCCAGCCCACCGGGCAGCTAGGTGGCACAGTGGATAGAATACTCCTCCTGGAGTCAGGAAGTCTCATCTTCCTGAGCTCAAATCCGGCCTCAGAGTGACCAGCTGTGCCACCCTGGGCAAGTCATGTGACCCTGTTTGCCTCAGTTTCCTCATCTGTCAAATGAGCTGGAGAAGGGAATGGCAAATCATTCCAGTATCTTTGCCAAGAAATGGGGTCAGACACGACTGAACAACATTTTGCATGTAACTCAGGCTGGTAGCATTATAGAAAAGGGCTACTTGGCTCTTTGCGTTGAATATTTGGCTCCTTTCAATTCCTTTTGTAGTGGCTCAGGTGTTATTCTGACTAGAACAGCTGGGAAAGGGAGAGGCTGGATCAACTTACACCTATACTATCGGCTTTGGTGGGACCTTTGTAGCCAGGCAATGGAGTCAGTATGTTAAAGTGGAAGAAATGCTAGATTGGGAGAATCAGATCACCCACGTTGGAATTTTGGATCTTCTACCTAGCTGTAATGGGGCAAGTCACTTTATCTCTTTAGGTCTCAGTTCCTCATCTGTAAAATGAAGGCACTGGACTAGAGGATTTCTGGGGTTCCTGTGAGCCTGTGACCCTTCTAGATCCAAATACTGTGATCCTATGACTTTTTTTTTTTTGGTGAGGCAATGAGGGTTAAGTGACTTGCCCAGGGTCACACAGCTAGTAAATGTTAAGTGTCTGAGGCCAGATTTGAATTCAGGTACTACTGAATCCAGGGCCGGTGCTCCACTGTACCACGTAGCTGCCCCAATCTCATGACCTTTTAATGCAATATCCTTGGAGAAAAACTTCTGCTCCTTTTCTCCTCTGACAGGCTACCACCTGGTTTGGGGCCCTTATCACCTCATACCTGGACTATTGCAATAGTCCAATTATTGGTCTCCCTACTACAAATTTCTCTCCACACCAGGCTACCCTTCATTCATCTTTCAAAGTACTTTTCTTAAAGCACAGAGCTATCTTACCCCTACTCAATAAATTTCAGTTGGCTCCCTATCACCTCTGGATCAAATTTTAAAAATCTATATGACCTATATCCGATTCTTTACCATCTTAGGGAGGGGCAAGAGGAGGGAAGGAGAAAACTTAGCACTCAGAATTTTAAATAAAAAAGAAATGTTAAAATTTGTCTTTATATGTAATTGGAAAAAAATACCATCTGAATTTTAAAAATCTGTTTAAAAATCTTCCTATCTTTAAAATCTATGTCAACCTCCCTTGCTGGCCACTTTTGCAGTCTTTTTTATACCTTACTTCCCTCTACTGCTCTGTAATCCAGTGATACTGACCTCTTTGCTGTTCCTGGAACAGGACAATTCATCATCTCACCCTGCATTTTCACTATCCGTCTGTCCCCACAGCCATGTCTAGAATCTCTATCTCCTCATTTTTTGCCTCCTGGCTTCTCTGGCTTCCTTCAAGTTCCAGCTAAACTCCTACCTTTTTCCAGATCTCCTTTAATGCTAACATCTTTCCTCTGTTAATTATCTTCAATTTATCCTTTATATATCTTTATTGTAGAGTTATTTTCATGTTGTATCCCCTATAAGGGGCAGGCAGCTAGGTGGCAAAATGGATAGAATGCCAGGTATAGAGTCAGGAAGACTCATCATCCTGAGTTCAAATCTGGCCTCAGATACTTACTAGCTGTGTGTCTCTGGACAAATCACTTAATCCTGTTTGCCTCAGTTTCCTCATCTGTAAAAATGAACCGGGAAAGGAAATGGCAAACCACTCCAGTATTTTTGCCAAGAAAACACCAAATGGGTTCATGAAGAGTCAGACATGACTGAAAATGACTGAACAACAACCCCTACTAGACTGTAAGTTCCTTGAGAGCAGGGACTGACTTTTGTCTTTGTATTCCCAGCACCTAGCACAGTAGTTGGCAATGCTGTAGGTGCTGGGAATACTGTAGGTGTTTATTGACTGGCTGCTGAACTATTAGCCTACAATTGTGTGCTACAGTGAAAATAACATTAGATTTAGAGTCAGAAGCCCAGGATTTAAATGAGTACAAAATCATATTTCAAAAGATTTGTTATTTCACTGAAGTTCATTTAATTTGTGACCTTAGACAAGTCATTTAACTTTTCTGGCTTTGGTTTCTTCCATCGATCCCTTGCAGGGGTTGGCACATGTGCAGAATCTCTTTAATGGAGTCTCTCCACATGGAGAGGCTAAAGCGCCCACTTTCAAGAGAGTCATGATGATGTTAAAAGGAAATGTCTTTGAGAGACAATTGAGCATGCCTAGACATTCTTCAGCTAGTTCTGGTCTTCTAACCACATTGTTAGAAGATGCCTTTTTGATTGGCTGCATAGGCAGAACCAAGAGTGTCTTGGTCAATCTCCACTAAGGCCACAAAGCACATGACCTTCTGGATATAGCCCTCTGTCTTTGTTCTTTTCTATTTTAGGTGAAAGGATCAGAGACTTTGGCATTGTAGTATCCAGGTTTTGCAGATAGCTCAGCTTTTGATGCCTCCTGGAATAAAGAGTTACCTTCAAAAATGACCTTTGGGGCTCAGCCCAGTGGTAGCTGAGATGAGGATTTCTCTGGCTGCCATGCCACATCTAGATGTGAACTTGGTAGCACCAAATGCTTTGTAAAACCCAAGCTAAGCTTGAGCCCACTCTACACAGAGACCAAGGTGAGATAAGTGGGAACAGCATGTGCCTCCAACATGTTGAGAGGAAATGTTTGTACTTTTGTTCTTGTTATATCTTCAGAGCAAATATCTCTTTATAAGAGCTCATTGATGTTAAAGTGGTCTAGTGGGGGGTTCTAGTCAACAGCACCTAATGATAGGGAAAATGCAGTTGGTCTGGGATGGAGATGATATGATTGGAGAATAGACACTCCAAAATCTTCAGGGTACCCCTACCATCCTAAAGGACAGGTGCAGCTTGTCCAACTCTGGAGGAATGAGCCAGAATGTGCTTGCTACATGTAAAATAAGGGTTCAGGCTAAATGATCTCAAAGGTCTAACTCTAAATTTTTGGGTGATAAGAATAATAGCTTTGTCCGGATTTGAACTCAGGTACTCCTGACTCCAGGGCCTGTGCTCTATCCACTGTACTACCTAGCTGCCCCCTGATATTGACTTTTAAAAAAAATCAACCTAATGTAAGAAAAGGTGCTTAAGAACTGTTATGAATTTATGAAGAAAGCAGCTACTTTTTGCCTGAGGGTACTTTGTGGTGCCAAGCAGAAAGCCTGGCCTTAGTAGAAGTGGAGTATAACTTTTAACAAGGGACAGCTAGTGGCTATTGTTTTCAGCTGGAGAGCAGCTGTTATTGCTCAAGTACTCTCCCTAGTGGTTGGAGATAGAACAACAGAGACTCTGTGCAAGTCACTTAATCTCTCAGCGTTCCTAGGCAACTCTCTATAAATTGCAAGTTACTTTACCTCTATTTGCCTCAGTCTCCTCAACTGTAAAATAGAGATAATAATAGCACCTACCTCCCAGGGTTGTAGTAGGATCAGATGAGATATTATTTGGAAAACACTTAGCAGAGCTCCTGGTACATAAACATGCTAGTCATCACCATCACCATCATTATCAAGTTGGAGAAGGATTTTCTATGGATGGTGAAGTAATCCAGATGCTCCTGTTTGCAAATGACATTGTACTCATTGTGTTAAGTCCCCAAACATTACAAAGCCTCCTGGAAGAGATATATAACCACTGAATTTTTTTTTATGCTAGAGACAATAGGGAACTACTGAAACTTCTTGAGTAGGGGAGTGACATGTCCAAATCTGTATTTTAGGAACAGCAATTTGGCAATCATATGAAAAATCGATTAGATTTAGAAGTAGCCTAGCATAGTGATGGAGAGCTGGCATCAGGCAGGAAGACCTGACTTCAAATTCTGATTCTGATACAGACTCTGTGCAAGTCACTTAATCTCTCAGCGTTCCTAGGCAACTCTCTATAAATTGCAGAGCAATTGGTGACCTGCTTTGGTAGGAGTTTCCTTAGTCTACATCAATGAAATCTCAGGTCTAATACCCCTCCTTTTTTTTTTTGCGGGGTAATGGGGGTTAAGTGACTTGCCCAAGGTCACACAGCTAGTAAATGTCAAGTGTCTGAGGCTGGCTTTGAACTCAGGTCCTCCTGAATCCAGGGCCAGTGCTTTATCCACTGCACCACCTAGCTGCCCCCAATCCCCCTTTTTTTTGCAGGGCAATGGGGGTTAAGTGACTTGCCCAGGGTCACACAGCTAGTAAATGTCTCCCTAGTGGGACTGTCTTTGAACTCAGGTCCTCCTGAATCCAAGGCCAGTGCTTTATTCACTGCGCCACCTAGCTGCCCCCTAATCCCCCTTAAAAAAAAAGGATAAGAGAGGGGAAAGACTAGAGATAGGGAGGATGAAACTAGTATAATAGTCCAGGGAAGAGGGGATGAAGGCCTGAAATAGAGTCATAGTTGTGTGAGTGGAGGCAAAGGGATAGATGAAAGAGATATTGTGGAGGTAAAATTCACAGAACCTGGCAATTAATTGGATATGAGAGGTAAGGGAGAGTGAAGAATCAAGGATGAATATGAGACTAAGAACCTAGGGACTTGAAGGATGCCCTCAATGGAAATAGAAAAATTTGGAAAATTAATGGGGTTTTTTTTTGGGGGGGATGTCAGGATGGGGGGAAGGGAATGAGTTTAATTTTGGAATTCCCATGGGGCTTCCAGGATTGCTTCAGGATTGCAGTTTAGAAGAGACTTAAGTGCTGGACACGTAGACTTGAGAGTTGTCCGAGTAGAGACAACCAAACCCTTGGGAACTGAGAGGATCAGTGACACGTAAGCATGTGGGACATGAGTGGATGCTGATCTGGCAAAGGACACTGAGATCTGATAGGTGGGAGGAGAACAGGAGAGAGCCACGTTATGGAAACTTGGGGAGGAGTGAGTCCAGGGGGAGAGGGTGGTCAACAGCATCAGCCCCTGCCCAGAGGGCATCTGAGATATGGGGCCTGACCCCTCCTCCTCTAAGACAGCTGCAGTCAGCACTTGATGATTACTTGAAAGTGTATCCCCTGGGAGGAGGAGAACAAGATACTTACTTGCATAATTCACTTTCTTGTTACTCTTATTCCTACATAGTGTTTCAGTGACAGGGTGGCCTTTGCAAACTTTTCATTTAAGTTATTAATTAAAAAAATTTTTCTTTTCAGACCATGACCATTCATTGTCAGAAGGGAATTTGCCCATCACTCAAACTTTTAGGACAATGTGATTACAAACATTTGCCTGGTGTTCTGTTTCTTTAAAATATCAACAACAAGAAGACACATTTAAAAACTGCTCTTATTTACCTGGTGACCTGGAAGGGACTTAGTTTATTTAACATGGATGTCTCCCGATTTCAGAGCTAGAAAGTGGAAACAATCCTCCCAGAACATTCCTTATCCTCACCCTCTGAACTCACTGCTCTCTATTCACTAACACAAGAAGTTCCTGGCTCCCAAGAAAAGCAGACCTGGATTGCCTCTGACTTGGCATAAACTCTGGGTCTGTTATCATAAGAAAATTTTAAATGGGGGGGGTGTTCCTTAATTTTAAACATGATGTGCATTTAAAAATGCAATCAGTGTACATATATAACCTATATCAGATTGCTTTCTGTCTTGGGGAGGGGGGAAGGAAAGGAAGGGAGGGAGAAAAATTTGGAACTAAAAATCCTATGAAAACAAATGTTGAAAACTATCTTTATATGTCAAAATAATACAATACTTTTGTGGTTAAAAATAAAAATGCAATCAGGAACACAAAAATTATTGTTATTGTCTTGGGTCAATTTAATTGTATTTAGGGATTGGGAAATTCAGCAGAGCTAATCCTCAACAAATACTTTATTAAGTACCTTCTATGTGCCAAGCATTTATGCTAAGCTCTAGCTAGGGAAGCAAAGAAAACCCAAAATTGTCCCTGCCCAGGAGGAGCAGGTGCGGAGAGAACATGTAAATGACTATAAACAAGATAGGCACAGGATAAATGGGAGATAATCAACCGAGTTGAAGGGAAGGGAATAAGCATTTATAAAGCACCTATTGTATTCCAGGAATGTGGTCCTCACAACAACCTTGGGAGGTAGATGCTGATATTTTTCTCATTTTACAGTTGAGGAAACAGGCAAACAGAGCTTAAGTGACTTACCCAGCTATTAAGTGTCTGAGGTCAAATTTGAACTCAGAGCTTCCTGACCCCAGGTCATATTCTCTCTCCATTGGGCCATCTAGCTGCCTCGCTACACACATTGTGTTTTCTGAGCCTCATGACAACATTGTGAAGCAGGTATTCTACCCATTTTACAGATGGGGAAATTGAGGTTCAGAGAGGTTCATTAACTTGCTCATGATCACGAAGTTAATAGTCAGAAGTACGATCTAACCCATGTCTTCCTGGCTCCCTAGTCTAATATCCTGTTCACTACTTCATGTTACCTCTCAAAATTATGGCCCAATAGTGGGCCAGCTAGGTGGCACAGTGGATAGAGCACTGGCCCTGGATTCAGGAGGACCTGAATTCAAATCCAGCCTCAGACACTTGACACTTACTAGTTGTGTGACCCTGGGCAAGTCACTTAACCCTCATTGCCCCACCAAAAAAAAAATTACCCAATAGTTAGGATCTTGGGTTTTAGATTTGTTAAAGACCTTAGAAATCTTTCAGTTTGACTTCCTTATTTTATAGGCAAGGAAACTGAGTTCCCAGACTCAGAGAGTCAGAGACCACCAAGATCATCTAGTCCATATTCTTAATTTTACAGATGAGGAAATTGAGGCCCAGGAAGGTGAAGTCACTTGCCCAAGGTGGCGTAGATGGCAGAGGAAGTCCTCTGACTTCAGAGACAGTGCATCCCCCCTCACTGCACTATATGTGCCTTGGACAAAGACCTGCTAAATTCAAAGTGATGGAAGAGCTAGGGTTCAAACCCCAGTATTCATATCTGTTGTATGTTGCTGCCTGTGTGTATAACACAGAGAAAATCCTTTCCCTTCTCTGGGCCTCAGTTTGGATACGGGGGAGGGGTGGGGTGAAAGAAAGTTATGAGCCTGGGTGAATAAGGACGGTGGTATCTTTGATAGCAATTGAAAATTTAGGAAGAAAGGAAGATTTTTTTGGGGGGGGTGGAGAAGATGATGGACAGCTAAGCAGCACAGTAGATAGAATGCCAAACCTAGAGTCTGGAAGACATCTTCCTGAGTTCAAATCTGGCCTCACACACTTACTAGCTGTGGGACCTGGGCAAGTCACTTAACCTTGTTTTGCCTCAGTTTTCTCTTCTGTAAAAATGATCTGGAGAAGGAAATGGCAAACCACTCCAGTACCTTTGCCAAGAAAACCTCAAAAGGGGTCACGAGGAATCAGACACGACTGCAAATGACTGAACAACAACAAAGATAATGAGTTCAGTTTTGGACATGTTGGGTTTTTCAATCAAACGTCTAAGGAAATCAAGGTAAAAAATGCATGATTTATTGTTTGGTGTTCTAGGCTGCACTCAGAGGGCAGGGAGGGACAGTAGTTATTTATCTTAGATTTGTGGGAGCCAGAAAGTCTTGCCAAGTCACAGGAACACCACTTCTGGCTAAAACAAGCAACTGACCTTAAGGAGAGGACTTTTGAACAAAAGCAACAACAAGAGTGGGGAGAGTAGAATAAATGGAACAGTCCTGACCCCATCAGGCTGGAACAGTTCGGCCACTCTGCAAACCCAGGCAAGGCCCAAGCTGCGGTGATGACTCTGCATTAGTCGATGAGGCTTTGGGATCGGGATGTGATTCATGGGGTTGGCAAATGACAGGTCTAATGGAGTGGAAACTCAAATCAAAGGCTGCTTTGGCAATGGTTGCTCAGTGTCATCCCTATCTGTGTAAGGGTTGTTTACCCCCACTCCCCCACCCCTTTGTCCCAATTTGGAGGCACTTCAGATGACTTTTTTTTCCCCCAAACTTAGACCTGTTATTTCATTTAGTAAAGGGAAAGCTTCAGTTGACGTATTTTTCAGCACCTTCTCTGCTATTTATGGTCTTAGAAGGTTGCCTGGGACAGTTAGAAGTTAAGTGACTTACCTAGGGTTACAGAGGCTAGAAGGAATCATTGTTTCTTCAACTTGGCCACTTATTGACCATGTGACTGTGGCAAGTGCTCTCACATAGAACACTGCATAAAAGTCATTTATTAATGTATTTATCACCACTGAAGTGGCATTGTGGAGTAGTGGCTAGAGAAATGCCTACAGAGTCAGGGATAGCTGGGTTCAAGTCTCATCTCTGATACACATTGGCTGTGTACTCCTGGGCAAGTCACTTAATATCTGAGTGCCCCTGGCAACTAAGACTTGTTCAGTCTTTTTGGTATTTTGGTATTGACTCTTGGTGACCCCATCTGGGGTTTTCTTGACAAAGATACTTCTTTCTCCAGCTCATTTTACAGATAAGGAACTGAGACAGACAGGTTAAGCAACTTGCTTAGGGTTGCACAGTTAGTAAGTATCTGAGGTCAGATTTGAACTGGGAAGATGAATTTTCCTGACTCCAGGCCCAGCATTCTATCTAATATATCACCTAGCCACCCATCTTTAAGACTTTAAGTTGCGGGGCGGCTAGGTGGCACAGTGGATAAAGCACCGGCCCTGGATTCAGGAGTACCTGAGTTCAAATCTGGCCTCAGATACTTGACACTTACTAGCTGTGTGACCCTGGGCAAGTCACTTAACCCCCATTTCCTGGCAAAAAAAAAAAAAAGACTTTAAGTTGCCAAGCAGGTGCCTGTCCACAGTGGAAGAAGTTTCATGATTTCTTAAAATAATGAAATCACAAAGTATAAAAAAAGTCCATTTTGCACATAAGGAAACAGACTCATTGAGAGGTTGTAACTCCTCCAAAGTTGCAGAGCTAAAAGGTGACCAAGGCCAGGACTCAGATCTGAGTCTCTTGGCTCCAAGGCAAATGAGTATTAATTCTGTTCCACCATAGCTGGCTTGTCCTCACTCACTTTTAGGCCTTCCAGCTACATCCCACCTGAAGTGCTCAGCATTCCTCCTTACTATTAGATCTATATCCCTTGGCATTTAGTTACTCATCTCTTATGTAGGCTATCTTCTGCTCTGGCTTAGGCAACTACACCAAATAAGTCAACTTCCTCTTTGACATAAGAGTGTTTCAAATGCTTCAAGAGTGAAGATGAATCTGCTAAGCCAAACTGTAGCAGTTAAATATTCCAATGTCTTTCTTTTTTTCTTTTTCTTTTTTTTTTGGAGGGGGTTGGTGGGGCAGGGCAATGAGGGTTAAGTGACTTGCAAGTGTCTGAGGTCGGATTTGAACTCAAGTCTCCTGAATCCAGGGCCGGTGCTTTATCCACTGTGCCACCTAGCTGCCCCCCCCAATATATTTCAATTCTATTTTTTTTCTAGCCATCTGACTATGGTATGTCACAACAACAACAACAACTACTACTACTACAATTTATATAGCACTTTAAGGTTTGCAAAGGACCATACATATGTTATCTCATTCCAGATTCTTACCCTGTGAATTAGGTACTATTATTATCCCCATTTTACAGGTAAGGAAACTGAGGCTGAGAGAGGCTAAGTGACTTGCTCAGGATTACACAGCTGGTTGATGCCAAGTCGAGCACTACTAACCTTTGCGCCAACTAGTCGTCTCAGTTTCCTCATCTATAAAATAATGCTTGGAAATAATACTTGAACCACTACCTAAGCAGGATATTGCTATTTTGAGGAAAGTACTTTGTATAGCACAAAGTCCTAAAGAAATGTGAACCAGGGCAGCTAGGTGGCGCAGTGGATAGAACACTGGCCCTGAATTCAGGAGGACCTGAGTTCAAATCCAGCCTCAGACACTTAACACTTGCTAGCTGTGTGACCCTGGGCAAGTCACTTAACCCCAATTGCCTCACAAAAAAAAGAAAAGAAAAGAGAAATATGAACCACTAGGGGCAGCTAGGTGGCACAGTGGATAGAGCACCGGCCCTGGAGTCAGGAGTACCTGAGTTCAAATCCAGCCTCAGACACTTAACACTTACTAGCTGTGTGACCCTGGGCAAGTCACTTAACCCCAACTGCCTCAATAAAAAACAAAACAAAACAAATAGGAATGTGAGCATTGGTATTTTTGTTGTTAGTCAGTATCGAGTACTGTCTGACTCTTCATGACCCTGGGGATGGATAGTGTTCATGAGGTTTTCTTGGCAAAGATATTGGAATGGTTTGCCATTTCCTTCTCCAATTAATATTATTATTATCTGCTTTTGTGATTCACAGAAGCAGGAGATCTGTAGACTTTCTCTGGGTAATGTTCAACCAGTTGTGAATCCACTTAACCATCTCTCTCATAATCCAACCTGCCTTTCTCCACTGTGTTTCTCTGTAGGTGTCGTGACTATGACCTACCACAAAACCATTCTCTGTGGTCTATCATATGCCATTGGATAGGCCTTGGCTTAAATTGTTCATAGTGGGAACCCAGTATCATAAATAGTCTGGCATAGTGTAAAGAGCACAGGATTAGGAATGTGTATGATCATGACAATTCACTTGGCTTCTCTGTGCCTCAGTTTCCTTATCTGAAAAATGTGAAGGGATTAGATTAAATGATCTCTAAGGTCTCCTCCAGTTATGATCCCATGATTCTAGTCCTGGTTGTCCCTTTAACTCACTGTATGATGTCTGATGAGTCATTTGGTGAGGCTTCGTTTCCCAACTGTAAGACAGAAAGGTTGGAGTAGTTCTTTTCTAAAGGTCCTTTGCATCTACAGAATTCTGTGATTCTGCTTTTGGAGGCAATAATGGAGCTAGCCACAGAACCACAGCTTATCAGGGTTCAGAGGGACCTCTTACGAAATTTAGTCCAGCATGTACCTGAAAAGAAATCCTCCCTACAATATTCCTCATATTCAGCTTGAAGAGTTCCAACAATGGGAAACTCACTACCTACCAAGAGGGCCCATTCCAGTTTTGAACAATTCTTAGGGAATTTTTCTTTAGATTGAGTCAAAATCTGCCTCAAGAATTTCTAACTTTTGCCCCTGGTTCTGCCCTCTGGAGCCAAGTGGAACAATCTAATCCCCATGCAGGTATTGGCTCTTCAAACACTGGAAGACAATCCCTGAACTGTATTTTCCTGTTGCTTTTGTGATGATTTTTCATGAAACAACCCTGTTCCTTCCACCACCATCCTGTCTCCCATAGTGTTCTTCTTAGAGACCCTTGGTGAAAATTTGTTGACAAATCAAAGAGGTTTCATTATGGGACTGGTAAAAAGCAATTACACTGGGGGCAGCTAGGTGGTGCAGTGGATAAAGCATCGGCCCTGGATTCAGGAGAACCTGAGTTCAAATCTGACCTCAGACAGCTGTGTGACCCTGGGCAAGTCACTTAACCCTCGTTGCCCCGCCCCCCCCCAATCTATTACGCTGCCAGACAGAGATGGATAAGGTCATTGAGTCAGAGAACCATGGAATCATAAATGAAGACTTAGAAGGGGCCTTAGAGGTCACCTAGTCTTTCTCCCTTATCTTACAGATGAAGAAACTAAGGCCCGGGGCGTCAAACATCTTGTTCAGGGTCACCCTGGTAACAAGCTGGAGTTGGAAGTCAGGTTCTTTGACTTGAAATTCCAGTCCTCTTTCCTTTGTACACACTGAAGGGACCTCTTTACCACATATGATCTCCAAAGTTCGGGTGTTGCTTTCAACAAGGGCTGGGAATTTCAAACCATTGGCTCCAGGAAAATCACATCCAGGAAATCTTCCACTGTCTGTCCCATTTTCTCCTTATTTTTTTAATCAGTATCACTACCCTGAAAATTTTCATTTCTTCCCATTAACCACTGGGCAGTATAGCCAGGGACCTGTAACACTTTATGACCTCCAAATTTTCTTTCAGTTCTATATTTACGATCCTGTGACCTGAACAGCCTTTTGTTTCTTTGAGTTGGAAAGGGTCCCTGAAATGTTTGTTTATTACTCCTAAGACCATAAAATATCTCATCAGGATGAGGCTGAAACCTGCTTACCGCAATAAATAGCTAGCTGTTCATTGACTGAATCACACTCCAGGCCTCCCTCTCCACATGACATAGCTCTGGCTGGCAGCTGTGCAGGAGGAGCGTGCAGTGCATGCTGGTTAGCCTGCTGTCCAGAGGAAAGGAACTGACTGTTCTCCCAAGCATTCCAGAGAACAGAAAGTGAGACTGGAAAACCAGACTAGAGGACGAGAGCATTAGATCGGAGAACTGTGGAAGCAAATGGCTAGAAAACTTACTTACTCGGTAGTCCAGGTAGCGATCTGAATAGCAGCAGTCTTGCTTCTTCCTCAGGAAAGCTTGTGGGCTCCAAACAGCTGGTCACAACTGGTTGCCTTTCTCCTGCATCTCCAGCAAATAAACTCACAAGCCTCCCCTGGAAAGGGTCTGTTGCCCGAAATGAAGCAGATGGTAATAATTAGCCAGAAAGTCATTGCGTGGAAAGTTCCATATCCAAGAACGGCCCCTTGTGAGCAATGGACACACCAGGGCCTGCCTGGTTGCCTGTGGGTATTTTACTCTCACCCTCCCAGGGGAGGTGACTCAATATTGTGTCTGCTTCTTATGCCTGTCTGTGCCTCCTTGAAACCTCCTTTTCTTTAAAAAAGAAAAAAAAGACAAAAAACCCTTTTAATTGTAGGTGAGACCAAAAAACAAGGTTTGCTTGTTTCTCCTCTAGGGCTATGAAACCTAGAAGAAACTGAGGCTGCTTTGAGGATAGTTGACAGAATCTGGGGAGAAGAGACAGACTTTTATAAGGAGGGGACAGAATTTGGGGATAATTGCGGGGATAAGTAGCAGAATTTGGAGATAACTCAGAGTTTGGGGACAAGAGAGAGATAACCGAGCTAGTTTAGAGAAGTGACAGAGTTTAAGGACAAGAGACACAGATAATTTGGAGACAACACAAAGAGTGCAGATTTTTCATCTTGCTTTAGGATTTGTACACCCAGATAGACCACAGACTTATTTTGGGGAGTGGTCTGTGTTTAGAAGTAAGAGGAAAACTTTCTCCTAGTTTAAATTCTTGGTCCCATGTCCTAAAAAGCTGAAGTGCTATAGAATCAGAGCCTGAATTCTAAGTAGGCAGTCTAGAAAACATTTATTTTGAATAACTTTGGGGGTGCTATATAACTTTGGGGAAAGCTATATGTTCCCCACAAATTTTTCCACCAGCTATTAGATAATGCCTAATATTCTTGCTAGAGTTCCATCTTTTTAACTTGAAATCCAGGAAAATACCCCTGGGAGGGTTACAATTGTTATCAGTCACTTACATCTTAGTATGAATAAAAGTCTCTCTAGAGCAGGGCTTCTTAAACTTTTTCCACTCGAGACCCCTTTTCTCCAGGGAAATTTTTATGCAACCCCAGATATAAAGGTATATAAAATAGATATACATAATCTTTTACTATTGCCAAATTTTTAATGACCCCCAAATTCAGTTATACTACCCCATATGGGGTTGCAACTCACAGTTTAAGAAGCTTTGCTCTAGAGGAGAATAAATAGACAAAGATTTAGAGGGAAATATTGAAACATTGTTATGGTATTTTAAGCAATGCAATTAATGTATTACAATATAAATAGTTATTCATTTGTAAAATAAAAAGGTTGGACTAATGGATGTTCTAGAGACCAGACTAGATGTTCCTTTCAGATCTTAAATCTATGATCTTATTATTCCAGGTAACTAAACAATTTGTAGGATTAATATTCCATGTTGTTTTCTTTTCCACATTTTATGTTTTCTTTTTAAAAATTATATGTAGAAACAATTTTTACCATTTATTTTTAGAAATTTTGAGTTCCAAATTCTCTCTCTTCCTCTCTTCCCATCCCTTTCTTTGGGAAGGCAAGCAATTTGATATAGGTTATATATGTGCAATCATGTAAAGCATATTTCCATATTAGCCATGTTGTAAAACACAGACAAAAAAAACTTCAAGAAAAATAAATAAATTTATAAGAAAATATACTTCTATCTTCATTCAGACTTCATAAGTTCTTTCTTTGGAGGTGGATAGGATTTTTCATCTTAAGTCCTTTGGAATAGTCTGAGATCATTGTTAGTGCCAAGAGTAGCTAAATCATTCATAGTTGATCATCATCTCGTAAATCTGAGAATTCCTTTGCATGTATACAGACATTTATACAATTTGTACAATGCTCTCCTGGTTTTGCTCACTTCACTTTGCATCAGTTCATCTAAGTCTTCCCAGGTTTTTCTGAAACCAGCCTGCCTGTTATTTCTTATAGCACGGTGATATTCCACTATAACCATATACCACAACTTGTTTAGCCATTCTCCAATTGATTGACATCCTCTCAATTTCCAATTCTTTGCCACCACAAAAAGAGTTGCTATAAATATTTTTGTATATATAGGTCCTTTTCCTTTTTTCCCCCAGTCTCTTTGGGTTACAGACCTAGTAGTGATATTGCTGGGTCAAAGGGTATGAGTAGTTTTATAGCCCTTTAGGCAAAGATCCAAATTATTCTCCAGTATTGTTGGATCAATTTACAACTCTGTGTTAATATCCCAATTTTTCCATATCCCCTCCAACAATTGTCATTTTCCTTTTCTGTCATATTAGCCAATCTGATGGGTATGAGGTGGTACCTCAGAGTTGTTTTAATTTGCATTTCTCTAGTAAATAGTAATTTAGAGCATTTTTATATGACTATAGATAGTTTTGATTTCTTGTTCTGAAAACTGCCTATTCACATCTTTTGATCAATTTTCAATTGGGGAATGACTTATTCTTTTTTTTTTTTATGCAGGGCAGTGACTTGCCCTGGGTCACACAGCTAATAAGTGTCAAGTGTCTGAGTCCAAATTTGAACTCAGGTTCTCCTGAATCCAGGGCTGGTGCTTTATCCACAGTGCCACCTAGCCGCTCCGAGAAATGCAATTTTTATTGGAGAAATTTGCTGTAAATTTTTTCAAGTGTTCTGCTTTCCTTCTAATCTTGTCTGCATTGGTTTTGTTCATGCAAACCCTTTTAATTTAATGCAATAAAATTATCCATTTTATATCCTATAATGTTATCTCTCTCTTGTTTGGTCATAAATTTTTTTCTTATCTATAGATCTGGCAGGTAAAATATTCTATGCTTCCCTGATTTGCTTATGATATCACCTTTTATATTTAAATCATGTACCTATTTTAACCTTATCTTGGTATATGGTATGAGATATTGATCTATACCTAATTTCTGCCAAACTGCTTCCAGTTTTTCAGCAATTTTTGTCAAATAATGAGTTCTTGTCCCAAAAGCTTGAATCTTTGTCTTTATCAAACACTAGATTACTATGGACATTTACTATTGTGTGTTGTGTGTCTAATCTATGCCACCAATCCACTACTCTATTTCTTAGTACCAAATTGTGTTGATAATTATCACTTTGTGATAATCTGATACTGCTAAACCACCTCCCTTTACAATTTCTTTTCACTGATTCCCTTGGTATTCTTGACCATTTGTTCTTCCAAATGAATTTTATAATAATTTTTTTCTAACTCCATAAAATACTTTTTTGGTAGCTTTATTGGCACGGCACTGAATAAGTAAATTAGTTTGGATAGAATTGTCATTTTTATTATATTGGCTCAGCCCACCCATGAGCAAATAATATTTCTCCGTTATTTAGATCTGACTTCATTTGTGTGAAAAGTGTTTTGTAATTATGTTCATATAGTTCCTGGATTTTCCTTGGCAGGTAGAATCCTGAGTATTTTATATTGTCTGCAGTTATTTTAAATGGAATTCCTCTTTCTATTTCTTCCTGCTAGACTTTGTTGGTAATATAGAGAAATGCTGATCATTTATGTGGGTTTATTTTATATCCTGCAACTTTGAAGAAATTGTCAATTATTTCAACTAGTTTTTTGTTCGATTCTCTAGGAATAGCATCTTATCATCTACAGTGTAATAGTTTTGCTACTCATTGCCTATTCTAATTCCTTTCATTTATTTTTCTTCTCTTATTGCTATGGCTAGCATTTCTAGTACAATATTAAATAATAGTGGTGACAATAGGCTTCACCCCTGATCTCACTGAGAAGGCTTCTAGCTTATCCCCATTACAGATAATGCTTGCTCATAGTTTTAAAAAGGTACTCATCATTTTAAGGAAAGCTCCATTTTGCCTATGCTTTTCTAGTGTGTTTTTTTTTTAAATAAGAATGAATCTTGTATTTTGTCAAAAGCTCTTTTTGCATCTATTGAGGTAATGATATGATTTTTGTTGTTTTTGTTATTGATATGGACAAGCATGCTGTAGTTTTCCTAATATTGAAACAGCCCTGCATTCATGGTATAAATCCTACCTGATCAAAGTGTACGATCTGTGTGATATATTGCTGCAATATCCTTGCTAGTATTTTATTTAAAAGTTTTGTATCAATATTCATTAGGGAAACTGGTCTAAAGTTTTCTTTCTTTGTTTTTGCTCTTACTGGTTTAGGTATCAGCCCCATATTTGTGTTGCAAAAAGAATTTGACAGGGGCAGCTAGGTAGAGCAGTAGATAAAGCACTGGCCTTGGATTCAGGAGGACCTGAATTCAAATCCAGCCTCAGACACTTGACACTTAACTAGCTATGTGACCCTGGGCAAGTCACTTAACCCTCAGTGCCCTGCAAAAACAACAACAACAACAACAAAACAAACAAAAGAATTTGACAGTACTCCTTCTTTGCCTATTTTTTCCAAATAGTTTATATAGTATTGAACTTAATTGTTCTTTAAATGTTTGGTAGCATTCACTTGTGAATCCATCTGGCCCTGGGGATTTTTTCTTTGGGAGCTCATTTATGGCTTGCACAATTTCTTTTTCTAAGTTGGAATTATTTAAATATTCTATTTCTTCTATTAATCTGGATAATTCACATTTTTTGTAAATATTCTTCCATTTCACTTAGGTTGTTAGATTTATTGATATATAATGGGGTAAAATAGCTCCTAACAATTGCTTTAATTTCCTTTTTATTGGTGGTGAATAAAACCATTTCATTTTTGATACCAGTAATTTGGTTTGCTTTTTTCTTTTTCTTTCTTTTTTTTTTTTGTTTTTTTGCGGGGCTATGGGGGTTAAGTGACTTGCCCAGGGTCACACAGCTAGTAAGTGTCAAGTGTTTGAGGCCGGATTTGAACTCAGGTACTCCTGACTCCAGGGCCGGTGCTCTATCCACTGCGCCACCTAGCTGCCCCTCTTTTTCTTTTTTAAAGTCAAGTTAACCAATGGTTTATCTATTTTATTGTTTTTCCCCCTATAAAACCAGTTCCTAGTTTTATTTATTAGTACAATGGTTTTCTTTCTTTCAATTTTATTAAACTCTTCTTTGATTTTCAGGATTTCCAATTTGATGTTTAATTGGGGATTTGTTCTTTTTATTTGCATGCCCAATTCATTGATCTGTTTGTTATCTATTCTTTTTTTTTTTTTTTTTTGGTGAGGCAATTGGGGGTTAAGTGACTTGCCTAGGGTCACACAGCTAATAAGTGTCAAGTGTCTGAGGCCGGATTTGAACTCAGGTACTCCTGAATCCAGGGCCGGTGCTTTATCTACTTCACCACCTAGCCCCCTGTTTGTTATCTATTCTATTGATGTAAAGCATTTAGAGATATAAATTTTCTCCTAAGTATTGCTTTGACTGCTTCCCATAAATTTTGGCATGTCCATGTTAAGTTTTGAATAAAACATTCAGTTGTAAAACAATAGACTTTTTCCAGCAGGTTTTGTCAAGAAAAGAAAATTAAAGCCAACAGAGTCACCAAAGGGAAACAAGGGCAAAGAAGGAGAAGGCTTGGGGTTAATGAAAACAAATTCCTGTGCTTGGCAATTATGCCTAGGCCTCATCCTGATGTACTGGAAAGAGCAGTGGAGCAAGGGTTCTGGTAAATATTTAACAACTAGCTCTTTCCCCGCCTCCAAATTATTTTAATCTGTATTATTGATATTTTCTCCATTACTTTCTTAAGTCTAGAAAAATCAACAAAACAATAAATCAAGTCCTAATTTGTAGTTCTGCTGATTTCAGAACTGTTATGCTCACTGTGATGTAACAATTAGCTCTCCTGGTCCTGAGCGAGCTCCAGCGCACCATTGATTTGTGGTCAGAGGACTTGAATTTGAATCCTACCTGTGTGATCATAGCCAAATCACTTCTATTTTCTGGGTCTCAGTTTTTTCTTTTGTAAAGCACATAAGTTGAATTAGATAATCTCTAAGGCACTCTCCATCTCTAAATATTCCTGTTGGATACATAGGCACTACATTTTCTTGACCAAAAAGTACTTGAGGAAATCTAAATTCCCCCCGAAAAGTGTTTCTGTTTGAAAAACATTTCAAAATAGAGCCATTTGGGGGCAGCTAGGTGGCACAGTGGATAAAGCACCAGCCCTGGATTCAGGAGGACCTGAGTTCAAATCCGACCTCAGATACTCAACACTTACTAGCTGTGTGACCCTGGGCAAGTCACTTAACCCTCATTGCCCCGCAAAAAAAATAGAGCCATTTGCTCTTAAGGGTTTGATACACACACACACACACACACACACACACACACACACACACACACACACACACACACACACACACACACACATACACACACACAAACAAGAAAGGAAATTCTCAGTTCAGGAAAAAGAAGTCAGTAATATTTTGGTACATAGCCCTAAGAGGGAGGTAGGCCACTTTAGGCCACCCTAAAGTTTACTCCCCTTTAAATGAGTTCACAGTAAATGTGATGCTACAGCCACAAAATTAAAAAACAACAACACCTTAATTTAGGATATAGTAAGCGAGGCACATATAACATCCAGAATTAGAGACATTTAAGGGTCATAGATTTGGACATGGAAGGGAATTTATTTGATAGGAAACTGAGGCCTAAAGTGGTTAAGTGACTTGTCCAAGGTCACACAGTAAGTGGCAAAACCAGACCCTCTGACTCCAACCAAATCTTCTTTTTTCACTGATTCCTCGAAGGTCTGCCTCCTCCAGAGGTCCCACTCTCCTCTGCCCTGGCCAGAACTTATCTGGAGTATTGTGACAGTTTGGGGCAGCACAGGTTAGGATGGGTATCTACACACTGCAGTAGAGGAGGGCATCCAGGACAGTGAGGTGCAGGAGACCCTGCCAAAGGTGAATTGGCTCTGACTCCAAATCCAAATTCCCAGTTCATTAGGCCACATTGTCTAGACTCATTCTGCCTGGCCCCAGAGGACATTGGGTGAAAATAACAAGGAAGCCCATTTTAGTTCAATTTAAGGGAAAATTTCCTACTGATTCCTCTCTGAAAGGGGAATGACCTGCTTTGAGACATAGTGAATTCCCTGTTACTGGAAGTCCTCAAGCAAAAGATAGAGTACATTTGTCAAGAGTGCTGGAGAAGGGATTCCTGATCAGGTATTGGCTGGACTCTTATTTTTTTGGAAATTTGAACCAATTCCTTATATATCTTGTAAATGAGAGAGAAATTTGTTCACCAAGCTTTCATTAAATACTGTGAAACAGTATCTATTTGATTTAATTTAAACATTTATTTTAATTTAATTTTAAAAATTAATGTAATTGTTAAAATTAATTAAATTAATTTTAATTTAAAACAATTAATTTCATTTAAATTTAAACTTAAAATAATTAAATTAATTTTAAATTTTAATTAAATAAAAATATTTACTTATTAATTATTTATTAACTACTGGGAAGCAGTATTTATTAAAATTTGGGAAACACTTTGTATCCTAGGCACTTAGCACTTAGGATACAAAGAAAGGAATTGTTCCTTTTATCATTGGCTTCACACTCTAGTAGAGAACATGTCTATGGTTATCTTGGCTTTACTTTTTTCTTTGCATCATATGTCTTGAATTTCTTTGAATTCTTCCTGTTCATTTCTTATTACTTAACAATGTTCCCTTTTGTTCATATACCATAATTTGTCTAGCCATTGCTATGGTTTTGGGGGTTCTAGAGAGAGAATCTTAATTGAGAAGAGGTAGATAGTTCTAGTACTTCTGCTAGAAGAGATAGGTATACGAGAATTAATGATTAATAATCAATATCTTGAGGGATGCAAAGATCTCTTTCTTAGTTCTCCCTCCCCTTTATTCAGAAGGCCAGCTCTCCTTGAGAGATTTCATCAAATCTCTTCTAGGTCAAATACTAACCCAGATCCTAAGATCACAAAGGGAGCTTTGGGTGGAGATAGATTCTTTTGTCTAGATAGCCCAAGGACTTACTGATAAGATTTTTAAAATTGTTTTATTTTTTAATATTTATTTATTTATTTATTTATTTATTTATTTATTTTTTGCACAGGGCAATGAGGGTTAAGTGACTTGCCTAGGGTCACGCAGCTAGTAAGTGTCAAGTGTCTGAGGCCAGATTTGAACTCAGGTCCTCCTAAATCCAGGGCCAGTGCTTTATCCACTGTGCCACCTAGCTGCCCTTCTTACTGATAAGATCAAACCATCCCTAGATGAATGTATTTTGCTCTGACCAGCTTGAGTAAGGGTCTTGCATTCCTTTCTCTTATGCCATCCTTGGACTTCATTTTAATATAGCCCACCTTCATGTCAACCAATTAGATTTAAATAATGCTAACCAATTAGATTTGTTTAGTTATAATGACACAATTAAATTCGATTAGATTCGATGTATAATGACCCACCTCTTATCAAAAAGGATAGAAAACCTGGACAGGTAGCCATGTGGGCTCTTTCTCACTTTCTCTCTTGGGTCTCCTTGGGCCTACATGCTGTCTCTTGGAGGACCACATGTGCTCTTGGGGACATTTGCTCACTCTGGGGATGATGAGAAGTTAAGGAGAAGCTTGGCCAATCCCTTACTGGTGGAAATTGATAAATTGATGATATGCTTACCCAGAACTTGTGTTCATAGCAATTATTTTACCATCACATGTAAAAGTCTTGTAGTTCCCAAGAAGCCCTTACTCTTGGTTTATGTGGATTCAATTAAATCTTGGTGGAGTCTGGCCTTATAAAGGGAAATAGGGCTCTTCTTGTACTCTCTAAGCCTTTCTGACACTATGCTGGAGCCCCAGGGAAAATGTTTAATTTAATGCTTACATTTGGCTCATCACTAAAGGTTCTCCCTAAAAGATGAAAAGAATCTCTTGTAGAATGACATTCAATGTACTGGGAGATCAGTTTTGGACGGCTATTTACTCCACCACAAAAGAAACTTAAAACATAAGAGACTCAGGCATGTCTATTGACAAAATAAATTAAACCATGACACAGTAACTCATTATACATTATAGTCTCATGGGAAATTGACACTAACATTAAAATATGACAGACTTTGTGGGACTGCTAAACAAACATTTCACTTTCATTTTGATTCTTCATTATTTGAGAAATCCACTCAAGGTCTATATCCTCTGGCAAGCTAGATGTGAGTGGCTTGTGCTCATTAATATGGTGGGAGTCACCTCTTCAAAAAGTTGTTTCAAAATCCTCTCTGGCTGAAAAACTAGCACCTGGACTCAAGCTCCCAACCTATCCCAGCCAGCTCTAACCCATTCATAAGAACCAACTGTTAAATTGTCAGTGTGAGAATTTATGCCTCAAAAATAAGGAAATGCTGTAAATCAAGGCTTGATTGATTGTTTGATTGTCTAGACTTAACAAAGTGATGGAGAAAATAATAAGGAAGGAAGGAAGCATTTATTAAGCACCTACTAGGTTCCAAGCACTTTACAAATGCATCTTATCTGATCCTCACAGCCCTGGGAGGCAGGTGCTATTATTATCCTAATTTTACAGTTAAGGAAATAGAGGAAGATAGAGGTTAAGTGTGACCTTTGCTTAGGGTCACACAGCTAGTTAAGTATCTGAGGCCAGATTTGAACACAGGTCTTCCTGATTTGAGGCCCAGCACTCTATCCAGTGTGGAACGTAGCTGCCTAATAATAAAGATTCAATTTAAAAGTATGGTGAGCATACATTTTTTGGAGGGAGAGCTAGTTGTTAAACATTTACCAGCATCCCCCTGTATCTAAGATAGCGTCACATTAGATTCAGTGTTGGCATATGAATACCAAGCTTGCACTTCTTTCTAAGGCATATGGGAGGATATAGGAGTGAACATCTAGGTTAAGGCACCAGGAAGCTTATGGTGGCTTGGCTATGGTGATCTGAGAATTTCTCTCCATGTCCTTTTTTGTTGTTCCTAAATTAAATCTCTGAGAAAGCCAGCCAGGAGCCCCCGTGGCATGTCCATATTCCCCCATGTGTTTCCATTACTGGGTCCTGTCTGCTGTGATGATATGTAACAAATATCTGATCTTTCCCAACTAAGATCAGTCCCCTGTCCCCTAGGAAGACAGACCAGGAGCATCCACCTTACATGACCACATGTACAGTGAGCACAAGAGTTGAAAGGGCAAGTCATGATAAGGCTATATTTCTGATATAGCCTAGAACTGCCTATCTGAATAGACCAGTTAAACAACTTCTCAATTCAGTCTAGTTCCACAAACATTTATTAAGTGTCTATTATGAGTGACACCGTGCTGGAAACACAAAGACAAAAGTGAAAGTCTGTAGTCTGCAAGGAGTTTTCATACTATGGCAGACATTAGGCACCTAACAAATGCGTCAATTCATAGCACTAGTACAATGGACTAGGACTTAGTGAGCTGATGCAGCTTGATATTTAGAGACAGCCAGCAATAGCTGGAATTCATCACCTGGTTCTTATAGTATCTGCCATAAAAAGATATGGGGAGTTTTACTGAGTTTACTTACAGACAGGGACCTCCTGCCATCAGTCCCTTGGTTATGGCCCAACAATAACTGTAGCAACATGAGTGTTCTGTTGCTCCTGATTCAGTCATATCATCAGGAATACATTAAGAAGGGGTGTGAAGAGTCTGATCAGGTTGGTCATGGTCTGATCAGATAACTTCTCCCATACTTTTCAATTCTGTACAAAAAGACTAGCCTTTTATAGATATTGTCAACCAAGGAAGGTGTTGCTATCCTACTACTTGGGGGACTAGACAATTACAGTGCATTCAGTGTAACTTTGACTCTTCAATTGTGTTCATTTGTTGTCAGGATCTCAAGGACTGCTTCTTTCTGGCCAAAGAGGCTTTGCAGGTCTTTTTTTATGTTTTATCCCATCTACCATATTTCACCACTACAATGTAAGTAGGCAAGCTTTGTGACCATAGACCATCTCTCTTTTTTGTGTGTGTGAGCCAAATGGGGTTAAGTGACTTGTCCAGGGTCACACAGCTAGTAAGTGTCAAGTGTCTGAGGCCGAATTTTACCTCAGATCTTCCTGAATCCAGGGCCGGGTGCTTTATCCACTGTGCCACCTAGCTGCCCCCATAGATTATCTCTTTATCCCTGTCCTTTGAGATATCAGGTTGAAACTCTATTTCTCATATTCTCAACCTGATTTGTTCTCATATTCTAAGTTCCATAAATAGAACCTTCCGATTTCTCTTTCACCATAGCCCAGATCAGTTCCCTCAAATGGCTATTTTTCTTCTTTTCAATTAAATAGGCAGATGTCACCTCCTTCATGAGGTTTTCCTGACCTTAGTTTAAGATAATCTTTCCCTCCGCAGAAGTCTCTGGTCTGCATTTTGCTATTTTCTATCTTGTATTATAGCAATTTGTGTACATGTCCTTTCCGCTGTTACACCGGAAGTTCCCTAAGGGCAGGGATTGTACCAGCTCTTAGCAGAGTGCAGTATATGTAGCGGGTGTTAGCATGGGGATTATGCACCAGAAATGAGCATGAGAGATTCCATCCATATTCAGTAGGGAAGGAGCTGCTATTTAAGCCAGCTCTGTACTGCTTTCAGGGTCGGTGCACCCTGGTCAGAACAACCTGACCTCTGTGGAGTTACAGGGAAGTATGTGAGAGAGATTGAATAAGTGGATGGTGGGTAGGTTCTCAGAAACTTGCAGGAGCCCATCTGTAGTTGCTTTGGGTTTTCCCTCTTCTGTTTTCCCTGTAGGTATTTTATTTGAAACCAGGGTGAGGAGTGTGGAATCACTAGCATTTATATAATATTTTAAGGTTTTCAAAGCATTTTACACATATTACTTTTTCTTTTTTTTTGCGGGGCAATGGGGGTTAAGTGACTTGCCCAGGGTCACACAGCTAGTAAGTGTCAAGTGTCTGAGGCTGAATTTGAACTCAGGTACTCCTGAATCCAGGGCCGGTGCTTTATCCACTGCGCCACCTAGCTGCCCCCCACATATTACTTCATTTGGTCTTCACAACAACCCTGGGAGATCGATATTAATATTATTCTCATTTTATAGTTGAGGAAACTGAGGACTTGCCCAGGGTCACATAGCTAGCAAATGTCTGAGGCAGGATTTGAGCTCAGGTTTTCCTGACCTGACCTGTCCAGCACTCTATCCCCTGTTGTATATATACTGGAGAGGGTTACATACACAGTAATCAGTCAGAAGCTCACGGGGCATGAGTGAGTTTCCCTTAGTGTCTTGTATGGTCCATGGTTCAGTCTTGTACTGGCTGAGCAGAAAGTATATTCCATTCGAGATCCAAGTGGTGATGATGTGTTCTTTAGTGTTTGCTCTGAAGCTGATCCTTTAAAATGGATTTTGTCTAATGGTGGGCATCTTCAAGACAGACCATGGAAATAGACCCTTATTAAACTTCTTATTGCATTGAATTGAATTCTCATTGTTTTTCAAAAAGACCTTTGGCTTCTGTTCTTGGAACTCTCCAGTCTCTATTGTTCATTTCTTCCCCACCCATCTCCAGGGTGATCTGTTAGCCAAATATGGGAGCAAACTACAATTATATTAAGATTTTTTTATTGTTAACATACAGGGGGTACTCTTAGAATACAGCTATAATTATTTTAGGGGAATTTTTTTTACCATGCGGTTTAATATTGAAGTCAGATTCCGGAAGGGTTTGTTCAGAAATGGGGTCTCTGTTTAGCAGTATATGTATCATGCTGAGTCACTGCTGGGCTGGAGTAATTTAGATAGGACTTAACAATGACAATAACACCTCATATTTCTATAGCACTTTGAAGTTCACAAAGTACTTTTTTTCATAGAAACTTTGTAAAGTTGGTATTATTATCACTACTAATAGTATTTAGATATCACTTTAAGGTTTTCAAAGTGATTTATAAATATTATCTCATTTGATCTTTACAACAATCCCGAGAGGTAGGTGCTATTATTATTCCTCTTTCATATGTGAGAAACTGAGGCAGGCAGAGGTTAAAGTGGTTTGCCCAGGATCACACAGCTAGTAAGTGTTTGAGGCTGGATTTGAACTCAGGTTTTTCTGATTCCAGGAATGCTCCTAGCTGCCCAAGTTGGTGGAACAAATATTATCAACCCCATTTTGTAGATGAGGAAACTGAGGCTCAAAGAAATTAGATAATTAGTTAATAAGAGGTGTTTCTTAAGAACCTCCTCTGTACCAGGTACTGTATTACATCATATTAATAAGAATAGCTAATGTTTATATGAGGCTTTCAAGTTTACCAAGCTATGTATACACTTAAGTTCACTTGATCCTCACGATAGTCCTATGAGATAGATACTGCAGGTGTTAGCACCCCAATGTTACATCTGTAAACTAAAGGAACTGTAGCGTAGACAGTTTACATGATTTGTCCATGATCACATAGCTAGTAAATATGTCAGTTGGGGGCAGAATTTAAACCCACATCTGCCTGACCTGAAGTCTAGCATTCTTTCCAAGAACCCATGTGGCTTGTTGAGTGCATGGTCCAGTTGTGTTCCTTAGCCTGAAGACAGTTCTTTGACACAGTCTATATTTAGCAGGTGTGTTGCTTATGCTGAACCTGTTGGGTAATTTTTGACTCCTCTGAAATAATGCTGCTTGTTCCAGGACTCCGGGGCAGGGTACCAACAAAACCCACAGCCTACGGACAGACCAGACACTAAGGGGAAACACAGATGCCACCTACTCTCAGCCATCTTCTCTTGAGAGTAACCACACCTGTAAACACATGACACACAAAAAGAAAGGCAGACCCTAAGAGCATGAAACCACTGTTGGATCTGGAATGAGAAGACCTTGGTTTGAATTCTGGCTGTCCCTTGCTACTTGTGTGATACTGGCAAATCATTTCTTTTCTTTGGCCTAAGTTTCCTACTCTGTAAATGAGAGGGTTGAAGAAGATGATCTCTGAGTCTCACTTAGCTCAAAATTCTGTGATCCCGTGAGCCAAAATCCTACTTTGCTTCCTTCTGCTTCATTCACAAATGGTTTCCATAGTACCGTGAAGGGCTGGCCTCATATACCAGCACTGCCTATATTGTTTGATCTCTAAATATTTTAGCTGAATATAGCCCTGGGTGTTTGCAGAGATGTTAGGGCTCAAAATAACCCCTCTTTTCACTTTTTGCTGATATGCACTGCCTTCCCTTTTGTGCTAATGATATATCAGAGAATACCTTAGGTACTCTTTGGGCCCTTGTCTCCTTTCTTATCCCACTACTTGAGGACAATTACCTTAAGGCCAAGGGCATTATCCCTTTGAGATGGACCACTTGGAGAATAGATCAAAGACTGTGAGGGTGTTCACTGGTAAAGAAGAAGGTCAACAAGTCAGATGCTTAGGTTCAATATGACATTGAGCATAGCAATCTGCAGACCTCTGCATGCTAACTTTGTTTTTGTGGGAAAGGTATTTAATTTCTCTGAGTCTAGCTTTCCCCATCTGGAACTCCCCCTAATGTCCATAAGACATTTCATAGGTGGTACTGGACCAGTAGGAGAGAAAGCATTTAGCAAGGAGTAGAAACACAAATAAGAGGACAAACATGGATAAAGAAAGATAATAATCTAATGTAGTAGGCGGGTTCAAGAAGTATGACCTCTAGAAGCAGAGAAGAGAGCTGGTGATGGGTTCAAGAAAGGGACTGCATCTAGGGGCCCAGCTGAATGGTCCACCTAGAAGAGATACTGTACCTAAGGGGAGCTGCAAGAGGACTTTACAAAGAGAGCAAGGACTAGATTATGCATTACAGGGGTTGTAAATTACCCTTTGTCACATGTCTCCATGTTTGCCAAAGTACCATCATTGTGCTTTTTTTGTTTTTTCTTTTTTTGGGGGGGCAGGGCAATGGGGGTTAAGTGACTTGCCCAGGGTCACACAGCTAGTAAGTGTCAAGTGTCTGAGACTGAATTTGAACTCAGGTCCTCCTGAATCCAAGGCTGGTGCTTTATCCACTGCGCCACCTAGCTGCCTCCTTCATCATTGTGCTTTAAGTTTGAACCTACTCTTCTCATAGATCCTGTGTCTTTATTGGAAAGTTAGGGTTAGAGGTTATATTTTTTGGGGGGGTGAGTGGGGGTACCAACTATTCTTCTATGCTATCTTAATAAATAGGTTTGGCAAATGATAATTAAGTCTCCTGGCTGGTAGTTAAAGGGAAACATGAAGGCTTATTAGATACAGTGGTAGAAGTAGCCACCCAGTTGTTCAGTTTCACTTGTCTCCAACTCCCTTGTAACCCCAATTTGGGGTTTTCTTGGTAAAGATATTGGAGTGGTTGCCATTTCCTTCTCTAGATCATTTTACAGATGAGGAACTAAGGCAACAGGGGTAAGTGACTCGCCCAGGGTCACAAAGCTAGTAAGCGACTGAAGCCAGTTTTGAACTCATGAAGATGAGTCTTCCTGATTCCAAGCCCAGTGTTCTATCCACTGTACCACCCAGCTGCCCCAGCCACCCACAAGGTTACCTTGAAAACCTGAAAAAACAGCTACTTCTCTGTGGATCCAATCTACAAGTGTGGGTATGAGTTGGGGAAGGAGCTTTTGTGCGTGTGAATTCTACTAGGTTATTAAGATCTTTAAAATACTAATTCTGTAACCTTATGCCCTAGGCATGTCTCCTAACTTTATGTCATCTGAACATTTTATAAACATATCATATAAGCTCTTACAAGTTACCACCAAGAATGTTAATTAGAACAGAGCCAAGGATAGATTCCCTGGAGCCTTTCACTGGATACTTCCTTCCAAGTTTGCATGGAATCATTAACAGCTACTCTTTGGGCCTAATCATTTAACCAGTTCTATAGCCACCTAACTTTACCATCATCTAGCCCACATTGCTCCATCATGTCCCTAAGAATAGCATGAGAGACTTCATGCAATACTTTTTTTTTTTTTTCCGCAGGGGCAATGGGGGTTAAGTGACTTGCCCAGGGTCACACAGCTAGTGTCAAGTGTCTGAGGCCGGCTTTGAACTCAGGTACTCCTGAATCCAGGGTCAGTGCTTTAACCACTGCGCCATCTAGCTGCCCCCATGCAATACTTTTATAAGATCTGGGTAAAGTATATCTGCTCCATTCCCTTTATCTACTGGTCTAATAACATTGTCAGAAAAGAATAGAAGTTAATCTTTCCTCAACTGTTCTTAATAAACTCTTGCCAGCTATTTCCTTCCTTCCTTCCTCCCTCCCTCCCTCCTTCTTTCCTCCCTCCCTCCCCCCTTCCTTTCTTCCTTCCTTCCTTCTGTGATGAAATAATGGGATTTAGCAGATACTCAAAGACCCACCTGGAGATTAATCTAGACTGATTGAATCAAGTGAGAGTGATTGACTGCTGATTAGCCTACTTCAAGTTAATTGGATTGTAATCACACCTGGCTAGCCCTTAAGAAGGTATTGTTCTCAGAAGCTAGACTGTGAACTCAACTTGAGAACACCTTCAAAGCCAATGGATTTGGATGATGCCAAGCAATCATCTTGAAGCAGTGTGTAAGGACCACCTCTGTTCCAGGCCTATAAAAAGCTTCCACAATCAGCTTGCTAGGGAGTTCCTGATTAAAGCAGGCTCCTGGAGGAGGACTTGAGGAAGAATCCAACCAGGCTGGAACTCTAGGCTAGATAGACCTTTTCTTAACTTTCTGAACTCCATGTTAATACCTGTATGCTTTAATAAATGTGTAATGCCCAAAGACTGGTACTGAAGCTTCTAATTTAAGGCGACCACAATTTAGATTTTAAACATCACACTTCCTTTCTTCCTCTTTCCCCCCCATTCATGGTGGTTCTTTGTGATCACTGTTTCTTCTTTTAGAAGGTAACTCCCTCACCTTCATCAGGAATTTAAGTAAAACTTACTGGCTCACAGTTGATAGATTATATTTTGTTTCCTTCTTTTGAAAATGGGGACAAATATTTTTCCTTCAATCCTGAAGCACATTCTACATGTTTTCTCAAAGATTACTTCCAGTGGCTCAGTAATGGAATCCACTAATTCTGGCCAGGTGACTTAGACTCATCAAAAGAGATAATTAATACAAAGAGCTTCAAAAACTCAGCCTTATACAATTAAGCTATTATCACAAGCAACTAAGTGCTCTCATCACCTCTTCATTTATCTTGGATTTCAACTTCCTATTAGCCATTTTTGTTCTGGAATTTTCAATGTAGAAATTATTTTCCTAGGAAGAGAAAAGAGAAGCAGTCTAAGAGCTGGGTATTTCCGCCTTCTCCTCAATGATAGTTATCAACTAACCAATCAATAAACATTTATTAAGCACCTACTATGTACCAGGCACTGTGCGAAGTGCTGTTCCATCCACCCTAAGCAGTGGTTCTGTCTCTTCAAGAATAAATCTTTCATTTTATGTAATTAAAATGATCTATTTTATCAATCAACCAACAAGCATTTATTAAGCACCTACTAAGTGCTTGGCACTATATTAAACTTTGAAGCTACAAAGAGAAAAGTAAAACAGTTCCAGTCTTGCCTTTTCTGATCACTTATCTCCCTTGCTTGGTTAAGAATCCTCCCTCTAACCAGAGATCAGAAAGGTACCTCTTTCTCTTGACAATTTTTTTTTATAAGATGTGACCTTTTATATTTAGGTCATTTATCAATTTGGAGTTTATTGTGGCATTGAGTGCAACATGGGAGGGCTAGACCCAATTTCTACCAAACTGCTTTCCAGTTTTTCCAGCTGTACTTGCTGAATTGGGAATCCTATCCCTGAGAGTTTGTTTCCTTGGGTTTATTAAGCAATGGAATATTGTGATCGCTTCCAATTTCTGCTTTTATTTTAGTCTGTTCCATTGATCTCTTTTTCTATTTTCAAACAAATAGCAAATCATTTTGATGATTGCTGCTTCATAACATAGATGATCTGGTCCTACTCTGCCAGCTTCATTATTATTGCTTTTCATAATTTCCCTGAATATCCTAGACTTCTTGTTCCTTTAAGCAAATTTTGTTATTATTTTGCCCAATTCTATAAAGCAACCTTTTGATAGCACTAAATCTGTAAATTAATTCATGTAGTATCATAAGTTTTATTATATTGGTACAGTCCAGGCATGAACATTGAATGTCTTTCTAAATTGTATAGCTCTTCCTCTATTTCTAGAAAGGGTTTTGTAGTTATATTTATATTAGCATAACATTTGTCTTGGTAGGTTAACACCCAAATATTTTATGCATTTGGTAGTTATTTTGAATGGAATTTCTCTATCTTTTCCCTCTGGGGTTTGTTAGTAATATACAGAAAAGCTATTCATTTATGTGTTTTTTTAATTCTTTTTTTCACAATATGGTTTCCCTCAAGCCTCAGCTCCAATGAGGTAATCAATACAAGTAACATTATCCACATTTTAGAGATAAGAGAACTGAGGGCTTACAGACTTAAGATCACAAGTGGAGGGTCTACAACTCAAACCCGATTCTCATAGCTCCAAGTTTGTCTCTCTTTTCATTCTATCACAACCATTTATGGTAATGCTAGATTAAGTGCCAAATGAGAGAAACAGCATGAAACAATGGGGGAAGCTCTGGATTTGGAGTTAACAAACCAGGGTTTGAATCTTGAGTCTGCTATTTCCTGCCTGTATGATCTTTTGTTTTGTTTTGCTTTGTTTTTTGGTGAGGCAATTGGGGTTAAGTGATTTGCTCAGGGTCACACAGCTAGTAAGTGTCAAGTGTCTGAGTCCGGATTTGAACTCAGGTTCTCCTGACTCCAGGGCCGGTTCTCTATTTACTGAGCTACCTAGCTGCCCCAAGTATATTCACACTTTCTTTTCTTTGTTTGTTTGTTTGTTTGCTTGCTTGTTTCTTTCTTTCTTTCTATGAGGCAATTGGGGTTAAGTGACTTGCCCAGGGTCACACAGCTAGTAAGTATCAAGTGTCTGAGGCTGGATTTGAACTCAGGTCCTCCTGAATCCAGGGCTGGTGCTTTATCCATTGTACCACCTAGCTGCCCCTGTGTGATCTTTTTAAAAATATGAATGACATTTTATTTTTCGCAATTTTTAAATTTTGAGTTCTAAATCTTGATCAAGTCACAACCTTTCTGGGCATCTGCAAATGAGGGAGTTAGAAGAGATGACATCTGAGATCCCTCCTTGCTCTAAATTTCCGATTCTGTGATCCTGGTCCTGAAATTTACTAGCTCTGTGTCCTTGCACAAGTCATTTCCTTCATCTGCACCACATTTTTATCTTTTCGTAAAATTAGAGGCTGACTCTCTAATCTCTAAAAGTCTCTTCCAGCTCCAAGTCCTATGATTCTATGAGTGATGCAAATACAAAGTATTGTCAGAACTCAGAGAAATGGGATGCCGCTTTGTGGAATGCTTCAGGAATCTGACTAAATTAACCCTTGTGCAGGGGCCATGCTAATCTCCGCCTCATTCTAGTGGGAGTGTATGTGTGATGAAGCAAGCCCATTCAGTTGTTTAAAGTCCAGCGCTGATGAAACTAAGGCCACAGAGTCAGGCTTGCTGTGGGTCAGTTAGTCTTGCCCTTTCTCATGCTCACAGACAGCATCTGTCTCACAAATGCATGTTCTTGGTTGTAAGAGGCACTGGGTATGAGTGCCTTTGGCTCAGTACAGATCTGTGTCTTCTCTCCACCCCCAGCTCCCTATGTGGATCTATTATTTCACTAGTGTTGAGAACTGGTGAGGAAATTTCTACCAAAGCAGCAAGTTACTGTTTTAAATCGCTGGAGCCCCAAGAGGTTAAATGACTTGACTGTATGTCAGAGGAAGGACTTAAAACTAAGCCTTCCTAACTTTGAGACTGGCTTTCTCTCCATTATAGTTTATAGCAGAGCCGTACTCTCTGTCTGGTGCTGTGGCCAAGATTGGAATGAAGTTTGTCTAGTTACTAAATTACCAAGCAACTCTGGAACCCTTGGGCCATCACTACTAGTGGGCAGAATGGAAAGTATCATAGAAAACACTTTTAGTGACCATTGCCACACAGCCTAGCACTGAGGTTGGGGGTGTTCAGTTGGGGACATACAAAGTCCCCATTCCAGTGATGCTAAGTAAGTAGCATGGTTGTATATGAAGTAGGTAATGGATAGAATGCTAGTCCTGGAGTCAGGAAAACCTGGGTTTGAATCCTTCCAGTGACACTTAATAGCTGTGGGAGCCTGGGCAAGTCACTTCCATTCTGAGCCAAAGTTTCTTCATTTGTAAAATGAGAAAAATGATTGCATTTACATCACAGAGTTTTTGTGAGGATCAAATGAGATAAAGTATATGAAAAATGTTTTTGCTATATAAATGTCGGTGTTATTATTAACAGTGGAAGGTGTGCCAATGACCTAATCAGTTCCCTGTCAGATTGCTGGGATTCCTCAGATCAGAAGGACCTTTTCCCAGCCCCCACTTTTTTTGGTCATCTCAGAAGTTAATGTTAGAATGTTAGAGCTTGAAGGGATCATTCAGTTCAAACTTCACGTTGTCCAGATGAAGAAAAAGAAATCCAGAAGGGATGAATGATGTTGAAAAGTGTCAGAACCAATACTAGGACACAGATCTCCCATTTTCCAGGTCCTCAAATTCTCCATTTGTTTTCTGTTTCACAGATGAGACCACTGAGGCCCCAAAAAGGACATCTGGATTGCCCAACTGTCACAAAATTGGTTAATGTCATCACTGCAACTGAAACTCAGGTCTTCAGAATCCTAGCCTGGTGCTCTGGCTCCGCTACACAACCCTAGTTCCTTTCCTCTGTTATAAACAGAGTTTACTGTATTTACAAATGCCACTTGACATTTCAGGCAATCAGAAAATCTTATTCTCCTTGACAACATCTGTTTCCCAGAATTCTTCAATAAACACTTCCCACACCAATTCCTAAACAAAACTTGCACTCCCAGGGACTGAAGCATTAGAGTTAAATTGAAAGAAGAAAATTTTAACAACGAGAATAAAAGAATCCTGGACTAAGTTTTAACACAACCCAGATTCTGTCCCACTCCCCTGAAGCCCTCCCTTATCAGTGAATACACCCACAACCCAGTGTTCAAAAGGCTTCTAGTGACACAGAGTCTGCCTATAGTACATTGCTGGTTCTCAGGAAAAGTCAGTGCCAGCAAGAATTTCCCAGTTCTGCGCTCCAATTGGTTTCCTACCTCAGAAATTGCAGCTTTCCAGGGTGTGTGTGGAGGGGTGGAGAGTGATTCTCTCTCCCCCTTGTGCTACCTGCTACACCAGATTCATTGCTCCTTGGGAAGCAGGGAGATTCTCTGATCAGTGATCGTGAGGTGTCCAGAGGAAGGAGTAGGGAGTGAGAGGCATAGGGAGTGACAGTGGAGGGGCTGGTCTCCAGAGCTGAATTCTTGGCTAGAGGGAAAAGGATGTTTTGTAATATTTGGCTTATGCTTCTAGAGGCCAGACAGGAAGGGAGAGCTCAGTGGCCTCTTTGCAAAGGGGCAGTTCCTGAGTTCTCATCAACTTTGACTTGGCCATTTAAAGCAATCTCTCCCCCCACCCCTGCCCTTTCTTCATTCAACTTTCCTCCTTCCCTGATTTTTCCTCCCTTCATTCCTGACATGCTATAACAATTTTCCTTCTGCCTAAACTTGGCTCAGGAGCTTTCACTCACTGGAAGAGAATTTTTCCTGTTACAAAGTTCAGTTTTTTTAAAAGCCATCTGTTGGCTAATTTAGTGTTCAAGACATTTTTGAGGAATTTTTCCCCTGAACTTTTGTGACAGCAACAAAACATATCAAGTTTATCTTGTTATATTTGTTGCTTTCTGTCCCCCCCCCCCCCCCCCGCCCCGTACCCCACCCTCACTTCTGGGAGGAATGTTAATGCTGGTGAAAGATACAATTTACTTTGATGGATCCATGATCTCAGCAGTATAGGTAATCTCTCCCCTGGAGTACATAGCCAGCCCTTCACATCTCTTTTCATCCATGCCTTTTCATAAATCCACTACAGAGGGGCCACCTCTGGTCCTTTTTAATGTCATGGGTGCCAGGTGGTGCAGTGAGCAGAGTGCTGGACCTGGAGTCAGGAGGTCAGCTGACATTCTGATTCACCTGAAATTGTGGTCTTCCATGATTTGCTACCCATATGGTATGATCACGAGAAGCTTTCTTCTAAAAAGGAGGCAGCTAAGTGTCTGAGTGGGTAGAGGGCAGGATCCAACCCATTTATGGCTTCTGGTGAGGGGCAGTGGAGGAGGAGAGAGAAGGGAAGGAGGGAAACATCACAGATCAGCAACCTCTGTATACTTGTCTCTTTGTCTGTAAAAGGGGAATAATAGACAATTATGGTACCTACCTGATAAGGGGGTTATGAGGACCAAAAGAAATAATACTGGGAAAGTGTTATTTCAACTTCTGTAAACCTTGAAGCACTACATTCTTTTTTTTTTTTGAAATGTGCTTCTGAATAGAATTTTATTTTCCAAAATATATGTGAAAACAAATTTTAACATCAATTTTTAAAAAATTTGTGTTCCAACATCTCTTCCTCCTCCATTCCCACCCCCCACCCACTAAAACTCAAGCATTTCAAAATAAGTTATACATGAGTAGTCATGGAAAACATTCCCACATTAGCTAGGTTGTGAGAGAAAATAGTAAAAAAAAAAAAAACCCCAAAACTTCAGATTGAGGAATTGTCAAAGAGGAAAAAAATTTTAAAAATGTGTTTCCATCTATTTTCAGATACCATCACTTCTTTCTCTGTAGATGGGTTGCCATTTTCATAAGTCCTTCAGGGTTATATTGGATCATTGCCTTGCTGAAAATAACCACATGCTTCCCAGCAGATCATCTTACACTATTGCTGTTATTTTGTATACAGTACATTTCACTCTGCTTCAGTTCATGTAGGTCTTTCCAGGTTTTTCTGATAGTATCTCATTCATCATAACCTGAATAAAGTACCTTAAACTTGACAAAGAATTTTCTTCATATTAGCCCAGCAAAGTAGGTACCATACATTTTGCCATTATATTCAATCATCATAACTATTTCCCTCCATCCTATTCCCTTCCCATGATATTTACTTTATTTTCTATCTTCTTTTAACCTATTCCTTCTCGATGGTCTTCTGCTTTCTCTGCCTACTCATCCTGGCTTACTGTTTCTTGGCTTTTTACTCCTAAAAGTGTAGCGCTGCTTCCCGGACACACTGTTCGTGCTACAGCGTGGCCCAGGGGGTGATTGGGCTTCTTCTCAGCCTGCCTGGCTTGTGAGTAATCACAGCTGCTTTCTCTTTGACCTGGAAACAGAAGTCTGATTGAACTCTGATTCTCTATGGTCGGAAGCTTGGCGTGCTTTTACCCCTCCCCCACTGGGCCACCACCACTCGATTCAGCCCACTGGTTCAGACCCAGGGCGCTTTGCCCCAACTCCAGCAGATACTGCCTCCACTTTACCCCGGCCTACCTCCGAACCCCCTCACCAGTCCGTGATCGGAGCCTCAGAAGCTGCTGGTGCTGAAGACTCTGACGTGTTGGAGGCACTGTCCCTGGCTGGGTCCGGACCGCGCGCTGAGCTGTTCAGCCTGATCAGTAGGTGATCAGAATTGCCCTCTTTTGCGGAGAAACAGTCTCACTCTGTTCTTATGTGCATTAGGCTGTTCTGGGTTTTGATTTTTACCGCATTATTTGGGCATGAATGGACGGGTTTATCTGGAACTTGTGGGAGTCACAGCCTCTCCTCCGCCATCTTGGCTCCGCCTAACCTATTCCTTCTCAAAAGTGTTTTACTTCTGTCACCTCCCCTACTCTGCACTCCCTTTTTTTTCACCCTTCCTTCCTTATCCTCTTCCCTTCATACTTTCCTGTAGGATTAAATAGATTACTCCTCCCAACTGGGTGTGAATGTTATTCCCTCCATGAGCCAACTCTGATGAGTTTAAGGTCTTTGAGCTAATTCTGTGTTCCAAATTTTCTTCCTCCCTCTCTCCTCAACCCTCCCTATGAAATCAAGCAATTCAATATGTCATACTTTTGCAGTTATGCAGAACATCTTTACCTTCCTTGAAAGTGTTTTGCTTTTTACTGCTCTCTTCCCCAATCTGCCCTTCCCTCCTTCCCCCCCCACCTTATCTCTTACTATACCCACTTGAGTATGTATGTTAGTCCTTCTTTGAGTCAATTCTGATGATATTAAGGTTCAATTACTCCCCAATTCCTTCCCCCTCTTCCCCTCCCCTTCATAAGCTTTTTTCTTGTTTCCTTCATGTGAACAACCTCTCCCCATACCATCTCTCCTCTTCCTCCTCTCCCAGTCTATTTTTCCTATACCTCAACCCTATTTTAAAGATGTCATTATGGGTTAGTTAGGTGGCACAGTGGACAATGCACCATCCCTGGACCCAGGAGGCCCCAAGCCCAAATCTGGCCCCAGACATAAGACACCCCACCCTGTCTGCCCCACAAAGAACAAAATATAAATGCTTTACAGATATCATCCCTTTGTATTCAGTTCAGACCTGTGTCCTCTGTGAATTCCTTACTGAGATAGTTCTTATGAGTTTGAAGTATTATCTTCCCATGTAGGAATATAAACAGTTTGATCTTTTAATATCCCTCACGAAGTCTTTTTCCTGTTTATCTTTTTATGCTTCTCCAGGGTCTTGTATTTGAAAGTCAAATTTTCTATTCAGTTCAGGTCTTTTCATAACAAATGCCTGAAAGTCTTCTTTCTCATTGAAATTCCATTTTTTCCTCTGAAACATGATGATTAGTTTTTCTGGGTACGTGATTTTTGGCTGTAGCCCCAGTTCCTTTGCCCTCTGGAATATCATATTCCATGCCTTCCGGTTCTTTAATGGAGAAGCTGCTAGGCCTTGCTTTATCCTTATTGGAGCTCCACAGTATTTGAATTCCATTTTTCTAGCTGCTTGCAATATTTTCTCCTTGACCAGGGAGTTCTGGAATTTGGCTATAATATTCCTGGAGGTTTTCTTTTTGGGATCTCTTTCAGGAGGTGATTGGTGGATTCTTTCAATTTCTATTTTAGCTTCTGCTTCTAGAATATCAGGACAATTTTCCCTCACAATCTCTTGGAGGATGGTGTCTAAGCTCTTGTTTTGGTCATGGTTTTCAGGTAGTCCAATGATTTTCAAATTATCTCTCCTAGATTTATTTTCCAGGTCGGCTGTTTTTCCAAGGAGATATTTCACATTGCCCTCTATTTTTTCATTCAATTGGATTTGCTTTATTGTGTCTTGGTTTTTCAGAAGGTCACTAGCTTCTCAGTTTCATCTGTAAAATGAAGATGAACACAACACTTATCTTGCAGGATTGTTTCAAGAATCAAATGAGATCGTGTATGTAAAATGCTTTGCAAATTTTAAATCTAGCTGTTATTAGTTATTGTTATGATCTTCTGATTATCTTCTGGGTAAGATCCTGCAATATTCATACCTCATATTCACTGCTTGATCCTACTTTCAAAGAAGGAGATGAATGGTTTCAGATATTGCTGTAAGAATTCAGGGGATTGTGTTGGATTGAGATTTGAAATGTGAAAAATTGGGTGAATTTTCCAGGTCCATGATAAATCTGGCTCATCAATCACTGGGTTCAGTCATCAAGTGATAGGAAGCAGCCCTGAATATCAATCATGTAAAGCCTAGACGTGCCTGCATACTGGAAGGTGTGTGAGATTCTTACCAGGGATTTTTTTTTCTCCTTCAGTCTCCTTGTCACTTATGTTATTTTCATGCCTACCTTAAAATTTGATGAATGAACTGGATTTCCACTTTGAATGTGCTGTGTTCATAAAAAGGGTAATTTTCCAAGGGTAGAGTATATTATTTTCTTGGCAAACTCTGCCATTGGCAGGAAATGGACCCCGGTCTTATAATAGCTATTTATTATAGCACTTTAAAGATTGCAAATCACTTTATGTGAGTTATTTCATGTGGTCCTCACAAGAATCCTGTGAAGTAGGTAGTAATATTATCTCATTTTACAGATAAGGAAACTGAGGCAGAGATAGAGCGGTGGAGGGACTTGCCCAGTGTCACACAACAAGTGTCTGAGGCAATATTTGACCTTCAGCATTCCTGACTCCAACTCTAGGACTCCTTCCACTGCACTACTTAGCTGCCTGCCAGTCTTCCTTCAAATGTGTAGTACAACAAAAACCATACAATTTAATGGCCTGGTTTGCTTACTCTACATGCCCACTGGCTTTTGTATAGTAGGTAGTAATGAACACAATTGAATTCCTAGATTCTTTTGAATTCCTCTCAAGAACTTAGTAGTAAACTGTGGCTCTCAGCTGAAAAAACTGTATAGAGAACCCAGAAACCTCCATTAAGAAACAGTGTGGTCTGAGGAGCAGAAGGTAGCTTGGTTTATGGGACTCAAATGCACATTTCAATTAAATGAATGATCTATGAAGCAGTATCAAATTCAAAGAGAAATGAATCTGAAAACCACAAATTAACATTATCTAGGTTGTGTTATATTTTTATTTATGTTGTTAAATGTTTCCCAGTTACATCTTAATCTGGTTGGGTTCCCACAGCCATGGATTTTGACACCTCTGATCTAGAGCTCCTAGGTGATAATGTTCTCCTGGGAAGACGAAATATCTGAAATATCTGTTATAAGGTCAAGCATCACACCATACGATGCTTGAGAAAGCATCATGAATGCCCTTGGCCTCCATTGAAATATGATGATGATGATAAACTTATATAGTGCTTTAAGGCTTGTTAAGCATTTAAGCAAAATCTCCATGGGTTCTCACAACAACCCTGTGATCTAGTACTAATCTTACCCCATTTTACAGAAGAAGAAACTGAGGCAGACAGAGAGGAAGAGATTTGCCCAGGGTCACACAGCTAACAAGGGTCTAAGGAAGGATTCAAACCAGGTCTTCCTAACTCCAGGCCCAGCACACTGTATGCACCGAGCCACTAAGTTGCCTTAGATATCTTTCTATGCATTGATCATAGCCTTTGAATATAACACTGGAGATCTTATGCCTAGTCAGGTTATCAATCATGCTGCTGGATGAAATTCTTGGTCCTTCCCTGCCCTTGATGACTGGCTAACAAGTTATCATGATAAACCCCAAAGACCTTCTCTGTACTTGCTCTTGGAAGCACTGTAGCCTGACCTCCTTCCTTTTGTTTATAATTTCTCTGTCTATACCAGGGGACAAATAATGGCACTGCTGAGGCCTCTTCTTTCTTCAGTTCCAAACTTTGTGACTATGCATTAAAGTATTTTTCATTCAGAGCTCATGGGCATGATGACCTGATAGGACTCAGGTCATCTTAATGCATATTAAATTATTATGTTTTTTTTATGATGGATGTCTTTCCCCCTGCAGGTGGCAGGGCCAGGTGTTTAGGGCAGTCTTGATGATTAACAACAGCTAGTTCATCATGCTATAATTCTATTCCAACAGACCTAACTGGCAAGAGTAATGCACGATCAAGAGGTATACAGCCTCAGGCTCTGATCCATCTTCCCTTTCTTGATTGCTTATGAATCAAGTCTGTCCTATTAGTCTCTGCCAAAATATCTATTTCTACAAATTATGGGCAGTTACCATTTGAAAGTCATAGCAAAGAGGCCCCTCTGAAAGCTCTCTTCAGCACCAACAAGGACCTTCCAACAGTACTCCTGACCTGTATAGCACCCCTTTTATCAGAAAACACGAGCCATTAAATCAGCCTAGAGCACACTGAGATGAATTGTTTGTAAGTCTTCACCACCAGTAAGAAACACGTCAGACCAGCTGGTAGAACCCAGTCCTGGATGACTCATATAGGCTGGATCAATTTGTAACCCCTTTGGCTCCAGCATAAATCACATGAAGATTACTTGGCTGCAGTGGAAATGCAGTAAAAAACCATTGCAGAGGAGTCTGGTAAGTACTTCAAGAATCTGTGGGATGTGCTTTTGTTCACATTGTAAAGGGATTAGAATGTCCTCTCCAGTAGGTTACGGCATGTTGACAGAAGATACACTAACATGCCATTAATTAAATGCTGGAAGATTTCAGGTGTGTGAGCTAACTCGAAGGGCAGAGCCATGTACTCATGTCTGAACCATGTCCAAAAGGCTGTCTTCCACTCATCACTGGCCCTGATTCTAAGGAAGTTTTAGGATCCTTGCAAATCCAGCTTAGTGTAAATTCCAAACCCAAGCCAAAAAATCAGAAATCAATGCAAGGGGGTAATGTGTGTGGGTGGTGATCTCATTTAGTCCCCAGAAATCAATGCACCTCCCAATTTTGGGAGCAACCAAAAAGAAAAGACCTTGCCCAGTGATGGGCAAGGATACATGAGCTCCCTTTTGGCATTTAATGAATGTTTCCCTATAGTTAAGACCTGTGAACTTCTCAATCGATAAATAAATTTTCCGAAAGGAGATGTGCCTGCTCAGAGTTAACTCTGAAATTACTCTCACCTCAGTAATTAATCATTTCCTGTCTATTAAGTTGTAATTAATTTCAGTCTTTGTGATACTATTTGGAGCTCACCATGTCCAGTGCCTTCTGACTCTCTTCTTGAAGGAAGTATTCATATTTTGCAGTCTTTCTTGATCTTGAACTGTATTTTCCCTTTCTAAAAAATTCAATTTTCAGGTACAAATTCTCTCACTCCCATATCTCCCCAATACACACACATTGGGAAGGTAAGAAAAACAAAACCCATAAGCAAAACAAATTCCTGCATTGATCATTTAAAAAAAAGTTACCTTCATCTGTACTCTGAGTCCATCACCTCTCTATCTGGAGGTGGGATAGCATTTGAATTCTACTTTCCATTGCAAGATGTCCACCTTTGTACTCACCTTGTAGCCACTGAAAGGCAAGGTATACATTGACTTCATTTGGAAGAGTTTATCATGTTCTTCATAGAATCTCCCTACTTCATTCTCTGCTAACACATATGTGTTAACATATAAGTTGTAATTATCTTCATAGTGATTGGTTTGCTTATACGTCATGAGTGCTCAAGAAAACAATTTTTTCTTTTTGCTTTTATGTTCATGATAAAACCAAAAACTTGACCCAGTAATGTGTTTAAGGATTCTGGCATGATATCTGAATTCCTCTAACTGACATTATCTAAATTAGACTACTCTTGGTCCACCAAGCCCATTCTGTACTTTCATGCCCCAAACCTTGTACCATAGGATCACAGAATCTGTACCTGAACAAGAATGTCTTCTATAGTATCATTTATAATTAGTGATTATTCTGCCTCTACTTGAAGAATCCCATCAACAGGGAACTCATGGCTTCTTAAGGCAACTCATTCTACTTATGGCTAGTAGTTTTCTCTTTCTACAGAGCCAAAATCTACTTCTAGAAACTTCCAGATAATGTTCATAGTTCTGCCATTTGGAGCTGGGTGAACCAAGTCTAGTCCTTCTTCCACATGCCAGCCTTTCAAATTCTTGAAGGCAACTTCCACGTTCACACAAATGTCTTCCCTCTCTCTTTTTGCCCCTTGAATTTCTTTTTTTCTTTTTCTTTTTTTTTGCATAGCAATGAGGGTTGTGACTTGCCCAGGGTCACACAGCTAGCAAGTGTCAAAGTGTCTGAGGCCAGATTTGAACTCAGGTCCTACTGAATCCAGGGCCAGTGCTTTATCCACTGCACCACCTACCTGCCCCTGCCCCTTGAATTTCTAATCAGCCTTTAAAACACAAGTCAAATGCCATGTCTTCCATATATATATTCATGTGTTATAATTATATTATAAGGGTTACATCACACCAATACACTGTTAAATCTATGAGAGCAGGGACTAAATCTAATCTAAATGTTTGTTACTATCCCAGTTTCTAGTACGGTTCTCTAAACTTAGTGGCACTTAATAAATATTTATTGAATTGAACTTATCATTATGCATGTTCCCATATAACCCCATCTACTATCCTTAATCTGCTTTACTCTTTCAGTCAGTCAGTCAGTCAGTCAATCAACATTTATTTAAGGGCTTATTGTGTTCCAGGACCTGTGTTAAGCATTAGGGATACAAATAAGAAAAAGAAAGACAGTCCCTGTCCTCAAGGACCTTTCAATTTAATGAGGAAAAACACTACACAAAAGGAAGCTAAAAGAGGGCAGGGGGAGATGAGGAAGAAGGTATCTAGCATGGGGAGATGGCATGATAGAGTCCAGTCCAAATCTGGTGGGAGGTGAAAAAATGGTTGTTCTAGAATCTCTGTTTAGATAGATGGTTTGGAGGAGTTCTTTCCTCCACCCTCTAGCCCTCTGATTAGAGGGGCAGAGAGTATGATGAAGTGAGTACCAAGGCTGATGTAATAGTGAAATTATTCCTAATCTCCCCCCTTTCCCTCTTTTGTGTGTGTGTGTGTGTGTGTGTGTGTGTGTGACAGTTGGGGTTAAGCGACTTGCCCAGGGTGACATAGCTGGTAAGTTTCAAGTGTCTGAGGCTGGATTTGAATTCAGGTCCTCCTGACTCCAAGGCCAGTGCTCCCCCCCTTCCCTCTTGATGTCCTCCATTTTTCAAATTGAATATTTCATTCCTTCTGTCCCTGTACTGCCCTTCTAAGAACTGCAACTATACTTATCTGCTCCCATTTTCTGGTCTTGGGATCATGTGTTTTGAGAACTGGCCCAAGTATCTCATGAGCTAGCCACTCCTCACCTGCCTCTTTCCCTTGGCTGCCCTCTAGTGGGAGATCAAAGCATTACCCTACCAGTATCAGTACCAGGATAAAATAGTGTTCCAAATACAAGCTATCCTGAAACAAGCTCTTGGTTCTGCTCTCTGGGGCCAAATTAAACAATTCTTTGCCATGACAACCCTTCAAGTACTTGACAACCTCTTTCATGTTCCCATGACTGTTCTCCCTCTCCCTCTTTGCCTCTCCTCTAAGCCCAAGGCAAAAATGCTATATCCTCCATGAACTCTTCTCTCATCCCAATTGATGAACCTTTTGTTCCTGGAATTTGCAGAAAACCTTGTAAGAAGCTGGCCAATGCAATAACCATGTGTGATCACATATTATAGCTGGAAGGGCAAGTAGAACACTGGCTTGGAGTCAGGAAGACTTGAGTTCAAATCTAGTCTCAGACACTTACTAGCCTTGTGACCTTTGAACAAGACATTTAAACTCAGTTTTCCTCAGTTTCCTTAACTGTATAAATGGGGATAATAATAGCACTTATCTTTTTTTTTTTGATGAGGCAATTGGGGTTAAATGACTTGCCCAAAGTCACACAGCTAGTAAGTATTAAGTGTCTGAGGCCATATTTGAACTCAGGTCCTCCTGACTCCAGGGCCGATTCTCTATCTACTGTGCCACCTAGCTGCCCCAATAGCACTTATCTTGCAGGGTTGTTGGGAGGATCAAATGAAATAAAGCACTTGTAGAGTACTTGGCACAGTGCCTGGAACATTAATAATTATTTCCTTCCTTATTCCCACCAAAAATTTTGAAAGAAAAAAAAGAGCTACATGACCCCAGTGTGATAAGCAATATCAAGGTCTTCAAGATGATATACAAGATATGAATGGGTGCTGCATATTTTACTGATGCCCCATTATTCCAAAATCCCTGATGCATTCCCCTCCCAGTTTTTTGTAATGTCCTTCCCTCCCCTTTTGTTTGTAAAGATACAAAAGAACCATGTCTTCTCTTACTCCAGCCATATATTCTTCTCTTAATAAATCTATTTTTATTAAAAAAAAAGAAAAAAAGAGCTATGTACTGGGGAAAAAATTAAACTTTTAAAATGACCATATCAAAAGTGCATATTGGCTATGAAAGTTTATTTTCCATTTTTTCATTCAAATAAAGATATTCTTTTCATTTTCACTTTTTGAATCAGACCAAGGCTTATTATTTATTAATTTGTTGCATTTAAAAAATTCTTAGATGACATTTTTGGCTTGAGGCTCCTTGAATCCTTCTTAACAACAAAATTACTCCAGCCAACCACTTATGGGGCTTTCTTTCTCTGCCAGCTTTGCAGAGGCCTACCCATTGATTCAGCATCTTGTTGTCATTAACCATGATCAAGTTGATTTGGTGCTCAGCACACAGGGCCTCACCCAACTTTACATACACGGGTTCATCACAGTTGGAAGCAAGAACACAAAGATGGACTTGGCTTTTGTCCAAAGTTTTAGCAGCTTCATGAATTCCATGAATTCTGCTAACTAGTCCATCTTGGATGAGCAGGGTCTTTAGCATTTGCAGTTTAAGTGTCCATTACATCTCTAGCAGTAATGCCTTCTTTGGCCATGGCAGCAGTTCTCCAGGTGAAGCTGAATTTGGAATGCAGCAGAAACTTGCACTTTCTGCTCAACTTGGTGGTAACAGGGAAAGATCTGTTCTTTATTTTTCCTGATTTTCCCCCATTATAGCATCTTCATGTGGATGCTAAAAAGGAGACAGTACAGGGGCAGCTAGGTGGCACAGTGGATAGAGCACCGGTCCTGGATTCAGGAGGTCCTGAGTTCAAATCCGGCCTCAGACACTTGACACTAGCTATGTGACTTCAGGCAAGTCACTTAACCCCAATTGCCTCACACCCCCCCCCCCCAATAAACTCAAAAGAAGACAGTACAGTGGATAGAATGTGTATCTGGAGTCAGGAAGACCTGAATTCAAATCTGGTCTTAGACATTTATTAGCTGTGTGACCCTGGGCAAACCACTTAATCTCTGCTTCAGTTTCCTAATCTGTAAAATTGGGATAATAGTACTTATCTCCCAGGACTGTTGTGAGGATCAAGTAAGATGATATTTGTAAAACACTTAGCATAGTCCTTGGCACATAGTTGGAACTTAATAAATGCTTCTTTCCTTCCTTCCATTGCCTTTGTTTTTTTTGTTTTTTTGGGTTTTTTTTAGTGAGGCAATTGGGGTTAAGTGACTTGCCCAGGGTCACACAGCTAGTAAGTGTTAAGTGTCTGAGGCCGGATTTGAACTCAGGTACTCCTGACTCCAGGGCCAGTGCTCTATCCACTGCGCCACCTAGCTGCCCCCTTCCATTGCCTTTGAAGGTAGCAGGTAAGTTAGTAGTGAGAATTCCTTTTGGATATGTGTTGAACTAGTAAGCTGCTGAAGTCCCTTCCAACTCTGAAATTCTGTTATTCTGTGATTTCTTTTTGGAGCCATAAGTGAGAGTTTTGGGAGATATTATTTTTTTCAGTTCTAAAAAACTACCATGCTCTTATCTTAAATCACAGCTTCTTTTCCTCTAGTATCAAGGGTATGATTATAGGGTCATGCTTGGACTTTGCATTAAGCCTGATTTTGCTGGGGGAAAGATCGGTCCAACATGGACCAATATGATATGTGTTACTAGAGCAAATACATCCAATTCCATGGTACTAATGAGGTTACAAACATGGCTTCAATCTCAGTGTAGACTCAATTCTTGGTGTACTAGCTGCTGATGCCTGGTGCAGATAGCTACATTTTAGCAGGTGCTGGTGATAAGACACAGTTGTATCTAAGGCTTTTAGTCCTAGGAATTTCTTTTAGAAGAAAAGAGATTGGAAAGTTTTCAAACATGAGGCTCCAAGAATGAAATCATATGTCTGGATTAAAAAAAAACAAAAACATTTCATGAAGCACTCCCTCTATGGGAGTGCTTTCAATTTACATTTGCATATTGAGTTTCTGGGTTTGGATTGAATACTCCAGGTTTAAATGTGATGTTTAAAATCTAAATTGTGGTCGCCTTAAATTAGAAGCTTCAGCACCAGTCTTTGGACATTAAACATTTATTAAAGCATACAGGTATTCACATGGAGTTCAGAAAGTTAAGAAAAGGCCTATCTAGCATAGAGTTCCAGCCTGGTTGGGTTCTTCCTCAAGTCCTCCTCCAGGAGCCTGCTTTAATCAGGAACTCCCTAGCAAACTGATTGTGGAAGCTTTTTATAGGCCTGGAACAGAGGTGGTCCTTACACACTGCTTCAAGATGATTGCTTGGCATCATCCAAATCCATTGGCTTTGAAGGTGTTCTCAAGTTGAGTTCACAGTCTAGCTTCTGAGAACAATACCTTCTTAAGGGCTAGCCAGGTGTGATTACAATCCAATTAACTTGAAGTAGGCTAATCAGCAGTCAATCACTCTCACTTGATTCAATCAGTCTAGATTAATCTCCAGGTGGGTCTTTGAGTATCTGCTAAATCCCATTATTTCATCATATAAGGTACTTTAATTTAGTTCAGTCTAAAAACTATAGTTCACTAGCCCCCATCAGTCTGCTTATTGTTAATAGTCAGCCAGTTGACAGAATTAGCTGAAAGCACAAACAGAAGATACATTCTTTCCATAAACCTGGGGTGCACTCTCTTACAATTACACATAGTATCAAAAAGAAGAATAGGTGCATACATAGAGTGCAGAAGTAGTGAAGCACTAACATAGGCAATACATGCAGTCAAGACAACTCACACCCACAGAACTGTTTTTCTCATGGTGTCCTTATGCTGGTCCCTATGGACAAAATGTATCTGTTGTACACATTACTCAATTGAATTCTCTGGGCCTGTTCCTTTCCACAATTCAACTTAACTTTGTAGCTATCCTTTCATCTAGACTACTAGAACTTCTTTTTAAAATGTTAAAATAAAAAACCTTTTATTTTTACTCGTATCTTTCTATCTATTTTTTAGAGCTTCTTTTCAGACAGACTCCTTAGAGAGTGTCCCATAAGCAAATCCAGCTGGCTTTTCTAAGGTTGTCAATGTTGGGCTGGTCTTTTAGCCAGCCAAGTCTAGGCTCCCTATAATTCCATCAAACTAAAGGAAGAACTTCTTAATACTTCCTAAAGGAGAAAAAAAGTGTAAATACTTCCTTTACCAGCTGTTAATGTCAACTCCCCATTTGGCATCATTTACAATATTCAAATAGATCACACTTAGTGACTCAAAGTCTTAAACAGCAAAATAACCCACCCTTACATCCATAAATTCAGACATCTACTTGGCAGCACTGTTAACCTGTTTTGAATTATTATGTATACCTGAAAGGTATTGAACTGCATCTAATTATGTGGATTTTGCAATGCATACACTTCACTAATTCAGATCTGTCATAGTGCCCAAGTAGTTCTAAGGAGGTTAACTGCATCATTATTAAAAACATTTTTATGTACACACTTTAAAATGACAATGTTCCCATATTTCTTTCTTGTGATGGTAACTTTCAAATTGAATAATAATGACTTATAATAATATAGCACTTATTATGTGCCAGGTAAGCTATGAAATTATCTCATTTGATCCTGACAAAAACCCTGGGAAGTAGGTGCTTTTGTTATCACCATTTGGGGGGGGGGGAGGAGGGAGCAATGAGGGTTAAATGACTTGCTCAGTGTCACACAGCTAGTAAGTGTCAAGTGTCTGAGTCCAGATTTGAACTCAGGTCCTCTTGAATCCAGGGCTGGTGCTTTATCCACTGTGCTACCTAGCTGCCCCATCATCATTTTATAGTTGGGGAAACTGAGGCAAACAGAGGGGAGGTCTATATCATGCCTGGACTACATGATGTAACCTCGGAAGGGAAGGTACTAGTAGTTGAGGGGATCATAAAAGGCTCATATAAGACTCTTGATGGAAATTAGATAATTCTCTTAGGTCCTGTTGAGGAGGGAATGCCTTCCAGGCATGGTGAAGGCCATTGCAATAAGACAAAAATGGGAGATGGGTCATAAAGTGCATAGAGGGGACTAATGTCTAAGAAGTTTGGAAAGGCAGGAAGGAGGCCAAGTTGTAAATAACTTTAAATGCAAAAGAGAGAGGTTTATATATGATCACAGAGGTCGTAGGGAGCCACTGGAGTTTATTGGGTAGAGAGGTGACATAGTTATACTTGCACTTTAGGAAAATCTCTTTGGTGACTACATGGAAAAATAGATCGAAGTACCGAGAGATGAATCCAGGGAGAGTCCAAACAAGAGATAATGAGGGTCTGGATGAGGGCAGTGGCCATGTGAAGAAAGAGGAGATAGATGTGAGAAATGTGGAGATAGACACTTGGCCACTCATTGCATATGTGGGGTGAATGAGAATATGGAGATAAGGATGACACTGAGACTGTATACCTGGGTGACTAGAAAGATGGTCATGCCCCTGATAGAAAGTGAAGATCAGAAACAGGATGGGCAAAAGAAATATAATTTAAATAAAGGAAGATAATTTGATTTGCCTTTACAAGTTATCCAATTTGAAATGTCCAAGAGGAAGTTCATAATGTGGGATTGGAAGCTCAGGAGACAGCCAGGCAGAATATAAAGATTTGGGATAGGGATGAAAGATTTGGCATAGGGATGAAAGTTGAACCCACTGGAGCTGATAAAGTTACAAAATTCAAATAGAGAGGGAAAAGAAATGAAGGTTAGTCCAGAGCCCCGGGGGACACCCCTAGTTTGTGGGTCTGACATGGATGATGATCCAGTAAAGGAGACTAAGGAATAGTTAGAAGGGTAAGAAGAGAAACAGGAAAGAACAGTGCTATAAATCCCAAAGAGGATGGAATATTTAGGAAGAGAAGGTGGCCAACAGCATCAAACAATATGGAGAAGACCAGGAATATGAGGGCTGAGAAAGAGGTCATTAGATTTGGCAAATAAGAAATTCTTGGTAACATTGGAGACATCACTCTTAGTTGACAGAAAGCCAGACTGCAGAAATTGATAAAATTTTAATGTTTATAACAAAATAATGACAACAACAATATTCTGAATGTTATGGATAGGATTTTATTGGTCGTGATGTTTCTCAAAAGTAACTTAACCTCTCTTAGCCTCAGTTTCCTCATCTGCAAAATGGAGATAATAATAGCACTTACCTCACATAGTGGTTGTAAGGATCAAATATGATAATGTATGTATACATTATTATATAAATGCCAACTGCTATTATAGTCCATGTTGGACATGGAAGAAGAAGGACTTGAGTGTTTGTAGTTTAATTCAAAGTATCATTTTCCAGAGTTTTGATGACAAATTGTAGCTCACTCTCAGGCTCATAGTACTTGACAGTGAATGATTTAAGAAGCTAAGTCTGTCAAGGTCAAGGAAGTCAGGTATGTCCTAATTCCTAGGTTAAACATTCCAAGTTTTTTCAACCCCATTATTCATTTATTCATTCATTCACTGATATACTTATCCATCCAATATTTATTAAACTTCTGCCATCCCATATAGCACTGCTAGCTCCTATGGGGAATATAAATGAAGTGATAGGTATGAATATAGGCTCTGAATATCTAGGCCACTACTCTAAAATGAAATGTCTTTGAAAGGGAAGAAAATTAATTATACACAGAAAAACAATTATGTTGATTGGCATATTCAAATCTACATAGTTGCTGTGACAAAAAAAACCCTTTCCATTAAAATAAGGATGTTTATTTCATCATTGTTCTTTTCCTATTCATCACTTTCTTTTTGTTATCCTCTACCTACAACACTAAGAATCAATGTGTAAGTTGAATTTAGGTTTCATACACATAGATTTTTTTGAGGAAAGGACAGCTTCTATTCAGACTATTATAGTCCTTGACTTCAAGGAATTCATAGTTTAATTAGGAGATAAGTTATTCCCATAGGAAGATAATATCTTTGTGTGTGTATGACCCTATTTCTAAAACTCATATATGAGGTACTAAAAATTAGAGTAAATCTAAATTAATTTTTATTTTTGAGATAATTAAAAGACAATTTTTTGGAGATAATTTAAAGCACTAATGGATTTCCCAAAATCATTGCTGGGAAAATTTTCTTCCAGCGATGATCTACTTTATATAGTGCTTATCACATTCTTATTCATCTCTGTTAGGTAGATATTATGGGTATTGTTATCTCCATTTTATAGATGAAGAAGGTTATGTTGACAACTATATTAACAATGAATTAGGGGGCAGTTAGGTGGTACAGTGGATAAAGCACCAGCCCTGGATTCAGGAGGACCTGAGTTCAAATATGACCTCTGACATTTACTAGCTGTGTGACCCTGGGCAAGTCTCTTAACCCCAATTGCCTCAGCCAAAAAACAAAACAAAACAAATCAATGAATTAGAGAGGAATATCTAGAATTTGGGAGACCAATTAGGAGGTTATCGTAATAGCAGAAGGAATGGCTTGAATTAGGGTAGTAGCCCCAGGAATGGAAAAGCGGGGACAGTTAAAATCAACAGGACCTTGTCCAAAAGATGGCTAGACCATCTCTTAAGTGATCTGCTACCCAATTTCAAGTATTTGTCTTTGTGTCATCTCCCCTTCCCTCACAAAGTACTAATATAATACGTAGTTAAAATTTTTTTTTCAATCCTTTTTTTTTTTTTTGGATTTTTTTTTGAGACAATTGCTACTAGTTACCCTGTTGGGAACAGTACATAATCAGGATTGGATATCATTGGTCTAGGAGATAAAACTCCAACAGGAGGAAACTGTAATAGTGAAAGGAACATTGGAACTAGACTCAAGAGGTTCTGTCTGGGTTCTAGTCCCAGCTCTGCTTCTTGCTCCTGGTGTGATCTGGGACAAATCCCTTAACTTCTTGTTGACCTCAGTTTTTTCAATTGTAAAATAAAAACATTGGGCTGGACGGGAGCTCTGAGGTCCTTTTCATCTCCCAAATTCTATTATCTCAAAAGGAGATGTGATCTAGCCTTCCTTTTTAAAATTTGAAAACAAAATAAAACAAGTCCTGTGTGTTTCCTTTCCAGGCTCGATGCTATCCTGGGATCTGACCAGTAGATGGAGGTGTTGATGTTCCAAGACCACCAAATTCCCATCTAATTCTGGATCAAACACCAAGTCTCCTTTATCGTCACCATGATTCATAGAATCATTGCATCTCAAGAGAGAGAGGCCTTTAGGAAGCCAACTAGACCTTCTTTTCTTACCGTGGAGCAGAACGCCAGCCCAGATAAATAAAACAACTTCCAGACTTTAAAAACTTCCAAAAAAATAGATGAGCAATCTTCCTTGACAGAACATTCTGCTCATAATCAAACCTCATGGGAAAGAGAGACTTGGTTTTATCTCTAGCCTCCCCAAATCTGTTCTTTAAAAGTTACAACCTATTTTCAGCATCTTAGTCATTATAAGCACTTCATCTTCCTTAGCCATACTCAGTCATAGCTGGCAGTTCCTCAGTGTTAACAATAATTCAGGCATCTATCTATTCAACAAACAGCACTCACATCCTGCCTAAGTTTTATCATCTCCAAGTTAAAAAACTCCAATTCCTTCAACCAGTTTTTATGTCCTGCTTCCTTGTTACTTTGATGTTCTTGCTCTCCTCTTCTCTACCCACTCCAATTTATCAGTGCTCCTCCTAAACTGAGGCAATTCAACGCTCCAGTTATGGTCTGACAAGGTCAGAGAGCAGCAGGACTGGCTATTGCCTCATTCTAGACATATTTCTATTAATAGAGCAGAAGATCACATTTTCCCCTTTCAACCCTCTTCTGAAGCCTCATAGCAATGTCAAGGTTTATGCTAACAAAGCCCAAACTCTGGCAGATCCTACCAAGATGACAGACTTTGTGTGAACATAGAGACTCCCCTTGAAAAGGCAAGTCTCCAGGGGTTGATTTGGGGGCATAGCAACCAAAGATGACCATTTACCAAGGTGTGAAAGAGATATGAAGATACTAGCTTTTCCCCTTGCTCTGTTGTACTAAGCTTTCAGTCAATTCAACTGGCCTCTTAGGGTTTTTTCCCCCCATATTAACTGTAGTCTAGACATAGGGGTCCATCTCCAGTTATCCTGATATATATCTTGCCACTGGACAGGAGAGAATGAGGTTGGTGACTCTGAACAGTCCTGCCTCATTTAAATCCAAGTCATGACATTGCCTCGTCATGGTCCTCTTGGAGAAGGAAAGACAAACAACAATCTACACATATCTCTACACTGTCATGTATTTGTTCAGGCACAACTAATTTCTTAATTAAAAAAAAAATCTCGGGGCAGCTAGGTGGCGCAGTGGATAGAGCACCGGCTCTGGAGTCAGGAGGACCTGAGTTCAAATCCGGCCTCAGACACTTAACACTTACTAGCTGTGTGACCCTGGGCAAGTCACTTAACCCCAATTGCCTCACAAAAAAAATAAAATAAAATAAAAATCTGAACCTAAAAAATACCATATAAGATGATCATTTATATATTTTGTACATGAAACAATTACATACAACTTGCTTTTTCTTTGGTATATAATAAATTCAATATACAGCTTTCAGTTCTGTCATGTTTGTTTTTTCTTCTGTTTATTTTTGTGTGTGTATGTGTACTTTTTTAAAAAAATTTTTTTCTTTTAGTGAGGCAATTGGGATTAAGTGACTTGCCACACAGCTAGTAAGTGTTAAGTGTCTGAGGTCGAATTTGAACTCAGGTACTCCTGACTTCAGGGCTGGTGCTCTATCCACTCCACCACCTAGCTGCCCCTGTGTGTGTACTTTTAATAGTGTTTCAGTGGTCCTCTTTTTTTTTGGGAGGGAAAGAAAGCATCACTATTGCCAGTCCCTGGCTTCCTTTAAGTCCCAACTAAAGTTCCAGCTTCCAGGGCTTTCTCTCTTTTAATTGTTTCCTATTTATCCTGTATACAGTTTGCTCTGTATATATTTGATTGCATGTTGTCATCTCCATTAGATTACAAGCTTCTTGAGGCCAGGGACTGTCTTTTGCCTCTTTTTGTATCTCCAGCACTTAGCACAGTGCCTGGCATATAGTGACACTTAATAAATATTTAGTGATTGATTGGTTGATTCCTCCAAGTATCCCATCCCCCACCCCCATTTTTTTTAAAAAAGGAAAAAAACCAAAATCCTTGTAACAGATAGGTATAGCAATTTAAAAAAATCCACACAATGGCCACATCTGAAGATGTATGGTTTTTTTTTGTTGTTGTTGTTGTTGTACTTTTAGTCCCTCACCTCTTTCTCAGGAGATGGGTAATATGCTTCATCCAAGGTCCTCTGGAGTTCTCATTGATCTTTGCTTTGATCAGCATTCTTAAGTCTTTCAAGGTTGTTTTTTTCTTTATAATGTTTTTATTGTGTGAATTGTTTTTCTGGTTCTGCTCACTTTACTCTGCACAAATTCATACAAACATGCCCAGATTTTTCTGGAACCATTACTTCTGTCATTTCTCTTAGCACAATAAAATTCCATTATATTCATATGCCATAATTTATTTACCCACTTCCCAATTGATGACCACTCTCTTATTATCCAGTTCTTTGCTATAACAAAAGAGTTCCTATAAATACTTTTCTACACATAGTCACTTTTCCTCTTTAAAAAAAATATTTTTGGGGTATAAGCCTAGTACTGGTATTGCTGGATCAAAGGGTATGCACAGTTTAGTGACTTTTTGAGTATAGTTCCAAAACACTTTTCAAAATGGCTGAACCAATTAATATCTTCATCAATAATGTGACTTTTCCTGAATCCCCTTCAATTATTGTCATTTTCTTTCTTTCTTTTTTTTTTTTGGTCATCTTTGCCAATCTAATGGGTATGAAGCAGAAACTCAAGGTTATTTTACTTTGTGTTTTTCTAATTACTAGTGATAAACATTTTTCCCATTGATAGATTTCTTCTTTTGAGAACTGCCTATTCATATCCTTTGACCATTTGCCTAATAATGGATGTCTCTTGTTCTTATATACTTAAATCAAGTCTTAGAGATACCTTATGAGGTATTTATCAGAGAAATTTGCTGCAAATATGTATGTATATATATGTCTATGTGTACATGTATGTGTGTATATGTATGTGTGTATATATATATATATATAAACTAGTTAACTGTTTCCCTTTTGATTTTAACTGTGTTGACAAAACTCTTTATATTTAAATTTTAAGTAATTAAAACCATCTGCTTTATCTTCTTTGATTTTATCTGCCCCTTGTTGGTCATGAATACTTCCCCTAGCCATAGTTGCAAAGGCATTTCCTTCTTGCTCCTCTAATGTGTTTGATGTGACTTTATATATTTATAAGTCACATATCCATTTAGAGGTTATATTGGTATATGGTGTGTTTGTTGGTCTTTACCTCATTTCTGCCAGACTGTTTTCCACTGTTCCCAGCAGTTTTAATTGATTGGTGAATCTTTACCTCAATCATTGGGATCTTAGGATTTATCAAACACTATCTTTCTATGTTTATTTTCTTCTGTATATTATGTACTTAATTTGTTCCCCTGATCAACCTCTATTTTTAATTAGAATAAAATAATTTTTATGATTACTGTTTGCAGTATAGTTTGAGATATGATACTGCTAGGCCTCCTGCCTCCCCACTTTAAAAGAAAAAGTTTCCCCTTGACATTCCTGACCTTTTTGTTCCTTCACATGTATTTAATTTTTTTTTCCTTCTAGTTTTTAAAAGTAATCCTTTGATAGTATGCTTGGTATGGCAGTGAATATGTAAATTAATTTTGCTAGTATTGTCATTTTTATTATATTAGCTAGCATGAGCAACTAATATTTCTTCATTTTGGTAAAGAATATTTTGTAGTTGTGTTCATATAGTTCCTATAGGTATCTTGGTAAGTAGAGTCCCAAATATTTTGTACATCCTATAGTTCTTTTGAATGGGATTTCTTTATCTCTTCCCGCTGGGTTTTGTTGGTAATATATAGAAATGCTCATGACTTATGTAAGTTTCTTTTAAATCTTACAATTTGGCTGAAGTAATCATTCCAATTAAATTTTAAATGTACTTTTTAGAGTTCTCTAGATAGACTGTCATTTCTTTTTTTTTTTTGATAGACTGTCATTTCTACAAAAAAAAATATTTTATTTCATCTTTGTGCTTCTTCCCTTCTTTTTCCTTGCATTGCTCTAGCTATCATTTCTAGATCTATGTCAAACAATAGTGGTGATAATGGATATCCTTCCTTTGTCCTTGATCTTATCAGAAAGGCTTTTGACCTTGCTATAATACAGAGAATGCTTACTCTTAGGGCAACTAAATGGTACAGAGGATAAAACTCTGGGCCTGAAGTCATAAAGACTCATCTTCATGAGTTCAAATCTAGCCTCAGACACTTACTAGCTATATAATCCTGGTTAAGTCACTTAACCTCTATTTGCCTCGGTTTCCTCATCTGTAAAATGGAGATAATTACAGTATCTACCTCTAAGGGTTGTTGTGAGGATCAAATGAAATAATATCTGAAACAGACTTAGCCCAGTGTCTGGCACATAGTAGGTGCTATATAAATGCCTATTCCTTTTCTCCTCTGCACCCTTACTTTTAGATCAACACTACTTAACATATTAAGGAAAGTGTCTATTTATTCTTTTCTTTTTAGTATTTTTTTTAACAGAAGTCAGTGTTGGATTTTGTCATAATTTTTTAAGCATCTATTGATATAATCAATCACATGGTTTTAATATTTTTGCTATTAATGTGACTCTATGCAAGCTAATCTGGCCCTTTTCCCTGCTGAGGATCCAGGCTGCCTGCCCACATGCCATCCCATACCCCAAGTTCCTGGGAGTCTTCTTGTGTAGTCTTGTACTGGATAAAGGGGCTTGTAGCTATTTCTCTTTGTCTTTCTAATGTTCTTATTGTTCTTCCTAGTCTGTCCTTGAAGTTTATTGGCCATGTCTGTGTGGGATTTGGATTCATCTGGATTCTACATGTTGCCATTTTAGCTGACAGTCTAAACCTGGAATCATCCCCATGCTACTCTCAACTCAACTCAATTCAACAAATATTTATTAAGTAGCTACTATGTGCAAGGCAAGGAATACAGACTTTTCTACCTTCTCATCAGCAGTTTTCTCACCCTGGAGATTCCTCTACTGTGCAGCCACTCATCTGATTGATGAATCCCTTGTCTGTGAGGTGCCCAGGTCATGCTCAGTTCACTCCCAGTTCCATTCCAAACTCTCTAAACTTTTCTACCTCTGACCCAGAAGCCTAGCCTGTGGGTTGATACTCTTCTTTCTCCTCCCTCTCCCCTTTACAGCTCTCTTTCATGTGTTGTCTTCCCTATTAGAATACAAACTCCTTGAGGGTAAGAATGGGGTGAATTTGTATCCCTAGTATTCAGTAAAGTCCCTGACACATAGCAAGTATTTCAGTGCTTACTCTTGTGCTTGTGCTCTCTCTCTCTCTCTCTCTCTCTCTCTCTCTCTCTCTCTCTCTCACTCACTCACTCTCTCTCTCCTACCATCTACCTGTTTCTATTCTATATATCTATTTATCTGTCATCTATCCATCTATCATCTATCAATTATCTATTTATCTGTCTATATCTCTATCATATGTCCATCATTAACCATATCTAGCTATCATCTGTTTATCATTTATCTATCAATATGTCAGCTATCATCTATCAATCTATCTACCATCTGTCATCTATTTGTCTGCTTATACAAAGACAAAAACACAATACAGTCTTTTTTTTTTTAGTAAGGCAATTGGGGTTAAGTGACTTGCCCAGGGTCACACAGCTAGTAAGTGTTAAGTGTCTGAGGCCGGATTTGAACTCAGGTACTCCTGACTCCAGGGCTGGTGCTCTATCCACTGCACCATCTAGCTGCCCCACAATACAGTCTTTATTCTCAAGGTGCTCATTTTTTATTGGGGGGAAGAGATACAACATATACACAAATAAGGAGACACAAAGTATCCACAAAGTCATTTTAACAAGATGAGAGCACTAATTATGGGAAAGGAAATCAGGAAAAGAACTAGTGTACAAAGTGCCATGTGCACTGTACTTTGAAAGAAGTGAGAGAATATGAGATGGAAAAAAATTCCTTTCAGGAAAGGGAGACCAACTTTGTAAAGACACTGAGGAGGGAGATGGAGTATTGGTTTTGGAGGATGACTAGTAGGCCAGTTTGTCTGGAATGGAGAAAGCTCAAGGGGAAATAATATGAAATAAGACTGGAAAGGTAGATGGGAGGTAGATAGAAGAGAGCTTCAAATGGAGAATTAAAAAAAAAATTTTTTTCCCCATAGAGGCAATTGGGAGCCACTGATGGTTTTTGAGTGGGCAAGTGATGTTGTGAGATTTGTATTTTAGGAATACTAGTTTGGCATCCATAGGCAGAATGAATTGGACAGAGGTAAAGCCTGGAAGTAGGGAGTCCAATTAAGAGGCTGTTGCAATAGCCTAAGTGAGAAAACGACTAGTCTGCAGTATGACAGCAGAATACAGCAATAACTGCCTCAAAATCATAGCTCCAACCTGGTTGTGACAAAGGACTGGCACAGACCTAACAGACCTGAGAAAGGGGACTTGAGGGAATTCAGGGGGCAGCACTAGCAGACTGGGCACATTTCTTCCCCCAGAGGGCAGTAGCATCCTGTCTAAGGTGACGTGCCTGGCAGCTCCAGGGAGGAGGCAGTGCTATGTAACCCCATCTTCCTCAAGCACAGAATGCTGCCCGCCTCAAGCTGTGGCGTCCTGAAGCTACCCTGGCCCACTCTCTGTTTACAGTGTGCCTGAAACTTCCTGTGTTTATCCCCTCTGCCTTCTCTTCTTCTTCCAAGTAAAAAGTCAGCGCCTAAAATCCATGGAAGGATAGCAGGCTCCCTGCCCTCCCTATGTCCAATCCAAGGGTTCAGAAAAGGCACGCCCCTTGTGCCATCAGAGAATTGGGGCTGGGACAGCTACTGAGACTGTCCAGGCCAGGGGGTCCAATGGGGAGGGGTGGGGTCTTGACAAAGATTTCCTCCAGCTGGATTTCAGTGGCTCCAGCTCTTACTCCCCCACCCCCTCCCGCCCAGCATTTAATTGTTTATTATCTCCAATGACAAAGATTTGGAAAAATTAAGTGGTGTTTATGCTCCCAGCAATGGACTGCTTTGCTCCACAATCCTCACTCCCCTGGAGTCATTTATCTCAATTTTCTTGTTGTTTCCCACTTCTCCCATCCCCAGACAGGCAATCATCTAGCAATCATCACATCTCAGGGTGAAACAATCTGCATGCCGCCCTCTCACGCAAGAAGAATCACATGTTCTCCCGAGCCGGGCTCATTATAGGAGCCGCTGGGTCTTTTGTTTTCCCAGGTCAGCCCAAGCTCCATCTCTGCGCCGTCCCCTAACTTAGTCCCTGATTTACCGGGACCTTTACACCACGTGGCTGAAAGTGGCCCTGTGTGGGATGGAAAGAGCAGTAAACAGGAAATGCATGGTTTAGGGAAGAATACAAGTGATCACTCAATTAAGCTGTTAGAACTACTTAAATCCCCTATAGGCATCTTTAGGGAAAGCCCCAGCTACTTTAATCAGGCCTGGGCTGAGGCTTATAAACTCACAAGAGAACAGTCGGGGAAGGTCTGCGGGGAGCCAGCCGGGGGTGTGTGCGTGCCAGCGTTCAACCCGAGCCAAAGATCCTGCCAGGAGAGGCAGTACTGTGTGGACCACTGATGAAAAAGCCCAGGCGTGCGCCTGCGTGGAGATCCTCACGGCCAAGTTCCAGAACTTACACGACTCCCCCCCCCCCCAAATTCTTTCCTGGCCTTGGATTAAAAAGATTGTTCTTTGAGCACTGAGCTCTATTGTTCTTGCCTTTCAATCCCCACATCTGTCTGTCTCCCTTCTTATAAAGTGACAGCCTTCACTGTATTGGAAGCTGAACTGGGCACTGAGCTCCCAATTGTGTCTCTGACTCCACCTCCTCTGGAATAGATGCGATTCCAAATGCAATCCAAGTTCAAATCCAAATTCAACAGCCATTTATGAAGGGCCTGCTGTGCTGCAGAGCACTGTGCTAGGCAATGGAAAATACACAGTTCAGTTGAGATAGAGTCCCTGCCCTCACAGAGTTTGTAGTAGATTAAGGGGATAAGGCCCCAACACAGATAATGTAATATGCAATATTATTTGATAAAAAGCATTGGGGAGGTACCAATCAAGTGATGTGATGTCTAAAGGGAAAGGTTGTTACTGATAGAGGGGATCAGCATGACACTTGAGTTTGTGAGGATGGAGGGCATTTGGTAGTGGAGGAAGGAAGGTAGTCTAAATCCAGGGTGTAGGGAACAGTGGGGGCAAAAATGTGGAGGCAGAAAAGTATAGAGTATGTTCGTTTTTTGAGCAGGGGGGGGGGTATTTCAGTTAGGTAGGAATATAGGGTGTAGAGGGGAATCTTATGAAAGAAGGGTGAAAAGACAGGATGGTGCCAGATCATGAAGTGCCTTCAATGTGAGGCAAAGGACTTTTGACTTTTTAATTGATGCAATAGAGAATTAGTGAAGATTTTTTTTGAGTAAATGAGTAGATCTATATGCAAGAAGACCTGTAAGAATAAAGGATGGAGGGGCAACTAGGTGGTGCAGTGGATAGAGGACTGGCCCTGGAGTCAGGAGGACCTGAGTTCAAATCCCGCCTCAGACACTTAACACTTACTAGCTGTGTGACCCTGGGCAAGTCACTTAACCCCAATTGCCTCACACACACACACACACACACACACACACACACACACACAAAGAATAAAAGATGGACTAGAGGTGGAGAAGAGAGTGAAGAAATATCAGCCCATGATCTGATAGCAATGGCTGGCTTAGGAGGGGAAATGGTGGACTGTGTCTTTGGAGTGGGGTTGATAGGGGAGCAGGGAATTGACAGTGACTACCATATAAGGGCTGATGCTGTGGAGAAACATAGAATCATAGATTATAGCTGGACCAGACTTTAGAGATCATCTAGCACAGTCCCTCTTAGTTTTGTAGATGCCCAGAAAGCCTATAAGACTTGATCCAGGGTTGCTAAACTTTAAAAAAAAATCTTTTTTGATAACTATATAGCAATACTTTGGTTTCCTTTGTAATCTTGTGTATTTTTTATGCATTCGAAAACATTATTGTGAAAAGAGGTTCATGGGCTTCACCAGACTGCCAAAGGAGGCCATGACACCTAAAAAGGTTAAGAATCCTTGCTTGACATCATTGTTTAAGCCAGACAAATGGTTAGAATGTAGGCTCCTAGGCCCCCTGATGTGGTCTTGAGTCTCTACTACCACAATTTTTTTTCTTGCTCATCTGAGCCCTTTGTATTTCAGCAATCTCCAGACATCTCAGTACCAATCCGCCTGATTCCTGGTCTCATTATCCCTAGAGGAGGCTTTCCCTTTGCTCCTCTTTAATATTTGCCTAATCACCCAGACCTATACCATAGGAGGCAGGAAGCCCTTTCTCCAGGCTGTTGCAACTGAGCAGGCAGGTGGCAATGAGGGTTTCTGTTAAGGAAGGAATGGAGAAATGGGGACCAGGGGCAAGAGATACTCTGGAGGGAGAATCCACAAGACTTGGCAGCTAAGGAAGAGTCAATTCTAACCCCTCGGTTTCTCTTGTGTTTTCACACAGAACCTATTATTATGGTATCTAGGAATTTGGAACAAATGTGGCTCTTCCATGACCCTCATTCGATATACCAAGAAGCTAAGAATGTGAGATCAATATGAATAACTGCATTGGACTTTAGCCAGGATCTATTCAGCCAGGATTCTGTCTTTGACAATGGCTTCAATGGATCAGGTGGTGTGAAAGCAGTGTTGCCCTCCTCCCAGGTTTGGAATGGTCCCCAAAACTGAGTGAAAAGGAAATTTAGTGTCTTGGGTTGCTGGGGACAAGTTAGACAAGCAGATTTTGGCGTGACAAAAGTTAAGGAGCAGCTAGTTTGGACTACAGGAAGTGTTAATCAAACTCAAGACCACAGAGGTCTCTCAAGGCAGCTCAGGATCTAGAAGGGAAATACAAAGCAACACAAATGGAGTCCAAAATGTTTTGAGCAAATTTATGAATGACAGAGACCCCAAATGTCTATTCTAGAAGCTAGGCAGTAGACTACCATTAAGGTTGTTATCAAAAAGGATGATTACTCTACCCATGGAAAATTCCTTGGAGCTTCTGTATATGTGGTTTTGAGTCAACAAAACAGTGATCTAGGAGAACCATGAGACATGGTGTTATAATCCTTATCTTTTGCTTTCTTTCCTTCAGCCCAATCCTTTTCCATGACTGATCCGTTAGAGGTGGCTGGATGGCAGATGATATTTATCTGGCACTTCATGTCTTTGTAAATCACTTTATATCTATGTTCTTATTTGAGCCTCACAACAACCCAGTGAGGGAGATAGTGGACTTTATAGATAAGGAAATGACTGAGATGAAATGACTTGCCCAAAGTGGCACAGGGAATAGGTGTCAGACAAGAGATTCTAACCTGTGTGTTTGAGATTTCCAGCCTATAGCTCTGTCTAGTAGGCTGTACTTCCTCTTTTATGTTAGATCACTCCTTCAGGGTTAATTGATCTTCCACTCCTTTTCTCTTGCCTACTCCCCAGGAATCCCATAATTCCTAGGGTGCTTTATCATTACATTCCTTATTGTTTCCCTGGGATTTCTGGGAGATTGGGCTTTCTAGAAAGAATACTGGATCTGTTGAAGGAATTGAGGCAAATAGAAATTAAGTAACTTGTACAAGATCACACAACTGGTAGGTGTTTGATTCTGGATTTGAACTCATATCTTCTTGACTCCAAGCCCAGTGTTCTGTCTACTCTGCTACCTAGTGTCTAATAAAGCAGATTCAAATTCTAGCTCTGCTATTTTCTACCTATAGGACCCTAAGCAAATCATTTAACTGCCTTGGGATTCAATAAAATGACATTTTTATTTGTAGTCCCAGTTCTTAGCATATAGTATCTCTAAGTGCTTATAAGTGTTTTTTCATTCATTCACTTACTAACTGGAGTGAGGAAGACCTGACTTCAAATCTGGCCTTAGACACTTACTAGCTGTGTAACCCTGGGCAAGTCACTTAACCTCATTGGCCTCAGTTTCCTCATCTGTAAAATGAGCTGGAGAAGGACATGGCAAACCATTCAGGATCTTTGCCAAGAAAACCCTAAATAGGGTCATGAAGAACTAGACATGACTGAAATAACTGAACAAAACCATTTCTGATTGTAGCTTGGGAGTAAAAGTAGGTGTTGCAAAGTCCAAGCATTTTAGTCATAGAAAAAGCCCTCAGGCCCTCACTTAAAATTTATTTTAGAATGGTTCTAATAAGCAGTACCTCAAATTCAACCATATACACAAACAGAACTTGTCATCATTTCTTCAACTCCAACTCCTTCTGACTTCCTGTTTCTATCACTGGTGTAACCCATTCATCTCTGGATTTGCTCTAATTCTTAGCTCTTCTCCCTCTGATGGAGAATGAAGAGAACCTTCCAGAATGTCCATTTAAGGAGGGTGCCCAGGCCAACCATCTCTGCATTTCCCACCAGGATGTATTGCTCTGGACTTCTCCATCAGGATCCAGAAACCTCTTCGTCTAGGGAGATCACTTCAGCCCTGGAACTCACATCTCCAAAGATTCCTCCCTCTAACTGAAGGGTAGAGGGATCTTCCTAGAACCTCCACTGAAAGAGGTGGCCCAGAGAGCCATGTCTTCATTTCCTACTAGGCTCTATACCCTTGTACTTCTACATCATGGTACCCCTCACCCCTTTTCAGTTTCATTTTATGTGTTGTCTTCCCTCTTAAAATGTAAGCTCCTTGTTTTGAAATGATCCAACCATTCTGGAGAGAAATTTGGAACTATGCCCAAAGGGCTATAAAACTGTACATACCATCTGGCCCAGCAATACCACTGCTAGGTCTATATACCAAAGAGATTTTTTAAAAAGGAAAAGAATCTATATGTACAAAAATACTTATAGCAGCTCTTTTTGTGGTGACAAAGAATTGGAAATTGCTGGGATGCCCCATCAATTGGGGAATGGCTGCCAAGTTGTGGTATATGATTGTGATGGAATACTATTGCTATAAGAAATACTATAAGAAATGACAAGCAGGATGATTTTAGAAAAACCTGGAAAGATGTACATGAGTTGATGCAAAGTGAAGTGAGCAAAACCAGGAGAACACTGTACACAATAACAGCAATATTATATGATCAACTGTGAATGACTTCTCTATTCTCAGCAATACAATTATACAAGACAATTCCAAAGGACTTATGATTAAAAAAAAAAAGCTAATCCACCTCCAGAGAAAGAACTGAGTGCAGATTGAAGCATACCTTTTAAAACTTTCTTTCTTTTTCTTTTCTTTTTGGTCTGTTTTCTTTCACAATATGGCTAATATGGAATTACATTTTGCATGACTGCTTATGTATAATCTATCAAATTGCTTGCCGTTTCAAGGAAATGAGAGGGGAGGGAGAGAAGTTGGAACTCAAAATTTAAAAAAAAGTTTAAAATTGTTTTGACATGTAATTGGAAAAAGTTATATATATATATATTTGGGGGGGTGGGGCAATGAGGGTTAAGTGACTTGCCCAGGGTCACACAGCTTAGTAAGTGTCGTGTCTGAGGCTGGATTTGAACTCAGGTCCTCCTGTTTCCAGGACCAGTGCTTTATCCACTGTGCCACCTAGCTGCCCCTATATATATATATATATATATATATATATATTAAAAGAATGTAAGCTCATTGAGGGCAGGAATTATTTTTCTTTTTGCTTGTATTTGCATTCTCAACACCTAGCACAGTGCCTGGCACATGACACATGCTTAGTAAATGCTGGTTGACTGGTTGATTGACTTCCCATACCTAATCAATTATCTTTAAGACACCTCATGATGCTTTGCCATTCTTTCTCTTCACACTTCCCACTGACTTCCTTCCCATCCACCTGCAATATCATCAGCCATCCAAAGCAGAATGGCTTCATCAGGAGTAAGTCATGCTAGATCCATCTTATTTCCTTTTTTTTTTTTTTTTTGACAGTTACCAGACTGCTCCATCAGGGGAATGTAATATAAATAATATTCCTGGACTTTGGCAAGGCATTTGACAGTCTCTCACAATATCCTTGTGGGTGAAATGGAGGGATATAGGCTAAACAGGAGTACAATTAAATAGATTTGGAACTGGCTGAGTGAGTGAACCAAAAAGATGGTGTTGATTACCTGGGTCACTTTGTGCAAGTTATTTTCTTTCTTTGGACTTCAATTTCCTCATCTGTAACATGAGGGGGGTGGTCTAGATCAGGACTTCTTAAACTTTTTTCATTTTCGACCCCTTTTTGCCCTAGAAATTTTTACATGACCCAGGCTATATAGGAATATAAAATAGGTATGCATAACCTTTTACTATTGCCAAATTTTTCATTACCCCCACATTCAGTTACATAACCCCATATGGGATCATGACCCAAGGTTTAAGAAGCTAGGGACTAGATGACCCTTAAGTTCTCCTTCAACTCTAAACCAATGATCCTATGAATCGAGCAATGTCAACCTTAAGTATGGTCTCAAGTGCAGTGACACCAGGCTTGGCCTCATGCTTTGTTTTGTTCAAAAACTTTATCAATGACTTAGATGGAATCACAAATACTATTCTTATCAAACTTGTGGAAGACACAATCTATGAAGAATGCTTAATATATTAGATGACAGGAACTAGTATCCCAAAAGTTCTCAACAAGGTAGAACTATGGGAACAATTTAATACAATCAAATTTAAGGGAAAATGTAAATCCTATACTTAGCTTCAACAAATTAGCTGTACAGGATGAGTTTGAGGGGAGGGGCATAATTAGATACAAATTCACATGAAAAAGACCTTGGAGTTTTAGTGCACTGGAAACTTGACATCAACATCAGAACTGGCATTTATAAAGTGCTTTAAGATTTACAAAGCACCTTGCATATATTATCTCATTTGAGCTTCATAATAACATGTGAGGTAGAATCAAATGTGTTCTAATCAAGCAAGATCACAGTAGAACCCTTACTTCCCATGTTTTGAACATGATGGTCTTTTTTTTTTTTTTTTTTGCAGGGCAATGGGGGTTACGTGATTTGCCCAGGGTCACACAGCTAGTAAGTGTCAAGTGCCTAAGGCTGGATTTGAACTCAGGTACTCCTGAATCCAGGGCCTGTGCTTTATCCACTGCACCACCTAGCTGCCCCCATGATGATCTTTTAGCGTAGACAGATGACATTAGGTTTTTTTCCTGCCACATCACACTATTGTCATGTTAGAGGCAGCAGGGTGCCACAAATGTTATTGCCCCATTTTGCAGAAGGAGAAAACTCAGAGGGGCTAAGTGACTTACCCATGGTCTCACAACCAGTAAGTTTTGGAGTTAGGACTTGAACTGAGATCTCTACAGGATCCAAGCTTCAGTCCTTAGAGATTTAGACTCAGAGGGAACGTGATAGGTCATATAGACTAAACCCCTCGTTTTACACACAAGGAAACTGAAGCATAGAGTTGTTAAGCAAACTTACCCAAGGTTACTCAGTGTAAGAACTGGAATGCAAACTCAGGGCCTTCCTCTGATTTCAAATCCAGAGCTTTCATACATCACAAAGCAGAGAGCAAAGAGTCAGGTTTGCCCTCCAACATGGACCTTTCTGCTAAGCCCCGCTGCCTCCAACATGGCAATAGTGTGATATGGCAGTCAAAAACCCCTAATGTCATCTGTCTACGCTAAAAAGATCACCATGTTCAGAACACAGGAAGTTATGGTTCTACTGTATTCTTGCCTGATTAGACCACATTTGATTCCTATTCTTAGTTCCTGGCAACACAGTCTAGGAAGGACATTAACGAGTTGGAACACAGACAGTAGAAGGAGACTGGAATAGTCAAGGGACTTGAAACCATGCCACATGAGAGGCGGATGAAGAAACAGAGATGTTTAGCGAGAAGAAGAGAAGATACAAGGGGAACATGATAGTATTTGAAGACCTGTCATGTGGATAAGGGATTAGACTTGTTGTTTTTGGCCTTGGAGGACGGAATTGAGAGTAATGCAGAGGAGTTGCAGAGCAACAGATTTCAACTTGATATTAGGAAAGGGTTCCTGAAAATGTATTTGGTTTGCTTTTTTTTTTTTTCAGCTCTGTCTTACTTTCCTTGACCCCATTTGGGGTTTTCTTGGCAGAGATATTGGAATAGTTTGCCATTTCCTTCTCCAGCTCATCTTACAGATGCAGAAACTGAGGCAAACAAGATGAAGTGACTCGCCCAGGGTCACACACTTAGTGTGAGGCTGGATTTGAACTCCAGGCCCAGTGCACTAAACACCGTGGCTCCTCGCTGTCTCCCTCACAATTAGGGCTATCCAAAAATGGAATGGATTGCTTCCAAAGGGAGTGACTTCCTTATCACTGAGGAACCCCAGCTGCCCATGTCACTCCACCTTATGTGGAGAATCATGATGAGTCTTGGGCATCATGTTTTAGGAAGAATATTAACAAGGTGGCAATCATCCAGAGGAGAACAATCAGCATGGAGAAAGGTTTCAAGATGGTGCCATATCATGACTGCTTGAAGAATTCGGAAATGTTTAGCTAGATGGAAAAAAGACTTACTGGTGAACATGAAATCCATCTCTAAGAATTTGAAAGGCCATCTTGGGAAGGAGGGGTTGGATTTGTCCCATAAGGGCTTGGAGGGAAGAACCAGGGGCAATGGGTAGGAGCCATGGAAAGGCAGATTCAGGTGCAATGTGAGGAAAAACTTCCATAAATGAAATGAGCTGGAGGGCTGGGGGTTGGGAGGAGGGTGGGAGGTTGGGGGTGGGGGGTCGGTTTACCTTCAATAGAGGATTTAGGTGGCACAGTGGATAAAACCTTGGGCCAGGAATCATGAAGATTTAAGTTCAAATCCAGTCTCAGAGGCTTACTAGCTGTGTGGTCCTGGGCAAGTCACTTCACTTCTGTTTGCCTCAGTTTTCTCATCTGTAAAGTAGGAATAATAACATCTATCTCCCAGGGTTGTTGTGAGGATCAAATGAGATATTATCTGTAAAATATTTAGCTCAGTGGGTTCTATATACATTTTAACTATTATTAGCTACTTGTCAGTTAGGAGATTCTTGTTTAGGCATAGTTTGGACTAGATGGGACCTCTGAGGTCCCTTACAACTTAGCGATTCTTTGCATTGCTACTTCTCTCCATTCTCTCCTTTGGATTCATCTACCCATTCACATTTATTAGGTTCCCACTATGTGTATTGTGGCCTAGTCTTTGGTAGATAAATGAAATTAGGTAAGACACAGTTCTTGCCTTCTTGGAGCTTACAGTCTGGGAAGGGGATAATGCAATTATGCTCATATTTTAAAAAGTATGTGATATATGCAAATCATGGTCATTTGGAGAGAGAGGTTCAAGGAAGCACAAACAACTGGGGAGATTATCTCCATCTGGGAGGTAAGAAAGGGGAAGGAAATAAGCATTTGTATAGTGCCTAGTATGTAAAGACAACCCAGATAGGTGGAAAGCACATGGGCAGGCAGCCTAGATCCACAGTAGGAGAAAGGGAGAGACTAGGACAAAGGTAGTCACATTAATAGCAAAAATAATAAAAACTCAGTGCAGCTAGGTGGCACAATGGATAAAGCACTGGCCCTGGATTCAGGAGGACCTGAGTTCAAATCTGACCCCAGACACTTGACATTTACTAGCTGTGTGACCCTGGGCAAGTCACTTAACCCTCATTGCTCCACAAAAAACAAAGCAACCCCCCCCCCCCAAAAAACACCACATGATTATATCAAAAGATGCTGAAAAGCTCATGAAAAAATTAATAGAAATAAATGGACCCTTTCCTTAATTTGGTAAGTAGTATCAAACTAAAACCATGGGAGGGGAAAAAGGGAATAAGCATTTATTTATACAGCACCTACTATGTGCAAGATATTGTGCCAAGCCTGTTACAAATATTATTTCATTTGGTCCTCATGACAACCCTGCAAGGTAGGTCCTGTAATTATCCTCATTTTGGAGTTAAGGAAACTGAGGCAAAAAGAAGTAAAAATGACTTGCCCAGGGTACTAAAGCTAGTTAGTTAGCTGTGTCTGGGTTTGAACTAAGGTCTTTCTGACTCAGTCTAGCACTCTGTGCACCATGGCTCCACCTAGCAGCCTGATAAGGCTGCCTCAGGTTGATATTTAAATTGATCCTTGAAGGAAGGGTTTCCTTTCTCACCACAACCCTATGAAGTGGTTAGCACTAGCCATTATTATCAATTCCATTTTCAGATGAGGAAACTGAAGCTCTGAGATGTAAGATCCTAGTAAAAGCTTGAGCTCAAGTCTTCTGATTCCAAGAGTAGTGCTCTTTCCACTGTTAGGCTGCCTCCCCAAGGTTCTGGTCTACCTGGTTATAGAAGACAAGAATCCCAGGACCACAATGATTTAGAGATACCTGAAGTCAAATCTGTAAGCATTTCTCTGAGTACCTACTATGTGCCCAAATCTGGAGTAGGTGCTGAAGGGGACATAGATGATGTAAAAGACAGAGTTCCTGTCCTCAAGGAGTTTACAATCTAATTAGAGAGATAAGACTATCACAAATATAACAACTAGAAAACAAGACATGTAGCAGAAGTCCAGAGAAAGAGTGATCTCTATGAGCTGGAACAACAGGAAAAAGCTTCTCAGATGATGTAGGACTTTAGCTGAACTTTGGATAATGGAGAGATCTGGTTAGGCAGAGGAGAGGAGGAAAGCATTCCTCGGGCAGGGGGTAGGGGAAAGGGAAAGAGTGAGCAGAACTCCTTGAGTGGAAATAAGAATTGGTGACTGGAATAGAAAATACATATTGGGGCCAGATTACCTAGGGCAATGAAAATCTCCCCCATGAGACTGTGAGTTCCTGGTCAGCAGGAATTGTTTTTTGCCTTTCCTTGTATCCTTACCATTTAGCACAGAGCCTTGCACACAGCAGGTGTTTAATACGTAGTTGTAGACTTATTGATTTGACCACGAGCAACAGGGAGCCATTATGGGTTTGTAAGCAGGATAATCATAAGATTTTGATTTTCAAGGGACCTTAGATATCAACTAGACAAATATCAACTTGGCTTTCTTGTTTTATAGATAGGTAGCTAAATTTTTTTCTTTTTCTTTTTCTTTTTTTTTTTTGGTGAGGCAATTGGGGCTAAGTGACTTGCCCAGGGTCACACAGCTAGCAAGTGTCAAGTGTCTGAGGCTGGATTTGAACTCAGGTCCTCCTGAATCTGGGCCAGTGCTCTATCCACTTCGCCACCTAGCTGCCCTGGTAGCTAAAATTTGAAGCTAGTCTTTTGATTCTAAATCCAATGTTCTTTCCACTGTACCCATATTTCACCATCTTGACCATACAAGAAGGTTGTTCTAGCAGTGAAATGTACTGACAATTAGGGAGGTAAGAGTGAGAGAGGTCTATGGTAACAATCCAAATATGAGGTGACAAGAATGACAGTGGGAATTAAAAGGAAGAGACAAATGTGAGAAACAGAAGGAAGAATCAATAATGGGACTGGATGATTAATTGCATATCATGGGGGAAGGAAAGGAGTGAAAAAAGCATCATTCTAAGATTTCAGATTTATGAAAATGGGAAAATGTTAATGATGCCACTGTGAACAGAAATGGGGAATTTGGGAAGGGAAGTCGGTATTTTTTTGGGGGGCGGAATGTGGATTTCATTTCTGGAAATAGGATCATCCCAGTCAATTTCAACTGCCTTGGGACATAAAGGGGATTTTTAGAAGGATTAGATTGGTCAGTGATTGAAATCAACAGGCCTTTACATGGCATGTTTAAACTCACACAAGGGAAGGTCATATGACTTACCTTGAGCCACCCAGAGAGGGATACAGGGACAGTAAGAGAAATATACAGGAGCAGATTCTGTCCCCCCAAATTGAATAGAAGGTGTACCCTCCCCCCCCCCCCCACATTAGGGTAGCACCTGATCTCCAAACTAGGACAGCACCATCTTCTTCCTCCCAATTGGGACAAGTGATACCTCTAAAGTGGGACAGAGAATATTAGGGAAAAGATAAAACTAGGGTTATTTCCAGAGTTTAAGGTTCAATAGTCTTCAAACCATAGTAGAATGAGGAAATCCACAATGGTCCTACAATAGGCAGTCCCCCTGGACAGGTCTCGCCATTGTCTCTGGCTTGTATTCATGGGACTCTAGGTTTGACATCATTCCATGCATCAGGCCTTGTTAGGATATAGATGAACTTTGGGAAAACTTATAGGAAAGCTCCATTGGTTAGGTGACTAGAAGTTTCTAGCATGGATGGTACTAGACATGAAAAGGTTTCAGGAAAGGGAAAGAGTGTCAGGTAGGAAAGGGGGGGGAATATCTAGAGTAGAGATAGCTTGTCACAAAAAAGGGTTAGACTCAGAATATCAGGGAAGCTTTCTGCATATTGTTAGGGAAAGAAAGGATCATCCAGACCAGGAATTCTTCATGTTTTTTGTGTATGTTGTAGATCTCTTTGGCAGTCCGGTGAAGCCCATGCCTGCCTTCTCAGAATCATATGCATAAATTAATACATAGGAAATTAATACAAAGGAAACCAATTATATTGAAATATGATTACAAAAATATTTTTAAAAACAAGTTCCCAGGTCTAAATCTTAGATCTAGAATGATCTAAGGATTTTAAACCTTGTATCTAAAACCTTAGCTTTAAAAATATTTCCATAACTGTCTTTTAACATAATTTATTTCCTTTCTTATCCTATGCATCTTATGAACTTGAAAACATGATTCTGAGAAGGGTCCATAAGGTTCACCACATTGCTAAAAGGGTCTATGTTCCAAAAAAAGGTTAAGAACCTTTATATATAGAAGAATATGATAGTTTTAGAAGAATATGATAGTTTGAGGATATCCAAAATTGTTGATTTTTTCTTCTATGTTTATAATTATTTTATACTATCTTTTTGTACAATCAAGTTATTTTTGGTTATTGGTTTTTTTTTTTTTAACCAGAGAAGTCATCTGCTTAATTGGAAAAGAAATATCAATCTCAAAGAGCCTTCATATAAATTCTCCTTTGATGCCTCATCAGCAAATAGCATGACCCTGCCATTCTTCTTTTTTTTTTTTTTTGGTTGGGCAATGAGGGTTAAGTGACTTGCCCAGGGTCACACAGCTAGTAAGTGTCAAGTGTCTGAGGCCGGATTTGAACTTGGGTCCTCCTGACTCCAGGGCCAATGCTGACCCTGCCATTCTTGAAGACTATGCTATAGAAATGTAATCTCTGGCAGGTTTTACTAAATTGGAAGGGCTTAGATTATGGACATTATCCAATGGAGTATATCCATTCTTTGAGAAACAGCATAGTTAGGAGTTAGAGATCAAGCCATGTTAGATATTAGTCAGTTAGGAGAGGCTCATCTTGAAGACAGTGACCACCAAATGATTTTTTTTGGTGGGGGAGAGTCATTGCAAATGATAAAGATGATCTACTAGGCATGAACTGCTTTGGTGGAAGGAAAACCCACTAGGGTGAGTGGGATCACGGGTCCTTTGAAGTAAAGAATTATTGATAATAGAACATGATTAAGTCAATTACTCAGTGAACATTTATTAAGCACTTAGTATATACCAGGCACTGTGCCAAGTGCTTATACAAAGATTAAAGTGTAACAGTCCATGTCTTCAAGGCACATTCATTTTAATGGGGGAGGTAACATGTACACATATGTAGCTCCCTTAACTGAACTCCCTCCCCAACTTGAACTCACACTGGCAGGTTGGGTCCCCAGAAGGGCAGCTGCTTATTATTCCCTCAGGATCCTAAGGGTAATTCTGAGGGACTTGGATTTCTAGTAATGTGTTACCTGAGCTCCCATCATCACTAACATTTAATAATCAGGTAGTAGATTCATTTTTTGTTCATTTAACAAATGACATATTAGGAACAGTAGTTGTAAAGCATTTCTTCCCTAATCTAGGGTGCAGGGGAGAGTGGGTACAAATTTAAGTACAATTGTAGTGAGACACTTGGTAGGGAACTCACATGGACTTGGCAACTCAAAGCTTTGGGACTTCAGGACCATGATGCCCTTTCTCTTTTTTTGGGGGAAGAATCCTTATGAAATTTAATGTAGGTTATGGCATTGGAGATGGACAAGTTGTTTCACTGGGCTGGGTCAGGCTGGCTACTTGGCTGCTATATTGACTCCTTGTTAGGTTCAACTACTGCTGGCTAGACTGCTCAGCAGCCACCCTGTCATCTTAATAGACCTTGCAATGCTCTAAAGGTCACTGCTTAGGCATGCCCATCTTAAAGTTGCTGTTTGGTCACCTCCTGAATCTTGTGGCTACTACTACTGGCTCCTGCAGACTCTACTATCAAATCTGGTTATTGGTGAGACCCCTGGATCTCCCAAATTCACAAGGTCACTTCCTTAAATAAGATTTTTATCATTAATAAAGTAGTTAGCAAAGGCGACAGAATGAGAGGTCAGAGAATGATGAGGGAAACAGGAAAGTGCATGTCAGAGATACATACTAGATAAAAAATTTAGATAAGCCATGGATGGTCCCTATCCTCATGGGGATTACAGTCCAATGGAGGATCTGACACATTCACAAATAATCAAAATACAGAATAAAATGAGATAAATACATAGAAAGCTACAAATAAAGGTTGTATAGATGAAAGAATCAGAGAAGTATGATGATTAAAAATGAGAGACATAGTTTCTGGGTAATTTAATCATTTTATTAATAGGTTATTAATAAAAGGACATTTATTGGCCATCTCTCTCAGACCAAAGACCCCTAATGCAGTGGGGTCACAGTTCATATATCCTTCCAACTGAAGGAGGCCCACCACATAACAATCAAATCTAATTGGTTGACATGATTGGAGGTGGGTTGTGTTAAAATTAAGTCCAGGAATACTCAACTTAGATGACATCAGAGAAGGAATGTGGACCCTTCACCCAAAACAGTTTTGATCTAGTGTGGTTTAATCTCATCAATAAAGTCCTTCAGGACAAAAAGGATCTGCCTCCACCCAAAACTCTTTTGTTAGCTTGGGTCAGGTTAGACCCAGATGAATCTTACTTTGAAGGAGATTGCCTTTGGAGTGGGGGTGGGGTGGGGCAGGAAGAAAGGACTAAGAAAGAAGGGGAAAACACTGGATCCCTCAAGATATTGATTATTTTTTTTTTAAGTGAGGCAATTGGGGTTAAGTGACTTGCCCAGGGTCACACAACTAGTAAGTGTTAAGTGTGTGAGGCCGGATTTGAACTCAGGTACTCCTGACTCCAGGGCCAATGATCTATCCACTATGCCATCTAGCTGCCCCAAGATATCGATTATTAATAATGATTTCTCACAGAAGTTTTCCTGGAGAAAGTGGCATTTGAGATGTGCTTTAAAAGATGGAAAGAAATTCAATATTGCTGGGGGAGGACATAAAAGGCATAAGGAATAGCATGATCAAAGGAAGAGTCAGAAAATATAGGGCATATGTGGAAGATAGTGTGTGAAATGCAATTGATCTAGACAGTAGAATTTTTGTTCCCCAATTGATAAATGGTCAAAGGATATGAACAGGCAGTTTTCCAGTGAAGAATTTAAAACAATTCATTGTCATATGAGAAAATGCTCTAAATCATTATGATGTAGGAGGCAAAAAAGGGGTTAACAAAAAAACCTAAGACCCAAGCTCTAATTCAGATATAAGGGAGTCAGACCCCAGTTAACTTACAAGTCAGGATGCTAGGTTATCATACCCACAGTGATCAGTACCCATAACGGGACAATAAAGGGTCAGGTCATATAACAATAAGACACAAGAGAGGGTATAGAAATTCTAATGAAAAAATGTGAAACTAGCCATGGAACCACTGAATGATTAATATCATGGAAACTTAATAATAAGTAATAGCTAGAGTTTAAAGAGTGCTTTAAGGTTTACAAAGTGCTTTACATATGTCATTTCCCTTGATCTACACAACAACCCTATGGGGTAGGTGCTATTATTATCCACATTGTATGGATAAGGAAACTGAAGCAGAAGGAAGGATGAAGGGAAGTGAAAGGCACTGTTATAAGTGCTTCATAAATATATTATCTCATTTGATCTGTACAGCAATCCTGTGACATAGGTACTTTAATTATCCCCATTTTACAGCTGAGGTAACTGAGTCAAACAGAGGTTAAGTTACTTGTTTGGGCTCACAGAGCTAGTAAGTGTCTGAGGCAGGATTAGAATTTGTCTTTTGTTACTCCCAGTCCAACATTCTACCTATGATACCACCTTGCTGCCTAATGCTACAAAGGAACCAAAGAAGAGACAAAGACCAATGCTTTAAGAAAAAAAAGTTTCAGCAGAGTCAGAAGATTATAGGGAGTTAAGAAAGGAATAGATGACTAGGAAGTAGAAACAGCCCATGGAGATTAAATTTTTGAATATTTGGCAGAAAAAAAAGAAATTTTGAATGGCAGTTAGAAGGGGTAGAAAGGAATTCCTTTTTTTTAATGACTGTGTGTCTTGATGAAATTCCCACTTAAGAAGTGTTTTCCAGCCTCTCTATTTCCTTCCCCACGGTTTTTTGAGCTATTTCTCAATCCTAAATATTTCTCAACCCTAGGGGATCCATCGTAGTTCAAATGAGTCCTCAAGTCCAAAAGACAGAATCAGGAGGCAAGGAATCTATGCCTGAGATGAAGGAGGTCAGAAGGGGTTGTTTTGAAGAAAAAGAAAGTTTCAAATGAGAGAGTTGCACTGAATGATCTCTCAGGTCCCTTCCAGCCTAAAATCCTATGATCAGCTGAAACAGGATGTCATTGTTATGAAGTAGGAGGTGGGAGGAAATGAGAGTAAGAGTGTGGGCCTGGAGAGATTGAAAGTGAATCTGAATAGCTGTGGGGCACGAAGGAGACACATAGATGAGAAACTCTGAAGTTAGATCCTTGGAACAAAACAATTGGGAGAACTACTGATCATCTATTTCTTCTTTTTTTTTAATGAACAACAACAAAAATCTACCTTTTCTCCCTCCCCCTCTAATGAAAAAGAAAGAAAATCACAATTCTTGTAACGAATATACAGTTGATCTTCATTACTCAGAGATTCCATATTTGCAGATTCACCTACTCATTAAAATTTATTTATAACCCCAAAATCAATTCTTGGGGCAAGAAACAAAAAATTTGAGTCACCCAATGTAGATGTTCCAAGCTGAGACTGAACAAGGTGACGCTATGCTTTCTTGCTTCAATTCACATACTGTAAAGAAGTATCCTTTTTGCGGTCTATTTAGTGCCATATTTTTCATATTTTTGTGTACTTTGTTGTTTAAAATGGCCCCCAAGCATAGTGCTGAAATGCTGTCTTGTGTTTCTAAGAGCAGGAAGGCTAGAATATCCCTTATAGAGAAAATACGTGCGTTAAATAAGTTATAAATGAGTTATGATGCTGTTGATTGTGAGTTCAATGTTAATGAATCAATAAAATGATCCCTCCAGAAAAAAGAGGAAATTCACCAATCTGTATGTGAGGCCACTCCAAAAAGTGCTAAAATAAATATTGTGATAAGAGACTTGCAAGAACCTAATTTTGTATTTCCCCCAGGATCAATGGTTCAATATTTGATAATTTAGTGTTCATGGAGATGAGAATTGTGTGTATGCATGGACACACACACACACATATATACATGTGGACACACATTAAATAACACAATATGCACACGGGTAGATTTGTTTTACTCGACATATACACAGGTGTATATATGTGTATGCATGCATGCACGTACATGTACATGCATATATGTATACATTCATGCTGTTGTTGCTCAGTCATTTTTCAGTCATGTCCAATTCTTTATGACCTCATTTGGGGTTTTCTTGACAAAGATACTGAAGTGGTTTGCCATTTCCTTCTCCAATTCATTTTACAGATGAAGAAACAGAGGCCAGCAGGATTAAGTAAATTTGCCCAGGATCACACAGCTACCAAGTGTCTGAGGCCAGATTTGAATTCAGGTAGAAGAATCTTTCTGACTCCAGGCATGGTACTCTATCCACTGTGCCACCTAGCTGCTCTATACATTCATATCTATACACACACATATATCTACATATATACACACACATATATGCATGCATATACATACATGTATGTGTAAAAAGTCTCAATCTGTACTGAGTTCACCTATATCATCTAGATCCGGATCTAGATCTAGATCCAGAAATAGAGCTAGATCCAGACCCAGACCCAGACCCATATTCATATCATCTATCTATCTCCATCTCCATCTCCATCTCCCTATCTCTATATCTATATCCCTGGAATGACTCTAGCCAATGGCAGCTGCTACTTATGTATGATACCCCAAAGGAGGTATTTTCTTTCTAAAGGTACCTGATTCTACAGATAGTCTTTATAGAGCTGGTGCCAGAAACAGTGTGGCAAAGATCATTGGATGTGAACTGGCAGAATTACCGGATTTCAAAAATGGAAGGAATTTTAGAGGCCTCCTAGTTCAACCTGTATTTGACCAAGAAACTACAACAAACCCAAAAAGAAGCTATTCAGGTTTTTTGGAAGACTTAGATATTCTGTAGTGTTTTGTAGTAATGAGGAAAGCACTACCTTTTGAGACCCTTTGGGATTGCTTAGGAAGGAATTGAATTATTAGGAATATGTTTCTTTTCTTTTTTTTTTTTTGTGAGGTAATTGGGGTTAAGTGACTTGCCCAGGGTCACACAGCTAGTAAGTGTTAAGTGTCTGAGGCCGAATTTGAACTCAGGTCCTCCTGACTCCAGGACTGGTGCTCTATCCACTGCGCCATCTAGCTGCCCCAGGAATATGTTTCATAATTCAAGCCCTAATTTGTCTCTTTCCACTTTTCATTTATTTATTTATTTTTTGGTGAGGCAATTGGGGCTAAGTGACTTGCCCAGGGTCATACAGCTAGTAAGTGTTAAGTGTCTGAGACCAGATTTGAACTCAGGCCTTCCTGACTCCAGGGCCGGTGCTCTATCCACTGCTCTACCTAGCTGCCCCTCCACTTTTCATTTTTGGCTCCTAATTCTGCCATTGGGGGTCTAGCAGGACAATCCTAACACCCCTTCCTTGTGACAACTCCTCAGAGTGCCTGAATGCAGCTATTAGGTTCTCCATTAAGTATTTTCCAGCTAGGTGACTCAGTGGATAGAGCACTAGGTTTGAAGTCAGGAAGACCTGAGTTCCAGCCCAGCCTCAGACACTTACTAGCTCTGGGCAAGTCATTTAACCTTTGTCTAGTGAAGTTTCCTCATTTGCAAAATGGAGATAATAATAGCACCAACCTCCCAGAGTTTTTGTAGTGATAATTGAATATATATTTGTATTTATATATGACATATTCATATATAAATACTTAATTTTAAGTACTGGTAAAAGTGCTTTGCAAACCTTAAAGTACTATATAAATGTTAGTTATTATTATTATCCAAGGGAAACTTCCCTAGTCCTTTCAACCAGTGCTCATATGGTGTGATTTCAAGACCTTTGACTGTCCTCATTGCTTTCTGCATATTCTACAGCTCACCAATGTCCTTTTTTTAATCATAAAAGTATTTCATTATTTTCCAGTTACATGTAAAATAATTTTCAACATTTGTTTTCATAAGATTTTTTTTTTTTGGTGGGGCAATGGGGGTTAAGTGACTTGCCCAGGGTCACATAGCTACTAAGTGTCAAGTGTCTGAGGCCGGATTTGAACTCAGGTACTCCTGAATCCAGGACCAGTGCTTTATCCACTGCGCCACCTAGCCGCCCCCCTTAAGATTTTTAATTCCAAATTTGCCTCCCTCCCTCCTCCCTTCCCCAAGATGGAAAGCAATCTGATATAGGTTATATATGTACAATCACCATCAGTGTCCTTAAAAATACATTACCGGGGCAGCTAGGTGGTGCAGTGGATAGAGCACTGGCCCTGGATTCAGGAGGACCTGAGTTCAAATCCAGCCTCAGACAGTTGACACTTACTAGCTGTGTGACCCTGGGCAAGTCACTTAACCCCAATTGCCTCACCAAAAAAAAAAAAAATTACCAAGAATTAAACACAATAATCCAGACTTAAACTTATTCATGGACACACTACCTCTCTTACTTGTCTTGCCTGTCAACTGCCTATTTTTTGTTTTGATCTTTCCAAGTTCAAAGATCATTCTGCTTGGCAGAGAAAATAGAAGCAAAATACAGTTCCACCTTCTCTCCATCGTTGGTTATCATTCTTTTGCATACACAGAATAGTGGGTTTATCCTTTATTTGATTCTTTTCTGTCCTGTATTATAGCTTTCTCCCCATTAGGGGGAATGCATGGATGAGGTTAGCCACTGTCAGTGTCACTAGGTTGCTAGGGTGGCTTTAATTTGCCAAATGTACATGCTTAGGTGAAGCTCTGCAGAGAGACTTCTGGGTCACATGATTAACAAGATGGAAGACTAACCATTTTCCCTGATGTCCATGACCTCTCAAGCCTCTCCAAAACAGAAATTATATGCCAAAGATAAAGCAACTTCAGCACACTCCATGGTCTAGGACACCCAGAATCCAAAGGCAAAAACTCGATGACCTGATGCCTACAGTGAGCTCACTCAGCACCCCCTTCCACACTGCCCACAATGCCACAGGCATTGATGCTAACCCAGGGACAAAATACAGAGGTTTGCAACCAAACCCAATCCCACCCCTCAGTTGCCCCTCTCTCTAATACCACAGAGATCCCAGCCCAAAGTTGTGGATGTTTGCTGGGGCAATGACAGCCAGCTTGCACCATGGCAGTAGTATTCTATGCTGCAAAAGGTTTCTGCAGGAGAGCAGAGGAGCAGAGGGAACAGGGCAGGATGTGTGTAGGTTTGAAATAGAGATCAAGCTCTACACTCCACATCACCCTCTTCCAGAACTTCAGCAACCTAGACATTAGCTCCATAGCAACAGCATCGTAGCAGCTAGGTGGCACAGTGGACAGTGTGCTGGGCCTGGAGTCAGGAAGAGTCATTTTCCTGGTCTCAGACACTTACTAGCTGTGTGAACCTGGATATGTCACTTAGCCATGTTTGCCTCAGTTTCTCATCTGTTAAATGACCTGGAGAAGGAAATGACAAACCACTCCAGGATCTTTGTCAAGAAAACCCCAAATGGGGTCATGAAGAGTTGGACATGACTGAAACAAGTGAACACCAGCGTTGTCACTCTCTGAACTGCTGGTGGTGGTGTGTGTGTGTGTGTGTGTGTGTGTTGGGGGGAGAGTATAGGGGAGTAAAGAACAGAGTGAGGGCTGTGTGGCATTCACTAAGCTTGAAGTAAAGGGCCTAGCATCTAGATGGAGCCAGTTCTGTCCCCTCCAAAATCACTTGAGGCAGAGAGTTAGGCTAATAAACCCTGAATTGCCCATTGTGAGAGGAGACAGACATTTTTGAGATCCAGCTCCTAGGGAAAACACCATCAGAGAGGAAGGAGTCAGAAAGCAAACAATAGGGAAAATAAGCAGAGGGCACAGAGTGGGGGAAGGAAAAGGAAGTTACTAGTTTCCAGGAAAAGGAAAAGTCAAAGACCTTGAAGCTTTCCTGCCAGACTTTTGAGTTAGAATGGAGTCCTCATCCAGGTCCTCCAACTCCAAAGCTCTTTCCTCTTTACTATGTTGTCAATTTTCTTCCTAAAATGTGTTTAGAACACAGTATGTGGTCTGAGCAGGGTGTACAATGTACAATGACACTATCATCCTTTTCATTTTAGGCACTATGCTGTTACTTTTGCAGTTTGAGAAATTATTAGTTTCTTTTCTTTTCTTTTCTTTTTTTTGGTGAGGCAATTGGGGTTAAGTGACTTGCCCAGGGTCACACTGCTAGTAAGTGTTAAATGTCTGAGGCAGGATTTGAACTCAGGTCCTCCTGAATCCAGGGCCAGTGCTCTATCCACTGCACCACCTAGCTGCCCCACTATTAGCTTCTTGATTGCCATATCATACTATTGATTTTCAATGACATTTCTCCATTAAAATCTTTCAGTCTTTTTGACCTAAATTACCCATTATCTTTTCCTATTCTATAATGTTACAAGTGATTTTTTGACCCTAGGTATAGGACCTTTTATATTTATCTCTATTACATTTCATCTTAATAGATTCAACCCATGATTTGTTCTAAACTGATGAGTGATACAATGGTATAAAAACCAATTAAAAATGAAAATGTAAAATTTGGCCAATTCACCAAACTTTTTTTTTCTATGTTTTTTTTTTTTCCCATGGAATCCATTGTTTCTTTTTTAACCACATTGGTTGAATTGTCCTGTTTCAACTAGGTTGAATGGGAAGAGGAAATAATGGCATGTCATTGGCTTCTCATTCCAAACTCTGGTTCCAAACTCAGAGGGTCTAAGGACTCATGGAAAGTGTTACATGTGGAAACTGCCTTGGCTACAGGGCAAAAGGGTTCTAAAAAAGAAACTCTCCCGTTCTTGGCTTTGGAGGGGACCACAGTGCTGTGTGTATATGAGGTGATACAGATTCTGTGAATGGAGACCTCCCCAGCCAATGAAAGTATTTCCTTGACAAATAGAAAAGATTGACCAGAGATAGAAGAATTGCTGAAAATCCAGTGGGGTTGGAGTGGTGTGGGTGGGTGTGTGTGTGTGTGTGTGTGTGTGTGTGTGTGTGTGTGTGTGTGTGTGTGTGTGTGAAATAAGGAGAATAAGAATCTACATAGCACAAAAATGCAGGCACATTCTGCCAAGAGGCCCAGAACCTTACTGAGTTGAGGAGGGAGAGGAAGAAGCAAAATGAAAAATCTTTTCATTCAGGGAACATTTCTTCTCAGAACCCTCTGACAAGGCCCTAAGATATAAACAAGTATTTAGAGAAATTGGTATCATGAATGTGAAAGAGATGACACCACAGGCTAAGAAGTGCTAATGAACAGTCACCTGTCTTCCCTTTTTTAGTCAAATCAGTAGATGAGGACAGATGGGACAAGGTTCATTAAAGCTCAGGGAAGTCTGGGGCAGCACATTTTTTGGGGGGTGGAGTGGGGCAAAAAGGGTTAAGTGATTTGCCCAGGGTCACACAGCTAGTAAGTGTCAAGTGTCTGAGGCTGGATTTGAACTCAGGTCCTCCTGAACCCAGGGCCAGTGCTTTATCCACTGCGCCACCTAGCTGCCCCTAGCAGCACATTTTTAAGCCTGTCATCAGTTAGTCATGAGTTTCTAAAACTATTATCTCACATTTGCACAGCACTTTTCATTTAATGTCTTTGTAGAATAGGTGGCACAACTATTATTATCTCCATTCACAGATGAGAAAACTGAGGATCTGGGACTTTAAGTGGTTTATGTAGCAAAGAAATATCAGAACCAGGGATTAAACCCAGGCTTCCTTCTCCAGGTTCATCACTTATTCTATCACCCAATAGTCTTTTTTCGAATACTTAAGTCCAGTCATCAGCATTCCTCATCTTTTTGTCCAGGCTCCACTGCCTTGATTCTGTCCCCTGGGCACCCAGTCTTGGTATTCTTTCCTTCTTATCACAGCCAAACCAATACACACTAATAAATGGTTAGAGTGCTGGGTCTAGAGTCAGGAAGATTCATCTTCCTAAATTCAAATCTGGCCTCAGACATTTATTAGCTGTGTGACCCTGGGCAAGTCACACAAAGTCACTGCCTCAGTTTCCTCGTCTGTAAAATGAGCGGGTGAAGGAAATGGCCAACCACTCCAGTATCTTTGCCAAGGAAATTCCAAATGGGGTCATAGAGAGTTGGACAGGATTGAAAAATGACTGAACCACAACACCAATAATGATAATAATAACTAATATTTATATAGTGCTTACTATGTGTCAGGTACTGTGCTAAGCACTTTATAGTTATCATCTCATTTGATCCTTATGACAACCCTGGGAGGTAAGTGCTATTATTATCACTATTGTACATTTGAGGAAACTGAGGTAAACAGAGGTGAAGTGACTTGCTCAAGGCCACACAACTAGTAAGGTCTGAGGTCAGATTTGAACCCTGGGCTGATACTATGTCTACAGTGACCCCTAGTGCCTTTGCCCAAGCTTTTCCCATCCTTATCTGAATTTAAACCACTTGTTCTTTGGCCTAATTACCTCTCCCTCATACATGTGAATCTTAATAGGGACATTTGGAGAATAATGGTTTTTGGATTAAAAGAGTCACCTTAATTGTGGTTTTAAGGTACCCAGGCAGGCACACCAATGGGGAAGATATTTTGAGGTAGGTCCTACTTCTTGGGTGCCTCTCACAGCACACCAGGAGATAGCCGCCTACACTCAAACATTCCCTGGTTTGAGGCTAGGCAAGTTGGTTTTTTGCAACTTCCTTTGGCTGGACTACTCCCTCCCATATCCTGGCAGGTGTGATTGTGGGTGTCTATGAATGCCTGTGCATTCCTGTTCAGCCCAAGGCATGAATAGCTCTCTGTTGTTGGCTGATGACGACTATTGCAGGTTTCCCTAGGCAACTGGATGGGGAAAAAAAAACAACACACAAAAAAATGGGACTCTCTATGAAACCTTAGAGGCAGTTCCTTGGTGTCTGAGATTATTTAGAGCTGGAAAGGAATTTGAAATCATGCAGTCCAACACCCTCATTTTATAGATAGGAAATTAAGTCCTAGAGAGGGGAAATTATTTTTCCAAGGTCACACAATCAGTAGAAGTAGGATTGGAATTCAGGTCCATTGATTTCCATTCTACTACATCATGTTGCCAAGGTATAATTAGCCATTTTTGTACCTGGGACGAGTGGGGGGATATCATCTGGAGTGCAGGTGGTGGTGAAAAAGACCACCTTGGGACACCAAGAGGTTTTTAGGATGTTGAAGGACTAGCTGGGGAGGTGATGGTGAGGAGAGCTGCTCCTTTCCTAGAACACTAAGAGGTTTCTAAGTTGCTTAAAAGGGTCAAACTCGCTTCTAGGGATGTGATCCTAGTCAGTTAGTGAATAAACATTTATTAGGTGCCTACTATGTTTCTAGTACTACATGTACTAAGAGCTGGGGATACAAAAAAAGGCAAAAACCCCCAGTTCGTGTCCCTCAAAATCTACGGTGGTGTATGTGCATATGCAATTAGCAAATAATTATGCACAAACAAGCTCTCTATAGGATAACTAAGAAATAATCAGCAGAGGGAAGGTATTAGAATTAAGAAGGGATGTTAGGGGGCAGCTAGGTGGCATAGTGGATAAAGCACTGGCCTTGGATTCAGGAGTACCCAGAGTACCCAAGTTCAAATCCAGCCTCAGACACTTGACACTTAACTACCTGTGTGACCCTGGGCAAGTCACTTAACCCTCATTGCCCTGCAAAAATTAAAAAAAAAAACCCAAAAAAGAAGGGATGTTAGGTGGCATAGTAGATAGAGCACCAAGCTTGGAATTAGGAGGACTCATCTTCCTGAGTTCAAATCCAGCCTCAGACATTTGCTAGCTGTGTGACCCTGGGCAAGTCACTTCATCTTGTTTGCCTCAGTTTCCTCATCTGCAAAATGAGCAGGAGAAGGAAATCCAAACCACTTTAGTACCTTTGCCAAAATCAACAACTGGAATTGAGAAGAATTTGGAAAAGCTTCCTATAGAAGGTGGGATTTCCCACCCTGCTACAAAGAGGATTCTTCCTTAGACAATTTCTGAAAGAAATCAGTATTCCAAAAACCCTCACCAGTTATCTTTACTATACAGTACTCTGCTTTCTCTCTGCTCCTGCCCTCACTAGGCATTCAGAAAATCTCCCCAGCCCAGCCAACAAAACAAAACAAAACAAAAACAAAAAACCAAAACCCTATCAGTAAAAGCAGAAGAACTGACAGGAAGAGAGACTGCCCCAGCAGCTGCTGGGGCAGAGGCTTGGTAAGAGACCTGCTCTGAGGGAGTGGCCCTTTGCCCGGCTCTGTCCACCCACCCTTGTTGGGACCCTCATGTCTGACTTGGGTCTGTCTCCCCTCTGTTCCTGTCTTCCATCCCTCCAAGCTCAGGTACTGCATGTCTGCCCCTGCCCCTGTAGCCTTTCCTCTTCTGTCTGTATACATGTTGGGCCCCCCCCAATACACCTCTCCTCCTCTCGGTTCTGGCACCATGTGGGTGGCCTCCACCCTGCATGTTCCTCCTTCTGCTGTTGCTTCTCTGCACCCAGCCCCCATGTGTCTTTGAACTGTGTGCTGGCTCCCTCCCTCCACAGGTGGTCCCCTTCCTACTTTCCCCATTCCTTCCTTCCTCCTCCACTTTACTGGGCAAATTCACATTAAGTAAAGAAGTCCATGGAACCATCCACTTACCACTTATGTAATCAAGAACTGTGTACTGTCTTTCTTTCTTTACAAATGAATACCCCAAAGCAAGGGCTGGAGGCTTTGAGAGAGAGCCCAATGCCTGATCTTTTCTCAGGCCAGTCTCACAGGTGGGATTCTGAAAGTTAGGAACTTTAGAATAACAGTAATAAAAGCTGATTTTTGTATTGCACTATAGATCCACAGAGGGACAAAGTGCCCTATTGGATAGAGAGGTGACCTAGGGGTCAGGACAATCTAGGTTCAAGGTCTGCCTTTGACATACACCAGCTGTGTGACCTTGGGTAAGTCAGCTAAAGACCCAGGGCAAAAGACAACTTTAAGACTCTAAGTTGTAGAGCAACTGTCAATCTGCTCTGATAGCAAGAGATTCCTCATTGGGTTGTGAGAAAAATGAAACAATGTCACACCAGAAAAATGCTGTTATCTCAGAAAAAAACAAGACAGGGAAGGAGTCTGGGTAAGAAAGGAACATTACAGAAAGATCTCAAGGCTGAGAGAGTCTTGTAGGTGACTAAAAGTAGATATAGAAGAGAACTTCTAGGCCAGTAGTCTAGCTAGTCCATTTGAGCCAAAGGTTAAAGCTAGTTTGTCTTCTGCTTGCTTAATTAGCTTATGCATATTAACTGCCAACACCCCAAAAGTGGAGATGACCACCATTTTCAAACATTCGATGTGTGTTATGGGAGGGGGGACATGTTAAGGGGAAATATGTAGAAGTGTTCTGGGAAGACTGTACACCCCTCAGTCCTCAATCAATGAGACAAAGAGGGAAGGGACTTTGTGTTAGATTAAAAGGGAAGTTTGCTGTGGCAAAATGTGCCACTCTTCTATGGTGTGTACCCATTCTTGCAAGAATGTAATAAAGCCTTCATATATTTACCAAAAGGGAAAGTCCTCTATTTTTATTTCTGACAGTTGTTCCCTATAACAATTGTTGTTCAGACTGTCCAACTCTTTGTGACCCACATAGCACACCAATACTGTCCATCAGTTTTGTTGTATTTTTTTTTGGCAAAGAAACTGGAATTGTTTACCATTTCCTTCTCCAGTGCATTAAGGCAAACAGAGGTGGAGTAACTTGCCCAGGGTCACACAGCTAGTAAGCATCTGAGGCTGGATTTCAACTCCCGGTCCTGACTCCAGGTCCAGCTCTCTATCCACTGAGCCACCTAGCTGCCTCCCTCTACCAATGAACTATGTCTAATAAGAAAAAAATCTATGTCTATTATATATCCTATATATAAATTATATCCTATATATCATCATAGGTAGCCTATATGTTCAAAATATATATCCATTATATATCCTCTATATCTTATACACATATCCATTATATATCCTCTGTATTATACCTATACTCACATGCTACACATACACACGAATGTATACACATGTCCATATACATTTACATATATACAAATACATATGTGTGTATATATATATATATATATACACACATACATTACTGAATATAGTCCCCACAACAACTCTGTGAACTAGCTTTTATATTCATTTGACATGGAAGGAAATCAAGACTCAGAAAAGGAAAAGTGAATTGCCTAAAGTCACAGATAGTAACTGACAAGACCAGGATTTTATATAAGACCCCCTTAGTCCAGAGCCAGGCATCTCACCATTGCCTGACAGCTGCCTCACTCACTCTGCTTCCAGAGATGTAGTAAGATGCTGTCTGGAGGCTCAGACTGTATCATTATGCCAGTGCTGGGGAAGGTCACAGCTTGGCTAGTCAGATAGAAGACAAAGGCAGTTGAGAAGCAAAATGTTCCTAGGAAGAAAGAGGAAGGTTCAAAGGCAAGAGGCAAGTTTTCAGCCACCTCCCTTTTCTGTTTCCTGAGGACAGCAGTCAGCATGATTTGAAGAAGGTTTAAAGTGACCTGCCGGAGTGTGGGCCAAGATATCAGGAGATGCAGCAGCCTCAGGGTTATGAGGCACAGACCACTTGGCTTCTCAAGAAGGGGTTTCTGGAAGACAATTTCCATGGCCAGAATGGCTTTTTGACCCCTTTGACCACAGAGTCTTTCTACTCTGGCTTCACAATAGCCATATCAGGTAGCTAGAGCAGGTCCCCATGAGAATGGAGAATAATGAGAATGAATACTGAATAATGAGCATGAGAGGCAGGTGGGGAAAAAGGATAAGGGATCATGTAGTTAGTAACACCTGGATTCAAGTTCCATGGCTGGCAGTAGTGGTGAGTGACTTAGCTTCTTAGTGGCCCAGGCAACACTTAAAGGCTTCAGAGAAGGTGCCAATCTGCCCTGGTAGAGGGAGCTTCCCCTTTAGGAATTGCCAATACTAATGAGTCCAAGAAACAGACCCAAGAATAAGAACTGATTTTAATATAATACTTAATGGCTTGCAAAGCACTCTATATACAATCATTCCTTTGAGCCTCACTATTGCCCTGTGAAGTCAGCAGTACAAGTCTTCTCATTCCAATTTGGCAAACAAAAACCCTGAGGTACAGGGAAGGGAAATGATTTGCCTATGGTTGTACAACTAATTAATGGCAGAAGTAGAGCTAAAACTCAGGTCATCTGATTCCTTCTACTGTACCATGATGTTTCATGTCATTATTATTATTATTATTTTTTAAGTGGGGCAATGAGGGTTAAGTGACTTGCCCAGGGTCACACAGCTAGTATGTGTCAAGTGTTTGAGGCCAGATTTGAACTCAGGTTCTCCTGAATCCAGGGCAGGTGCTTTATCCACTGGGCCACCTAGCTGCCCCATGTCTTCATTATTATTACTACACATTATTATTAAACTAACATTTCTTTTAAGATGTCCATGATGCTTTCCTCATAACAACCCTGTATATATTCTGCATATATAAACATTAGAATGTAAGCTCCTTGAGAGAAGGGATTGTTTCACTTTTGTCTTTCTATACTCAGTACTCAGCATAGTGTCTGGCACACAATAGGTCCTTAATGAATACTTCTTGATTGATTGATTGATAAGTAGGGAGTATAATTATCCCTGTTTTGCAGATGAGAAAACTAGAGAAGTTAAGGACTATGCAGAGCATAGGAAAATGAACCCCCCCTTTTTTGCCTTCATGGGGTGATGGCACAATCTTAAAAATGTTCTTTGCTGAAGGTGAAGGTTTCCACTCCAACTAGTGAATGTCTACTCTCCCCTAAAACTCATATATCCATAGGATTATCTTCTTTGAGGCCAGGACCAGCAAGCAGTACAGACCCCACTATTGTTTCTCTAAATCTTGAACTGCATTACTTCTCTGGTCCTGAAAATATTGAGATTGTTCAACTTGCTACCCAAAAGGTGAAGGTAGCTCAGATGTATTTCATTGCCCTCCAAAAACTCATGTAGAACAAGCTGAAAATGTCTTTACAGGATAACTGAGCAATGTTTCAATTTATGAAAGTCTTAGAGCAACTTCTGGGTCATGTGAGCAACAAGTTGGCAGACTAGATATTTGTTCTTTTTTTTTTTTTTAGTGAGGCGATTGGGGTTAAGTGACTTGCCCAAGGTCACACAGCTAGTAAGTGTTAAGTGTCTGAAGCCGGATTTGAACTCAGGTACTCTTGACTTCAGGGCCGGTGCTTTATCCACTGCACCACCTAGCTGCCCCTAGATATTTGTTCTTATCCCCACAATCTCTCAGACCTCTCCAAAGCAGAAATTATTCACCAGTGATAAAGCAACTTCATCTCTCTCCATGGTCTAGGACACACAGAATCCAAAGGAAGATTAAAAATAAACCCAGCCCTAAAACATAAATGAATACTCAGCTGTACTAGCAGATCTGAAGTTCCCAAACATGGTCTTTTAACAAAATTCAACTCCACACTCTGGTCTTCTCTCCCTCTTTCCAGTGCCCTGAAAATCCTGGTTTTAGGCTTTGAAGTATGCTCTAGGACAGCTGGTACTGTGTCAGCCCTTCAGGATCCTAAGTGCACTGGGGGCTGTGACAGATAGCCAGCACTTTGACCCTAACCCTAACCCTAACCCTAATCAATAGGGAAAATGCTAAGAATAGAAAGAAATATGGCCTCCAAATCTAGTAAATGAGTTTAGACATCTATGAAAAGTACTGCATGAGAAAGGAAAATAATACAGCATTGATCAGACAGAGAACCCTGTGGAATGTGAGAACGTGGACCTACAATACATTGTTCTAGAGTGATTCAAAAGAGAAATGAGAATTGTGAGAGCAGAATTTATGGTCTGCAAACAAAAATAATGGACAGAATAGAAAAACTGGAATCTGTGATGGTAAGTTTCACCAAAGAAAAAGAATAAAGAATAATAGATTTGGAATGCAAATATACCGAAATGAAGAAAAATTTAGAAAAGAAACAAAACAATAACATTAAAAGAAAATATGCTTACTATGCAAGCAAAATATACTGATCTCAGAGACTGGATATGTAGAGAGACAACCTAAGGGATTATAGGTTTCTCCCAAGAATATGAAGGCATAAACAACCTTAATACCATAATGCAAAAAAATAATACAAGGGAACTCCCTAGAACTTCTGAACACAGAAAATGGAAAATCACTTAAAAGAATTCATAGGTCATCTCTAGAAAAAAAAAATCCAAGGTTGCAAACTCTAAGACACATAGTTCTTAAATTTAACAATTCAAATGAGAAACAAGAAGTCCTGAAGTGATCTGGAGAAAGACTTTCAAATACAAAGGAAAAGAAGTTCCAATAACAAAAGACTATTCTGCACCTACCAAAAAATGTTGGAAGGAATGGAATAATGTGTTCTGAAGAGCAATAGAGCTTGAGATTGGGGGGACCAATTTTTAATTGGGGAGTGTTAGCTAAGTGGCTCGTCGCAATATTGGGGCAAGGAAGGAGACCCGCAGCCTCCCTCAAAACAGAACAGGATTTTTTTTTAGTGAGGCAGTTGGGGTTAAGTGACTTGCCCAGGGTCACACAGCTAGTAAGTGTTAAGTGTCTGAGACCGGATTTGAACTCAGGTACTCCTGACTCCAGGGCCGGTGCTCTATCCACTGCGCCACCTAGCTTCCCCAGGATTTATTTTAACAAGAACGAACTTAAAAAAAAAAAACCACAAACAGGATCAGTAGGATCAAGGTAAAGGAAATAAAATGGGGAAAGGGAAATTGTACAACCTCAAAAGATACCACCGCCCAGGAATCAGCTGAGAATATGCAGCAGACCTCCTGTCATTCCAGCATCCTTCTTGAATGTCCAATTCTCTTCCCCCAATCCCAGAAAAACCCCATACCAGTCCCAGCCAATGAGATGGCCACTCTGACAGTCACATGACTGCCCTCACTAGGCTTCCAATCATTATAATTTTGTCAGGCCCATGTAGGAGTAGGTGAGTGGTGATGATGTGAGGTGCCAGCACCATGGCAATGGCTACAACCAGTGGGTGGGTGGTTAGCAGAGCCCCAGGCCAGGGTGCAGAGGCATAAAACCCTCAAATAACAATTAATTCTTTACAAGATACAGCCCAGGGTTACTTACCCTGAAAATCTGCGCTTAACTATAAATGAAATAACAACTAAAAATGAAGTAAAGGTGGAATTCAATAATAAAGATGCATTTGAAAAATTCTTAGAAAGAAAGAAAAAACTAAAGAGATTACTTCTTGAAAATCCCAGACAAGGAAAATTCAGGAAGAGCCAAGGACAGCAACAACAACATTGTGACAGAGACCAACTGGTAAGAGCCTTTTCCCCCCTAATGTATGCAAGGAGCCAGGGGAAGTCTGGTAGAGGTCACAGTGAAGATATAGGCCTAGGACATTATAAACAGAACCTGGTGACACCCTGCCTACAGTATTTTTGGTAAGATTACAATAAAATAGAAGGAGAGGAGGGGAAACAGGGAATAGAGAGGAATGCATGATAGCCCAGGTCAAAATAAAGGCTAGCAATGAGGGGCAGAACTTATGGGGAATGGGTGAGGAGGAGGGGAAGGATTGAGAAGAGAAAGAAAGGAAGGAAGAATTTCTTTGGTGATAGGGGTCTACTGTGGTAGGGAACAGATGCCTTCATTCTAGGCAATCTGGACAAGCTCCAAAGACTACACACATCCATCTCCTTTAGTTAAACTAGGCATGCTGAGCCCAGCCCAGGTTATATATGAAATTGAAAAGCTTCTGCACAGACAAAATTAATGCACCTAAGATAAGAAAGGAAGTGGTTGAATAAGAAAAAATATATCAAATTTCTCTGATAAAGGTATACTATGCATGTGTGTGTATATATATACATTTAAATGTGTGTGTGCCATTCCCCAATAAATAAGTGGTCAAAGAATATGAATAAATAGTTCTCAAAAGAATTGCAAACTATTAATAACCACACAAAAGAATGCACCAAATCATTAATAATAAAAGAAATGCAAACCAAAACAAAACTGGAGGTTTTTGCTGCACGCTTTGCAAATTGGCAAAAATGACCAAAATCTCAATGGTCAAAGTTGGAGGAGCTGTGGAAAGATAGTCACAATAATATTGGTTGAGCTGTGAAACAATGCAACCATTTTGGAAAGCAATCTGAAATTATGCAAATAAAGTGGCTTAAGTATCTATACCCTTTGAACCAGAGATTCCATTATTGGGCTTATGTCCTGATATATTTTGGAGTATATGACAGCAGCTTTTGTGATAACTAAGAATTGAAAACAATGATACCCATCAATTGGGGAATGACTAAATAAATTGTGATACAAGAATGTTTTGGAATATTACTGAGCAATAATAAATGGTGTGTGTGATAAATACACAGAAACATGAAAAGATCTATAGAAACCAATGCAGAGTGAAATAGGCAGAGCCAAGAAAATAATACACAGAGTAACTGTGACAATGTAAACAGAAAGAACAACTACCACCAAAAAAATAAGTGAATATAACAAAATTACAAAGATCAAGCAAGACTCAAAAGAAGAGATATGAGAGAACACTTCTAACCTACCCCTTCAAAGAAATAGGAGTTCCACAGGTTTGCAAGTTACATAGGTTTTCTGATTTTTTTGATGTATTGATCAATTATGCAAATTTTTCCTCTCTGAAAAAATTTACCATTTGTTATATGAAATTGCTCTCTGGTAAGAGGAGTAGAGGGATACCTAGGATAACAATGATAATGTAAGTAACAGAAGTCATCACTAAAAACTTATTTAAAAATTTTTTTTGGAACTATCATTTTTTAAAAATGACTGAGCACCTACTGTGTGCATAACACTATGTCAGGCAGACCCATAACTAGTAATATCTGCACTTGGGACAAGGGGTAGCATTGGTGGAAAGGAATCATACTGCAAGATACCATGAGGTTTTTAAGCTGCTGAAGGAGGAAGAATGGCCCCCTGGGATGAAGACTCTTCTGTTGTCACCAAATGGATTAGTGAAGAAAAGTGAGAAAGTACCCAAGGGACAGGACAGGGCAGGTGCCCTCTAAATTTTTCACTCCGAGGCAAAAATCTAGTTACTCCATCCTGGTTGCAGCTTTTCTTTCAGGTCCTATGGAGACTGTTCATTCAGCATACATTTATTAAGTAGCTACTGTGTGTCAAGGGCTGTATATGGGCTAGGGAGATAAAGTAGTCTAAGGAGGATTTAGAAAGTATTGGATTGAAGAAGACTGACGCCATTTTACATTCAGTTAAATTCTGTCTGCTTCAAGCCCAATCACAAATATAAAACCCCTAAGGCTGTTTTGTGGTCGGTGCCAGTATCACATGCCCTTCATTCCCTGTAGAGAATACATTACAATTTACAGACTTTCTACATTAGCCAAAATGTTCTGATGTGGGGTAGGGCTCTTTTAATGCTGTCATGTCATCAACTGTTTGATGTGGTCGCTATTCTAGTAACTTAAACTCTGTCAAGCTAGAACAGTTACAGACTGGCATGCTAAAAATGAATTCTTAATGTAAATGGAGGCCCTGGTCTGCATGGCTGTGGGGGAATGGGACCACAACATTTTTTGGAATGATTTCACAGAAGTCTCAGAGTTGGAAAGGATCTCCTGAGCCATCTTGTCCATCCCATCCATAGCAGATCTGCAATCCCTTCTCCAACATCCTTGATGGATGACCAACCAGACTCCTCTTGAAGACTTCCAGGGAAGGGAAATGCCAGAGATGAGCTTTGGAGAGCATTAATTGTTGGGAAGGGGTTTTTCTCGTATATCAGATCTAAATCTGCTTCCCTAGAATTTCTTTTGCCTATTGTTTCAAGGCCTGCCTTTTGGGGCCAAGCAGAGCGAGTCTAATTACTCTTCCAGGTGATTCTACTTCAAATAGTTGAAGATAGGTATTATGTATGTTCCAGCCTCCCCCTATAAGTTTTTTCTTCTCCAAGCTAACCACCTACAGTTGTTTAAAGAGGTCATTTCAAACTCTTTGTGCCAGAAGTAAAAATAATAACAGCTAGCACTTATATAGTTTTTTTTTAAAGACTTGCAAAGTACTTTACATATATTGTTCGACTCACAACAACACTGAGATAGGTGTTATTATCTCCATTTTACATTGAGAGAGGTTACTTCTGAGGCAGAATTTGAATTCAAGCCTTCCTGACTCAAAGTCCAGAAAGCTAACTGTCTAAGAGAGAAATGTAATGCCACATGATCAAGGAATTAGTTTTTCTAGACCCCTGTCATGTGGCTTGACTATGTGTATTAGTGGTTATCCAACTTGTTTTATCAGCTGTGAGGGACAAAATTTGTTATACGGAGCATTATTTGGGTGACTCGCCTTTAATATTGGGGTCCTGGAAATATGAGGGACCTTTTAGGTTCTCCCTCTGCTCTGAACTCCCCTTTTTAGATATTTCTCCCAGGCCAATAAGAAAAGAGCCTCTAAGCTTTAGTTCACAAAAGGATCAGATTTTATTACTTGGGAATTAATTAAACAACAAAAGTGAAACTAATAAAAATCAAAGATAAGGAAATAGGAAAATAGAAATACAGATAAATGCCCTTAACTCTAAACTTAAACTATTTAATCCTCAGACCATTTCCAATTAAGCAAGTTCGAAGGAGTTTAGGGTTTTCCGTAATTAACTCACCGAACCTGAAAGTCCACAGTTGCTCGCACTGCCAGAACAGCCAACACACCACCACCAGGGGAGTCGCCAGACAGAGAGCAAATATGCCACCAGCGCAAGGGCCAAGACCAAGAAGACTGAGTTCTGGAAGATGCCTGGTGTTCTGGAAGCAGCCTGCCTCCCTTCAGGGAGCATTTGATCTCTCCTCCCCCAAAAGGGGAGGTCCTTCAAAAGCTGCCTATGGAGAGTTCTCCTTCTGACCTCAGTAGCATATGTAACCTCGGGGTGGGCCAGGTATGGTGCCTCCCAAATGACTCAGCTAAAACTGCGTTATTAATCTTTACCACAAATAATTTTTACCACACAGCTAACTGCTTTGGTGAAACAAATGACCTTACAAAGTCCACTGCAGCAGGAAGCTTTCTGAGTTAAAGGGAATGAATGATGCTATTTTTGATGACACCCGTTGGGTGTTTTCCTTTTAGAATCTCTAGCAAGTACTTTGTCTAGAAAAGGATCTTAATGAGATAGCACATGTAGCATGACAGATGGAAGGGGGTGGAGGCGGGAGGAGGAATGAACAAAGCCAAAGGTAGCCCTGTCTATCACATAAAACTAATAGAAACACCCCCAGTGAAAGGAAATATATTTTTTAAATGGTTACCATTTACATAGCACTTCATGCTTTGCAAAGTGTTTGACATGCACTGTCTCATTTGGCCTTCACGTCAATCCAATGAGATGGGTTCTGTAATTATCCCCATTTTACAGATGAGAAAATTGAAGTGGCGAGGGGTTAAGCAGCTCTTCCAGAGTCACACAACTAGCCTTGTTATGCATACACAAACAGAGCAACCTCTCCATGGGAAGATGACAATGAGAAAGAGATTTGGGCAGAAAGCCCCAGCTGTGATCATGAGAGTCAGAATCACAGTGGACGGACCTCAGGGCCATCTAGTCTAGCTGCTACCTGAACAGGACTCCTTTTTTTTTTTTTTTTTTTTAGTGAGGCAATTGGGGTTAAGTGACTTGACGAGGGTCACACAGCTAGTAAGTGTTAAATGTCTGAGACTGGATTTGAACTCAGGTCCTCCTGACTTCAGTGATGGTACTCTATCCACTGTACTGCCTAGCCGCCCCAGGACTCCTTTTAAAACATAACAGAGGGGGGCAGCTAGGTGATGCAGTGGGTAAAGTACCAGGCCTGGATTCAGGAGGACCTGAGTTCAAATTTGAATTCAGACACTTGACACTTACTAGCTGTGTGACCCTGGGCAGGTCACTTAATCCTCATTGCCCCACAAAAACAAAAACAAAAACAAAAACAAAAACAAAAAAATAAACATAACAGAGAAATAAGTGAGGATTCAACATCAACTTGAATGTCTCCAGGGATATAAACCCCTCCTTACTAAAGAAACCCACTTTCCTCATCATTTATCCTCCATCACAGACAGGCAAAGCAGGAAAAGAGTCACTTATGTAGGGACTGACTCTTCACTAGTGATTGTCAGTGACCAATTCAACTACAGTCAAGTAAATGAACATTTATTAAATTTCTACTATGAATTAAGGGCTGTGCTAGGTTTTCTGGGGATACAGGGACCAAAAACCTTCCCCCAAGCCATATATATATTCTCTGCTTTAAAGGAGATTATATTCTATTAGAAGAAAGTGCAAGCATTTATACAACATTTTAAAGTTTGCCAAGCACCTTATATATGTTATCTCATTTGATCCTCACAACAACTGGGTAAAGTAGGTACTATTATTATTTCCAGTTTCCAGATGAAGAAACAGACTGAGAAAGGTTAAGGGACCTAAACAGGTAAGTGTCCTAAAGCAGGATTTAGACTTAGGTCTTCCTAATTCCCTGTCCACCACTATCCACTGTGCTACCTAGTACCTAACAAAATTAGAAAGATTCCTAGCACACCAGCATAAGCTAATTTATAGCAAGTTAGCTACAGCAGTCTTAAGCAACCCCTGTTATACCCTTTCCTCTTAACCCAACCTCCACAGCAATCTGTGTGTTCCTTCATCTGCTGGTTCAGTGTGAAGTTCCTCAAACAGCTTGGGACCTACGCTGCTGCTGCTGCTCTAGGGAGCAGATTGGGGGTGGGTAGGGGAAAATGGGTTAAATCATCAATGGCCCTGCCTTCCTTACAGAACTGGATCATAGAATCCCAGAAGTTAAAGTCTGCAGGGAACTTAGAGCATATCAAATCCAGATCCTCTCTATGTCTTTCCATTGCCCTTTGGGTCAGGAACCATTTTGATGGAAATGGCAGTGCTGCATTAATATCAAAGTAATATAGCTTGGTGAATGCTGTCCCTTTCTAACTGGAAATCACCCAGAAGCCTATGTCAGCAGATCTGAAGCTTTCAATAAACCAGATGGAGGAAAGCCAGGAAGGAGAATGAGGCAAGCCTTCTCCTTCTTGTAGTCACTATTGAAATCACGGTTTGTAGCAACTAAATCTCCAGATCCCATCTGTTACCCTGCTGTTTAACATGTTTATCAATGACTCGGATAAAGACACAGACAGTAGTGAGCTTAACAAACTTGGAAGAAGATATGAAGCTGGGAGGAATAGCTGCCACATTGGATGACAAAATCAGAATCCTAAAATATCATGACGGGCCAGAAAATTGTGCTCAATTAAAAAAAAGATTAATTTAATTGGGATAAATGTAAAGTCATACACTTGGGTTCAAGAATTGTTTTTTTTTCAAATGTAGAAGCATGATTAGAGGACAATCTGAAAAGACTGTGATGTTTTAGCAAACTATGAGCTCAATATGAATCAATAATGTGGCATGGTGGCCAAAAAAAAATGCTAATGTGATCTTGGACTGCATTAAGAAAGTATGAGGTTCCAGGAATAAGGACATGAGAGGCCCTGGGTACTCTGATCTAGTCAGACCAAATTTGGAGAACTAGGTTCAGTTCTGTGTGACATACCTAAAGGATCATAAGAGCCTAGATTTGGAGCCCATGGAGGTCATCTAGTTCAAACTTCCTTTTGCAACCGAAGAAATGATGGTATAGAGAGGTAAGTGAGTGACAGAGATGGGATTTTAATATGGGTCCTCTGACTCAAGTACTACTGGGATTTCCACGGTACTAAACTGAATCTGGGTAATTAGGTTGCAGTGGATAGAGCACCAGCCCTGGAGTTAGGAGGACCTGAGTTCAAATCCAGTCTCAGATACTTACTAGTTGTGTGACCCCGGGCAAGTCACTTACCCCTGTTAGCCTCAGTTCCTTCATCTGTCAAATGAGCTGGAGAAGGAAATGACAAACCACTCCAGTATCTTTGCCAAGAAAACCCCAAATGGGGTCGTGGAGAGTCAGCCATGCCTCAACAACAACAATAACAAACTGCATCTACAATAATAAGCTGAGAAAACATTCAGAGGAGGGAAACAAAAATGGCCAAGGTCCTTGAATTCATCCTGTGCAGGAATCATTTGAAGGAATTAAAGAAGTTTTGTCCAGAGACATGAGGGTGACATGAGAAATGTCTATAAGAATTTGAAGAACTTTTATATGGAAGAGGGGTGAGACTTGTTTCCTTTGACTCCAGAAGGGGAAATTTGGAATAATGGGTAGAAGTTACAAAGAGACAAATTTTAGGCTTGATGTTGGAGGTGGGGGCAAGGAACTTCTTCCTAATAATTAGAGCCATGTAAAAATAGATGTGTTTTGGTGGATGCCCCTCTCCATCTTTGGAGGTCTTCAAGCAGAGGGTTGATGACCACTTGCCAGGTATGTTGTATTAGGGATCCTTTTTTCAGGTACAATTTGGACTACATGGCTACTGAGGTCCTTGACAAGTTTGATTCTGTGAAAAGTCCTTTGTGTAAATTCTATGCTTTTAATAGGCAACGTTTTTATGCTTATATCTGAAATTAATTTTGCAGGAAACCCACTTCTCCAACTTTAACAACACCAGAAAAGTTGGACCCAAAGTCTGTGCTGGCAACCCTGAGATAAAACCTCTTAGAATTTTTAATTCTGGAAAGGTAATTATTTATAAAGTCTAAAAGGTGCAGTTTTCCTTACTGAAAACTTCCTTTGGCTGAAAAGAAGCAGGATCATAGTACAAGTTACTTTAGAACATTTGGACCTTGAATCCAGATGGTCTCTTGTTACTCAGCCTCTCTGGAAGGCAGACAACTGGGACCTACTTCCTAGGGGCACCATCCTAAAATAGTGAAATAAGATGCTGGTGTGGTGACTACATTTAAACAAAAAGAGATCAGTTCAAGATGCAAGACATTTTTGTTTGGGTTACAATGAACTTGAAAAGAAAATGATAGTTGATTTAGAGAAAAGGGAAGCTTATAATTATTCTTCTCCCATCTTCTCCCCTCCCCAAAATGGGGTAAACAACTAGGCGAGGATCTTTCACCGTATCTAATGGCTGTTATGAATTAGCTGGCCACAGCAAGTGTTTTCTAGGAGACACTGTGGTGGAGTGGTAAGAATGAATACTAGACTGAGTGTTAGGAGAACTGGGCTCTAGTCTTGGTTCTGAAACTATCTTGTTACCATCTCAAGTCTCCCTAGGACTATATTTCTTTCTCTATAATTTGAGGGGGGTGATACTAGATGATTTTAAAAGGTCACTTTTCAATTCTAGAGTCTAAAATTTCTAATTTTTTCTCTCCTGTGTGTTGGTGATTCCTTTGTGAGAGCATTATTGACCATTCATTCACACTGGACTGCCATTTGATAGAAAGAAATTGGGGATGCTGGGTAAGAATGGAGAAGGGTATGGTCCCTGAGGTTTAGCATTAGTTTGTGGTGATTCTGTACTTTGCTAGCACAAAAAATATATTTAGATCATGATTTTTAATGTCAAACAAAAGATATCACAACACTGAAAAGGACCTAGTTCTTTCAAAGGTTCCTTTTTGTCCAAGGTTGCCCCTATAAATCTAATGAACTATCAAATGGAAACTCAGTTCTGGAATCAAACAAACTAATAAGATAAATATGTAGCGGTTTTCTAATTAAACAGAATAGAGAATTTTGGGAAAGCAACCAGATTAGACTGTTTTCTCTAAGATATATGTATATATATACGTATACGTATACGTATATGTATATGTATATGTATACGTATACGTATATGTATATGTATATTTTTGGCTTCCAAATGTATCTAGTATGGAAATTCAGGCTTTGAGTATGTTTTAGAAATTAGTTCTTGAAATTGGGTTAAGGATTTACATATAAAATTGCTTAATGAAATTACTTTCCCATTTTGAAGTATTTATCTGATAATTGTAAAAGATAGAAGAGTTCATTTTACAGTTAGACTTTTATGAATTTTTTTCCTTTATGAATTTTTAAAAGATTCTTATATCAGGTACAGGAGTTAGGTAAAGATGTAAATAACAAATGGTATATAAAAAAACAAATTTTCTGAAGTTTCAGGTTTAGAAAACCAAATTTAAGAGATTGCAGTAAATCATTTATCTTATTACTAGCAGAATTATCTAGGAACCTTTACAAGTGATTTAGAACCACAGAAGCAGAGTCCCTTTCAGAGCTGTCCTGAGAATGAAGCCTATTCCAGAATGTCCATGAGATGATATGCAGAGACCTGATGAGTACATGAGACATCTGGAACTTACAATATGCTGATTAAATGGACATTGAAAGTGGGTTACTAGGATACAAGGAAACTTGATGTTAGTTAATATTAATAATCATGGAGCAGCTAGGTGGTGCAGTGGAGAAAGCACTGGCCTTGGATTCAGGAGGACCTGAGTTCAAATCCAGCCTCACACACTTGACACCGAACTATCTATATGACCCTGGGCAAGTCACTTAACCCTCATTGCCCTGCAAAAATAAAAATTTAAAAATATTAATAATCATTATTGTATTGCTTTGGCCTTTTGTTTCATGTTGTTTATGTCTATTTGGTTTTTTTGGTTACCTTGGTAACATGTAAATTTCCCTTCTCAAAATTAGTCCATTGTGAGCCCTTTAAGTAGTTTGATCTGTAACCTGACATAATTCTGATTACAAATATATGAAAAACCTTATAGAATTGGCTTATAGATAAGTGATCTATGAGAGGAGTGGGTTGCCCACTTCCCTATGAATCAAAAGGGGGAAATTGAGGGAATTGAGGGGGTTATTACAGCATAGCGGTAGTGGGAATTGAATGAATCACATTGACTCCATCTTGTGACTCAATTCTAGATGTAGTCCAGTTCCCTGTTTATTCAGTTATGGGTCTAGTCCAATTTCTGTACTGTGAGAAAACTTTATTAAATTGCAGGAACTGTGAGAGAACTTTATTGCATTGTTTGAACCTAATTCTGTATGTCTGGGAAACTGGACCAACCTCTCCCTTCTGCTTAGAGACTCTTATCTAAAGACCCAAGTTATCCTGACTGGAAACTTGGTCAGATTCAAAAACTGATGCAAGGAGTTTTTTCACAATTATACACCTCAAGAAATCCATATGTTTTATCTGGAAACTGGCCCCATATTGATCAATCATTGTTTCCATGCTCCTTTGATTGTTTACAAATACTTGGGAGGATCATTTCTTTTTCTGATTTCAGGGAATTGTACCTGTTCTTTCTCCCCCTCACAACTAGGAAAGTCCCTAATCTTTCTTCCAATTAGAAATCAGATTACCTAATGCTATATTGTTTTCTTTTAATTAATTGGTCTTTACCTCATACATATAAGATTGGATAATGTGACAGAAAAGGAAAATGACAAATTGAAGGGGATGTGGAAAAATTGGGACACTAATGTGCTGATGGTGGAATTGTGAACTGATCCAGCCATTCTGGAGAGCAATTTGGAACTATGGCCAAAGAGCTATAACACTGTGCATACCCCTTTGATCCAGCAATACCACTTTTAGGCCTGTATCCCAAAAGGTTAAAGGATCTATTTGTACAAAAACTATTTTGTGGTGGCAAAGAATTGGAAACTGAAGTGATGTTCATCAATTGGGGAATGGCTGAACAAGTTGTGGTATGTAACTGTGATGGAATACTATTGTGCTATAAGGAATGAAAGGCAGGATGATTTCAGAAAAACCTGTAAAGTTTTACATGAACTGATCAGAGTGAAATAATTAGCAGAACCAGAAAATCATTGTACAGAGTAACAGCAATATTGTGTGATGATCAACTGTGACTGATTTAGGTATTCTCAGCAACACAATGTTCTAAGACAATTCAAAGGGACTAGATTAAAAAAAAATGCTCTTTTACCTCCAGAGAAAGAACTGATGGAGATTGAACCATACTATTTTTTAAAATTTTCTTTATTTTTTTTGTGTGTTTTCTTTCTTTCTTTTAAAAAATATATACTGTTTTCTTTTACAACTTGACTAATGTGGGAATATGTTTTGCATGATTACAAATATATAACCTATATCAAATTGCTTACCATTTTAGAGAGAGGGTAGGGGATGGAGGGAGGGAGAGAATTTGGAACTCAAAATAAAAAAAATGAAATGTTAAAAATTATTTTTATATACAATTGGGAAAATAAAATAATATTTAAAATGCTCCTTGAGGGTGGGGAAAGAGTAATAAATAAATGGAATTTTGAAAATTTACTTAATTGGTCTTTATTTGATTACTTGTTTTTAATATATAAAAATCTTTCTTCCTTTGTATTTGGGGTCCAGTGCCAAAGTCAAGGAAGGCAACTCATCCTGATTTGTTGGGCAATTGCCATGCATTGCTTGATAAATCTATATGCTTGGAAGATTGAACTTTTGTTTCCTCAGTCATTTCATCTTTTACTCACAACAACCTGCTAGTGGAGGGGCTTGATGATGGGGAATGGAGAGTCCGTGCTTTGCAGGTATTGCTCAGGTATTTTATAACTCAGCATTACAGTGGATCCAAGGCAGGTTTCAAAAGGAATCCATGCCACAATTGAAAGTGGATTTTGTGGAGGTGAATGCATTTTAGCAACTACTTTTAAGTCTGATTCCCTTTTCCCTCAGAACCAAGGTGGTGTAGGATAGAATGTGCCCATGGGTATAGGTTAGAAATGTTTTTACTTCTGTTCTTGCTATATCTTCTAAGTAGATACCCTTTTGTTTTGAGAGGTTTTTGTTTGTTGTTTTTTGGGGGGCAATGAGGGTTAAGTGACTTGCCCAGGGTCACATAACTAGTAAGTGTCAAGTGTCTGAGGCTGGATTTGAACTCAGGTCCTCCTGAATCCAGGGTCAGTACTTTATCCACTGTGCCACCTAGCTGCCCCAGTAGATACCCTTTTGTAAAAGCTAATTGATATTAATTGGTTAAATGATACTGGAGGTGCTAATCACTTGCAACTGATTTTTACGATCCTGAAATGGGGGCTTAAAGTAATAGCATTAGAAAGACACCTCACACCCTCAGGCTGTTCCCCCCCCCAAGTAATTTTATTGGAATGTAAATGATTGTAGTTTTTTGGTATAGATTATGAAAACATCAGATAACCAAGATATTCATATACTGAAAGACAGTAGAAGTCACATGCACGGTTCCCAGTTCCCAGTTCCCAGTTCCCAGTTCCCAGTTCCCAGTTCCCAGTTGTGGGGTAAACTAAGTTGAGGTTTAATTCAAGTTGTCACTGTTTTCAAGGGTGTGCTTGTCAAAAAGATATTCCACCATTCCAGAATTGGGGGCCCCCATTTTGTGCAAGCTAGTTACAAGATTACCTAGTTGCTTCATGAATTTAGGACTCTAGCTTTGTTCTGGGTCTACTTGTCTGTGTTAGTGGGAATTGGAATAAGGTCCCTGAAGTTTGAAGGCTACAAAAATATTACTTGAAGTATGTGAGCAAGTCTGAAAGATAAAAAACTGCAGCCAACTCCTGGAGCTGAGTCCCAAGCTCTAAAGCAGGTAGGACTTCCGTGTTCCTATTGCCAAAGGGCAGCAGACAGGAAGATGAAGACTGGTAGGCATTTATAGATTTGTAGTCTGTTCCCCATGGCTCAGAAATTCAGTCCTTGCTTATGATTAGTCATTTGGCTGAGGTTTTTACAAAGGAGGTTTGGAACCATTTACAGTATGCATTTTTAGATGGAGAAAATCTCACAGTCTGAGCCTTTTCTCTTAAGAAGGAATTTGGGCTTTAATCCATAGAATATTAACTCTATTATTTCTCCTTCCCTTTTCCTAACTCTTAATTCTCTTAAATCTTTAGTCTCTTTGATCCTTTTGCCCTTAGATGTTACTTCTTTGTTCTCTCTTTGGACATCAACCAGAGTGAGTTGTTTTTTATTTTTTAAACAATAGTCCTGTCTTGTCCCAGAAGCATGAGAGGATTTATTTCATTGTTTAGTCATGTTGATTATATTTGTTTACCTTACTTGTATTTATCTTGTTTGAAGAATTTACATGTCAAGTACTCTGCTCTCCTCTAAGTTTTTTGGTAGGAATGATTGAAATGCTAACCTTTTGTTGAAAGTGCATATTTTTCCATTGATAATTTGTCTGAACTTTGTAGGATATATTATTTTGGAGTTATATCTTGATCTTTGCTTTTCAAAATATCATATTCTAATACCTTCTTTGATTTCTCATAGATAAGGAGTGATACTAGGCAATTCAAATTTATTTTTCCTGATAACTAAAGGTTTTTCTCTTGGCTGCCTACAATATTTATTTTTTGACATTGAAATTCTGAAATGTAGCTACTATATTTCCTGCTTACTTAAGCTTGGTATTTCTGTTGACATTCTATGTATTCTATTCATTTCTATTTTGTCCTTTATTTTTAATAGTTCAAGGAAATTAAAAAAAATTATTTCCTTCATTATTTCTATATTATTTATTTATTTATTTATTTAAGATCTCTAATTATTTTTTCTTATCTGGTAGAAAATTCTCTTTAAATATATATGAAATATATTTAAATATATATGAAGTTTTATGTGTGTTTGAGTTTCAGAGCTGTCATTCTCTAATTCATTAATATTTTTGAGAAATTACCCATTATGTGTTGTAAATTACCTGGTCTCTTCTTTGAGAACTCTGATTTCTGCCCTAATTTCTTCCTTTAATTTATCTTTTTTTAAAAAAATCTCTTTTAACTATTTAATTTTTCTCTTAAAATTTTCTAGAGTTGTTAGTTGTTGTTCCATTGTTTCTGGGGGTCCCATAGAATTTATCATAAAGCTTTCTTTTTCACTAAGGTGGTTTTTTTTTTTTTTGGCTTGCTTTCACTCATTGTACGAAATTTATTCATTGTATTGTGTCCTTTTCTAAATTTTAAAATTATTTTCCTTCTTTACAAGATTCACTCCTGGTTTATCTAAGGACTGGGTTTATCCCAACCTCTCTCTCTCTCTCTCTCTTTTTCCTTAATAATATTTTTTCCTCAATTACACGTAAAGATAGTTTTCGACATTCATTTTTGGAAGATTTTGAGTTCAATGTTTTTCTCCCTCCCTTCTTTCCATCCTCTCCAAGACAGCAAGAAGTCTGATATAGGTTAAATGCTAAACATATTTCCACATTAGTCATGTTGTGAAAGAAGAATCAGAATAGGAAAAAACCACAAGAAAAAACAACAACAAAAGTAAAAATCTTATGCATTGATCTGCATTCAGACTTCATAGTTCTTTTTTTCTTTTTTGATGTGGAGAGCACTTTCTATCATGAGTCTTTTGGAATTGTCTTGGATTGTACTGCTGAGAAGAGTTAAGTCTCTTCTCAGTTGATCATCATATAATCCAACCTTTTTCTCTTGACCTTCTTGTATTCTGCCTTTTTCTTTCAAGTAATTTTGTCTCAATCATCTGTAGCATTTGACCCCTCTGCCATTCAGTAGCATCTTTCCTCCTATCCAAGACATTGGGGCAACCTCAGTTATGCTTTGTTTTGGGGGTGTCATGTTAAGTTGACTCCCTACCACATGAAAACTCTATAGGGAGATAACAGTTACTGACATTATGTATCCTTCTGCCCCCTTCCCTTAGCACTCTATGGACCTGTACTGCTGGGTCTTTTCTTTACCAGCTTTCATAATTGTCCATCCTCTCCAGCATATGGCTAGATGAATTCAATATTCTCCCCATATCAAATGATATGTGAAGGGTGAAGGGAGAAGGATCAGACAAAGTCACTACTGAGAAAAATAGAATAGAAGCCAGCACAGTCAAAGCTCTAAATGGATACCTGTCCATTCAGCCCTGATGGGATTGAGTTAGTTGGGCATGAGCAGCATGAGTAGAACACTGAGTGTTATTTCAGAAAGCTTTATATTATGTAGAGTTTGGGAAAGTTTCCCAACTTTCCATTTTTTGTTGCAATTTTAATTACTACGTATTTGGCACATTTCTTATCATTTTGAGGAGGGAGTTATGCTAAAAAAAAATTCACTCCACTTTCTTGCCACATTTCCATGTTACTCATGTCTTTTCCACATATATAAAGAAGATGTTTATATATTCTTTTATTGTCCAGACCTTTGATATCATCAGTGTGGAGAACTCCCATCCCAGAAGCTCCCTTCACTAATGCAGACTGGCAGCTAGTCTGTGACCTATGGTCTTAGAGAGTTGCTTGTGGCACTAAGAGGCTAAGTGGCTTGCCTAAAATAAAAAAAGATGTGTCACAGGAAGGATTTGAACCCATGTCTTTCTTACTCCAAGTCTGGTCCTCTGTACACTGAATCATACTTCATACTTATCTGTGATGCATATAAAATCCTACACTTGAATTTGAAAAATCCAATGTTGCACACAGAATGGGGGAAGAAGGATGCAATAATGGTTTGTGTTTTAAAAGAATAGTCCTGGGACTTTTAGATGATCAAAAATTCAATAAAAGTCAACAAATTGATTTGGTGTCTAAAAAAGTTGATTCAAATTTAGTCTACGTTAATAGAAATATGGTGACCAGAATGAAACATAACCAGAAAATTGTGTTCAGTATGCATTTTAGGTATAACATTATGGTTTGGGTAATGACAACTGAAATGAATCCAAATGGGAACAAAAGGGTGCAGGAACCAGAATTGGTTGAAGGATTAATTGGTAATGTTTAGCCTAGAGAAGAGAGAGAAGATGGATATTAGTTCACTCTCTCTTCAAGCATGTGAAGGACTGCTATGTGCAAGAGGATTAGACTTTTCTACTTGCTCCCGGAAGGGATTAGGAGAACATCAATAGGTAGAAAGAAATACTTCCTAACAGTTAGAGCTCTCACAAAATAGAATAGAATGCTTTGGAAAGTAGGGAATTCTTTATCACTAGAGGTCATCAAAGTAAGGTTGGATGACTAGTTGTTGAGAATGTTGTAGAGACGATTTCTGCCCTACTATGGGTCAAACCAGATTACCTCTGATATCCCTTCCAACTCTGAATCAGTGCTTTGCTCTTTCCTTCATCCTCTTCATCCAATCTGTCATTGTCGATTGTTCCTCCAAAATGTCTCTTGAATTCATCCTTACCTTGTTATATCTACCACCACGATCTTAATTCAGGTCCTGATGATCTCACAATTCAAGTTCTTCAGTGGTCTTCTAGCTGATTTTCCTGATTCCAGTGATTCCTACTATTCCAAGAAACCATCCTAGGGCTTTGCTGTAGCCTTGGTCAACTGGTTACATCTGCAGGATCTCCCCCAAATAGTCAATATTTTTGTTTTTGGTTCCTTGCTTCTTCTAGGTGATTGCTCCAACAAAATCTTCTCATATTGCTTATGTAATATTTAATATCTAGGTTTCTCCAAATGTGGGGAAAAGGAAGAGTGTGGGATGGGTTCCCAGATCCTGTATAAGCACTCAAGATAATATATACATATCAGGTAGGATGGATTTTATTTTATCCCACATAGGAGATACAAAGGATTCAAGAGAGCTCATAAATACACACAGAAAACACATAAGGCATTTAAAGGACTCATAGTGACTCATAAACAGATAACAAAAACACATAAAACATTTCTATAGCCCATAAACTCACCTTGGAGGGCAATCATATTTGGGGCCTGCTGAAAAAGCAACTTACCTTCCCACTGGGCCTGCAGTATCAAGATCATTCATTGTAGTATTAGGGAGATAGCAGGACCAGAACTCCTTGTTTCCCCAAATCATTGTTTCTTTTTCCTGCTTCTCCAGCCTTTCCAGAGTACAAGGGCAATCCTCTTTTTTCTCCTAGGACCAACATTGCTTAGGAAATCATTTTCTCTCTCTTGAGTAGGGTTGGGAGAGAGGGAAGGTCCATGAACTTGTTTCTTTTTAATTTGATCACTGAATTAAAATATAATTGGTTTCCCTTGTAATCCTACACATTAGATTTTATGCATTTAAAACATTATTTAAAGAAAGCATCTGACCATAGGCTTTATCAGATTGCCAAAGGGGTCCATGACACACTCAGGAAAAAGCCAAGGACTCCTGCTCTAGAAGGTCTAATCCCTTAACTGTCAAACTTCTTGTTCTCAAAGCTGTTGCCACTCCCAAGATAACCCCCAAGAATGGAGCTGCCTGGAGAGTTCCCATCTCTGATGAAAAGGTCCTGAGATTCTCTTTTCTGGGAGAATGAGATTCCCCGTCATCTACACAAGAGGCTGAGGTTCAGGAACATCATCCACAGTATGTGGATGCTCTCCTTCTCCATCCTGTACTCAGAAACTGTGGATGTGTCCGTGTAATTTTCATGTCCTCTGCTCTAAGGAAGCCATTAATGGCTCCTGAGAGAAGAGAGAGACCTTATATATAGATATAAGTTTTTCTCCCCACTCAAGGACCAGGATTAATATAGTGCATGCTGATTAGTCTTCCAAACAGGGAAAAGGTGAAAAGTAGTCTCAAAAGGGTTGAGAACCATTTTCTTTTTTTTAGGCCAACATAAAAGGGTGGCTCCTGCAGCAAGAATATGTCCTGTTGAGTCCCAGCTAGCTAATCATCTGTAGGGTGGCCCCAGGCCCTGGAAACCCATTGGAACTCTGGTTAATAGAAAGCAATTATGGGTTAGCAATTGTCTTCTGAACCAGGGGCCAATGCCTCCTTCCATGCTTCTGCAGGGATTTGTAACCTGGGGTCCATAAACAACTGTATTTCAACATAATTGGCTTCCTTTGGAATCCTATGGATTTTTTTTTATGCATTTAAAAGCATTATTCCAAGAAGGGATCTGTAGACTTCACTAGACTGCCAAAGGGGTCCGAGACACAAAAAACGGTTAATGACTCTTGCTGTAGGGGAAGAGATAGGCCCAGATTGATGGGAGAGAATGAAAGCTCTTTGAAGTCAAAGCCTGTTTTGTTTTTTGTCCTCGAATCCCCAAGGTCTGGCCCAGTGCCTGACACATAGTTGGCACTTAGTAAAAATAATAAATGCCTGTTGATTTATAAATTGATGACTCCTCCCCTATATTGTTATTACAGTTATTTTCAGCTCCACATAGTTCAGTATTGATTGTCTCATGTGTGTTCATTTGATCTCCCAAATATCAACGAGAAGCTCAAGAGCTAGGCCCATATCCTATATTTCTTTTGTAGCCCCCTCTAAAACCCTACTCTACTGCCTCATCATGGAAGTGACTCTGGGGTCTCAAAAGCTATGCCAGGGATGTGAAGGGTCTGGAACAGGGATTTTTAACTCTGTGTGTGTGTGTGTGTGTGTGTGTGAGAGAGAGAGAGAGAGAGAGAGAGAGAGAGAGAGAGAAAGAGAGTGATAGATCCCTTTCACTGTCTGGTGGGTGGGTGGGAGAAAGGGAACAAGCATTTGGTAAGCACCTACTATGTGCCATGCACTATGATATTTTACAAATATCTCATTTGATCCTCACAGCAACCCTGGGACATAGGTGCTACGATTATCTCCATTTATGGTTGAGGAAACTGAGGCAGGCAGAGGTTAAGTAACTTGCCCAGGGTCACACTGAGGTCAGATTAGAAATTGGGTCTTTCGCCAGTGTTCTATCTACTGCCCCACCTAGTTACCTATGGACCCCTTCTCAGAATTATTGTTGTCATTGTTCAATATTTTCAGTCTTGTCAGATTCTTCATTACACCATTCTTCTCAGAATACTGCTTTTCAATGTATAAAATAAAACACTTAGGACTGTGAAGGAAACCCATTAAATTAAAATATAGCTGTCAAAATATATTCTTGTTGGTTTTTTTTTAAAACAACTTCCCGGACCCCAGATGGTCTGGATGATCCAGACACCCAAGGTGGTCTGGAACGCCCTATCAAGCAATCTGGAAAAGCTTTGAATATGAGCCCGGGATGGACTGTGTATCTGTAGTGCTTGGGGGAAGGGGTTGGGACCAGAATTGGGTGGCAATATTCCTAAGCTTGAGAAGCTTATCACAAGATTGGCTGCTGTGAAATGTTTGACATCAACAACTCTTGAAGACCATCTGGGTCTACTGTCAGATGCAGTCAATGTGTCAGCTCTACTTAACTCTTTGCTATAAGGGAAGGCTCACTGCATTGGAGGCAAAGTGTGGTCATGAATGACTGTGATTAAAGTCAAAAGTCTTTAATAAAACATTCTTTTAATATCGCACCTCTCCTCTCCAAGCTGTTGCCTGTCCATCTCACTCTTGCAACATCTCTCCTATATACTCCCCCTTCTCCACTATGACATGACCACTATTCTAGTGCCAGCCATCATCACCTCAAGCCTGAATGACTGCAATAGCCTGCTGGGGGGTCTGCCTGCCTCCCTCAAATTCATTCCAGTCCATCCTCCATTCAGCCACTAAAGTGGTTTCCCTAAAACACAGATTTGATCATGTCACCCCTCCTACTCAAGACACTCCAGTGGCTCCCTATTGCCCCCAGGAGCAAATACAAAATGATCTGTTTGGCATTCAAAGTCTTTCATAACTTTGCCCCCTCCTATAGTTCCAGTTTTCTCCCACCTTACTCCCCACTATGTACTCTTTGATCCACTGACAATGACCTCCTGGTCATTCCAGAACAATACACTCCACCTCTCAGTTCTCCCTCTTCCACTCTGACTACTGACCTCCCTCACTTCTTTTAAGTCTTGACTGAAATCCCACCTTCTACAGGGAGTCATCCTTAGCCCCTCTTAATTCCAGTGCTTTCCCTCTTTTAATTATTTTCCATTTACCCTGAATATAGTTTGCTTCGTATATATTTGTTTGCATGTTGTCTCCCCCCAAAGACTGTAAGATCTTTGGGTTTGTTTGGGGGGGGGGTTGCCTCTTTTTATATCCCAGAAATTAGCACAGTGCTTGGAACATAGGAGGTACTTAATAAATGTTGATTGATATCAATGCATTAATTTTATTGCAAGGGATTTACAAAAAGGCTCAATAATCTTTTAGGAATTACTCATCTGATCAGCTTTGTACTTGAGCATTCTGTCTTAAGGGATTATGCTAAGCTAGCTCTTAACTCACATTTATATGATATTTTCAGTTTAGGAAGCCTCTGTGAGGTTACTAGTGTGAGTATTTTCATGCCTGCCTTACAGATTGGGTGACTGAAATTTGCAGAGGTTAAATGATCTGCCCAGTGTCACACAGCTAATAAATGATAGAACCAGAATTTGAACCCAGATCCTTCTACTTCAACTTTAGTGATAACTCTGACCTTACTCTTCCAGAATGAGGCCAACTATATCTCCCTCTCAGGCTCTAGGTGTAGCCCTGAGGAGACACTTCAAGCCCCCACTGGTATGCTTCCCCCAAGATTATCAGTTGATATTCATTGAGTCAGCTAGTTATAAGTAACTTTTAGAAAGGGATACTAAGGTAATATAAGAAGAGTTAGTAAAAAAAAAAAAAGATCTTCCAAAAGTTTGTGACATACTGTCTTACAAGTTATTTGTATGTGCATATATATATGTATGTGTGCAAGTATATACTATAGAGAGGGGAGGAGGGAGGGAAAAAGAGGGAAGGAAGAGGAGGAATTTGAAGGAAGAGAGAGAGAGAGAGAGAGAGAGAGAGAGAGAGAGAGAGAGAGAGAGAGAGAGAGAGAGAGAGCGTTAGCTCAGGGGAAACTGGGCTCAAGTTTAGAGACCACATGTGGCAAATGAGTAACTCACTGCTCTTGGATTCTGGAAGTCCTTTTAAAATTTCCCTGGTGAATCTGTGTCTAATTTGTCCTTGAATCCCAATATAGACACCATTACTGGCTGAGCTGGGGACACTGATAGGAAGATGGAAAATATTTCTCTCTTGGTGCTAGGACATTGATGGGCAGATGGGAGATCCATCATCTTCCAGGTCTTTTAAAGCTGAGAGGTTCTCCCCAAAAGGAAAAAGGGGGAAAACCTGGACAAAGTGAAAGTTGAAGCCTCTCCTTCTGCCCTAGTCAGTTCTTTCTCAGGGGGCTTCAGCTAGAACTCCATGTTCACTCCATTTTCTAGAATAGCCTTTTCTAGTTAGCCCAATGCCTTTACACAGGACTCAGGGAGTAGAATGAAATCCCCCAGTCAATTAGAACAAACCTATTGGCTGACATCATTTCACTTCATCAAATGGCTTTCAAAGACATTTTGCACTTAGTCCTAAGATTTATGATTGATGATTGATTGATGAGATGCGCTCTCACCTAATTGAGATGTCAAGACTAAAATGGGGTAAGGTGGGGGTGATTTTTGATACCACCCTTATCCAAGTTAAATGTTTTTCTGCTTCATGCTGCACTGCTTGGATATGATCATGGAAAGCCTACGGTCATCCCAATCAGACGCCGATGCGAGTGAAATCCTATTTGTAATCTCCAAAGTGACTTAGGGTACATGGAAAATGGCTCAAGGCAGATGTTTGGGGGATAATTTATAAACCAGGTTTACCAGAATGAGAGAAAGACCTGAGCGTTGCTAAAGAGAGAAATATTCAGAATAAACATGTTCCACAGAAGGGAACCAGTTGATGTTGTCAAACTCCGTTAGGATTTCTTCAAGCTGACTTCCATAAGATTAGTCCTTTGGAGACATCATCATAATAAAGTAAAATAAAAGTATTATTGTGTATATGTTCATGCAGCACTTTGGGAGGTAGCTGTGGTATGATGGGAAGAGTACTGAATTGGAAGTTAGAGGACCTGGGATTGAATCTCAGCCCTGACACTAACTTGGATGACTTTGGGTATTTTTCTTTTCAGGGCTTCAGTTTCTTCATTTTTTTTTCATTTTTTTTTAGTGAGGCAGTTGAGGTTAAGTGACTTGCCCAGGGTCACACAGCTAGTAAGTGTTAAGTGTCTGAGACCGGATTTGAACTCAAGTACTCCTGACTCCAGGGCTGGTGCTCTATCCACTGCGCCACCTAGCTGCCCCAAGTTTCTTCATTTTTAAAATGAAGGAGTTATATGAGATGATCTCCAAGGTCCCTTCCAACTCCCGATCCTATATTTTTCAAAGCCCTTCACAAACTTGATTTATTTTGATTTTCACGACAATCCTCTGAGATAGAAAGGGCAAGTATTCTCATTTCCATTTTATAGATAAGGAAACAGGCCAAATGTTCATATGCCTTGGACATAACATAATCGTAGAACATAGAGTAGGAACAAAGACTAGAACCCCCCTCGCCCCCACCCTCACCCCGGGGCCTCCTAACTTCTAGGTCTTTGCTTTTTTTCTTTATTCACAAGCATCTTTTCTGGTATGGTAATAATGAGAGACCAAAAGGGACCAAGATGTTTAGAATCTATAGTCTAATGGAAAGAGAGTGAGAGAAATGCTCCAGTTCTCCTTCTGCTTGTGAAAGGGGCTTCAAAATGGTCATCTGCCTTCAGTTTCCTGTTTGTAGGCCACACTCATCTCTTGGATTCTGTTTAGCTGAAGACTTTCCCCTTAATAGCTACCCCGCACTTGGGGGGGGGGTGAAGCGATCCAAAGCCCATGTGCCTTTCATTAAGCCAAGGCAATGGAAAAGAGCTCTGAACCATAGGACAAAAAGTGAAGAAAATGTCTTGCTCCCCACCCCCAGCATTACCTAAAATTGTAACCTTTAATTGGCTACGGTTTTTATCCATCTGCAAAAACACATTAAGAAAGGAGAGAGGTTGGCAGCTGATTTCAGGCCTTTTCCCCTGAGTGTAACTTACCTGACTTTAACCAGATGCTGTTTATCAGCCTAGCTCTGTCCCTCATGCTCAGTGTGTAAAAGATGGAAGAAATACAAGAGATGCTTGTTATGCTCAGAGCTCACTCACTCTCTTTTTTTTCCCCTTCATGCTAGGACCGGATATACAAGTTCCAGAAGAGGAATATGCATCTCCAGGGTCCTAAATCAAATCTGGAATTCATATACTCTGTAAATGTGCTTTATTAAATGCAGGAATCAAGAAAGGTTTTTGGAATTATTCTATTGGAGAGGTTGCTTGTGTAGTTAGGAATTGGAGTTAAAGGATAATTTTAGCCATGGTAGTACATCTAGTCGGCTCCATGGAAAAATAGACTCTGGGTACTTTGGCATCAGGTTTTGCCTCCACTCAGGATTTAAAAAGCAGCCCAGAAACAGGGTCAGCTAAGCTGAAGCGAGACATTCAGAGCATCAAGTCAGCCACATTTGCCTGTGGATTTTATTATAGGATGAGGGAAATTGTTGCAGGAACACACAGGATGTGTGAAAATTCCAGATGTCAAGCTGTCAAGTTTGAAGTTAATTTTCTCAAGTCAAGACCCTTTCACTCAACACTTAGAGGTGTTTCAATGCAGCTCTGGGACCAGCGACAGCTGCTGTGGAGGTGGATAATAATTCATAATAATAACATGGTCTAATTCTATACTGGTCTATGGTTTACAAAGTATTCTCCTCACAATCTTATAGCAGCTAGGTGTTATATAGTATCATGCCCATTTTATAGATGAGGAAACTGATTCAGAGAAGAAGGGAAAAAAAATTAACAGCCCATGATCATACAACCACTCAATATCAGGGCTGAAATTTGAACCTGAGTCCTCGTTTATACAATAAAGCGATTCAATGAAATCCAATCTGACAAACTTTAATAAAAGGCCCACTATGTGCCAGATACTGGGGATGCAATGACAGACACAAAATAATTCTTACTCTCAAGGAATAGCAGCATGGCATAGCACATAGTGAGTTGGCCTTGAAGCCAGAAAAACCTGGGTTCAAATCCTGCCTCTGAAACATACTGGGTGGGGCAGGATGGAACATAAACATAGAAAGGCTTCTTGAAACAGGTGGCATCTCGCCTAGTACAGGGGTCTCAAGAGGCAGAGGGGAGGAGGAAAGGGATCCTAGGCATGGGGGACAGCTTGTGCATATGAACTGAAAGGAGGAAAGGAATATCACGTAGTGGGAATGGCAAGTCGTCTAGTCTGGCTGAAAAGCAGAGCTGGATTAGATGACTTTTATAAGACCCTTCCAATTCCAAATCTTTTGATCATGATGCCAAGTTTCGTGTTCTACCCAATTCTGAAAATGAAAAGTAGTTAGACGGGGGTTAGGGCATTCAAACAAGAGTCTGATGGGAAGGTCATTGAGAAAGGGGAACAACACCGAAAAACACGCTAACCTTTGTGAATTGGCAACCTGAAGCATTTCTTGGACACTCAGTAGCAGTCTTCTCAGGGGGGTTGCTAATAACTTCTCTACTGCCCCTGCACAATGCTCAGCCAGTCCTGTAAGCCTAATCGTTCATCCACGAACAACATGTTCTTCTTAGTTTGGCACCAGATCTTCCTGAATGCCACTGAAGGCCCATAATATTTCTAGTGAGGGGCAGGCCAAATCAGAGGAACAAAGATATTGAAACACTTGGGTTTTAGTTCCTCAGAGGGGCCAAAGGCTGTTGGGCCCCCAAGGTAGACAGAAGCTACTTGTAACCCAAGGGAATGAAAATGGGACTCTGGGGAGAGAAAGAGGAGATTCCAGGATGATGAGGTTCTTAAAGTCAACTTTTTTTTGTTGTTGTTGTTGTTTTTGAGTTTTTGAGGGGCAACGGGGGTTAAGTGACTTGCCCAGGGTCACACAGCTAGTAAGTGTCAAGCGTCTGAGGCTAGATTCGAACTCAGGTACTCCTGAATCCAGAGCCAGTGCTTTATCCACTGCGCCGCCTAGCTGCCCCCAAAGTCAACTTTAAAAGGAGATTCCAGAGGGCCTAGAGGGAAGAGCTAGGTGTCTCAGAGCACTGGGCCTAGAGTCAGGAGGACTTGAGGTCAAATCTGCTCTTAGACACTTACTAGTTGTGTGACCCTGGACAAGTCACTTGACTCTGTTTCAGTTCACCATGTTTAAATGAGCTGGAGAAGGAAATGGCAAACCATTCCAGTATCTTTGCCAAGAAAACCCCAGAAGGGGTCATGAACAGTTGGATATGACTGAAAATGACTAAATAATAACAATACTCCTAATGGTTCCGGTAAGCTGCCTGTCTTTGTTTTCAGTCTCTTTCCAGTTCTCCTCCCTTCCCTATCCTCTTGCAGCTTGGCTCCCATTGCCTTTTTCAGAACAGCCTGCACTGATGATTTCTTTGGCTTTCTGTGTTGGTCATCCTATTAAAACTTTTATTTTATTTCTTAATCAGGTCACCTGTGAAGGAACGTATGTTGTGACCCCTTCAGTATCTCCCAGGAGAGGGCAATAGGATCATTTCCCAGTGTTTCCTGTCTGCTGGCCAGGATTGCTTCATTTCAAGATTTCTGACTCCAGGTGACTGGGGTTTGGGTGGGTGGATGGGGAAACGGGCAGGAGATCCTGCTGCCCAGGACCCTGTGGGAAGTGGGATGACTCAGAAATTTAGACTTCCAAAGTTCACTGGACTTGGGATGGCCTTAACACCCCCTCAAAGAGATGGTTTTTAAGAGTTTGTCAAATAAACTATTGTATTCACTGGGTTTTCTCCACTGGAGAAACAGCTTAAAGGGAAAAGATATTAGGCAAGGGAAGCTGGAAGGGCAGGTAGGTAGTACACTGAATAGAGCGCTGGGCCTGGAGTCAGGAAGACTCACCACTCTGAGTTAAAAAATGGTCTCAGACACTTACTAGCTGTGTGACCCTGGGTAAGTCACTTAACCTTGTTTGCCTCGGTTTCCTCATCTGTAAAATGAGCTGGAGAAGGAAATGGCCAACCACTCCAGTATGTTTGCCAAGAAAGCCCCAAATTGGGTCATGGAGAGTCAGGTATAACTGAAAATGACTGAAAAACAACAACCCATAGAATGTTAGAGCTAGACAGGTTCCCCGAATCCTACAGATGGGAGGGATACCAGAGGTCAGGCTGCACCATAGTTAGAATCCCTTCTATAGCATCCCTGACCAATGGTTATTTAGCCTTTGCTTGTAGTGATTGTTTATACTTGTGTCCCTGGTGCCTAACACTGTGATTGGTGTATATAGTAGGTGCTTAATAAAGGCTTATAGATTGATTAAAGGGAAGTAATGAGGAATCAATACAGAAAGAGATTTTGAAGGACTTTAAATGCCAAAATGGAGGAGCATACATTTAATTCTATAGGCACTGGGGCCACTAAAGCTTTTTGAATAAAGGAGTTAATTGTATGGTTGTTCAATTTGGCAGCTCTGTGAATGAGGGTCAGGGAGAGGAGAACCTGGAGGCAGGAAGATTAAGTAGGAATCTATAGGACAGGTAAGAGGTCACAAGATCCTGAACTAGGTTGTTGGAAGAGAAGGGGATGGATACAAGAATGAATGGAAAGGCCTTTATTAACTGCTTACTGTATACCAGACTGTGCTAAGGACTGGGATATCATGAAGATAGAATTGACAATTGGTAAATACATGGGGGTGAGGGAGATTGAATATTCAAGGATTGAACATTCAACCTCTGTGGTTGTGACCTTAGGTGAGAAGGATAATAGTGCCCTTGATAGAAATAGGGAAGCTCAGAAGAGGGATGGGGTCAGGGGAAAAGAAAATGAGTTTGCCTTTGGACACACTGAGATGCCTACAGGACATCTAGGTAGAAGTCATCAGCACATGGGGGTGGTGGTAAAGACACCAACCTTTGATCCAGGAAAGCCTAGGTTCAAGTCAGCAAGTCATTTCATGCCTGGGGGTTTGAGAGATTTGGACTCAGAGTCCTCTTGGACTCTTATATCTCTGACTGGCTATGTGACAATGAAACATGAAGATTAGCTTTCCAGAGTTTAGTTTGGGGGACCCTGAGTTCTTATGTCTTAATAAATCTATCTCTTAACTTGTTTATTTGTTGCTTTGGGGTTGCTTCCTCCCTTCAGCCAAGATCAACCTGCTTGTGCCTAAAATCTAGAAGATGGGGAATGGTGGAGGGGTCAGGGAAAGCTACTAGAAGAGCTTAGAAGTGATGGGATCAAGAAAAGGACAATGAAGAGATTGACCTTGCCAGGGAGAAGAGACCCCTCTTCCTCACAGACTGGAATGGAGGAGGAGAAAATGGAGGATGATGAAAAAGGAATTTGAAGGGTGGAGTAGAAAAGGAAAGGGAGATTATAATACATGTCCTCTCTTTTCCCAACAAAGTAGGAGGCAAAGCCTTCTGCAGAAAGGGAGGGAGGAGAAGATGGTGGTAGAAGATGCTGAAGGAGAGAGGTAGAAGTTTGGAGAGCTGATTTGGGAAGAATGAAAGATTGCTATACAATAATCAGGTCCCTGTTGAAACTAGATAACATTAGGTGAGTGTTGTGATGGTCAGTGAGGTTGGCTTTCTTCTCTAGCAACATTCAGGGGGATGGGAACAGAGTCACAGGAGGCAGACAGTGGAGATGATTGAGGTTTGGAGCTTGGCAAAGCACAATTTGTCAAAGGATGGGGTGTAAGTGCAGACAACAGTGTGTAGCTGCCTTCCCTCTGAGATGAACTTTTACGTCTTGTGTTCACTTAACTATTTTCATATTATCACCCCTATTAGAATATGAGGTCCTTGAAGGCAGGGACCATGCTTTTGCTTTTTTTTTTTTGTATCCTCAGTACCTAGAACAGTGTAATGTTTGTTGACTGTCTGACGAACCATCTAAACTGATCAGCTGTAGGGTCAAAACTGTGAAGGGAGAAAAGCGAGGACAGAACAGGAGTATGGAGGAACTGGAGGTCACAGTGAGGACCAAGAACAAATTTAAGAAAGAGTGAGGAGGTAGAGGGAAAGATGAAAGAGCAAGAGGTTTTGCTTGGAAAGATTGCTGAGCCCCTTAATGATTGTGAGAAGATACTTCAGTCAAACACACAAGCAGAGCAGAACAAGGCCCAGGGGGAGCAGAGAGGAATGAGTGATCTGTTATGTTGGGGCCCTAGTAATATGTCAGCATGGAAGATTCAACTGGTGTCACAGTTTGTTATAGATATCTTAGGTCTTGAAGAAGTTTTCACAAAGGAGTCAAACTGGTCAGTGACACTTTTTGTGTGTGTTTTGTTTTGTTTTGGGGATTTGTTGCTTTTTTTTTGGTGGGGCAATGAGGGTTAACTGACTTGCCCGAGGTCACACAGCTAGTAAGTGTCAAATGTCTGAAGCAGGATTTGAACTCAGGTCCTCCTGAATCCAGGGCCAGTGCTTTATCCACTGCACTATCTAGCTGTTCCCAGGTCAGTGATACTTAAAGCAATGGGCATTTACTTGACACAATTGGACTAATCCAAGGGAAGAAGAGCAACAACAGCAATAATGATAATAGCAGCTAGCATTTTTATAGTATTTTAAGTTTTTCAATGCACTTTACATATAAAGAAAGTCTAAAGGGTTAAGGAAACACTTGGAATAGAAACAAGGGAAGGGTAAAACCAGCGTAGCAACCAATGTGTCCAAATTACAGAAGGGATACAAACAGGGTGCTCTAAGGCACATGTATGTGTTCATGGGAGTATTCGGCCACACATGTGTAAGTGGGGATACACAGTGATGCAAGCAGTTCTAGAAGATACAGAAGACTGAGTTTCATAATAAGAAGACAGGTTTCACTCAAGTACCTTTGACTAGTTTCCTATTTCTGATGTCAAAGCCCAGTAAATGACAGGGATTGATGGGCTAGATTCTTTTACTTTAACCATGGGGAATTTTCCAGAAGAGGGCAGAGGGCTTGGGTTGAGGGCTTTCACTGAAGAAGAAGGTAAGGAGTTAGGATTCCAGAGCAGCTAGAGCTAGTCTGATGCAAAAGAATGTAAACCAAAAAAACTCCCAAACAAAATCAGAATTTTTTGAAGCTACCATAGTTAGGGGCCTGACTCTGTGTGGATAATTGATTTGCAAAGGGACCCTTTGACTCTTTCTTGTCCATTAATAAAATTTATCTTTACTATTTTTTTGACCAGAGTGCTTGCAACTGTGAGACTGGGTTTTCTAGTTAAGGTATTTCTCAGGTTTCTGGGTGAGGGATTAAGCCAAGAGAAGTGATGTCCTCCTAATTAAGTCAGACCCCTGCTGCCATGGGCATCTCTGACACAGGAATGTAACGTATCAAAATGTAAGGGTGATGTTGCTTTTGCCATTATGTCAGGGTTGATGGGAATGGCCAACAGCTTTCCCCCAGGTAAATTTTACTCCCTCGATCTGGTCCTGGGAGAGGACCTGGCAGAAGGATGACTGAAGTCAGAAAGGAAAGGGGTGTATGAATGTTGTTCCCTAGCCTAAAAAAGACTCAGTGGGAGGGATGGGACATGTGAAAGCCATATTGCCTGCACCCTGAGTAAAGGAAGAAATGAATGGAATTCAGTCACCCTGGGGCCTTGGCTGAGATGGTCAGGAACTGGAAGGTCTTCCCAGTGGTCACATGGGCCCTTTTGTGTGCCAGGAAGGTGGAGGTCTAGACCTGACTAACAAGAGAACTAAAAAACGTGTCATACTGGCCCAACTACCTCATTGTAAGAAGTATAACACATTCCTGAGGAAGCAGGTGACATTAAGGAAGGCAGCAGATACCATCTGGACCTGGAATGGTAAGACATTTCTTAACCAAGGAGAGGAATTCCTGAACTGTGGAAATATGAGCTGGTAACCATGGGTGGTTATCAATTCTATATATAAAAATTAAAATCTATATCAACAGCTATATAATCTATATCTCTATATCTAAGCATAGATTGAATAATCTATGCATACGATAACCCATACAGACATATGGTATCCGCTTTGACCAAGAATAACAATTTAAAACTATAATTTACAGAAGTCTACCATAAATTGCTAAAAGAAAAAAAAATCATGTACGAACAACAACATGGAAGACAGAGTGTTTTAGTGGAAACAACAGTGGATTGGAAGTTCAGGGACCTAGGTTCTAGTGAAGTAAGATTCTTCTACTTACTAGCAATGTGAACTTATCCAAGGCACTTCTCCCTGGCTCTTGGTTTACTAATTTATAAAATGAAGGGTTTGGTCTTGATGACTAAAAGGCCTCTTTTTAAAAATTTTATTCTTTGCAGGGCAATGAGGGTTAAGTGACTTGCCCAGGGTCACACAGCTAGTAAGTGTTAAGTATCTGAGGCTGGATTTGAACTCAGGTCCTCCTAGTGCTTTATCCACTGTGCCACCTAGCTGCCCCTAAAAGGCCTCTTCTAATACTATCATTCTATATCTGTAAATCATCTTTTAAAAAATCTAACACCATTTACTTAGAGCATTTTCATATATATCTTCTATATCACAATATTTGGGATTTTTCAAAGGACATGATATTACTTTTCATTATGGTACCAATACAATCCATATGTTTTATTAAAAGATTCATAGGATCATATATTTAGAACTGGAATCCACCTTTCAGGCCATCTAGTTTAACTGACTCCTTTTATAGATAAAGATCCTGAGGCCCTGAGAAAATTTCCCAAGGTTACATGAGTCGTTTGCCTTTTGTTTAGAAGAGGACCAATGATGTCACCAGTCAGAGTTGCACAAAGTTGTCAGACTCACTTTCTCTTCCAGAGTCATCTAAGTCCAGTGGCAAGACAAGGGTCAAGATGACTGGTGATGGTCCAGGATGCTGTGGATGACCCTGGCATCTTCCATACCTGACCAAGCTCTAAGCACTCCACAGTGCCTGCTTTAGCTGCTTTGATGGCCCTTGGAACAAATTGTTCTCATCTGCCCATTGAGCTGGGGGAAGCCTTCACATGCTTGGGGTAGATATCCACCTTACTCACCAATGTGTTTGAGACCTGTTGGCTACCCCCAATTTAAATTAGCCTGTCTAATGGGACACTTTACTGGGCTATGGCTATTGTACATGTTACAGCTTCTTGGAGTCACAAGTAAGAGTTGGGTGAAGGTGGAAACCATAGGTAGGTGAGCAGCCCTGAAAAGGGCTAGGCAAGCCCTCACACCAGAGGTGCCAGTTCTCCCTGAGCATGTGAGTACCCCAGTTACATGAGTAGTAAATGACAGAAGCAGGATTTGAACATAGGTCTTCTGACTCTATTTTAGTCCTCTTTTCCCCTGTAACATATAGAACAAATGGATTTGTGAATCAGACAACCCCACAATTAGACATATATACATGGGCTTTTTTCATCCATTTCCTTTAATATTATTATTTAAAAATATTTATTGAATTTTTTAGTAAGACTTTTTTTTCTTACATTTTGGGACCAATGTTTTTAGAGAGACAGGATGATGTAAAGAGACTGGGCTCAAAATGAACTAATGCTTTACTTGAGTATGACCAGGGGTGAATCACTTAACCCCATCTGAGTCTCAGTTTCCTCATCTGTAAAATGAAAGTAAGAATACTTTCAGTATTTGCCTTATAGGTAGGGCTTATCTGAGGATCAAGTGGGATAAAGTGGTACAGTGCTTTGTGAATCTTAAACCATTATCTAAATATTAGCTACTATTGTTTCCAAAGGATTACATCTCCAATTTAAACATGAAAGTCAGAATTAAATATATATTGAATAAAAGGATTCAATATATTGAAATTAGTTTTGCAAGCAACTTTTTGTAAATGTATCTATTCCATAATGTGTCTATTTTTTTTAAAAATGAAATTATTTTTCTTAGTTTTCAATGCCCTTGAGTAAGGTTATTTTTTTTTCTTGGGCAATGAGGATTAAGTGACTTGCCCAGGGTCACACAGCTAGTAAGTGTTAAGTGTCTGAGGCCAGATTTGAACTCAGGTCCTCCTGAATCCAGGGCTGGAGCTCTATCCACTGCGCCTCCTCATCATTTTTGACTGACCTTGGGATTTGCTTGGCATTTCCAACAAAATGAAGCTTAGCTTTCTAAAAGATCTATCCGCAAAAGCACTCCGTAGTAGGGCTGGTGGGGGTGGAGATGGCATGATCTCTTCATAATAGGCGTGCAGCATAAGGTGACTTTTACTTCTTATAAAGCACCATCATTCACAGAAATCGCATCCCTCAACTTTTCAAAGGATTAAATGCTACAAGACAGACAGCATCTGGTTCAAACAGCAGCAAGTCAAAGGAGTAACAATACACTGCACAGCAGAGAACAGAAAGTCTCCTGTGCCCAGAAGGCCTACAGCAGAGGAACAAAAAACCTGGATGAAGCAAGCAAAGAGATCCATTTTCAGATGAGGTGGCTGACCATGGGATGATGATGGTGGTGATAACCCTAGTTCACATTTTTCACTTGCTTTAAAGTTTATGAAGCATGCTTCTCTTGGAAATCCCTCATAAGGGAGGGAGCAAAAATTATCATCTTCATTTACCAGATGAGGAGACTGAGGCTCAGAGAGGCAAAATGCCTTAACTACGCACAGCTAATAAGTGTTAAAGCCAAGACTTGATAGGTATCCTTGTTGCAAGTCCAGTGTTTTTTTCATACCTCTTGACACTCTCCAGTTTGTAAATTCCATTCCATTTACAGCAGAGGAAAATGACAAATGTTGCGGGGGATTTGGGGAGAATGAGACATTAAACACCCTTGGTAAAGTTGTACACTGTTTCAAACATTCTCTAGAGCAATTTGGAACTATGGCCAAGGGGCTAGAAAACCATTAGTACTCTTTGACTAAGCAATACCACTATTAGATTGGTATCCTAAAAGAGATCTTAAAAAGTTGAATTTGAAATTGGGATGCCCAGCAATTGGGAAAAGGCTGAACAAATTGTGGGATGAGATTAGGATGGAACACTATTGTGCTGTCAGAAAAGATGAGCAGGATGCTTTCAGAAGGACTTATGAAAAATGCAATCCATCTACAGAGAAAGAACTGATGGTATCTGAATACAGATTAAAGCATATTTTTTGTTAGTTCCTCTTTCTAAAGTTATTTTGTCTGTTTTCTTTTACAACCTGACTAATGTGGAAATGTTTTGCATGACTGCAAGCTTATATTGAATTGCTTGAGTTCTTAAAGGGGGGTGGGGAGGGAGGGAGGAAGAGAATTTGGAACCCAAAGTTTTAAAAATCAATGTGAAAATTTCTTTATATATGTAACTTGGGGAAAATTCTAAATAAACAAATTGATTTAAAAAAAAATTCTATTCCATTCCATTCAGTTCAAACAAAGATTTATTAAACACATTCTATGTGAAAATTACTATACTAGGCACTGGGAATACAAATTAAATTGTTCCTACCCTCAAGGAGCTTACATTTTATTGGTGGGGGAGGGCTATAAAAATGTACATCCATATGCAAATAGATAATAATTTGACAAAGAATGAAGCAATAGCAAGTGGGGTGGGGGGATTAGAGAAGGCTTCATAGAGGAGGTGGTACCTGTACCAAACCTCCTGGCAAATAAAGATTCAAAGAACTGGACAGTTTAACTGTAAGGAAAGTGAGAATGTACTGAGGTGGGAAATGGTGTTTAGGGTTCAAGTAAAAGCTAACGTCGATATCCTTCCTAATACATGTAACCCTGAACTGAATGTAATAATCCAGATATAGCCTGGTCAGGGTTGTTCATTCTTTATTTTCGAAGAAGACCAATGACATTAGGTGATGATGTCTTGACTCATGCATGAATTGGATTTAAGTGAGGCAGAACTAGGCAAAGTCCTAAGCCTCATAATCTCTTCCAGAATCATTGAAGTCTAGTGGCAAGACAGAAGTCAAGACAATTGATGATGGCCCAGGATTCAGTGGATGACTTTGGGGTCTTTGATGCCTGACCAAGCTCTAAGTGTTCCACAGCACCTGCTTCAGCTGCCTTCATCAGGGGTAGAGTATTATAGGGATCTCAGCTCTTTCATCTTAAGTACCATGTCTTGTTTAAGCCAACCTCGATGGTAATTACTTTGTTGGCTGCCATTTTGTTTATTTAGATCTGTGATTTCACTTGAGTAGGGAAAAACCAACACAGAAACTTCCTTCACCAGTGTAACTCCTATGTAACTTAGAGGCTTGGAGAGTTGGTTGCTTGGGAGTACTGAGAGGCTGAGTGACTTACCCTGAACACAAAGGTCTTCCTGATTCCAAGGCTAGCAGTCCTTCCACTCTGCCACATTGCTTTTATTTCCACATCACCTTGTTAACTCATATTGTTCTTAAGATTTACTTAAAACTTTCCAGATTTTATAGCTAGAAGTGGCCCTAGGGAATATCTGGTACAATCTATTTTACTGATTCAATCTTTCTCAAATTAATGAGCCTTTGAACTCTTAACTAGCCGCACTTGACCCATTCTGTACTTACGAAGTTAGTTTTTGAACTCAAGGATATATTTATCTTTATTCAAATTCACCTAAATAGATTTGGTCCATTTTTCCAGCCTGTCAAGATTTTCCAGGGCTACTAATACTGTGATTCAATAAATTGGCTATTCCTCCTATCTTGCTTGCTGTCATTTGCAGATATGAGAGGTGTTCTGTTTCTTCCTTTTTCTTCGTTCTGTTTCTTCCTTCATCCAAGTCATTGTTTAAAATGTTGCATAGTAAAGGACCAAAACAAATTCCTGAGACCCTACACTAGAGACCTTCATCAAAGCTGCCATCAGTCAATTCATTATTCACTATTCTTTGGGATCAGTCATTCAGCATCAGACAATCAGTTATTTTGAGGAGCAGAGATCCCCCCAAAATCATATTGGGTAGGCAATTAGTGACCAACTCTGTCTACAGGTAATTCAAGCCCAGTGAATACATGTTTTTACATTGCTCTCACCTCTATCTCTAATCAATTGCCAAGTCTTATCAGTTGTATCCCTGAAATATCTCTTGTATCCATCCCCAGGTTTCCAATTATACTACTACCCTAATTTTAGGCCCTCATGCCTCTCACCTATAATTTTGCATATCCTCCTAACTTTTGTCATTGCCTCCCATTTCTTTTGCCTCTAGCAAAAGTATTCTACTGTAAACACAGCCATAAAAATATTCTACTGAATCCAGAGTTCTGATTGTGTCATTCCTCTTCTCAACAATCATGCATGGCTCCCAATCGTTTATAGGGGAAAAGATACATTCCTCAGCCAGGCAGACAAAGCTTTCAGATTCCACAGTCTGGTTTGATTCCAACTTTGTGATGCTTATTTCCATCATGAATTCCATTTTCCCACCAAACATGATTACTATAGTGGCTCTAATCCTGACTTTGTACCTTTACCTCCAATGTCTTCCACATTAGGTTTGGACTGCCCCTTGCCCCCATTTCTTCCTATTTCTATTATTTCCCTCCTTCAACTTGAAGCAAACTGTACCTCTTCAAATGTTTTATGCCCCTGTGTTTGACCTGTTATAGCTATTTTCATAAATATCTTTACTCCTGACAATACCATAAGCTCCTGGAAAGCAGGCACTATGATATGTTTCATCTTTGTATATCTTTAGTATATATCAATACTTGCTATGTCTATGCCTTAAGGTTATTTCTTAAGCCATGACAATTTTCTGAATTATTGAACTGAACTGAGGATAGGAAAAAGAAATACCCTCATCTCCATTTCAGGGCAGCAAGGTGGCTCAGTGGATAGAGGACCGAGCCTGGGGTCAGGAAGACTCATCTTTATGAGTTAAAATCTGGCCTTAGACACTTACTAACTGGGTAACCCTGGGCAAGTCACTTAACTCTCTGCCTCAGCTTCCTCATCTGTAAAATGTGCTGGAGAAGGAAACTGAAAGCCACTCCAGTATCTTTGCCAAGAAAACACCAAATGGGGTTACAAAGAGTCAGACACAACTGAAAAATAACTAAGCAGCAGCATCTCTATTTTGTCCTTTGGCTCAATATGTAGAAGTAAATACTGGACCAATTCGGGAAAAGACTATCCCTTAGTTATGGACTTTCCAATGACAACAGTAAACAAAGACAAGAAGAGGGGCTTGAAATAAGCCTTTGAGACAATGACTTTGGAGTTAAAACTGGACCATTTATTCTCAGTATTTGCCAACTCTTAGTCAATGCTGTGATTATATTACAAACTCATGGTTGCCAACTCTTAGTAGATACTGTAATTATACTACACATTTACTGTTTAATGTTTTTAAAAGTCTTGGCTTTGAAACTATTCTTTGTCAAGAGGGATGGCATGACATTGTGGGAAGAGCCCTGCTTTTGGAGATAAGAGCCCTTGGTTTTTGTCTTGGTTCTGCTACTAATTAGTGGTGTCACCTCAAGCAAGTCATTTTGCTTTTCTGGACCTCAGTTTCCTCATCTAGAAAATGACAGGTTTTAGACTGGATGAGGGGTTCCCCATATGTAAGCTGAAGACTGCTAGGGGCCATGGAGATATTACTACAAGGGATCTGAAAATCAATATGGGCACCAATCACGGTCATTATACATTTTCTCAGCTACCAGATTTGAATAATACAACTGCGACATGGGGAGCTAGGGAATTCTGTGCCATTCTTAAGAGGACCTCAATTTCAAAGGGGTTGGGAAGCATCAGATAAAATGATCTCCAAGCTTTTTGTTGTCTATGCCCAGGTGCCAATCTGAGACTCAGTAGGTGGGGCATTTTTCAGAGAAGGTGTAGGGCAAGTAAGACACTGAGTGAATAAAGCATGCCATGACTCTTATCCCCTGCACATCTAATCCACTGCTGACTCCCCTGGGTTTTCTGGGGTTTTGCTTGGCTTCCCTCATCACTGATTTCTGTTTTATTTCTTCATGGAAACCTGTGTCCTTGGCTTTGTGCCCATCTCTACCCTGGGCACTTCTTGGCCTGCTGGTCCCTACTCTGGAACCTGGCCCTGGTTTGTGACACCTTCCAGCTCTCACATTCTCTGATTTAAAATAAATGGAGGAAGAAACAAGACTCAAGACTCATGAGGTCAGCTGGCATAAGTAAATGGAAAATTTTAAAACCTTGCTAGATCATGATTTCAGCCTGGCTCTGGAAAAGTGGGGGAACAACAAGAAAGACCCTGCAGGAAGAAGCTCTTGGAGTGAGGGAGGGTTGGAACAGAGAGTGCAGGGATCAGCTTGGGTCAGACAGAATGGTGGTGGGGGGGAAGTAAGAATGACAGGAAGAATGGTCACAAGAAGCCACATCCTGGCTCAGGGAAATTTCTCAAACTGCTTTCCAAAGGCTCTGGGTTTGATAGAAACCCAAACATACCCTGTCGCAGGCACTTTCCCCTTTAATTTTCAAACTGATGTATATTTTGAGGGAAATTTGATCCATGTGGTTCTGATTCATGGATAAGCAACTGTGCTAAAAGCTACCTGATGTCAAGAAGACTTTCAAGTCCTCAGGACAATGGGCTATAAAATACTCCTTTGAACTGAGGAGAAGCCAGGACCCTTGGATACCCTTCTATAGGTGACTGGCTAAGCTGATCCCAGCTCTGTTCCACATGCAAAGCTTATGAATGGAATACTGGAAATGGAATAGGGGAATGGGGGTGGGTCAGTTTCCCTTCTCTTTCCGGGGCAGTCCAAGTAGGCTGGTCCAAGTTGCGAGGGTGTATGGTTTGGCTGGACCGAAGGAACAATGCATCTCTTGATGCTAGCACTGGCTCAGTCTTAAATTGGTACCCAAGCACAATGATGGTGTTTTAGAGATGGTCTGCAGGCAGGGTTCCCAGTTCTCAGGCCAATGTTTCCTTTGGTCGCTTGAAGCTCTCCACCCTTCTTCATTATACCGTGGCAAACCTCACAGCAGGAAGATGCTGGATTCACAGGCTCCTTCTAACCAGTGCTTGGCCCCCACAGGAATCTGTGAGGAGAAGCAGTTATTTGTTCAGGATGGGCAGCACAGTGTTCTCCTTTGGTCACTCTTGGACTCTATTGGTGAGAGGGGAATAGACCCAGCTGACCTCGCTGCTGCAATGGTTCTGTGGTGTACCTCACTTCCAGGAATCCTGCCCATCCCCGGGGCGGGTAGTCCCATGCACGTACTTACCCACAGTTTGCTTCCAGGAGGTGGAATTATACCACTGGAAAGAATTTCCCAGCTGTCACTTTGGACACCACAGTTTCTACATTTCCTTTACTACCAGTTATATTTTTTTAAAAATATTTTTCTTCCCTTCCTTTCCCATCCCTTAACTCATTTCATTTCTTAGCTTGTTGTTGGCCAGGCCTACAAAGACCAATCCAAAGAAGTGGACTGGTTATGTCACTTGTGCCAACATTATGTAGTAGAAGGAGTACTTGACTAGGAAAAGAGAGTGGAAGAAGAACTGGACTTGGATACAAGAGACCGAGGTTCCAGTCCTTGTACTGTTACTTACTCCTCAGGTGACCATTGGCAGTAAAAACAACATGCCTTTGGGAGAGAGATTCTATCCCATTTTACAGAGGAGTAAACTGAAGCTCTAAAGGGTTAAATAACTTGTCCATGGTCACACAGCTCATCAGCATTTGACATGACCTGAAGTCACTTGATTGCTTATCTAAAGAACTGGGGCATTATCCAGAGAGAGAACAAGGTGTGATGGTATAATAGGTTTAGAGGCAGAGTAATCAAGGAAGCTTGTTGGGTCCTTCAGGTTCTTTAGCAAGGGGCAAGAGCACTTCCCACAAAGAGGCCAGAACATATATCCAATTTCATGGGAAGTGACCCAACCCAGTGGATCAGGCATCTCCCTTGTTGACTCCTATTACAGAGGAAAGAACACTGAATTTGAAATCAGGAGATGTGGGTTAGAATCCCAGCTCTACTATATTCACCATACATGCAGGTATGTACTGGATCCATCTCTCATAGGCTTGCTAATGAGAAATGGTTGTTAAATTTTCACCAAGAGCATTTACACTTTGGAAATCGATGAGCACTACAAGTCAGAGCTCGATTGATTGTTTTATTGGTTGTCTAGATTCAGGAGAGTGATGGAGAAAATGCTAGTAATGCAGATTTAATTTAAAAGTGGGCCATGGGGGCAGCTAGGTGGTGCAGTGGATAGAGCACCGGCCCTGGAGTCAGGAATACCTGAGTTCAAATCCGACCTCGGACACTTAACACTTACTAGCTGTGTGACCCTGGGCAAGTCACTTAACCCCAATTGCCTCACTAAAAAAAAAAAAATAATAATAATAATAAAAGTGGGCCATGGGTACATTCCACCACCACCCCCTTCCTGGCCCTCAGAGCTGATTGTTAAACATTTTCCAGCACACTCTTGCATATATGTGAGGTTGGGAAATTCACCTTACCCCCTAGGCCCTCAGTTTCCTCCCTTCCAGCTCCAGATCCTAGGCTTCTAAATTTCCCCATTGTTGGGTCAGTGATTACTCTGTTAATTACTGAAAAGATCTCACTAGCGTGGGCACTTTTTCCAGTGGTCCAACTCAGTCTTCATGAGTTGCTCTGGCCAATTACATTCATCCTGTGATGGCCAACCTTGCCGCAAGCCTCTCTACACTTAGCTAGGCTGCTGCTTGGGTCATTGGTTGTACTCGAAGTCTTTTGTACTTGGTGGAAGGCACCAGAATTTGGGTTCTTTGGATAAAGCCTTCAGGAGTGCTGTTACCTCCATGCTCTACAATGAAGTATCAGAACAGGAGCCCTAGCTCCAACATATGTTGGCTGTGTGACCTTGGACAAGTCCTTTCCCCTTTTCTGGGACTCACTTTCTTCTCCCTCTGTAAAGTGAAGGGGCCAGATCAGATGATCCCTAAGGTCTCCTTTAACATTCTCTGAATCTAAGGAATTTAGTGGAGGATGTTTAAAATGCAAATCTTACTTCCTATGGCCCATTACAATTTGGACACCTTTGACATCCTCATAAAGAGTTACTGAAGATATCAATAAAGTTTTATTTTTAAAAAAAGAATGATGATAAGGCTGGGCCCAGATAAATTAAAATGACAAGGCAAGGTGGTGGCTTTAAATGTCACCGGTACATTAACAAACAGACTCCCCACTGCAGGTGCCTGAAATGGTAGAGTGAAGGTTCCTGTATTATTTCTCTGTTTATTTCTGAAATTTTAGCCCTTCATTTAGCAGCTTTACCTCATTCCATTGGTGCTCTGACCAGCTGCTGTAAAAGTAGGATTATCCCAATTTTAAAAAAGAGGAAACTGAGGCTCTTAGATATTATTGGCCACATAATCAGTGTTTGAGGTGGTTGAGGGTCATATACTTGGTGGTAGGCTATCCTCAGAGAGGTAACAAGGTGTACCAGTATGATGGAATTGGGGGTGGGTGGAGTATAATAATCAGGGGTGTTCTACTGATCCATGGGGGAGAGGCAAAGAGCGCCCATATGTGAGGAAGGAGCTGGCATTGGTTGATTTGTTAAACCCTGGACTGCAAATGCTGACTTCTGTGAAAAGGCCTAATTGATTCAGCTACAAGCAGTGTAATGAAGACCCCTGGAAAGAGGGATATTTTTGGCTCAGAGTGCCACTGCCGAAGAGGGGCCAGCTCCCTTCCTCTTCAGCCCCCTGTGTAAACACACACACACACACACACACACACACACACACACTCATCCTCTAATTAACAGGACAGCAATGCCAATACACACAGAGACATATGGAGTGGAAGTGGAAGGACTGGGAGCCAAGCCTCTTAACTCCCTTCAGGAGTGCTCTGCCAGCAGGGATTACACCTTGCCCTTGTTTCCTCACAAAAAGCCCCTGTGCTTGGGTAAATGGCTGGGCCCCAGGGTGGCTGGCAGCCCAACAGTCTGCTGGTGCTGCCTAAGCTTGTCTTCCTTCCTTTTTAGAACACAGTATTTTTCTTCACTCACTGAAGTGGTCAGAAGACCAAAGGAAATCCCCCCCCCCTTTTGGGGGGGTGTTGTGATTTCCTTGCCTTGGACCACCAGGTTCCCATAATCTCTGACACAGACTCACCTCAATCAGGGGGAATCCTGAAGGGGTCGTCAAGGACTTAAAAGCATCATGTAATCCTAAACCGAGAGCTAGAGGAAACTTTGGAGGTTTTCTAGTCCACCCTTCCCTCCCTTCTCCTTGACAAATGAGGAAACTGAGGTTGCAAACAGTTAAGTGACTTGTCTAAGGTCACACTCATCATAAACGGAGAGAGCCAGCATTAGAACCCAAGTCTCTGATTTCCATTCTTTCCACTCTTTCCACCCTACCTTACTGCCTGTAACTAATCCTATGTGACAGAGTCATCACTGCCCAGCTTCTTGTCTTACATTGGGACTAAGATCGCAAGTTTCTTTGACAGCCCAGTGAGCAAAATCTGCCCAGGTATACACCCATCTCCCCAGTACTTCCCTAGCAATTTGATTTCACTGCTGTGAGAGAGAGAGCACCCTCCCTCTCATCCTTATCTCCTCCTCCTCTCTGATTCTTGTCCATATCCTTCTAAAAGTTCCCCCGGCGTACTGGGTGCCTTTCTTTCCATCTCATGACATTACATACTAATCCTTGGCTTGGTGTTCCAGCCCTTCCCCATCTGGCTCCAACCTCAGTTCACAATTCTTTCTTTTATGTATTCTATATTTAAGCCAAACTGGCCTACCTGCTGTCCCTCAAACCTCCCTTTCCATTTCCTGTCTCAGAGGGGCCTTTGCACAGGGTATCCGGCTTGCCTGGAATATATTCCCTTCCCCCTCCACCTCTTAGAAACAGAAATTTGCCTCAAAATTCATTTCAACTACCATCTCCTAGTAATAAAGATAATGATATTAATAATATTGATATATTAATTAACCTTAATATAATTAGCAGCAATTAACAGCAACAATAATAAGAGCTAGCATTTTTATAATGCTTACTAGGTGCCAAACTCTGTGCTAGCTAAGTGCTTTAGAAATATCTCCTTTGAGCCTCACAACAATGCTGAGAGGTAGGTGCTATTATTACTTCCATTTTACAGATGAAGAAACTGAGGCAAGCAGAGGTGAAGTGACTTGCCTAGGATCACACAGACAGTTAGTGTCCAAGGTCGGATTTGAACTCAGTTCTTCCTGACACCCTGTCTGGGGCTTTATAGGAAGCTTGACAAAACTTCCTAAATAACAAGCTAACCCACTTTTCCTATTTATTTCTGAACCCAAATCACTGTCTATCAACAGTGACTAGTCCTGCGTACCCTAGTTAATGTTGGGTTGTCTAGGCCAGCGTTGTCTAACTACAATAGAAATGGGGGCCACTAAACCTTGCTGTGGCCACATGTTGGCTTAAAGAAACACCTACTGGATTAACATTATCTATGGTCTATTGGGGTTTTATTCATTTTTGTTCAATGTTTCCCTATGATTACATCTGGTTGGTAGTGTTGGGTTTGTGTTTGATACCCCTGGTCTAGATATTAACCATTCTTAATCTACTTGGTTTTTGTCTTTCTATATGGATAGGTTTTGCTCTTTTGTGTGATTAGAGATCTCATTGAGGAAACTCTTAGGTGGGCTACGACTTGAAATAACCAGCCCCATATTGTTGTTGTTGTTTGTCCTTTGTTCTTGAAGAAGACTATGACATCAGGGTGATGTCATGACTTGCACTGAATTGGATTTAAGGGAGGGAGGGAGAGCTGTACAAGGTCACCAACCTCACTCTCTCCTGGCAAGATATATGTCAGGACAACTGGACATAGCTCCGGATGTTTTAAGAAAATTGGGGTTAAGTGACTTGCCCAGGGTCACATAGCTAGTAAGTGTCTGAGGCGACATTTGAACTCAGGTCCTCAACTCCAGAGCCAGTGCTCTATCCACTGCACCACCTAGCTGCCCCAGGTGTCATATTGTAGCCAGAATGAATGCATCTGGAGGACTGTGACACCTAGAGGTAATTCCTTCTTTTGCACTCAAGGCTGGGCATCCTATGTGACAATTGTAAATATTTCAGCAAGTATGCATTTCCTGTTGCATTCCTCTCTTGATATCAATAGGCAAAGGATGGCTGAACAGAGTTCCCTCTGACTTGACATCTTTTAAGAACTCCTATGGGATTCTGATATGTGCAGGGGAGATCACTTGTTGAAGTCTTTAGGCTGGTATTCTTTTCTGGTCAACATGTGATAATCACAGTAGAATCTTTTAAGTTCTTCAACTTTTAGTCAATTGTGCAACTATAAAGACATGTAGGTCTGTTAGGTGGTGCAGTGGATAGAGCACCAGGCCTGGAATCAGGAAGACTCATCTTCCTGAGTTCAAATCTGGGCTCAGACACTAGCTATGTGACCCTGGGCAAGTCACTTAACCCCATTTGCCTCAGTTTACTCATCTGTAAAATCATCTGGAGAAGGAAATGGCAAACCATCCCAGTATCTTTCTCAATAAGGCCCCATATGGGGTCACAAAGAATCAGACACAACTGAAAATGACTGAACAACCAAACAACAAAGACATATAAGAGAGTCAGTATGTCATAGTGGATAGAGACATGTGACCCAAGAAAGTCAGTGTCTCTAGGCAGTTTTCCGAATCTGTAAGTCTCTGGGTAAATCTGCACGAGTATCAGGAGCTTCTCTTGATTAAGGAAAATCACTAAACTGAGGATATCACAGATATAGCTAGGTGAGGCAGTAGGTAGAGCCCTGACCTTAGGAAGACCTAAATTCAAATCTGGCCTCGGGCCAGATTTACTGGCTGCCTGACTGGGCAAATTACTTAACCTCTCTCAGACTCTATTTTCCTTGAGAGTAAAATGAAGATAATAATAGTACCTACCTCTGAGGGTTGTAGTGAGGCTCAAAGGAGATAATATTTGTAAAGAGCTTTGCAAATTTTAAAGTGTTATAGAAATAGTAGCAACTATTGTTGAAAAATTGTTGTTTGTGAAAACCTATTTTCTTCTGATGCTTTCATCAAGGATTTTCTTTGATATATGTGTAGGTCATTTTCATAAAGGTGTTTTAGTGATGGCAAAGTGGGTTTATGGGTGGGTAGAAATTGATTATTTCCTTAACCATTCTTTTTTAAAAAAATAACAATAATATCCACTATTCTTTATAGTGTCTTTCCCACTTTAAGATGCCTTGAAAATTTTATCCCTTAACAGCTTTGAAAATGTGTCTCATTCAGGACTGACTTCTGTATATTGTTAGTTTGGTCCAGTCATTCCCAATTTTTTCCCCCTTTTGTCATTTTTACTTTTTCATACAGCAGTGGAGATTGCATCTGAATCCAAATGTGGTCTGTCACTGATGGAGAAAAAAAATTTATTAGAGAACTCTTGATACTTCTTTTCCATTTTTTTTGGGGGGGGGCGGGGTTGAGGGTAGGGAGAAGTCTGTTTAATTTCATTCTTAAGCACTCTTGGCTGCTGATTTAACTGAGTCTCTCACCAAGATTTCATCAAATTTGTTTTTCTCTATTGCTTCTTGCTGTTTTATGAAGTAATACTGCTCATAGTCTTCTATTCATCTCCTCCCCGAAATTTTACAAAAGAGTTTATATTCTGAATAAGTGTTGCCCTTGGCTGCAATATCTTCCCTCTTGGCAAGGAGATCATATATTTGCTGGCTGAGGAGGTTTCTAGGTTCTTTTGGCCTCTTTGCAGTGCTGGTTGATTTACATTTAAATTTCCTTAGGAAAAGGTAATAGTCTGTGTTAATATCTATTCTTTTATTCATTTCCTTTTTTTTTTTTGGCTTCAATACCTTTTAAAAATAGGTCAGGTTGGAACTATTCTAATTGCATGCTAAAGCTTCTCTCTCTCTTTTTTCTTTATTCTGATCTGGCACTGATTTTGACCTTTGCTCTAATAAAATTGATGGTAAAATACCTGATTTGGAAATGACTCCCACACTGGTGACCAGTCTTTTTCCATCTGTTAAGATAGTTTAATTTTTGGTGACTTTTATTCTGCGTTTGCCATGTTTAACATCTCTAAATCCTATTCTTATAGACACAAACCTTTGGCCTCTTTTCTTTCTTAATCCTAAACCATATTTTCCAAGGTATTTGTCTGGACCCTTTCCTGTCACCACCTTTAACTGAAGGTACTGAATATTAAAGTATATGTTTATTTAATTTAAAGCAAAGGTTCTTAAATTGGGGGCTATGAACTTGCTTTAGAGGCAGCTAGGTGGCAGGGGGAATAGAGTGGTGAAATTGGAATCTGGAAGACCTGAATTCAAATCTTGCTTATTAACTATGTGAACCTGGGTAAGTCACTTAACCTCTGTCTGCCTCAATTTCCTCACCTGTAAAATGTAGCTAATAATAGCATCCAATCTCCTAGGATTGTTGTGAAGATCAAATGAGATAACATTTGTAAAACACTTTGCAAATTTTAAAGCACTACATAAATGTTAAGCCATTATTATTTTTTAAAAAATTTATAACGATATTCTAACATAATTGGTTTCCTTTGTAATCCTATGTGTTTTGTTTTATGCTTTTAAAAACATTATTCTGAGAAAGAATTCTATAAGCTTAGTTAGATTGCCAAAGGGGTCCATGACACGCAAAAAGGATTCTTGATTTAGAGGTTCTCAAAGAGTTCTTCATAGAACTTTTTCTTTCTCATCTTCTGTGAAAGATATTGGTGTAATTATCTTCATGGTGGTCTTTTTGCTCAGACTCATTATACATGCTTCAATAGAAGCTGATCAAATGTCTCATGAAATGATGTTTCTTGTTGTCTTTGGACACATGATATCATCAACTTTGCCAACTCCTTTATATGTCTCTTCCAGGAGAATCTTCAAGTCATCCTTCCATTAGCCACAACTTTCTTCTATCTTCTGTTTTCATTTAGAGTGAAAATGTCAAATATTGATATGATTCATTTCTTCCAGCAGTGTGTAGTCATTCAATGAGACCTTCACATTTAGAGTACCAATGGTTAAGTTGATGTTTATAGTCTAAAACCTTGATTTTATAGTATCTTCTACCCCATTTTCTACCACTTGGCCACTATTGATGCAAGAAAACCACAGGGCTAAGGGCCAGTCTGTGTTTTTCTTTGTTTCATGGGTTGCCATGGCCAAAGAATTCATCACTTAGTGGTCATCTTACTGCTGATGAACCTCTCGGTAAGTAGCTAGGCTGCTTTTAGGAAAGCAGAGTCAATCTGGGACCATACAATCAATACAAGGGAACATGAATATAGATATACAGAGAAACATGACCAGGTCAACAGACCTCTTAGAACTTCACTGCTCTACCATAAAGAGGTCTCACTTGCCTATTAACTATTCTTCTTGTCAACACACTAATTTCTACAGTAATGATATAAAGGTCAATTTAAGGAACATGAGCCTGGAGGTGTAGGCTTTCCTTTTAAAAAAATGTTTTTATATAATCCCAAGGCAGTCTTAGAGTAGAAGAGGCCTTATTAGGCCTACTGGCAGCAATTGTTGACTCCCTGTTCTAAGAGTTTAACTGTGATTCCTTCCTGATAGTGGTAATATAAATGGTTTCATGGAGAAAGGGAGATAGGCTGAAAGATCCAGAAGAGGAAAATATTGCACCAATTTTCAATTTGGTAATGTAAATTTGACAGTTAAAGACCAAGGGAGCACAATATCCATTCCTAGAAAAAGAATAGAACCTACTTTTGCTCTAGTGTCCAGTAATGAAACAAACAACAACAACAAACCCAAGTAATTCCTTCCCCTTCCTACTGCTTTTTAGATGAAGCGTGAATTTCCTAGACAAGGTATGTCCCTTGTCCTCCTTGCTTCACTGAGGCCTTTTTTTTTTTTTTTTGCCACCGACTTGAGCTCACAGATTCTGGATTCTAACAATAGTGAGTATCACTCAAATTGCCAACTCTGGGACAACAGAGTTCATACATTTATCCCTTGGACTTGGCTGTAGAGATGGTTTAAGAAGAGAAGGAGACTAGAGAAGAGTGTCAGAGAGGAGAGGTCTTCCTAAGGGAGAAGACACCAAAAACTCCAGAGAGGATCTCCTAAGAGAGCAGATAACAAAAAGATGAAAGAGATCCTCAAGAGAAAAGAAGTCAAAGAACATGGCATTCTGTAGGACTTGTGGAAGAATAATAGGAAATAATCACAAGGAAGAATAGCCGAGACTGAGGACGCATAGACAGATGAGAAGACGCAGATACATAAAGAGAATCTGAGTTGGATACAGATGTGGGCTCTATATTTGCTCAGAGGGACCAGCATCATACAGAGAAAAGCAAGATAATTGGGGCCTCAACAGGAGAGGAGATTTGGCTCCTTGATGAAAGAAAAGTGGGAAAGGAGATAAGAGACAACCAGCCTAGATCAGATATGGAGAGAAGTTGGCAACTTTCACCATCTTCACAGCTCCAAAGGGAGAGAAGGATGAGCATTGTAGAGAATCACATGTACTAAGGAACAACTTGACCCCATCCCTTTAATGACATTGTGAGTCATCCAGATTGAAAAGGTCTGAGGGAAGGTGGGTCCTAATTAGGACCTGAGGCAGAAGAGAAGAATTTTATTGATTGCAGAGCATTCAAGTGTGAGCCCACTCTGTATTTTCTGTTGGCTTAAATATCTAGTACCCTATAAATTATATATTCAAGATCTTTTTAGTCAGAGTGCTCGTGGAGGAGCTGGGCGCTATTTTGGAAAATGACGAGAGCCAAATGCTGATGCTCCCAGGGAAAAGCTGAGTGCCTGCAAGAGTAAAAGACAGTTTGCCAGAGGCTCCTTCCCTCCCACCCACCATCAAGAGTGTATCTGTATTTGGGTCCTCTGAGTCAAGGGCCAGGATCCAATTAGTACACAGATTACAGATGATTAAATGGGTGGTTTTTAGGCACTTGAAATGGGAAATGTTGATTGCTATAGATGAGCCTTAATGGGTTCACTAATGACAAGTCATACCAGATTAATCTCATTCTTTTGAATAGTTACTAGACTAGGAAACCTGAGGAATTATGTAGACATATTATGTTTGGGTTTCAACAAGACATTTAACAGATTTTTCCACAATGTCCTCATAGACAAGATAGAGGGCTGCGGGATGAGTAATGGAACAATTAGGGGGATTCAGAATTGGTTTGATATAATAGATTCTTGTCAACTATAGGGATGCCTATAGTGGTCTACAGGTTCTTCCATTGGCTTTGTTCCATTTAATATTTTTTTATCAATGGCTTAAATGAAGTCATAGATGTTATTGTTTGTGAAATTTGCAGGTGACACAAAAACTAGGAGTAACTAATATATTAGAAGACAGAATTAGGATCCAAAATAATCTCAGAAGGCTAAAACACTGAGTTAAATTTAACAAAATAATGTTTTGTTGGGATAAGTATAATAGAGTCAGGAGAGGGATGACTAGAGAGCTACTCATGTGGGGAAAAAATCTCACATGCAAATCTAAAGGATTTATCAGATTGAAATGGGGGGCAGGGCAGTGAGGGTTAAGTGACTTGCCCAGGGTCACACAGCTAGTGTCAAGTGTCTGAAGCAGGATTTGAACTCAGGGCTGGTGTTTTATCTACTGGGCCACCTAGCTGTCCCAGATTGCAATTCAATAGTGTGATGTAGCAACCCCCAAAAGCTCATTTTATCATTGGCCACATTAGTAGAGTCTTTTGAAAAAAAGGAAGGTGACCAGAATGTGATGGGAATACCAAACTAAGGCAAGTAAAGAAGTAGGAATTATTGGAAGACTAAGGATATTTAACCAGGAGAAGAGAAAGCATCAGGGGTAATAGATGAGTGGTCAAATAATATGAATGGGTTGAAAAAAATTACATATAATCCCTTGAAAAAAAATTTTAGGCTCTGATCAGAGAAATGAAAATTAAAACAAATCTCAATATTGTTTTGCAAAGATCACTAAAAATTATAAAATTCAATACTAGCATGACCATTAGAAAATAGGCACACTATTATGCTGTTGATAGACTTGTGAATTGGTGTATTATTTTTGGAAAACAATATGACATGATAGGAAAAAAACCCTATAAAACTTTTCAGATCCTTTGTTCTAGTAAAGTCACTACTAGAACTCTTCCCTAAGGATGTTATTGACAGAAAAAGAAGCAACTATCTATATACAAAAATATCATTCAAGATAGTAAAAAAAAAAAAAACAACCAAAAAACCCCAGATACAACCCATGTACCTGAAAAGTGGGCAATGGCTAACCTAAATGTGGTAAGTGAATATAAGGAATATTGTTGCATTATAAGAATTGACAAATATAAAGACTGCAAGAAACTATGAATGGATGGTGACACAGTGAAGATTATAGAATCTGACCAATGCATATGCTGACTGTAACTACATAAAAATAAGTAACACTATGGAAAAATACATAGGAGGAAAGGAGTTGAGAATGGTTCTTGGAACAAAATAGAATGTTTGTTTTGCTATCTCTTTAAAGATAATATAGAAATTTTTTAAAAAACTGAATAAAGGGATGTGCCATAAAGACCCCTTCAGGCTTTTACAGGACATGTGGGGTCATATAAAAAAGGCGGGGGGGGGGAAATGGGAGGCAGCTAGGTGGAACAGTGGATAAAGCACCGACCCTGGATTCAGGAGGACCTGAGTTCAAATCTGGCCTTAGACACTTTACACTAGCTGGGTGACCCTGGGCAAGTCACTTAAACCTTGTTGCCCCCGCCAAAAAAATTATAAAATAAATAAAATTAAAAGGCAGGGAAAGGAAATTAGGAAAAAAGCAGAGACAATGAATGAATTCATATACATAGGAGAATGGAAGATGCCCAGGGCTCTAAAACTGAGGAATCCCAAGCCCTAAAAATGATTTTTAATAGTTATTGGTCAAATAATTTTTTCCTGGCTTGTAGTCCAGCCTTCAGTGATTAAAAATGGAAATTAAATAGAATATTTACCATAAGCTGGGGTAAGATAGCTGATGGAGGGATCCAAACACCTGGAATGGGTAAAGGACTAAAAAGGAAAGATTAAATCTCAGCACATTAGCTAGTTTTGTTGTTGTTGTTGTTGTTGGTATTGAGTCTTTTCAGTCACTTGGACTCTTCATGACCCCATTTGGGGTTTTCTTAGCAAAGATACTGGAATGGTTTGCCGTTTCCTTCTCCAGCTCATTTGACAGATGAAGAAACTGAGGCAAATAAGTGATTTGTCACAAAACTAATGAATGTCTTAGGTTGAATTTGAACTCAGATCTCCTTGACTTCTGGCCTGACACTATCCATTATGCTATCTAAGAAGACCTATTTCTTCTTTGAAAGACCTTGCTGCCTGGGGCTGAGAATCTTATGGTAGGAATATAGCAGCTACCATTTATATAGGGCAGCTAAGTAGTTCAATGGATAGAGCACTCTGCCTGGAGTCAAGAAGACTAGTTTAAATCTAGCCTCAGATACTTACTAGATGTGTGACCCTGGGTAAGTCACTTAATCCAGTTGGCCTCAATTTCCACATCTATAAAATGAGCTGGAGAAGGAAATGGCAAACCATGCCAGTATCTTTACCAAGAAAACCCCAGATGGGGTCAAAGAGAGTCATACATTAATGAAAAACAACACTATTTATGTGGTGTTTTAAGGCTTATAGAGCACTTTACATGTCTTATCTTATTTGAGACTCACAACATCCTTTTGAGGTAAATGTTGTTATCTCCATTTTAGAGATGAGAAAACTGAGGTTGAAGAAGATAAAGTGACTTGCTCAGGGTTAGTCAGCTAGTAAGTGTGAAGCAGGATTTGAATTCAAGGCTTTCTGATTCCAAGTTCACTGCTCTCCAGGGCAGCCAGGTGGCACAGTGGATAAAGTGTGGTGCCTGGAGTTAGGAACAGTCATTTTTCTGAGTTTAAATCTGGCCTCAAATCCTTACTAGCTATGTGACACTGAGCAAGTCACTTAACCCCGTTTGCCTCAGTTTCCCCATCTGTAGGATGAGCTGGAGAAGGAAATGGCAAACCACTTCAGTATCTCTGTCAAGAAAACCCCATTTGGGGGGCAGCTAGGTGGCACAGTGGATAAAGCACCGACCCTGGATTCAGGAGGACCTGAGTTCAAATCCAGCCTCAGATACCTGATAGTTACTAGCTGTGTGACTCTGGGCAAGTCACTTAACCCTCATTGCCCCACAAAAAAGAAAAGAAAATCCCATTTGTCCACGGGGTCACGTAGAGTTGGATGTGTCTGTACAAGAACAATGCTCTCTCCAACAGGGCTGCTTAGATTAAGACTCTGAGGGTGGGAAAAAAAAAAAAGATAGGAGAAGTAGAGGGGAGGGTTTTTGCTAGTGCCAGACAAAGCTTTCTCCCTTTTCTAAAAGAGCTGGGGAAAGAAAAGCAAACAAATCTATGATTTAAACTTTAAAAACCATGGGAGCACATGCTCATCCCCTGAGAAAGGAGTAGCCATCTAGTGGAGTCTATGTGAGTGTCTGGATGCAGAGACTACATCTGTATGAGCAGCACTTGGAAGAGACTAAAAAACCAATACAGTGGAGGACCACAGGTAGAAATAAAGAAATCAGTAGAGAGCAGTTTGATGTCATCACCAGAAGAGGCCCTGAAACGTTGGTGTCTCTCCCCATGTGGACCCCGGCCACATATGTTTCTTATATGTATACCATGTGTATTCCATATGTATCCCCAATATGTATGCATTTTTCCAACTGATGTGCGTATTTGTGGGAGAATGTGCCCCAAGTTTCGGGGGGGGGGTGGAACGTTAAAATGTTTTGTGTTATTTTTTCTATGGTGCCATTTTAATTAATGCTTTTGATTTGAACTAATTGTGCCTTCTGGCTAACCATTAAAAGTAAAAACATCAGTAGGGAGTAGGGAGTAGGGAGTAGGGAGTAGGGAGTAGGGAGTAGGGAGTAGGGAGTAGGGAGTAGGGAGTTATGGTTTCAGGGGCTGTGAAACCAAAGAGGATCTTGTATCAGGTATAGTTATTATGGGGGGGTCTGCCCTAAATGTTGGGGGTAGTGGTGGGGTGGTGCTTCTGGGCTCTCTATATAAATAGTGGAAATTTATAGTTTTATGTATATTTGTTTTTTGGTGGGGAGGGGGTTGGTGTGGATGATTTTTTAAATCAATGGTCACCATTTTAGAATTAATAATTAAGCACATTAATAGATAAATTAATGAATGATTAAATAAATTAATAAAGGAAGGAAAAGACCATTTTCTTTAGATATTTAAAAGTACTGTCACATGGAACAGGGATTAGATTTGTTCTGCTCAGTCCCAGAGGACAGAAGTAGGATTAATGGGTGGCAGAGTTATAGGGAAGCAGAGTTCAGCTCATTAAAAAGGGCATACTAAGAATAGAATAGGCAATTTTAAAAAAGGGGGACAACTAGATGGAGCAGTGGATAAAGCACTGGCCCTGGATTCAGGAGGACCCGAGTTCAAATCTGGCCTCAGACACTTGACACTTACTAGCTGTGTGACCCTGGGCAAATCACTTAACCCTCATTGCTCTACTTCCCCCCCCCCCAAAAAAAAGAATAGACTAGAATAGGCAGATCTAGTGAGATAATGAGTTCTAAAGAACTACATAGAGGAATTCAGGCAGAGACTGGATGACCATTTGTTGGGGTTGCTATAATGGGGGTTCTTGTTTAGTAATAGATTAGACTAGATGATGTCTGAGGAATCTTCCAACTCAGAGGTTCTATGATTCTGACCAGGTTCTTTTTCCTTTCCTTTGAATTTCAGTGTGGTCTCTATTGTTGTGAATTGAGCACAAGTCCCAGCCAAGTTCAGTGATACTGACCTCCCTCCCACACATTGCTCTGTAGAAGAAGGGGACACATTTTTATCATTTTTTCTCATATATCCCATAATTTTCATCTCTCCTACTCCTCACCCTAGGGAATATGACAAAGCAAGTCAAGCATTAGCAAAAACATGGTCAGTTGACCCAGCATAACTGACCCCACAAAGGTAGATGAGAGAACAAGCAAAATGAGTTTTCTGGAAAGCATGCTTGTGATTCCATATCAGCCAGAGGTGCAATTAATATATTTGAGAAGGCCATTCATATGGCTAGAGCAAGGAATAATCAATAGAAAGCCCATTTCTATAACAATAAACTGCAATTGGCCTAGAGAGCTGAGAATCCTATCCTGTTAATGGACTCAATTCTGAGCTCACACTCAGAGCAGGTTCAATCCTGGGAGAGCTGGGCCCCTAAAGAGAGGAGTTGGGCTCTCTTCCACCCTAAAGCTCTGGGAAAAATCACTAAGAGCTTAGGTTTGGCTCACATGTAGTCTCCCCAAAAGGGAAAAGAAATGGGCTCAATGTAGGAGATATACCAGAGATTTCTTCCCCTCAAAAGAAATGCACAGAAGACTCAAAAGACTTTGGGCTTGAAATGGTAGCCCATTGCTTCTATTATACTCTTCTGGGAGGTTCATACTGAAAATATGGGTCATTTTGCAAGACTGGTGAATAGCCATTTTTACTTTCACCTTAGCTCTTCCCTGTCTAAACAATTCCCTCAAAGTCCAAGAATTCTGTCAAGCCAGGGCTTAGCAGTGAAACTTGGGCTCATCTTTGTGGTGGAGAATCACCTTCTCCAAGAAGGATGTAGTTAGAGAAAACTCCTCCTTCTGATGGTCAACTCTGATCGAGAGATATTGGAGATTCCAGTCTTTTGAACCCAAGAAATTTCCTCTAAGGCTAGAAACATCAATTATAGGATGGACAAAGCAGAAGAGGAGGTTCAGGCTCAGGCTTGCCTAGGAAAACATAATCATCTTTACCATGTGAGAGCAGCCACCATAGCCATGGGGGAGAGAGGCCTCCTTATTCTTCACCACTGGAAGTCCCAGAGAAAGAATTCCACGACATATATTCGGGAGAAAAGAAAAGTGAGAGCAGCAGTTGTCTCTCTTTTTAAGTCTTCTGAGTGGACAGCCCTTCTTGACTCCGTGGTCAACCCTTTTTGATGCAGCTCTCTCCCCTGCTGCTATTGAAAGGACCAAGATATCATTGCATCAAACCAAAGCTTTTCAGTGCTGATCACCTCAAAGAGGCCAGGAGACTCAACTCAGTTCCATGAGCACTACATGGCATGAGCTCTGTTGCTATTATAAGTTTTATGCAACTAATGCCCCCAACATGTTGCAGGAGTGGGATCCTTCTGTGAAGGATTTCCAGGGTGACATGGATGATAACTTCACAGAATGAGAAGCCATGAACAAGGAGCTATACACACCATTAGAGGGAATCTCTATATGGATGACAATGCAGTTCCATCAAAGTAATGAAATATTTAAGAAGAGGAATGAGTTATTGCTGATATTTCTTAGGCTTGCTTCATAACACTGCTAGCGCAGAAGAAGTGATTATGAGGAAGGGAGAAAAAGAATGGCAGAGTGGAAAATAAGATGGCAGCATCAGTGGCCTCACATAACTCCAGAGAGGATTTTAAAAAAAGAGCACCAGTTTGAATGATGATCAAGAATTCCAAGGGGGAAAATAATTGTTAAGTGCATTTTTCTCCCCTATGTTTCTTCAAAGAGAAATCTAAAAGCTTATGGGCATAAGGGAAGGTGTCTTGTTAGAAAATTCTGGCCTTGGAGCACAGTACAGGGAAGTTTTTCATCACAGAGTCCAGAGGTGAGATAGAGACTTGGAACCTATAGTTGCATACCCCAGGGAGGAGAATATACCAAATACTCACTAGAAACACATGGAGTCTGTAATAGCTAGGTTTCCTTGACTTCTGACAGGAGTCATGAGCCTGCAAAGCTCCAACTGGGAGTGTATATATCAGACCATGCTCTAAATCATGCCAAGCCCTAGAGATGTGAAGGTTGGTAGCCTCTGGCTTGAGTACTCCCTGAAGTTTATGAAGAACACAGAACTTAAGAGCTGGAGGGAACAGTAGCAGGACCCCAGATAACACAGCTCAGAAACAACAGAAACTCCATCATTCCTTTCAGAAGTACACAGAGCTTCTCTCTAACACAAAGTCCCAATTAAGGAGGTAAGACTGGAAAAAAAAGATAATATGTCAACAATAAAGCAATGCTAGGGATCCAGATTCCCCAAAACACACTTACAGAAGAAGGGAATAGTGGTACAACATGTACAAATAGAGACTCAAAACACACACCACAAACATACACACACTTAGAGCTTGGCTACAAGGTCTACTAGAATTCCTGAAAGAAATTAACTAAGATATTTGTTATAAAAGTATGGGTTTTTCTCTTCTTTTTTAAATGTTTGGTGAGTAGAAGGAAGAGAAAATAGATTTTTAGTAATTAAAAAAATAATAAAGTAAAATATAAAAGAAATGAAGCAAGACTTTTAAATGATATTAAATTAATATTATAAGTGAAATGGAAGTACTAGAAGAAAGAAGTGGAAATGAAATGAAAGTTCTGGAGAAAAGAATTGGAGGTCAAATAAACAGGTAAAATAAGAAGGTTTAGGCTTTCAGAGGGTTCTTTGACACACAAAAAAAGTTAAGGACTACTAGCATAAGAGGTACAAAACTTCATCCAAATGAATAAATTCCTTGAAAATTAAAATGGACCAAACAGAAATTGATCACATTATGAAATAACAGAAATTATCAAAACAAAGCCAAAAGACTGAAAACAAATAGAAGAAAATATAAGTTATTTCCTATTTTTAAAATTTTACCTGAAAAACAGGGCAAAGAGAGATAATCTAGGAATCATTCAGGCTACTTTAAAACTACAAAAAAGTTGGATACTTTATTTTAAGAAATCATAAATGAAAACTTCCAAGAATTGGAATACACACACACACACACACACACACACACACACACACATGTGTGCGCACAAAGCATTTTGTGTGGGAATACATTAAACTCAATAGAGAATAGAGAGAAGACAGACAAGAGATTAAGAGGAAGCGTGGTATTTGAGGACAGAATGGAGAAAAATCAGTAATTAATAAACATAACTATGAATGTGGATCAAATGAATTCACCCATGAAATGTAAGAAGATAGTAGAATTTATTAAAAAACAGAAAACATTAATATGTTGCTTACAAGAATCACAATTGATACAGAAATATTTACACAGAATATAAAATAGGAAGATGAAGAAAAACATTGAATATGCTTCAGGCAAAGTTTTTAAAAAGCAAGGGTAGCAACTATGATTTAAGACTATGTTTATTTTCTTCTGTATCTTGTATACATAATCTATTCTACTGATGTCTATTTTTAGCTGATGCCAAATAGTTTTGATAATTACTGCTTTGTGTTGTATCAATTTAAAAGTATTTATTTTCTACTATGTGTTGGATACTATGTTAGTCTCTGGGGATATAACAAAGAATGAAATAATCCCTACTTTCACTGAGTTTACATTCTAATGGGGAAACAAATACATATAATATATAGGTATAAAGTTAATAAATACAAATATAGGGGCAGCTAGGTGGTACAGTGGATAAAGCACTGCTCCTGAATTCAGGAGGACCTGAGTTCAAATGTGGCCTCAGACACTTGACACTTACTAGCTGTGTGACTCTGGGCAAGTCACTTAACCCTCATTGCCCCCCCTCCAAAAAACCAAAACAAAACAAAATATATACAAATACATACAAAAATATACAAAATACTTAAATACAAAAAAGGTAGTTTGGGAAGGAGGGCTTTAGCAGTTGAGGGGACAAGGAAGATGATGCCTTTGTTGCATTTTAAAGGAAGAGAACTGTGGGGTAGAATTAAGAAGGGAATACATTTCAGGCATGGGGAATGACCAATGCAAAGGTGCAAAGATGAGAAACAGAGGATCATTTGTGAGAAAGAAATCCAGTTTGGCCAGATGACATACTGAGGGAGGGAGAGTTATGTCCAATGAGAAAGATATAGCTTTAAAAGCTATAAAAGCACTTATTCTGGAGGCAATAGGAAGCCATTGGAGTTGAGTGAATATGGTAGTCTCATGGTCAGATCTTCACATAAGGATAGTGGCATGTAGGATGGACTGGAGTTGTGAGAGACAAGTCAAGGAGACCAATTTAGTAGGTGTTGTAATAATACAGGCAATAGATGATGAAGACATGAACTAAGGTAGTTTAAGGAGATTGTAGACATGAGCCAAGCCTAAGCTTTTAGGAGAATTCCTCAGAACTCTAGTGTGGAGGGATAAAGAGTAAGTGTGAGTGGAGAGAAGAAGTCAAATGCTGGAGATGTTGTGAAGATTTGTCAACCATTTGGATATATTTGAGGTAAGGAAGAATAAGGAGTTGAGGATAATGCTAAGATTACCCTTCACAGATATTAGAAGGGTGGCTAGGAAAGTTAGGAACAGGGTGTGAGAAATTATTTTTTGGCAATATTTTATTTTCTGATTATATGTAAAGATTGTTTTCAATCTTTCTTTGTAAGATTTTGAATTCTAAATTTTTCTCCCTCCCTCCCTTCCCTCCCTCCTCCCCAAGATGGCAAGTAATCAGATATAGGTTATATATATATATACAATCCTGTTATACGTATTTCCATATTAGTCATGTTGTAAAAGATGAATCAGAACAAAAGAGAAAAAAACATAAGAAAAAAAACAAATAAAATGAAAATATTATACTTTGATCTGCATTCAGACTCCATAGTTCTTTTTTCTGGATGTAAAGAGAATTTTCCATCACACATCTTTTGGAATTGCTCTGGATTATTGCATTGCTGAGAAGAGTCAAGTCCTTTAGAGTTGATCATCACACAATGTTGCTGTTACTCTGTACTATGTTCTCCTGGTTCTGCTCACTTCACTCAGCATCAGTTCACATAAATCTTTTCAGATTTTTCTGAAATCCACCTGCTGTAAGAAATAATTTTTGCAATTAGTATCTTGGAGATATAATCCTGATTTCTCCCCATTTTAAAGTCCTTCTTGATAAAATAAAGTCAATTCTCCTTGGTCCTGGTCAGGGCTATAATCCTATAAGATACTCTCCTTGGCCCTGGTCACAGCTATCAACTTTTAGGAATCTTGATAAGATAAGAATGACCCTTCTAGATTCTTGTTAGGGCAATGCAAATTTGGTCTGGGGTGAAGATTAACAATTAGTCCTAGGTTGGGGGGTGTTCTGCTATCAGCCCTTCATTTTAATATAGCCTACCTCCAAATTAATTTGGCCAGAGGTGATTAGGCAGCCCTCAGGAATACCTCCTCTCTGAAAGGCATATAATCTGTGACTCCAATGCCATAAGGGTCTTTGGTCTGAGAGAGACAGCCAAATGGCCATCCTTTTATTAATAATGTGCTGGTCTATTAATAAAATGATTAAATTACCCAGAAACTATGTCTCTCATATTTTTAATCATCATAAGGAGATTTGGGAAACATAATGAGTTCAGTTTTTATTTTTTATTTGTAATATAATATTTTATTTTCCCCCAATTGAATTTTAAAAGAATTTAAAGCTTTTTTTTTGAGTTTTGAGTTCCAAATTCCATCCCTCCCTCCCTGCCTTCCCTCCCTCCTCCCCAAGATGGTAAAAAATCTAATATAGGTTATACTTGTGCAATCATGTAAAACATTTCCATATAGTCATTTATATTTAAATTTATTTATATTACAAGAAGAATGTGTTCAGTTTTGAATGTGTTAAGTTTAAGATGTCTCTGAGATATCCAGTTTAAAATGGTCATGCAGGACTAGAGTCCAGGGGAAGGACTGGGACTAAATATTTAGGTCTGTGTAGAGATGATAGACCCTTAAGAGCTGATCAGGTTACCAAGAGAGGTAGTATGGAGCAGAGGTTTTTAACTTGTAGTCCAAAAGTCCCTCCAGAAGGTCTTGGGTGGGGAATATATTTGTTTGAATATAATTAATTTCTTTTGTAACCCTTTTGACTTCATTTTACGCATTTAAAAACATTCTAAGAAGGTTTAGGCTTTCAGAGGGTTCCTTGACACACAAAAAAGGTTAAGGACTACTTAAGGAAAAGAGAAAGGGACCCAGGACAGAACATTGGGGAACACTCCACAGTTAAGGGTCATGGTGAGGATGATTAGTGAAGAATACTAAGAAGAAGCAATCAGACAGATAAGGAGACAAACCACAAAAGATTTGTGTCACAAAAACCCAGAATGGAGAGATTGTTCAGGAGGAGAAGGTGATTAACAATGTCAGATGCAGCAGACAAGTTTCAGGATTAGGACTGAGAAAAGATCATCAGAGGTAGAAATTTAGAGACCATCAGTAACTTTGGAGATTATGGTTTTAGTTGACATGATTTTGGATGCTGGATTGCTAAGTGCTGAGGAGCAAGTGAAAGAAGAGGAAGTACAATAGACAGTAGATAACATTTTCAGAGATTTGTCTAAGAAAGAAAAAAAGTGATGGTAGGGTCTAATAAAGGTTTATGTTGTTGTTGTTGTTTTAATACCGGAGGATACTTGGGTATGTTTGAAGGAAATAAGGAAAGAACTAGTTGATAAGTGGGGGGATTGGGGGGGGATGGAAATTTTTCAACAATCTCTGATAAAGGTCTAATATACAAGCTATATTACTGATTCAAGCATTTAAGAACAAGAGCCATTCCCCAAGAGATAAATGGTTAAACTATATGAAGAGGTAGTTCTTAAAGGAGGAAATCTAAATAATGAATAGTCATATGAAAAAGTGGTCTAAGTCATTATTAGATAAATGAAAATTAAAACAGCTCCATGATTTTATCTCATACCCATCAGAAGGCAAAAATGACCAAAAGAGGAAGGTGACAGTTTTAAGAGCTGCAGGAAAACAGACAAAATAATGCAGAACTGTAAATTGGTCCATCAATTCTGGAAAGCAATTGAAAACTTGACAATTAAAAAAGTTCAAAAGACATAGTTTCTGGGTAATTTAATTATTTTATTAATAAAGCCAAGAGGTTACTAATAAAAGGATGGTCATTTGGTCATCGCTCTTAGATCAAAGACAATCATGGCAGTGAAGCTCACAGTTTATATACCCTTTTCATCTGCCTCTGTGTGTCCCATTGTGCTGCTTATATGGAGAAGGTATCCAGGATTAGGAAGTAGAAGCGAGGAAAAACATTTTTCTTTGTTCGTTTAAAAAATTTAATTAAATTTAAAAAACTTTGAAAGACTTAATTACACTGTGATCAGCATAATGATCAACCATAATTCCATTAGACCAATAATGAATCATACTACTCACTTCCTCACAATGATATATTTATTTTTTGGACACAAGCAATGCAGGAATTTATTTTGCTTGACCATGCATATTTGTTATAAGGGTTTTGCTCTTCTTTTCAGTGAGGGCTGAGGGAGGTAAGAGGGAGAGAAAATAGTTTTGTTAATTGGAAAAGTTAGATTAAATAAAAGAAGATATCTTCTTTCAGCACCTCTCCTCTGTTCTCTCTCCTTTCCTCACCTCTTTCCCCCTCTCCTTCCTTACCTCCTCCTTCCCTGTCTTCTGCAGGAGTGTCTGTGGGATCTCAAGAGTGCTCTGGTACCTAAGAGTTTTGTATCTGTATCTAGGTACACATTAGTGAGCTCCTCAGTCATGGGGACACATAAAACAGCAGGAGGAAATTGGTTGATGACCGTCTGAGTGTCTCTGGCACAACTGTTGCTGTCTGCCTGACACTTCCTTCTGAAATCAAATCCCTTTCTCTTTGGGCATGCACACAGCAGAGATCAAAAATTGTCTCCAGACAAATAAAATCCCCTGATGCTGGGAAGCCATAAAGAAGAGAGGTGTTCAGTGGTACTCACCTGCTCTTGAGTGGAAAATGACTCTTTCATCTTCAGTTTCTATAACCTCTACCTTCAGATACAGAATTTTCACTTCAAGATAATGCTGATAAATGGCTTATACAGGGTGTCTCAAAAATCTCAGTGGAATTTTAGGTTTTAATAATTTAAAATTCTACTAAGATTTTGGGGATATCCTGCATAACTTAAAAGTTAACAAAGGGTTTTATATCCATTCTTTTATTTGATCCCCCTAACAATTTCTATGAGGCAAGTACAATATTCCCATTTTACAGATGAGGAAACTAGCCCTCAGAGAGTTTAAGTGACTTGCCCTGGGTTGCATGGGTAATAAGTGTCTGAAGCTGGATTTGAAATCAAGATTTAGTGCCTTTTAATCCAACACTCCATCCACTATACCACTAGACTGCCTTAAAGGGTCTTTGACAGAGAATAAAGCAGTTTGCTCTTCTGCTTATTGAACATTTTACATTTCACCTTGGTTCTGCATCATCTAAACAACTTCCAGTCCATGTCATCTGGTAATATGGTCCAAGCTTGGGCCCAACTTCTTGTTGGTGGCTGTCATTTTCAAGAGTACTTGAGTAGTTGCTGGAAATTCCTGAAGACATCCAGCTTTCACCTGAGATCAGAAAAGAACAAATTCAAAAGAGACAGCCCAAAACCTAAGCTTGGGTTGCCTATGTAGGGCATCTGCTTTTGTTACCAAGTGCCTACAGCATCATGGTGGTAGAGGTGGGAGTTGAGGCAAGCTGCCCCTTTTCTATCCCTCACTCACTTTAGATGTGTCTAGAAACAATTCTGATTTTGCAGCTGGAAGGGAAGAAACCCCTGAGGATAGGAAAGCTCTCCCCCACACTTTAAGTATTCTGAGTCATGAACTCTCTTGCTCAGCAGCCATTAAGAGGATTCTGTCATCTTAAAGTGCAAACCCTTCATTGCTGAGTTATACACGACCAGAAACAGGCCCCAAAGATCCTAAATGTGAACCAGATAGGGCAACTCAATGTATGCTCCATGGGATGACCTTCATACCTAAGTATCTACAAAATAATTGTGTCAGGAGCTCTGAGCATTTAATGCCTTTTCTCCACCATCTTAGCTCTGCCAGTATCTACAAAATAAATACAAGGTAATCATGGGGTAGGGTGAAGATAGAGAGATCCATCAGGAGGAACAGGAAAAGACTAATATAGGCGGTAGCATTTGAGTTGTGTTTTGAATGAAACTAGGGATGCTGAGATGCTAAGTTGAGGAGGTGTGACAGAATGCAATCTAGGAACCAAAACATGTTCAAAGGACAAAATTAGGAAGTTGAAACTCATCTGTGAGGAGCCCTCAAAAGGTCAGTTTGGTTGAACTGAAGAGGAATAATGTAGGATAAGCCTGGAAAGATAAGTTACAGTAAGGTTGAGAAGGGCTTTAAGTGGCAAATAGAGGTATTAAGGAAAAAGTGAGTGATATATTCAGATCTGTGCTTTAGAAATATCATTTTGTGAGCTGTGAGAGGGATAGATTGGAGTGAGGAAAGGCATGAGGTGAGAAAATCAGTTAGACAGTTATTGCGATAGTACAGGCTAGAAGAGATAAAGTCCTGTAAAAAGAAAGAAGGGGAAGGATATGAGAGATATGGTGGAAGTAGAATCAAGAAATTCTTCTCACTTATTATATCTCTGGAATGAGGGAGTGTTGTTGTTGTTGTTTGTCTTTCGTTCTAGAAGAGGACCATGACAGATATCATGACTTGCACTGAATTGGATTTAAGTGAGGGAGGGCTGTGCAAAGTCACTAGCCTTACTTTCTCCTTCAGAGCCATCTGGGTTCGGTGGCAAGATATGTTATCAGGATGACTGGAGATGACTCCAGATGTCTAAGTCAATTGAGTTAAGCGACTTGCCCAGAGTCACACAGCTACTAAGTGTCTGAGGTGAGATTTGAATTCAGGTCCTCTTAACTTCAGGACCAATAAATACTCTATTATTCACTGCACCACCTAGCTGCCCTAAGAAAGAGTAAGGAGTCAAGGATGACAATGAGGTTACTGGGTCACTAAGAATATCCTAGTATCTATGACAAAAACCAGGAAAGTTTGGAAGAGGAATAGTTTTGAGGAAAAAGATTATGAGTCATTTTGAATTTAAGACGTCTCCTGAAATACATAGTTTGAAATGTCAAATAGACAGATGGAGACACAGGAATGGAGGACAAGAGAGAGATTAGGGCTGGATATATAGATCTGGATAGAGATGATACTCACACCTCTGGGAATTTATGAGGCCACCAAGAGAGAATATGGAAAGAGAAGCCTAAGGACAAAGACTTGGGGCATACCTACTGTACAGGATATGGATGATGACCCAGGAGAGGAAGATTGAAGAAAGCAGTCATAAAAGTAGGAGGAGAACCAAAAGAGAGTGATATCACCAAAAACTGAGAAAGGAGAGTGTTTCTAGGAGGAGAGGTTGATCGTTAGTATCAAATGCTGAAGAAAGGTCCGAAAGACCCAAGGGCACCTCCATGCAGTGATGAGGCATTAGAGTAGCATCTTTATAGAGGGTTGCTGAAATTTTGCAGAATATTAAGTAGCAGCTCTAATATGGTGGTCATCACAGGGCTCTTTTAATTTAGTATGACTTCTGATCAACATATGAACAAGTTATTTATTAAGCATCTGATTGATACCTGGTGCTGTGTAAGATGCTGAGGATACAAAGACAACAGTAAAATGGACCCCGCCCTCAACTAAAAATGTGGGTCGAGAGTCATATTCATGTGAGCACCACAAGGAGAGAGATCACTCATCCAGAGGTAAGAAGTAGTAATCCAAAGGTGGCAGGGCCACTGCTGTTCCCTTTCCAACTACTCTGTTGTGAAAGCACAAAATAACATCAATGATGATGATTACATTTTCATAGTGCTTTAAGGTTTACAAAGCACTTTAAATACACTATCTTATTTTATTTTCACAATAATTCTGTGAGGTGGGTGTTGTTCTTTTTTTTTTTTTACAATCCACAAATGTTCATTTTATCAGTTCTTTCTATAGGGGTGCATAGTAAGCTTCCTCATTAGTTCCTTGGAATTGTCTTGGATCATTGCACTGCTGAGAGTAGTTAAGTCATTCACAATTGCTCCTTGAACAATACTGCTGTCACTATACACAGTGTCCTCTCAGCTCTGCTCACTTCACTATACATCGATGTTCATTAGTCTTTCAAGGTTTTTGGGGGATCATCCTGTTTGTCATTTCCTGTAGCACAAGTCCATTCCACTACAATCATCTAACACAGCTTTTTCCTTCATTCCTCAATTGATGGACATTCCTTTGATTCTCAATTCTTAGCCTCCACCAAGAGTTGCTATAAGTATTTTTTTGGTACAATTTTTCTCCCTTTTCTCTTTTTCATGATTACTATTGTTAACTGTTTCCCTTCCATCCTATTCCCTTCCCCATGATATTTATTCTATTATCCATCTTCTTTCATCCTATCACTCTTCAAAAGGGATTTGCCTCTGTCTGTTCCCTCCCCCACTCTGCCCTTCCTTCTTTTGCCCCTCTCTCTTTATCCCCTTCCCCTCCTATTTTCCTGCAGGGTTAGAGAGATTACTCCACCCAATTGAGTATGTACATTATTCCCTCCTTGAGCCAATTCTAATGAGATTGTGGTCTCTGAGCCAATTTTGATGAGTGTTAGGCTCATTTACTGCCCAGATTAAATAGATTACTCCACCCAGTTGGGTGTGTCTATTAGTCCCTCCTTGAGGCAGCTCTGATGAGTTTAAGGTCTTTGAGCCTTTTCTGATGAGTGTAAAATTCATTTACTGCCCTGCTCCTCTCCCATTTCTTCCCCCACTCCATAAGCCTTTTCCTGTTATTTTCATGTAGGATTTCAATTCTTTCCTTCACCCTCCCCCAGTGTATTCCTTTCACCCCTCAATTTAACCCTAAAGATGTTATCATCTAGCTAAGTGACACAGTGGACAAATCATCACCCCTGGACCCAGGGGGATCCCAGCCAAAACTCAGCCTCAGACACAAGACAGTCGCCCACTATAAGACCCCAGGTATGCCCCCCAGCTCCAATTTTTTTTTTTATGGTTCTCTAGGGTCTTGTATTTGAAAGTCAAATTTGCCATTCAGTTCAGGTCTTTTCATCACAAATATCTGAAAGTCTTCTTTTTCATTAAAGTCCCATCTTTTCCACTGAAATATAATGCTGAGTTTTGCTGGGTAGGTGATTCTTGGTTGTAATCCCATTTCCTTTGCCCTTTGGAATATCATATTCCATGCCCTCCGGTCCTTTAATGTAGAAGCTGCTAGATCTTGTGCTATCCTGACTGGGGCTCCACAGTACTTGAATTCTTTCTTTTTGGCAGCTTGCAATATTTTCTCCTTGACCTGAGAGCTTTGGAATTTGGCTATAATATTCCTAGGAGTTTTCTTTTGGTGATCTCTTTCTGGAGGTGATTGGTGGATTCTTTCAATTTCTATTATAGCTTCTTCTTCTAGACTTTCAGGGCAATTTTCCCTGAGAATACCTTGGAAGATGGTGTCTAAGCTCTTTCCTTGATCATGGTTTTCAGGTAGACCAATAATTTTCAAATTATCTCTCCTGGACCTATTTTCCAGGTCGGCAGTTTTTCCCAGAAGATAATTCACATTGCCCTCTATTTTTTTTATTCATTTGGATTTGCTTTATTGTGTCTTGGTTTCTCATAAAGTCACTGGCTTCCATTTGTTCAATCCTCATTCTTAGGCAATTATTTTCAACAGAGAGCTTTTGTACCTCCTTTTCCATTTGACTTTTCAAGCTGTTGACTTTTTTCTCATGTCTTTCCTGCATCACCCTCATTTCTCTTTCCATTTTTTCCTCTACCTCTCTAATTTTATCTTCAAAGTCCTTTTTGAGCACCTCTATGGCCTGAAACCAATTCATATTTTTCTTGGAAGCTTTAGGTACAGGGGCCTTGATGTTGACATCTTCCTCTGAGGGTGCCCCTTGGTCTTCCTTCCTACTGAAGAAACTTTCTATGGTCCTCACCTTTCTCTGTCTGCTCATCTTGCCTTTCTTTTACTAGACTTTTAGCTCCTTAAAGTGGGGCACTGTTTCCAGGCTGCAGTATCCCAAGCTTAAGATGTCCCAGGTGGTATGATTTAAGGAGAATCAGGTTCTTCCCTTGCCCGGCCTGTTTCCTGGTCCTAGATGACCCCAGACCAACTTGCCAATCAACCAGCTTTGTGTGTTGTGGTTGTTAGCTCAGACGAGCCTGTGCCCCTCCCCGACCTGGGCCACTTCTACTCGAGCCTACCACCTGGTTCTCAGTAGGAGTGTAGAATCCAAGTTCTGCCTTAGCACCAGGATAGATCCCTGTAGTCTCTTCCATGCCCGGGGCTCAGCCCACTCACCAGACTGTGAGCTTAGTTCCAGATGACACTGGTGCTTCAGCTGATTCAGAGGCTCTGGGGGTCTCCTTCTCTGGTGAGGACTTCCTGAGACTGGATCTGTGTCAGGGTGACTGTGGAGTTGGGCCCAACTCCTGTATCAGCACAGCAGCTCCCTCCTTCTGACCTTCCAAGCCATTCTTGGTTAGAAGATGATTTCAGCACATTCTTCTATGAGTTTTGCTGCTCTGGGCAGTGGGTGTTGTTCTTATCTCTGTTTTACATATGAGTAAACTGAGGCTCAGATGGGTAAAGTGACTTACCCATGGTCAATGACTAGTTAGTGTTGGAGGCAGATTTCTTAACTCCAAGTTCAGGATTCTTTCCACTATACCCATTATCTCCCAAGTCAGTGAGCAAGAGGTTCACTGTCTTGTGGAGTCATACAACTTAATACACTTCAACCACAAAACAAGCCCTGACTTATTTGGAGAAGAGCATGTGGAAGAAAGATTGGACTTTTTTCTACTTGAATTTGGAAAGCAAGGGCTAGAAGCTTGAGAGAGGTAGATTTTAGCTTTATATAAGAACTTTCCAATGACTATAGCTGTCCAAAAGTGGAAAACGTTGGCTTGAGTACCTCCCATTGAAGGTGCTTTTGTGGAGACTGGATAATCATTTGTCAGTGAGGTCAGAAACGGGGTTGCTGCTCAGGGAAGAATTGGACCAGATGCCCTCCATGCCACCTTCCAACTCTGACGTTCTACGAGTCCACAAAGTCTTATATTCTATATGCTTCCAATAGCAGCCAAGAGAGAACAATGTGTAAAGTGGGTGCTATGCCAATGGGAGAGAGTTTCACTGAAACATTTGTCAGCATCATTAAGGTTCCCAATTCAAACTGCTGTCAAGCAAAAAAGCAATGCATTCCTTACATGGGGGCAGTGGTGTGCTGTTAAACGTTTAACAACCAGCTCTCCACGGGGTAAAAAATCTACACCATATACTTTAAAGTTTAATTGATACTATTAACATCTTCTCCATCACATTCTTAAGTCTAGACAATCAACAAAATAATCAGCCTCTGATTCTTACTGTGATTTCTGAGGTATAAATGCTCACGATGAAAATTTAACAGTAAGGCTCTCAGAAACTGTCTCTGCCTGAGGCTGCAGTTAGTTCTACTGTAACAGTTATTTTAAAAATGCAAATTTGTTCCAACAAGATTAATTTATAAAGGAACATTTTGAGCATAACTCAAATTTCAAGTTTTCTTATATACGATTTCTTTCTTGAGAAACAGAGAAAGAGAGAGAACACAGAAAACGGAACCACTTCACAATAACTCACAGGCTGCAGCCCTTCTAAAGTCAACTTCCACAAGCAAACTTCAGGTCTTTTTCAATGTCAGTTGCCAGATTCAATTTATACCTTTTGGTGCAGTAGGAACTATGAGCTAAGGAGGGCTGGTTAATCCTTCCCTCACCTTCCATGGTGTCCAGGGCCCCCAGGCCCAGAGCTGTGGCCCACTGAGGCTCTGAACTCCAGCCATTGTTCTCCTCCCTTCCTCTCCCCTCCCCCTCACAACTGGGACTCTAGGCAGAGCAGCAGCCTGAAGCCAGGAACATGAGACTATTTATTGTAATATTTATGTATTTCTTAACCATTTGACGTGTATAAAACTGTGCTAGTATTTTTATTAAATTCCTAACTTTAAAAAAAAAACATGTCATTGATGAAGTTTTTGAGCATTGTGCCCCTAATCCCATTTTCCCCATAAGCCCTGTGGGTTTTAATTGCATAATTTTGCATAGCTCAGGACTTTTTCTCATAGCTAAACACATATGTCACAGACCTGGCTGAGGTAAGGTTTAATAATAATAATAATAACAATAGCTGATATTTATATAGCACAGACTATGCACAGACACTGTGCTGAGTGCTTGACAACTACTATCTCATTTGATCCTAACCTGGGAGGTAGATGCAGTTATTACCCCCATTTTACAATGGGAGAAACTGGGGCAAACACAGGTTAAGTGACTTGTCCAGGGTCACACATCTAGTAAGTATCTGGGGTTAGATTTTAACCCAGGTCTTCCTAACCCCAAGACTGGCTCTTTCCATTGTCCCACCTAGCCGCCCAAGTTCATAAGATTACCACCCAGCCTTTGGCTTCTGAAGGGCAGAGTAAAGAAAAAAGGCCTTAATATAATCAGCAGCCTGAGGGTTCCATGATAAATATTCCAATGCATAAAATTACTAGTACCAGCCAAGCCACTTGCTGCTTGTGTTAGCAGAAGGCCTCAGTTTCCCTCCTGTGTAAAATGAGGACATTGGACTAGTTGATGTCTGAGGACATCTACAATCTATGATTCTGTGGTTCTGTGGTCATTTTCACCTACAAAGGACAGCGAGAGGGAGAGATTAAAATGAGGGGAGAAGATTTTTGCAGCCCTGGATGAGAGAGGACTGCTGAGGATCTGGCCCTAGGGAGAACAGAGCTTCATCTGGATGTTCTCATTTTTCTTACCACGATGAGCAATCTGTGCTATCTGTGGGAACAAAGCCATTTATCTTTCTGCTCAAACAGGAGCCATGGGTTATAGGTGGTGGTTGTTTTCATGAGAGCCAGGAGGGAGGTGTTATTGTCATAGGGCTGTAGGGCCGGGTGTTTTACTAACAGTGACAGAGAGATGATCACAGCCTTTCTGGGGATGCTCCTTCTCTGGAGCGAATATTGTGCACTGGAATCCGAGCATCAGACTTATCAGAAGACCTCAGTCCAAGCCCTGGCTCCTCTGCTTGCTAGATGTGTGACCTTGAGTAACCTGGTTTCCTCTCAGTTCTTCAGTTCCCTAATCTTTAAAATGAGGGGGGGCCTAAATGATATCTGTGGTCCCTTCTAGCTCTAAAGGTCTGGTTTGGCTAGCAGCCATGCCTGCCATGGAAACAGATGCACTGACTTCCCTACTATATAATGCCTTCCTATCACTGTATGGGGAAATCCACCCAGGAAATATGACTGGGGAACTTGAATTCTCTACCCATCCTTTACACTTTAGTCACTGAATCACAGAACCTCAGAGTTGAGAGACCTCAGGGTTCATCTAATACAACATGTACCTGAACAGACATCTCCTCCAGGGGTACCGACCAACTGGGCAAATTATGGGACATGAATACAATGGAATACTCGTGCCAAGGAAGGGGAGAGTTTCAGAGAAACCTGGAAAGACTTGTGTGACCTGATACAGAGTGGAGAGAACAGAATGAGAAGAATAAAATTATGCTCTAGCAATAACACTATAACTTGGAAAGACTTAAGAGTCATGGGCAATGAGATGATCAGCCACCCTTCCAGAGGACCAGTGATAAAGCAAGCTACCCATGCTGATAGAGACTTCAGAAACTAGATGCAAAATGAGACTCATGTTTTTGGACAGGGCCCACGTGGGAGTTTGTTTTTCTTGACTATGCATATTCATTACAACGATTTTGTGTTTATTTTTTCTTTTCCTTCAGTGGTGGGAGAAGAGGTAGGAGGGAGAGGAAACAAATGCTTGTGGATTAAAAAAAACAAAAAACAAAAACAAAGATCCCTCTACAACACATGTGCCAAATGGTCATTGAGTCTTTGAAGATTTCCTTTGGGAAGGGATCTACTACCTCCTAAAGCAGTCAATTCAACTTTGGGACAGTTTTAATTGTTAGGATGTTTTTCCTCACATCAATCCTAGGTTTTCCTCTTTGAATCTTCTACCAAATGTTATTAGTTCAAAAACAGGTTTCTTTGCTTTTCTTTATAAACCACAGTGTCTGACACATAGCAGACACTTACTAAATGCTTGTTGATTGACTGAATGACCTGCAATGCTTTGCACAGAACTGCACAGAACCCAAGAAATCACTGAGATGAAGAAGCATTATTCCTATCTATCCTGTCTTGAGGGGAGAGGAAAAAAAGGGAGCATTATGTGGGCACACCTGTTTCAGAAGGAAATGATAATCAAAAAATGAAACTTCCATTAGATCCCTCCTTAAGAATCTGTTCCCCCAAAAGATGGTGCAAGGGACAGTGACCTTGCAGAATGCTATTAGCACATGTAGGGTAACTGTTCGGACCAGATTAAATACTGCTCTGGAACAGGATTATAAAAAGCTGGAAGTTATATAATGTTTCACCTCTATCTTAATAGCATTTCCCATTCCTATAGTGCTTTCTGGTTTACAGGTAATTTTCCCCAAAACCCTGTGAAGTTGGTAGTTCCAGTATTGTATTTTCAATTTACAGATAAGGAATAGGCTCAGAGATGCAAGATACCTTGCTTCTAGTCTAATAGCTAATAAGTGTGAGAGTCAGGACTTGACATTTTTTAGCATTCATTTTTTTAAAATTTTGAGTTCCAAATTTTTCTCCCTCCTTTCCTCCCCTTCCCCTTCCCCAAGGCAGCAAGGAATCTGATTTAGGTTATATATGTGCAATCATGTAAAACATATTTCCATATTAGTCATGTTGTAAAAGAAGAAACAGCCCCAAAAGAAAAAAACACACAAAAAGAAAGTGAAAAGAGTATGCTTCCATCTGCATTCAGCCTCCATCAGTTCTTTCTCTGGATATGGATGCATTTTTCATCATGAGTCCTTTGGAATTGTCTTGGATCTTTGTATTGCTGAGAAGAGCTAAGTCATTCACAGTTGATCAACACACAGTATTTCTTACAGTGTACAGTGTTCTCCTGGTTTTGCTCACTTCATTTTGCATCAGTCCATGTAAGTCTTTATAGGTTTTTCAGATTAAAGAAGCTACAGGTCAAGATCAGACTTGAATTTAGAGGGCCTGGTTTTGAATCCCAGCTCTGCTCCTACCTATGTGACTTTGGGCAAATCATTTAACTTTTCTAGGACTCTGATTCCTACAGTTACCTGCAGGGTGAGAACATTGGACTGCATGAACTCTAGGTTCTCTTCCAGCTCAGCTCTATGCTTAGTAACGGGCAGGGCTAGAACTTGAAATTGGGTATTTTGGTTCTGAATTTAGGCCTGTTTCTCCTATAGGAGACTGCCTTGTCAGAGCCTTTGAATAGCTTTATTCAGTCGCTTATTGGACTTGCAAACATATAGAAAACACAGGATCATAGATTAGAAACTATATAGAATCTTAGAGGGCAATTGGTTCAGAATTCTGGAGGAAACTGAGGCCCAAAGATGTAAAGTGACTGACCCAAGGTCATCAGTGCCAGCCAGTCATGCTCTGCTACTAGCCTTTGGGGTTTTGGCCTCTTGTAAAGATGAAAGCACAGTGAGGAGAAACAGGTTATCTTTAGCTTAATCCAAAATGGTGTTTATAAACCCATGAGTATAGGCATGCATTTGAGTACATGTGCATGTGCACCTGAGCTCTTGACTTGACGTAATCTTGGCTCTTGGAATCCTGAGTTGCCTGCCCCTGCCCCTATCTCATAGGTGAAGCTGCATCTGTGGTTGCATTGCAAGAGAACCAGTGAAAAATGCTTATTATATTCACCCCAAAGAATTGCTCCCTAAATCATGGTAGAGTTATAGTGTCCCTAGCAAAACCCAAACCACTCTCTGTGCTTTGGAAAGCACAGGGATATTAATCAGATGTATGAGCATTGCAGGAGGAATATTTTAAAAAACACACACACCAGGAAAACAAGCAAGTCAGCAATGAAAAAAGAACACAGCCTCTGGTGCGCTCAGTCCAGAGCAGAGGACACATTGGGAACCAGGCCCAGATTAGAATATTTTCACTTTTTTACAGATACACTGGTAGAGGCACACGTTGTCTCTGAACACTTTCAACCCATTTAGGTCTTATGGCAAAAAAAAAGGATAGTGAACACCTGCCACATAGCGATGTTCTCTTTCCAGCACAGCTGAATGGGGGCACTGGGGGTGATCCTTCATCTTAAGCAGGCTTCTTGGAAGACCCCCATACCTCAAGCAGATCCTTAAATCAAATTCAGCTGGGACCTGGCAGGATTTGCTGGAAGGATGACAAGTATGAGCATCTCACAAATATTCCCAGAGAGCGTCCCTGCCTGACTAGAGGCAGAAGAGATATGATTAACCTGACTTTTAAATTCATTTGCTCTGGGTCTAAACCTCTGGAGGAGAAGTATAAAAATAGCATTTTTTCCCCAAAATTATTGTTCCAACCAGCCATCAGACAATTGACAGCATCTGTGGAGAGTCCTGCTATGTATAAGGCAACCCAATAACCATAGTAATAACTCATGGGATCATAGGATTTAGAACTGAAAACCTGGAGATCATCTGGTAAAACCTTTTCATTTAACACAGGAGGAAACCGAGAACCAAAGTCAGACCAGCACTTTGGTAGCATTTTTACAAAGTGCTTTGCTTGTAGCCAACCTGTGAGGCAGGTAGTGTATTGCTGTTGTTGTTCAGTCATTCAGTTGTGCCTGACTCTATCTGACCCTGTGGACAAATGGGGTGTTCTTAGAAAAGATACTAGAGTGGTTTGCCATTTCCTTTCCCAGCATGTTCCCATTTTATAGACAAGGAACTGTGGCAAATAGGGATTAAATGACTTTCCCAGGGCCACACAGCTAATAAATGCCTGAGGCTGGATTTGAATTCAGGTCTTCCTGACTCCAGGCCCAGTGCTCCCATCCACCTAGCTGCCCCAAGTATATTATTTATTACCCCATTTTGATATAAGAAGAATACTGAGACACATAATGATAATAAATGTTATTATTATGATAATAATAGCTAGCATTTATATAACACTTCAAGGCTTGCAAAGCACTTTACAAATATCATCTTGTTTGATCTTCAAAATAACCCTGGGAGGTAGGTGCTATTATTATCCCCATTTTACAGATGAGTAAACAGAGGCAAATAAAGGTTAAATAACTTGCCGAGGGTCCCACAGCTGGTGTCTGAGGCAGAATTTGAATTCAACTCTTCGAAGTCCAGCATTCAGTCGCTGTATTACCTAGCATCTCCCCAATCCATGTGTTTTAATTATTTCCCCCCACGCCTGGAATTCTCTCCTTCCTTATTTCCATCTCTGGTTTCCTGCCTTCCTTCAAGTCCTAGCTAAAAATCTCATCTTCTTCTGTCTTTTAAAAAAAAAAATTTCATCTTCTTCAAAAAGACTTTCTTGACCCATTTTAATGTTAGTAGTGCCTTCCCTCTGAGATCACCCCAATTTATCCTCTATGTGTGTATATATATATATATATGTACCTATATATTTATACATATACTGTATATATTTTTGTTTGTTTGTACATAATTGTTCTGTATGTTGTCTGCCCCTATTAGACTATGGGCTCCTAAGAGCAGGGAGTTTTTTGCCCTTCTTTGCAACCCTAGCACTTAGCACAACACCTGACATATGGTAGTCTCTCTCTCTCTCTCTCTCTCTCTCTCTCTCTCTCTCTCTCTCTCTCTCTCTCTCTCTTTTGGTGAGGCAATTGGGGTTAAGTGACTTGCCCAGGGTCACACAGCTAGTAAGTGTCAAGTGTCTGAGGCTGGATTTGAACCCAGATCCTCCTGAATCCAGGATTGGTGATCTATCCACTGTGCCACCTAGCTGCCCCATGGTAGTCTCTTAATAAATACTTATTGACTTTACTGAAGCACAAATAACTGTGCGACTGTGAAGTGACTTGTTCCAGGTCACGCCGTTAGGAAGTTTTGGTGCTAGGACTAAAACCTAGCTCTTCTAACTCCAAGCACAAGGATCTTTCTACTACACCATGCTGCCATGGAAAGCTAGAGAGGCTATGCTGGCTCAAATCCATTATAAAAACATCACCTTTTTTGGCTCTACTGAAATTTTAGCACGTAGAATATTTTCTAAAATTTGTGAGCTATAGACTAGAGGATTTGGACCGCGATTGTCATATGGAATTTGTCTTTCTAATGATGTTGGATGAAATGGTATTTTGCCTGTATTAGACAAAGTCCATACAATTAGACAACTCATTAATAAGCAAAAGAGAGATGGGAGAAGAATAAATAAATACTGTATTGATACTTTTTTTAACCACACATGATTTTATTAGACAAGGGATTTCCTGGTGGGGAACTGTCTCTATCAGTACAGACGAACACATTCTCTTTCATTGATAGTCTCAGAGCAGCTCTTCTCAGACTTTTTAAAATTCACAGCATAATATTCTTTCCTAGAAGGGATTTCAGCACAATGAATGTTTAAGCTCCAGACCCATGACCTGGCCTTGGGATTCCTTTGCTTTTCCTTGCCTTCTGCTGTCCTCTTCTTTCTTTATTTCCCCAAGACTGACAGTGGATAGAACTCCCATGGATAGAAACATGACTGTGATCTTTATTGAGGCTAAGACCAGGAGAACAGGTGGCAAACTACAGCTGGGGGAGGAGTTGGGAAATGTGGAAATCCTCAAGTGTCAGGAGAAGGAGCACTATAGGCGTGAGGAGGGGAGATGAGCCTTCTGTAATACCTGGAGAAACTCACATCACTGAAGCATGCCCTAGAATACCTATAAACCCCTCCCTGTTTTAGAAACTTGCCCGGGGACAGTGAGACACAAATTGACTTGCCAAGAGGCACATAGAAAGTATGTGGCAGAGGTATAACTTGAACCCAGGTCTTCCTTACTCCAAGGCCAATTCACCATATCCTGTCTTTCTAATCATGTCACTAATAACTCATAACTAATATCAGTCTGATGCCACTTTATTTGGTTGTTTTCAGTTGTGTCTGACTCTTGATGACCCCATTTAGGGTTTTGTTGGCAATGATACTAGACTGATTTGCCATTTCCTACTCTAGATCATTTTACTGATGAGGAAACTGAGGCAAACAGGGTTAAGTGACTTGCCTAGGGTCACATAGCTAGTGTCTGAGGTTGGATTTGAACTTATGAAGATGAATCTTTCTGACTCCAGGTCTGACACTCTATCCACTGCACCATCTAGTTACGCTAATGTCATTCATAATGTTCAATTATTAGTGATCAATATTATATGTTTAAGTTCTAGGAGTCAGAGTCTCAGTTTCCTCTTCTGTAAAATGAGGGAATTGTATTCTTAGATTATCTCATCCCCTAGATGAACTTAAATGATCTCTAGGTTCCCACCTAGTGATAAATCCTATGATCCAATATGAGTAATTAATATTAGTATGAAGTTCCCTATACTAGACAACTAGCTGAGCTCTCAGGTCAGGTCAATAAACATTTAGTAAGCACCTACTATGTGCTAGGCACTGTACTAAGCTCTAGGGATTCAAAGAAAGGCAAAAGACAGTCCCTGCACTCAAGGAGCTCACAGTCTAATAAGGGAGACAATATGTAAACAACTGTGCATGAACAAGATATATGCAAGATAAATATATAATAATCTTGGAGGGGAGGCACTAACATTAGGAGGGATGGGATTAGCAAATAGCCCATTCAAGCAACAATATGGAAAAAAAACCCTGTCCTGTTCAGCATTTTTATTAATAGCTTGGATGGAGGTGTAAATGGCATGTTAATCAAATTTGTAGGTGATATTACATTGAAAGGGGTAGCTAACACCTTGGGATGGCAGAACTGACAGCCCATAAATCGTTGAGAGACTAAAATTATAGGCCAAATAGAATCCCACAAAATTAAATAGAGATGACTTCAAATGCTTTCACAAGAGTTCAAAAAACAATCATACAGATACAAGAAGGGAGTTGTAGTTTGACAAAAACGTATTAAAAAAAAAAAAGACCTGGCAACCCCTGTTACTGGTAAACCCAGATAGGCCTCAGAATGGTACCTTGGACAGGCAGCATGTTTGATTATGGGGTTGTCGATTGGTGTTTTCAGTGCCAAGAAACTTTGGCCACTTGATTCAATTCAACAAAATGTTTCAATAACTCTTATATAAAAGGCTCTGTGCTAAATACATTGGGCACTGTACTTGATATATGTGACCCACAAGACATAACTTACTGATTGCTCTTCTGAGGGGAGGGAGGAAGGTGTCCAAGAAAAGCAGAAACACACCATGGGGAAGGTACCTGCCACGTTGTATTGCTGCACTTACAGTTCTGATCTGGTCCTCCTTTCTGCTCTCTAGCACTTGGGCTCTGGATGATGAGAGAGTTAGCGGTGAAATCATCTAAAGGTCAAAACTGCAGAAAAAGCCCTGCTTCTCTGTGATTGAATGTGCTGGCATCAGGTGGTTTGAGTATAGGAGAGAAGATGATCCCTCCTGGGCAATAGACTATCTACTCATTGACAGTCAGCTGTATGTACCACTTTCCCTTTGTATTCCCATTGCATTGTTTTGGAGGTTTGAGCTTGCCAGCTAAGCTTGTCCTTTCAACCTGGGGCCCAGAACTGGATGAATGTGCTACAGGAGGGGTCTGCTCAGGGCAAAGTACCACAGAATTATGATTCTGGACATGAAGCTTCTATTGAGGTAGTCTAAGATGACATTAGCATTTTTGGCACAGTGGATAGAACATAGGGTCTGGAATCAGACTGGAGTTCAAATCCAGCCTCAGATACTTACCAGCTGTGTGTGACCCTGGGCAAGTCATTTAACCACTGTTTGCCTCAGTTTCTTCAACTACAAAATGGGAATAATACCAGCACCTACCTCCCATGGTTGTTGCGAACATCAAAGGAGAGAATATTTGTAAAACATGTAGCACGATGCTTGACATATAGTGGTTGATGAATGATTGTTTCCTTCCTTCCTATCACCACAGTGGACTACAAGTTCATTATAGCAGCTGTGTGACATGGGAGCCAAAAGATGAATACCACCATGGTACTGATAGAAGTTTGGTGTGCAGAGCAATGGTTCTACTGTCCTTTGCCCTGAGAATCCCACATCTAGAGAGTTCTTGTCCAGTTCTAAGCACCACATTGAAGGACAAGCTTAATTGGCTTAAGACTGGACAGAAAAGGGTAAACCAGAATGATCAAGGTAATCAAGATCATGCCTTTCAAGCATCATTTGAGGGAACTGAGGAAGAGAAGACTTAGGGAAGATGTGATTATTGTCTTTAGAAATCTGAAAAGTTATCAAATAGGAGAGCATTTGGACCTTTTCTACTTGGATTTCCTGACTTCAGAACTAGGAGAAATGGGTGAAGGCTGCAAGGGAGGGAGATTTTTGCTCAACATGAAGGAACTAATCCAAAGAATAAGAACTGGTCAAATACAATTTAGATCATCTTGTCAGGGTGTAAATTCCCCCTGTCACAGAACCACAGAAACTCAGAGACCATGTAGCCCAACCAATACCTGAACAGGTATTCCCTCTACAAGATTCACAACAAGTGACCATCCAGCCTTTGGGTGAAGATCTCTGTGAAGGGACAAGGTTGTGGAACCTTGCCAAACACAGACTGAGAAAAATCCTATGATGCCCAGAGAACAGGTAAAGTTTCCATCGGGTAGTGATCGATTCTTGCTCTTTTATCCTCAAAAAGTTAGAAATAGAGGTTACTTTAAAGGCTGAGGTAGAGCAGGCCCTCACACCTTGAACTTCTTACACAACTTCCAAGATAAAAGAGAAATTATCTTTCCCTCTAAATGTGCCTTTCCTCCAAACTTCACTATTTCCATTCAAGGCATCAAATCTTCCTAATCATCCATGTTCACTTCTGAGATATGGTGATTCTCTAATGGGGAACCTACCTCCTAGCCTTGGCCTTCAAATATTGGCTCTGCAACTTAACTATGTGTGTGACCTTAAGCAAATCTCTTAACCAATCCAGGCCTCAGTTTCCTCAATTATAAAATGAGAGAGTTGGCCCAAATGACCTGTAAGGACACTTTTAGCTCTAAATTCATGATCCCATCATTCTAATCTCTGAGCCAGAGTTGTCTGTAAAATAACTGTAATACCCTGGGAATTCCCCTCTCCTTTCTCCCCCTCCCCAAGAATGGACATTCCAAGTCCAAGTTACTTTGTACAGCACTAAAACTATTTTTAGGGAGAGGAAAGGAGAAGAGAATAAGCATTTATTAAACAATGAATATATGCCAGGCACTGTGCTAAGCACTTCACAGATATTATCTCATTTGGTCCTCACAACAACCCTGGGAAACTGAAGCAGACAAAGGTTGGATGACTTGCCCTGAGTCACAAAGCTAGATTTGAACTCAGGTCTTCCTGATTCCAGACCTAGAACTCTATCTACTGTGCCACCTCACCCAGGTACTAGGAGCCAATGTGTTTATATTTAATATAGGGCTATCAGAATAGAAAAGCAGTAACGTAACCTCTCCCTCATAAACTTGGGGTATATTCTCTCACAAATTAGTCCTGCATCAGCAAGAAAAAAATGGACATAAATAGAGGTCATGAACATACATGTAGGGAAATCATACTGCAAAGACATGCTTGAGGAGCAATGTCTTAGATCTCTGATACTGTAGGGCTACTGCTTCACTGTAGTTTTTACTACCTCCATTTTTTTTAGATCAGCCGAAATCCTTGGCTTGGAAATTATTATGGTCTTTGGAAAGACCAGGAGCCCTCATCTGATTTGGTACTCAAAGTAAAATTGAGACTATTCCATAAAAGTTCGTTCTTCTTCCCTCTGCTTCAACTCACCTCACTCAGGGGTCTTCCTCCACTATCTCTGCCTTCACTGCAGCCTTGGTTTCAGATGAAGAGGTAGGTCTTCTCCTTGCCAAGAATTGCTTCCTTTCCTGACTCTTCCAGCAAGTCATCCCCACTATTGTCTTTCCCACTCTCTTATCTTCACTCTCTCCCTATCTGGAGTATATAGACAATCTAGACAGAAAGAGAAAATAGATAAGGAGTTTGGGAAGCACAGAGGCTAGTTATGATAATGATGGGAAACTTCATTTATCAGGACATCTGCTGGAATTCTCTCTGCCAGAGGAGAGCAGCTAACAACTTCTTGACTTGATTTAGTGATAATTTTATCCTTCAAAAAAATGGAGTAACCAATAAGGGAAAATTCTATTCTGCATCTGATGTTCACTAGCAGGCAGGAACTGGTTGCTAGGATAAAAATGTTGGGATCAATGATGGGAGAAGGGAACATTCCCTTCTAGTGTTGTGATAAAGGAGAGAAAAAACAGGCATAATCTGATAAGTACCCTAGATTTGGGGAAAGTAGATATTGGAGGGTTCAGAAGAAAAGTAGGATCCTATAGATAAAGGGCAATCTGCCTGGGAGAGATGGGAGATATTCAAGAATGAAATTCTGAAGACACAAATAGGAACAATCCCAGCAAGGAGGAAACATGTGAAGAAATATATGGAAGATGGAAACAAGTTAAGACAACAGAGGGAGAATATGAGTGTGACATGGTTCTATAAAAATAGTGTTAGGAGTGACAAAGCTCAGAAGGAGCTAAGGCTGACAAGAGAAACTAAGAACAACAAAAGGGATTGTTCTTAATAGCTATCTTGGGACAAAAAGGATTAAAGAAGGAATAGGGCCTCTGGGGTGGATGGGACTATGATAATGGACAATGGAGAAGGCAAAGTCACTCAATTTTTATATTACTTCTCTTTTCTCCACAGGGAGGATGAACTCTGCACCTGAAATGACAGAACAAAAATGACTAATAGGAAGTTTGTACCAAGATAAGTAAGTACATAGTAAAGGAATACATTTAGTTGCCCTTGAATTAAAGTTACCTGGCTCAGATTAACTGCATCCTCAGGTCTTGAGTTGAAAACAGGAGAGGTAACCTAAGATTAGGGCACATGTCCCTGTTTTCAAAAAAGGGAAGAGATCAGGCTCTGCAAGCTATAGACCAGTGAGCTTGACTTTGATTCTAAGGAAAATTTGAAAATGGATCATTAAAGAAATGATTGGTGAACATCTAGAAAGGACATGGTGATTACAAAGAGTGAGCATGGCTTCCCCAAGAACAGATTAAATAAAGCAGACTCACCTCATTTCCTTTTTCGATAAGATTTGTTGTTGTTCAGTTGTTTTTCATTTGTGTCTGACTCTTTATGACACCATTTGGGCTTTTCTTGGCAGAGATGCTGGAGTGGTTTGCCATTTTTTTCTCCAGCTCATTGTATAGATGAAGAAACCGAAGCAAACAATTTTAAGTGATTTGTCCAGGGCCACACAGCTAATAAGTGTCTGAGGCCAGATTTGAACTCACAAAGATGAGTTTTCCTGACTCAATAAGATTAATAAACTAGTATACGTAGAGATTGCTGTAGAGGTAGTTTACCTAGATTTTAACAAAGTTTTTGGTAATGTACCTCATACTGTTCTTGTGGAGAAGATAGAGAGATATAAATTAGATAATAATAGAATTAGATGGATTTGGAATTAATTGGATAGTAAGTGATTGTTATAGCAACTCAAGATCAACATCTCAGTAGGTCTCTATTGGAATATCCCAGGGACCTGTGCTTGGCCTTAGGCTGCTAAACATTTTTTTCAGAGACTTTGATAAAGGTATAGATTCATGTTAATTGGATTTGCAGATGACATAAAGCTAATATGGATAGTTTAACAGACTAGGTGATAATAGTCTGGATCCAAAAAGAGAAGATAGGGCTGAAACTGATCAGATCAAATTCAGTCGGGATAAATGGAAAGTTTTACATGTGAGGACAAAAAAAAAATTAACCTTACAAGGACAAAATAGATTGTCTCTCAAAGATTTGGGAGTTGAGGTGGATTGCAAAGTTAATAAGGGTCAGCATCATCATAGGGCAGCCAAAAGAGTTCACATGCTCTTGGATTACAAAGGACCTAGGAAGGAAGATGCTGTCTTCCTCCAGAGAAAGAATAGATAAGTAGAAGTAAACCAAGTATGGTTTCACACACATATATGTACATTTGCGTATGTGTGTATATACATATATGTGTATGTAAAATGGTGGCCTCCTCTAGTGTGGGGAGGGAAGGAAGGAGGAAGATAGTTCAGGACTTAAAATGTAACAAAAAATTAAATTTATATTTAAAAATAAATAAATTAATGAATAAATAAATGAACAAATAAATGAATGAATAAATAAACAAATAAATGACCTAATGGGTGAATGAATAAATGAATGAATGAACAAACGAATAAATAAGAAAGGTATGGCTTCTAGGAACAGGAAGGTGATAGTTTCATGTTTTCTGCTCTCATCAGTCGTCATCCAATGGACTAACTCATTCAGTTCTTGGCGCTACAGTTTAAGAGAGGCATTGATGAGACAGAGGGTGTCCAGAAGAGGATAATGAAGCCAGTAAAGGGTCTTGAGTCCACATCATATGAAGACTGATTGAAGAAGTTGGGTATATTTAGCCAGAAGAAGAGAAAGCTCAGAAGGAGGGCAGCATGTGGCTGGGTCCAAGTATCTGAAGGGCTGCCATACAGAGGAGCGATTAGTTTGTTCTGTTTGCGGGGTAGTTGCAAAGAAGCAAATTTAGACTGGAGTTCAGTACAAACTTCTGGCCAACCTGAGCTGTCTAATGTTAAAACAGGCTGCCTTTATAGGGAGGCAGGGTTTCTCCCTCCTTGGAGGTCTTTAAGCAAAGGCTGGATGACCACTCGTTCGATAAGTTATAGTGGGGATTCCTTTTGGTTAATGGGTTGGACCAGAGGACTGCTGAGGTCTCTTTCTACTCCTATGAGCCTACTATCTGTACTAGTGAAGAGAGTTTTAATACTGGGAGTCTCCAATACCAATAAAATCACATATTTGGACAACCCAACCCTCCCCCATCCACCATGAGAATTAATAACACCCTGCAGTTCTTACTTCACAAGATTGTTGTGAAGATCAAATGAGGCAATATATCTCAAGTGCTTTGCAAACCTTACAGAGGTATATAAATGTCAGATATTATTAATGAGACTAAGTCAATCTCCCACCCACCCCCCTTTTTTTTTTTTGCTATAGCCAAGAATCCAAGAAGAACTAACAGGACAGAGATTTTTCCCACAGAAGTCTTTGTGTCCAACTCACCTTAGGATATTTTAAAAGTATTTATGAATGGGCTCCTGCTTCTGACAACTTGTTTTTGGAATGGTATGATATAAAGGCTAGAATCAGGAAGACCTGGATTCAAATCCTGCCTAAGAAACTTCCTAGATGCATAACCCTGGAAAGGACACTTGACCCCTAGGTCTTAGTTTCATCATGTGTAAAATATGGAGGGGTTGGCCTTGATGATGTCCAAGGTCATCACCTTTAAATCTGTAACCCTATGATCTTATGAGGTAGCTGGTGGCTCAGTGGATAGAGCACTGGGCCTAGAGTCATGAAGACCTTAGTTCAAATCCAGCCTCAGACACTTTCTATCTGTGTCACTTAACTAAGCAAGTGTCATTTCTAGTGTATCACTTCCTTAGAAGTCACTTAACCTCTGATTGCTTGACAAAATGGAGCCATTAGATCCACTGGAGAAGGAAATGGTGAACTACTCTAGTATCTTTGCCAAGAAAGTCCCAAATGGAGTCATGAGGTTGGACACAACTGAAACGACTGAACACCATGATCCTACAGCCTTCTCGTGATCTCACTTTTCTCTCTCCCTTCTCCATATTAATTCTACCTACAAGAAGAAGAACTAGTAGAGAGACATTATGGAGTAGTGAAATGAGCACCCCAGCCCTGGTGTCAGGAGATCTGGATTCAAGTCCTGTCACTGATAACTTCATAGCTCTATGACCCTGGACAAGTCACTCTCCTAGCCTCTGATCCTTTATCTGTAAAATGGGCCTAATATTTTCATAGAGTTATTATGGGGAAGATACTTTGTAAATCTCAAAGTTCTATCAAAATGTGAACTACAATTACTGGGATAAGAGCCACCCAGGGTCCTGGTTCCCCGCAAAGTGATAGAATAAGAGAATGTCAGAGCTATAAGGAATTTGAGAAATTACCTAATCCAACTCATTTTAAAGATGAAAAAACTAAGACCCACAGAAAGAAAGACTGGCTGCAGAAGTAGGATCATCTCTGACTCCAAGGCCAGAGTTCTTTTCACTTACAACAGATTTCCTTCCTCCATTCAGCTAATTCTGCTCACGTGGAAATGCCATCTTCTGTGCAGGGCCCTATCCCTGGCCCTGGGGCAAATAAAATTCCACCCCTGATCCCAAGGAGCTTCCAAACTCAGAGAATTAGCCAATGTTCCAACTGAAAAGCACCTCAGAGAACATCTTGCTCCACCTCCTCAGAGAAGGAAACTGAGCCTCAGGGAGGGGGAGAGGCTTGCAGAAACCTCACAGCAATAGCAATGAAAACCCTCATCAGCTGCTGTGGGCATGGTCAGTATTTTCAAAGCTTTACATTCAGTCTCCATTCCATTGTTCCCATCAAAGAACAGGAGCCCACAGCGGAGACCCCTGGGTCCTGGATTGTGGATGCAGTGGACAGAGAAGAAGGAGGAAACTGGAAGCCCTGATGCTGGGAAAATTGTGGCAGAGCAAGGTAGGGGGAGAAAAAGGCTAACATTTATATTTAGCCCTGACATAGCAAGGCTTCTCTTCAAAGGATTTTATTTCAAACAGGAGGAGGGTCTTGGGACCTTTCAACCTACCTTGCAAGGGGGACACATTGCTAAAGATCTCTCCAATGAGTGAAGGGGAAGGAACATGGCTCTACTTCTATCCCTTCCCTTTGGCCCCTTCCCTTCTCTGTTTTCCTTTTCTCCCCTCTCCCATAGTCAAGGTTGAGGTTGTATTCTCCAAGGTGGGCAGACCAAATATTTACCCTGGCTGCCCCAGTGGCTTGTCCTAGGAACAGAGAGACCTGAAGCAGTGAGGGCAACAGCCCAGCTGCTTGTCAGGCAGGACTCCCGAGACAAGAGCAAGATCTGGGTTGGCCAGTCTCAATCCCGATCCTCCCCTACACTTTTGAATGGCGCCCCTAGGCCTCTGCAGTTTCCCATGGGAGGCAAACCAGCCAGTGACATTTGGGGTACCAGACTCAGAAAAGCCACAGTGTTCCTGCTGGTGCCACATCATGCCCCAAAGCCCCGGTTCCATTTCCCCACCCCCACCCCCCTTTTAACGTTTAATGCTGACAAGTTGAATACAGGAGGAATAACAGCCATTTGTTCTGGTTATCGCTGCTGGTATTGAAGCCAGATGTGTGTGTTACTGACATTGACATGGTACATCTGGCAGGGTTTTTGGTTTCCATCGTGGCGTTTACCACATCCACCCCAGTCTGCTGGAAAAGAGGAGGAGAACATCTGGAAGTCATTGCAGCTGTCACGCTTCAAGAAGAGAGGATCTTGTACCACGGAGAAGAGAATTCAATACATAACTGAGCAAAATTATCCAGCTCGTCTTGTCAGTCCGGATTTCAAACACATGCAGGAAAATGCAAAGGGTTCCACAGCACCCTCCCTTCATGAGGGCTACTGGGCATGGTGGCTACTCTTCGGCTCCCCCCGGGGAAACAGGGTCCCTCCTTGTCTCCCCATAGGCTCCATTAGCAGAGCGGTCACATCCATCACTGGCGGGCCAGAGTCTTTTGTTTACTCAGGCTTCTTTCGTGCCATCTCTCTCAACCACAGTTTAATGGAGGTTTTGAAATAACCACTACCTATCCTACTATAATTCTCTCTTTCCTCTCATGCCACTCAGTTCCCTCATCTATAAAATGAGGGGCTTAGATTAGATGATCTCTCAAATCCCTTCCAATGCTATCTCAGAGTCGGTTTCTAGCTCCAATCTTCCATGTTCTACTACTGACATTCTAAGGCCCCTTCTATCTCTAACAGTCTATGTTCTAAGGCCCATCTGGCTCTGAGCTCTGACATTCTTTGTTCTAAAGTTCCTTCCAACCTCTAGGGGCTCTCTAGCTCTGACATTCTCAGTTCTAATGTCCCTTTCAATGCTAATAGTTTATGTTCTAAGTCTCTTTCTGGTTCTAACTCTCCTAGGCCTAGATTCAACGTCCTCCATCATCTGATCCTACTGAAATAATACAACCTCCCCTCTCACTACTGTTCCAACATGGACAGTCTTCCTGGCATCCTTGTCTCCTCAGTGTCCTCTGAACATCCCATGTTCATTCCCATCTCCAAGCCTTTGCCCATGTTCTTCCTTCCACTTGGAAAGTCCTTCCTTCACCCTTCTGTTCATCTGAATCCTACCTGCTTTTCAAATTCCAGCTCAAGGCAGGCCACATATTGCTCATTCCCCATTAGCTCCAACCTACAGTAACCTCTTCCTCTATACTCACAGAGCACCTATTTTCTATACCTATAAGTTCATTCCCATGCTGCCAGGCATAGTTACGTAACTCTTCATGTGTTTATGGGTCTGGTCTTTCTAATAAGACCGTGAGATTCAATAGAGCCAGGACCATGTTCTATGCTTCTTTTGTGTAATAAAAACTGACATTTATTCATCCCTCTATGCTTACAGAGAACAATGTATTGGGGAAAGTGCTGGGTTTGGAATCAAAAGGCTTGCTATTTTGTGATCTTAGGCAAGTCACTGAGCCTCCCTAAGCCTCAGTTTCCCTTCTGTAAATAGGGGGATCCTTACTCCATGTAAAATATGGGAACTGAACAGGGTGAGCATAAAAGACCCTTCTAACTCTAAGTCTTCTGGTTTATCATCTTAGAACTTAGGACCCCACTTTTTCTCATTTCCTACGTTTTCTCATTTCAGGCTCACAACAGGCAGGTAAGTGGAATGCTAATAAGTTTTTCATCAATGGAGTTTAAGCAAAGTGAAACAACTCCTTATTAGGCATGGTACTGAGTAGGTTCCTTAGAGGGTCCCCTTCCGATTCAATGATTCTAGATTTCTGTTATATTGATTTTACAGACAGGAAACAGACAGATTAAGATTTAGTCATTTATCCAAGGTCACAGAGCTAGGAAGTTTGGGAAGCAGGTCCTGAAGACAGGTCTTCTGATTTCTAGACCTGTTCTCCTAGGGACAGCTGGGTAGCACAGTGGTCCTGGAATTAAGAAGATGTGAGTTCTAGCCTCAAGCACTTCCCTGTTGTGAGACTCTGGACAGACCTCTGTCTGCTTCAGTTTTCTAATATTTGCAATGAAAATAATAATAACACCTACCTCCTAGGGTTTTTATGAGGATCAAGCACTTAACACGGTGCCTGGCACAATAGTAGATGCTTAGTAAATGCTTATCTACTTTCTTCTTTCTTTCAACTATAACTCACTGTTTCTGTATCTAAAACAGTTGTTTGTTGTTCAGTCATATCCAATTCTTCATGACCCATTTTGGGCTTTTCTTGGCAAAGATACTGGAGTGATCTGCCATTTCTTTCTCCAGCTTATTTTACAAATGAGGAAACTGAGGCCAACAGGGTGAAGTAACTTGCTCGGGGTCACACAGCTATAGTAAGTCTCTGAAGCCAGATTTTTAACTCAGTTCTTTCTGACTCCAGTGCTCTATCCACTGCACCACTTAAAAATACCCATGATGAAGGGTTAATAAATTCTTATTGAATGAATGAGCGAATAGATAGAATTTTCCTCATATCTTTTTTCCCCCGTTGGTACTTCCTTTGTTTTCAGCTTTGTTCTGTTAAACATGACACATTTAAATGTTCCTTCAGAGAAAAGGAAGCTGTGAGAACCTAGTACATAAGTAATAACAAGTCAAAAAATATAGCAAAAATTAAGTTAACCGGCCTTCTGTCACCCGGAAATCTCTATTACCTATCCCTCCTAGTTATCCACGGTGCAATGATGACTAATTTCTATAAATATGATGTAGTGGGAAGAGTAAAGCCCAGCACAGTCAAGCAATCTGAAGCCTGGGTCCAATGCAGACACTAACAAGCTGAGGAGCCTTGGGTGAAAAATTTCATTGCTTTTGGCTTCAGGTTTTTCATCTGTAAAGCAGGAACATTAATATTTATATGCCGCAACCCCACAGGGTGAGGAGAACCCTGTTTGTGAGGACTTGAGAAGACTATCATCAATGGTGTTAGCTACTATCTCTCCCAGCTTTGTGTCATTTGCAAATATGAACAGTGTGTCATCCATGCTTTTATTCGAGATACTAATATGTATCAAACATATTGTAACATTTAATAATCATATTAAACAACACAATAGTTGGTGAGTTGTTTTTCAGTTGTGTTTGCCTCTTCATGATCTCATTTGGGGTTTTCTTGGCAAATATATTGGAGTGGTTTGCCATTTCCTTCTCCAGCTCATTCGACAGATGAGAAAACTGAGGCAAACAGGGTTAAGTGACTTGCCCAGGGTCACACATGTAGTAAGTGTATGAAGCCATGTTTGACTTCAGGAAGATGAATCTTCCCTACTCCAGATCCTGGACTCTATCTGTTGTATCACCTAGCTACCCTAAACAGAACATGGCCAACCTTAGGGGGCTATAGAAATATTTTTATTAGCATAATAATAATTGAGAAGCATCATCATATAACGGATAGGGCCCTGGATTTGGACTTAGCAAGACCTGGGAGCAAATCCTATACCAGATACTTACTAGCTGTGTAACCCTGGTCGGGTACTCACTCCTCTGCACCTCAGCTTCCTTATTTGTAAAATGAAGGAGTTGTCAGGTTTAGCCTTCTAAGGGATCAGACTTTTGGAGGATAAGAAGAAAACAAAGTCAGCAAGTATCAGAGAAGGAGATATGGGGCAGGGATTGTGAGGAGTGGGTTTTACTGCACCCCCATCATAGAAGGGCCCCACATGCTTTATACAGACCCAAAGTATCCTGTCTCCATTCCTACCACCCATCTTTAAAAAGGATAAGAAGCTGGGGCAGCTAGGTGGCACAGTGGATAGAGCACTGGCCCCGGAGGCAGGAGTACCTGAGTTCAAATGCAGCCTCAGACACTTAACACTTACTAGCTGTGTGACCCTGGGCAAGTCACTTAACCCCAATTGCCTCACTAAAAAAAGAAAAAAGAAAAAAAAGGATAAGAAGCTGGAGGAAGAAGTGGACTGTGGAAGAAAATTAGGAAGAAGCAAAGACTGACTAGAAAAGAGACAGTGATCCTGAAGGGAGAGAGGGCATAAGAGAAAGCCAACAACTCCTCTCTGCCCCCCCCCCACATCCCCGGGAAGTTTTACCTTCCATTGCTTTCTCATTCTCATTCTCTCTCTCTCTTTCTCTGCTCTCATTTTTTTCAATTAGCAAGCATTAATTTTCCCCCTTCCCACTCACTCCCTTAATTGAAAAAAAGGAAAAAAAAGGGGGGGGGTGGAGCCTGTAACAAATATGTAGAGTCAAGCAAAACAAATTGCTTCCTCAGCCAAGTCCCAAAATGTAAGTCTCTATATCTTGAGTCCTTCAACTCTCTGTCAGGTCTTCCATGAACTTTCCCAAGACCTCAAAAGCACACATATATGTATATTATATATTTATACACATATGTCTATATGCATATATATATATATATGGATATACATATATACGCATGTGTGTTATCTCATTTTATCCTTTCAACAACACTGGAAGGTTGGCCCCATTGTTATCTGCATTTTGCAGAGGAGGAAACTGAGGCTGAGAGAGGTTAGGTGAGAGGTTGCTAGTAAGTGTCTAAGGCAGGATTGAATTCAGGCTTTTTGGACTCTAGGCACAGCTGTCTCTGCACTGTGCTACTTAGCTGCCTTCTAAGGCCAGGGAAGACTGAGTAAAGGCAGAAAAATATATGTTGAAAGGACAGAAAATGGTCTTGTTTGACTAGTGCCTGGAATATGTGAAAAAGTAACATTGCACAGTGGAGAGAGAGAGTCCTCCTCAGAGGCAGGAAGCCTGGGTTCAAGTCTCACCTCTGATCCATTCTGGCTTCATGACCAAGAGCAAGTCACTTAACCTTACAATGTTCCAGGTAATATTCTGAGACTCCAAGCTATAGAGTAGATGCTAGCCTATACTAGTAGAAAGTTCCTTCATTTAAGAGTTCTCTGAACCAGTAAAATCACAGGACCAGTCCTTACCCATCCTAGTTTTTTGACTGTTTTCTCTCACAACCTAGCTAATGTGGGAATGTTTTCCATGACTACTCATGTATAACTTACTTTGAAATGCTTGAGTTCTAGTGGATGGGGGTTGGGAATGGAGGAGGAAGAGAAGTTGGAACAATTTAAAAAAAAATTGATGTTAAAATTTTTTTTTTGACCCACATGTACAAAAATATTTATAGCTGCTCTTTACGTGGTGGCAAGGAATTGGAAGTTGAGGGGGTGCCCATCAATTGGGGAATGGTTGGACAAGTTGTGGTATATGAACACAATGGAATACTATTGTGCTGTAAGAAATGATGAGCAGGAGGAGTTCAGAGAAACCTGGAGGGTCTTACGTGAGCTGATGATGAGTGAGATGAGCAGAACCAGAAGAACATTGTACACAGTATCATCAACATTGAGTGTTGACCTACTGTGATGGACTATATTCTTCTCACCAATGCAATGGTACAGAAGAGTTCCAGGGAACTCATGATAGAAGAGGATCTCCAAATCCAAGAAAAAAAAAAAAAAAAGAACTGTGGAGTATAGCTGCTGATTGAACCATACTATTTCTTTTGTTTTGAGTGCTGTTGTTTGTTTTTTTCTATTTTGAGGTTTTGCATCACTGCTCTGATTTTTTCTCTTATAACAGGATTAATGCAGAAATAGGATTAATATTATTATGGATATATATATATGTGTGTATAGATATATATATGTATATGTATATAGATATATAGATATAACCTTTATCAGATTACCTGCTGTCTAGGGGAGGGGGGGAGGGAGGGGAGGGAGGGAGAAAAATCTGAAATTGTAAAGCTTGTATAAACAAAAGTTGAGAACTATCTTTACATGTAACGGAAAAAATAAAATACCTTATATGTAAAAAAAATATTTGTTTTTACATATATTATGGAAAATAAAATTGTATTTAAAAAAAAAGAATATTAGTCATTCCAGGGGCAGCTAGGTGGCACAGTGGATAGAGCACCAGCCCTGGAATCAGGAGAACCTGAGTTCAAATCCGGCCTCAGACACGTAACACTTACTAGCTATGTGACCCTGGGCAAGTCACTTAACCCCAACTGCCTCACCAAAAAAACAAAAAGAAAAAAAAAAGAATATTAGTCATTCCCCAATTGATAAATAGGGAAAGAATATGAACAGGTAGTTTTCTTTTCTTTTCTTTTTTCTTTTTTGGTAAGGCAATTGGGATTAAGTGACTTGTCCAGGGTCACACAGATAGTAATTGTTAAGTGTCTGAGGCCAGATTTTAACTCAGGTCCTCCTGAATCCAGGGCCAGTGCTCTATCCACTGCGCCATCTAGCTGCCCCTGAACAGGCAGTTTTCAAAAAAAATCAAAACTATCTACAGTCATAGGAAAAAGTGCTCTAAATCACTATTGATTAGAGAAATGCAAATTTAAACAATTCCAAGGTACAACCTCATATCTATCAGATTGGCTAGTATGACAAAAAAGGGAAATGACAAATGCTGGAGGGGCTGTGGGAAAACTTTGACACTAATGTAACCTTGGTAGAGTTCTGAACTGATCCAACAATTCTGGAGAACAATTTGGAACTATGCCCAAAAGGCTATAAAGCTTTGACTTAGCAACACCACTGCTAGATCTACATCCCGAGGAATTTTTTTAAAAGGGAAAAGGACCTATTTATACAAAAACATCTATAGCTGCTCTTCTTGTGGTGGCTAAGAATTGGAAATTGGAAATTGAGGGGATGGCTGAACAAACTGTGGTATATGATTGTGATAGAATATTATTGTGCCATAAGAAATGGCAAGCAGGATAATTTCAGAAAAAACCTGGAAAGATTTATACAAACTGATGCAAACTAAAGTGAGCAGAACCAGGAGAACACAGGAACAACAATATTTTACAATGAAGAACTGTGAATGATTTGGTTATTCTCAGCAAGACATTCCCAAAAGATTCAAGATGAAGCATGCTATCTGCCTCCAGAGAAAAGAACTGATATTATCTGAAGTCTGAAGCACAGTGTTTTCATTTTCTTTCTTTCATTCTTTTTTAAAATTCAAGTTTTATACAAAATAATTAATACAGAAATGTTTTACATGACTAGACATCTCACGAATAGGGGAGGGGAGAGAGGAGGAATAGAATTTGGAATTCAAAATGTTTTTAAAATGTTTTAAAAAATGTTTTAACATGTAATTGGGGAGGAAAAGAATATATATATGTATCAATTGCACATACATAACCTATATAAAATTGCTTCCTGTTGTACTTCGGCTAAATTGCATGGTCACCAAATTGTGGTATCTAAATTATTTGGGGGACTAGGCTGGGTTTTCTAAAATATTGCTACTTATATATTAATGGCTATTTATATAATAATGGCTATTACACCCATTTTGGCAGTAATCATTTATTATTAACTAATATTAAATATTAGAAAATAATTGACCTCATGGCATTTCCCCCCCTCACCCCACCCCCACCCAGTGACCTATTTCTAAGAGAGAGAGAGCACATGTCCTGACAGTCTGCCCTGTCCTAAAAGGAGAGCACTCACCAACCAACGGTGGGTCGAGGCCAAGGATGCATTCCAAGATGATACGACCAGGAGCCTCCTGTGTTTTTGGCTTTTATCTTCTTTTGATAGAGGTGTGTCATTACACACTGATCAAAGCTAATGGTGTAGCGTCCTTCAGTTCCGTTGGTTGACATGACCTGAGGGTGGTCCATATTAAAATGAGCTGTACCATGATGACATCAGGGCCTAATGGGGGAGACCCCCTGAGGGGTAAAAGCTCATTCGGATATGTGTGGCTTAATCCCCTCAATTCACTGAACTAGACACTAAAAGTTTCATCTCCATTCCTTGGACTTGACCTGAACAGGATTAGGCCGTGAAAGAAATTAGAATTTTCTCAAGAATTGAGCTTTCTGAAGTGTGTGTGTGTGTGTGTGTGTGTGTGTGTGTGTGTGTGTGTGTGTGTGTTTGGGGTAGGGGGAGAAAGCCAACTAAAACCGGGTCCCTGAGTCCTCAAGAAATTTGTTATTAATAATTATTTTCTCACACTTTCTTAGGGAGAGGGTGGGGAGGAAGGGAGAGAGGGAGGGAGAAAAATTGGAACTGAAAATTTTTTTAAAACAAATGTCAAAATTTATTTTTACATGTAATTGGAAAAAGGCTATTTTAAAAAAAAGAATATGTATGTATATAGATAGATACACACACATATATTTAATATGTATATAGAGATATACACATTATCTATAGATATATATGCATGTATGCACATATATGTAAGATGAGTATATCTATATAGATATACTCCTCTTACCCAAACGATCTATTATATAGTGTATATACACACACATATACATGTATATATAAGATATCTCTATCTATGCATGTATATATGTATGTTAGTGTATGTGTATATATACATACATATTTTTATATTTATATATATATATATATATACAGCCATAATCTTTCTCAGAAACTAGCACAAATATTTATTGAATTGAACTAAATTCCATTAAGAAAAAAGCTCATAAGGTACAAACATGACAGAACAAGGAGTCTGAAAGACTTGGGTTCTAATTCCAGCTCAACCAGTAACTCGTTGGATAACTCTGAGCTGTCTCTCCTCCTGTGGGCCTCAGTTTTCTAATCTGTAAAGTTAGAGGGCTGGACTGAAAGAATTCATGATCCTTCCCAGCTCTGAGGCTCTGTGATTAATGGAGGAACCACTTTTGAACTAAATCTGCATATCATCTCTTAACTCAATCCCAAAGCCCAGTCTTAGTCTGCCTTCCATTCCCTAGGGCTCCCTGTCTTCTCTGAGGTAAACCGGCAGCCCTTGCCTCTGATGGTGACTCTGGACATTAAATTCCTGACATCTTTCTGCCTGCTTCAGTGCAGGGAAGTGCAACCCATCAGCTTCCTGGAGAACAATCATCTGGAATAGGAAGATCGCAGATTAATGACCTAGAAAATCTCCCACAAATGGAAACGGTACTTAATTAAAGTACATTAAATCATTCTTCTTGGTCTCTGCTTTTGGCCCCTCACTACCCAATTGAGGATTTGATGAATCCTCCAGCCTTAAACTGGTTCAATTATATTGTTCCTAGAAACTCCTAAGGCCCTAGGGTACAACTTACTTCTTCTCATCCCCATTCCCTCAAAGGAATGACACCAAAAACCTCAGAGTCTTTCCGTGAGAGGTAATGGTTATTTCTAATTTGTCTCATTTTGTGATTAACTTGACAATTTGACTAACTGCAGAAGAGCCAGGACTACATCATCTTCTCTTAAAAACCTAACAGAATTGAAAAAATAAACTATTTAATGAAGTCCCATTAGCTGTGTGAGAATTAGAGGTTAGGGAGTCATGCTTCAGCTAGAAGGGTCTCATCTGCACTTACTGACTTCTCCAGGAAGAGACACAATCACAAGGAACTCTCAGGCCCTGTTAGAGTGGGGCAGTTAGATGGCGCAGTGGTTAAAGCACCAGCCCTGGATTCAGGAGGACCTGAGTTCAAATCCGGCCTCAGACACTTGACACTTACTAGCCGTGTGACCTTGGGCAAGTCACTTAACCCCCATTGCCTGCAAAAACAAAAATAAAACAACAACAACAACAAAAGAAAATGCTGCTACTTAGAGTGAACCATCCCAATTGAATTTGTCAAACCTCAGTTTCCCCCTTATGTCCCCTTTCCTCAAGTCCCTTCATAGAAACCCCTCACCGTTGGCTTCTTCTTCATCTGTTGGTCCAATAGCCCATCCAAAAGCACAACCTAACCCAGTATTGACAAAGAAACTTTCCTTAGATGAGAAAAGTCTGGAGAAGCTTTCTTAACACCATGTGCACACATGCAATACCAAGAAAGCAGATCAGGAAACATTTCCAAGGAAATGTTCCACTCACTCAGCGCCACCCCCCCGCCCCATGTATAAACGTTTAGGGTTATTTTGTCCCTTTTACTGTTTTCTCACAACTCAGAGCAGTTACTAAATCTGTTGATTACATCTCTCAACTCTATTCCTTCTTCTACATTCCTGTTGCCTTAACTCTGGACCCTATCACCTCTCTCCTGGAGTATTGTTGTTGTCTCCCAATGGATTTTATTTCTCCTGCTTTCTCCCCTCTACGATCTACACATTTCCAGACTCATCTTTCTTATGTCTGGTTCTGACTATGCCCCTCCTCTGCTCAAAAATCTCCAATGGCTCCTTAATGCCTAGGGAATCAAATTCAATCTCTGTTTTCTTCTACAATCTGGAGCCAGCCTACATTCTTCACTTTATCTTTTGTTACTCCTCTCATATTCCTAAGCATGGGTAAGGACTGGTGCTGTGATTTCATTGGTGCAGAGGACTTTTGAATGAAGGAACTCTGCACCAGTACAGGCTAGCATCTATTCTATAGCTTGGAGTCTCAGAATATTGCCTGGAACATTGAAAGGTTAAGTGACCTGCTTTTGGTCATGAAGCCAGAATGGAACAGAGGTAAGACTTGAATCCAGGCTTCCTGCCTCTGAGGAGGCCTCTCTCCACTGTGCAATGTTGCTTTTTTACATATTCTAGGCACTAGTCAAACAAGATCATTTTCTGTCCTTTCAACATGTATTTTTCTGCCTTTATTCACCCTATTCCCTGGCAGCTAAGTAGCACAGGAAAGAGACAGCTGTGCCCGGAATCCAAAAAGCCTGAATTCAATCCTGCCTTAGATACTTACTAGCAACCTCTCACCTGACCTCTCTCAGCCTCAGTTTCCTACTCTGCAAAATGTAGATAACAATGGCGCCAACCTTCCAGTGTTGTTGAAAGGATCAAATGAGATAACATAATATGTTACATGTTATAGATATAACTTATATCTATATCCATCAATCTATCTATTAATCTATATCTATTGATCACCTATCTATCCATCATCTATATATAATAACAAATACTTTATATATAACATTAGCGGGGCAGCTAGGTGGTGCAGTGGATAAAGCATTGGCCTTGGATTCAGAAGGACCTGAGTTCAAATCCAGCCTCAGACACTTGATACTTACTAGCTGTGTGAACCTGGGCAAGTCACTTAACCCCCATTGCCCTGCAAAAAAAATTATTTAGTATATATAACGTTAGCTGCTTTGTACTGGGGAATCTCTCTGTCTAGTGGCTTGTCGTCATAAGAATATACCTAGCAGGAACCTCCACAGGCAAATCAATGGATTCCAGGGGCAGATTAAGATGTCTTTGAGCCCCCAGGCCTCAAGATACCAATATTCACACTAATCATACTTTTCGCTAATTTTAAAGACTGTAAGTATTGGCATCAGAATTTCAAATGATTCCAAAGTGATAAAAAACACCTCCCTCATATTCTACCCTCACCATTGTATCATTTCTACTTCTCTCTTCTCTCCCATACCTTGCTTTCTCTTTTTTCATTGCTCCCACCCTTTGTGTCCTCATCACTAACCCAATCTAATTTAATCCAATCCATCATTTACTAAGCACTTACTATATTCAATAAACATTAATAAAAGATAAAAAGAAAAATAGGCCCTGCCCTACTCACATAGACAATTTAAATAGCTTTATAATGTCTTCCCACTTCCACTCTCTTCTACCCTCAAATCAACCTTGACATGCTTCCAGTGAATTTTCCTTATTCCTAGATGCAATTCCTCTCTTCTTCCCTCCCTCCCTTTCTTTATCTCTCTTCTCGTTTTCCCTCTCCTTCCTTTCTTCCTTTTTTTCTTCCTGTCTTCCTGTTTTTCTGTCTGCCTTCTTTCCTTCTGTTCCTTCTTTTCTGCCTTTAAAATTTTTAAATCCAATTTAAACTCCAAATAAAATACCACCTTCTCCAGGAAATCTTTTTTTGAACCTTGGAGAATTAGGAGAGAGACACAATCCTTAGCAAGACTCACAAAAGGCAAGACTAGGAAGCAAATGACAGAGAAGGGCATAAAAGAACATTCCATTTCCTCCTCCCACATGAAACACATCTGCTAACTCTCCAAGAATTAGGGTAATTCAATCTCACTGGCCCTGTTGGCTCGTTCAGTCAAGTGCATGATTCAGCACAAACAGAGGAAGTAAAAGTTACTTCTCTTACCTCTCTGATGCGTATATCACGGGCTATCTATTCACTAACATTTGCTATTTATGCTTGTGTTTTATTCCCCTACTAGACTGTAACCTTCCTGAGGGCAGGAATTGTGTCTAATGTAAGCTCTGTATATCCCTCAGCTCCTAAGTTGTTTTGCTCCTAGAATGTGTCATTATATTTACTGAATCAAGGTATATATGCATGCTCCCAATCCAGCTCTGTTCCCTGTTCTGATTTTATTCTTTTTTTTTTTTTTTAGTGAGGCAATTGGGGTTAAGTGACTTGCCCAGGGTCACACAGCTAGTAAGTGTTAAGTGTCCAAGGCCGGATTTGAACTCAGGTACTCCAGACTCCAGGGCCGGTGCTCTACCACTGTGCCACCTAGCTGCCCCTGACTTTATTCTTTTCATGCTCTGAGTAAATTAAAATTCCATCTTCTGCTTTTGCATATGGAATTAATGGCCCTGGTGAAGGCTGGAGCCTGTGATGATGATGCCCAGTTCTTATTCACTGTTTGTGCTGAATCATGCCCTTGATCGAATGCGCCAGCAGCACTGAGTTACTCTGGTAACCCTTCACTACACCCTGATTCCTAGAGAGTTAGTTATCAATTAGGTTCCAAGTGGGAAACAAATGAAGAAAGTGAGATATTCGTGTCTTCAATTCATTGCCATTTCTTTTCTTGCCCTGCCCCTTAGGACTCTTGTCAAGAAGTTCTATCTCCCTCCTAGGCTGGCCCATGGGTACTTAGGAATCAGTCTCCCTTGAGTATCTGAATAAGTATATCTGGTTTCCAAAGCTGGGAAAGAGGAAGGAACAGTCACTTTGGTTTCCATGATCCTAACCCAGGGACTCCAGACCTACAAAAGAGAAATTATCTTGGTACCAGAGGAAAGAAGGCACTCAAGTAAAACAGTTTGCCATCTCCTCCAGACATAAGGGGCCCCTGTGCACATGTTGGGTGTTTCTATTGAATAATCCAGCATGGATATAGTCAGTGAAGTTTGTCTTCTAACCACCTTCCAGTTCCCCTTTCTTCACTATTCTCTCCATGCTTGGGCCCCCTCTGCCTAACCAGTGTTCTAGTCCCATAAGGCTTTGGGCTCAGCAGTCATGCATCCCTAGGTAAGTAACTGCTATTGGCTAATAATTAACTCCTATTTATTGATCACATACTAGGTGCTCAGTATATTTTATAACCTACAGCGTTTCCTTTTTTGCCTTGGCTGACAGAAACTTTAGAGTTTATCGATCATGAGGGTTAGGACTTGACTATCTTGAATCTCCATCCCTCCCAGATCTAAATCTTTTTTTTTTTTTTTACATATAAGGTATTTTATTTTTTCCGTTACATGTAAAGATAGTTCTCAACTTTTGTTTATACAAGCCTTACAATTTCAGATTTTTCTCCCTCCCTCCCCTCCCTCCCCCCTCCCTTAGATAGCAGGTAATCTGATATAGGTTATATCTATATATCTAGATACATATACATATATCTAGATATAGATATATATCTATACACATATATATATATACACATAATAAAATTAATCCTATTTCTACATTAGTCCTGTTATAAGAGAAAAAATCAGAGCAATGATGAAAAACCTCAAAATAGAAAAAAAACCAACAGCACCAAAAACAAAAGAAATAGTATGGTTCATTCAGCATCTATACTCCACAGTTCTTTTTTTTTTTTCTTGGATTTGGCCCAGATCTAAATCTTGTGAACTCCATAGTAAGATCATAGGATTATAGATTTAGAGCTGAAAGAGACCTTTGGTCCCTTCTAATCTGTCTCCTTCACAACCTAAATTTTTCATATGAAGAAACTGAGGCTCAGAGAGATGATTTGCCCAAGGTCACACAGATGTTCTGTTCAGGTGCCTGAACACATGTATCCCTTCTGTTGTTTTTTAAATTTTATATAGTATCTTTATATTATATAGTATCTTTATATTCCTGTGCATATTTATATATGCATCTTTATATTCCTGTGCATAAACTAACTCATCTTTTTTGGAACTAGATGGGGAACAAAAATATTATAGCTATAACTCTATGCTAGATATTGTGGAGGATACAGAAAAGCATCAGACAGGGTCCTTGTTCTCCCAGTATTTACAGTCTGGTGGAGGAGATTGGCCTTTCACAATACCAGGCAATGTGCAATCAGTGTTATAAAGCCTCGGGAACAGAATCCTGGCTCTGTATGACATAATGGAAAGAGCACTGAATTTAGGATGATGGGACCTGGGTTCAGATCCTACTTCTGCTGCTTCCTCTTTGTGAGACCTTGGACAAATCGTTAAATCTCTTTGAACGTCAGTTTCCTTGTCCCCATCTGATCCCTTGTCATGGCATGGAGGTGACCCTGACTTCTTGAAGCCTATGCATTCAGGACACAAACTTGGAAAAGTCCCACCTAGCGGGTGAGTCTTTGAGTATGGATCCTGGGATAAAATCCAAAGACCAAACCAGCTAAATTGAGGAAAGTTCATCAGATTTGACTGATGATTTCAATTCCAACATTCTGTGAACAAGACATCTCATCTCCCAACCCAGGCATTTTCTCTGGCTGTCCCCAATGCCTGGAATCTCTCTCTCTCCTCATCCTCTCTTCTTTGCTCCCTTCAAGTCCCAATTAAAATCCCACCTTCTATAGGAAACCTTTCCCGATCTCCCTTAATTCTAGAGCCTCTCTGTTAATTATCTTCAATTTATCCTGTATATAACCTGTTTGTATGTAGTTGTTTTCCCATTGTCTCTCCCATTAAACTGAACTTTCCCCATCAAGGTTAAGGGCTATCATTTGGCTTAGCACAGTACCTGATCCATGGTAGACACTTAAAAAATGTTTATTGAGTTACTGACTGAAACCATCTATGAAGTTATTAGAGTACTTGCAGTCAGCATTGGTAGAAGGACTACCCACACTGACCACCTGAAGATTCTTGAACTAATGGAGTATTTCCTCATAACCCTGTGAGGAAGGTGGTATAAGTTTGAAATAAGGGGAAATAGAGTGTGAAGAGTGGCAACTTGCTTATGGTCATGCTGGTAGAGAGGCGACTTGGCGTAGTGGAAAGGTCAGAGAACTTGATAGCTGTGTGACTTTGAACAAGATGCTTCCCCTCTCTGGGTTTCAGTTATCTCATCTTTAGAATAGGGGAGTAGGGGCAGACTGATAGTTATCATGTTTATCCTAAGTCTTCTCCAGGCTAAACATAACCCAGTTCCTTCAACCAATCCTCATATGATGTGCCCTTTAGGCCCCTCCTCATCCTCACCACCCCACCCCCCTTCTGAAAGATGGCACCCAGAACCCAACATATCAAGTATGCTATGGACCACTATCCCAGAGCCAGGGTTTCTCCTCTTAGGATACTAAGGGTGCCCTTGGGTGGTGTGAGGTTTGTCTTCTCTAATGCTATTGCCTTAATTCATTCATTTATTTATTTATTGCAAGGCAATGAGGGGTTAAGTGACTTGCCTAGGGTCATACAGCTAGTAAGTGTCAAGTGTCTGAGGCCTGATTTGAACTCAGGTCCTCCTGAATTCAGGGCCAGTGCTGTATCCACTGAGCCACCTAGCTGCCCCTATTGCCCTAATTCATATCCATTGTATTCCACCCTCTCTTAGCCATCAGTTACTAGCATCTTATTTCATCTAACCAATTTACATCAGTTAACTTTTATAAGGAGATATTTACTTTGAAGATAAAGTTCAAATGTTTCCCCTAACACCTCTAGAACACAATCTATGCCATCTCAAGGCTCTACAGAATGGGCTCAGACTTAGCTCATTTCCTACTTAGCATTGGTCCCGCATGTTTACTTCCAAATTAGGCATTGCTGAGACCCGGCTACTGCTGGGCTGGGTTGAGGTCACTCCTAAAGATCAGGTCTTGCTCCTTGGGGGCATCAATACTAGGCTGGCTGTGGGGCAGCTAGGTGGTGCAGTGAATAGAGCACCGGCCCTGGAATCAGGGGGACCTGAGTTCAAATTCGGGCTCAGACACTTGACACTTACTAGCTGTGTGACCTTGGGCAAGTCACCTAACCCTCATTGCCAACCCCCCAAAAAAGACTAGGTTGGCTGCAAGAGGTGGCATAGATTCTTGGACCCCTGGATTCCTGAAGGCTCTCTCTTCTGACCTTTTGAAACCCACAAGGCCAGAGTCTCCACTTTAATCTCCTTTACCTAATACAAAAGAAAAAAAATGGGGGCAGCTAGGTGGTACAATGGATAGAGCACCAGCCCTTGAGTCAGGAGGATCTGAGTTCAAATCCAGCCTCAGACACTTAACACTAGCTGTGTGACCCTGGGCAAGTCACTTAACCCCAATTGCCTCACAAAAAAGAAAAAAATGGCAAAAGACCAAGGCCCCTTTTCACTGGATCACAGGTTGGCTTTGGAGGGAGAGGGCTCAAGGAATCTCCTCTAACAAGCTTTCCAACCTCCCACATCAGCAGCACTCTGTCCTTGCCCCAATACTTGTGACATCCATTTGTTTTCTAACCCAGGAAGAGTATAGTGAGACCACCCTAACTCCCTGTCCCCACCCGTCACCTTGCTATAGACACTACACTTTGCTTAATGCAGTCTTTGATAATGTTACTTTTTTGGATTGGGGTGTTTTGCCCTTTTTTTTTTCCTGCTGTGTCACACAGTTGGTCCGAATTGAGCTTGCAATTCACTGAAATAACAATAGCTGACATTTATATGGGGATTTAAGGGTTTTTAAGTACAATGTTGTTTTTCAGTCATTTTGGTCACGTCTGACTTTTCCTGACCCCACTTGGGGTTTTCTTGGTGAAGATGGGGGAGTGGTTTGCCATTTCCTTCACTGTTCAAGCACTATAGAATTTATAATGTGCCTTGTAATCATTATCTCATGTGATTCTCATAACAATCCTGTCCCGTAGGTACTACAGCACCCCTATTTTACAGATACGGAAATTGAGGCTTAGGAAGGTGAAATGATTTGCCTGTGGTCTCATACCTAGTAAGTATTAGAGGCAGGATTTCAACACGTCTTTCTGATTCTAAATCCAGTGTGGGGTTTTCCTACTATTTCTCTTTGTTCATACGAATTGTTTATCTTACTACATTTTCCCATCTTGTATTTGTAAAGTTGATTTTTTTTAACTCAAATGTAGGGCTATATGTTTAATTCTTCTTAGATTTGACCCCATGTTCTAGCCTGTTGAGATTTTGGGGGATCCTTTCTCTGTCACCCAGCATGTTAGTTATTCATCACAACTTCTGCATATTTGATAGGTCCCCCTTCGCCAGAAGGATCTCTCAGCAGAAGCTGGTTGTTCTCTTGTGGGATTGCTGTAGAAGCAGATTCTTATTCAGGAATAGACTGGACTAAATAGACTCAGAAGGTCTTCCAACTCTGAGAGTCTAACTAATAATCATTAGCATTTATATAACACTTTATGATTTGCAAAGCACTTGACAAATGTTAACTCATTTTATCCTCACAACAACCTTGGGAGGCAGGTGCTATGATTATCCCCATCTTACAGATAAGAAAACTGAGGCAGACAGGTTTTGTTTTGTTTTGTTTTGGGTTTTGTTTTTTAGTGAGGCAATTGGGGTTAAGTGACTTGCCCAGGGTCACACAGCTAGTAAGTGTTAGGTGTCTGAGGCCAGATTTGAACTCAGGTACTCCTGACTCCAGGGCCGGTGTCCTATCCACTGCGCCACCTAGCTGCCCCCAGCAGACAGATTTTTAAGAGCCTTGCCCAGGATTACCCAGCCAATAAGTGTCTGAGGTTGCAGTTCCCCACTATTATTGTTTGATTACTTCTACCTGTAATTCATTTAGCTTTTCCTTTTAAAATCTGCATGCTATAGCATTTGGTGCACATAGGTTTGACATTGGTGCTACTTCATTATCTATGGGTCCCTTTTTAATCATAATATAGTTTCTCGGTTTATCTCTTTTAATTAAATCTACTCTAGGATATTTTTGATGGACTATTCAATTCAATCCAATAATTCAGAATTCTGTATTAGGCTAGGGGGAGTGATACAGAGTATAGAGAAGACATTATCACTGCCCTCATGAATACAAAATCTAGCATAACTAAAATATATATTATATTACATAATTAAAATATACAATATTACATTGCACGATAAACAAATCAATCAAAAATTTATAAACATTTTTAAGTACTTACTATGTGCCAGGCACCAGGGATATAAAGCCAGAAGTGAAACAATCTTTTGCCTCAAGAGGCTTACATTCTATTTTTTTAAATCATAAGAGTATTTTATTATTTTCCAGTTACATGTAGAGATAGTTTTCAACATTTGTTTTCATAAGATTTTTTGTTCCAAATTTTTCTCTCTCCCTCCCTTCCCTCCCTCCTCCCCAAGACAGAAAGCAATCTGATATAGGTTATATATGTATAATCACATTAAATGTATTTCTGCATTAGTCATGTTGTGAAAGAAGAATGAGAACAAAAGGGAAAAACCTCAAAAACAAAAGTGGAAACAGTATGGTTCAATCTGCATTCAGAATCCACAGTTCTTTTTTCTGGATATGGAGAGCATTTTCCATCATGAGTCCTTTGGGTTTGTCTTGGATCATTGTATTGCTGAGAAGAGGTAAGTCTATCACAGGTGATCATCACACAATGTTGCTGTTAGTGTGTACAATGTTCTCCTGGTTCTGCTCACTTCACTCAGCATCAATGCACTTAAGTCTTTAAGAGGCTTACATTCTAATAGGAAAATCATCATGCATGTGCATGTGTATTTAACAGTGATTTTTCCCTACACCCCCATGGTCTCTGGGGAGGGAACAGGAATTAGGATCACAGCTTAGCTCCATTCCTCTACATCATTAGTCCCACCAAGTTCAAAGTTCAAAACTTCTCCTGGGCTTGCTTCCCAGGACATTGGCTTCTCAGGACTTCCCTGCTAGCAAGATTTGTTCTGGATCCTTAAGCTTCAAGGCAGCCCAAGCTGCTGGTAGAAAAAGCCTCTGATCTGGTCTTAGGTAACCTTCTAATAGTACAGTGCTTTCATGAAGTTGAGGCTCTCTTACTGCATCATAGGACACAGGTTTTTTCAGATCAAAGTGTCACTAGGTATGAAGTAACCCTGCTACTATCATTTGCTCAATCCCCTGTGAGGCAACATGCTTCACAGTGGTAGATCTCTGTTCTGCTTTCTTTTCAATACCAGTACATCAAGATTCCCAATACTTGTTTGCCTTAACCAGGAAGAATATACAGTGGACTTGGACCAGACTTCTACAGGGGTTTGTTGACAGTCCCACACTATTCTTTCAAATTTTACAGCAGGATTTAGCCTCCGTCACTTTTTTTTCCCCCGAGGCAATGAGGGTTAAGTGACTTGCCCAGGGTCACACAGCTAGTAAGTGTCAAGTGACTGAGGTCGGATTTGAACTCAGGTCCTCCTGAATCCAGGGCCAGTGCTTTATCCACTGCGCCACCTAGCTGCCCCTTGCCTCCATCACTTTTAAAGGTTCCACCTTAGTTCAATATGTAGATGACTTACTCCTGGCTGCACCTAATGCTGAGATTTGCCAGGAAGATAGCCATCATTTGTTACTGAAGCTGCACAAAAGAGGACACAAGGTCTCTAAGTCAAAGGTACAATGGTGTCTGCCTCAGCTGGAATATTTGGGTTTTGTTTCGGCTGCTGTCACATGATCCATCTCCCCTAATTGTGTCCAGACTATTCATCAACTTTCTGCTCCCTCTACTAAGAAGCAGCTAAGGGCTATTCTGGGAGCAGCTGGATATTGCAGACAATGGATACCCTCTTTTGGGAGTTTGCTGCAGCTAATATATCAGCTCTTTCCCTTGGGGATAATATCATTTCCATGAGATCATTATCATCACCCCCAAGTGATGATATCCTCTGAAAATTGCTCTAAACTGGCTGAAAACTGAAGTGAGAGTCTCATCAAATTTAGGAATATCTCGTTTCCATGAATTCAAATCTTTGGGCCCAAAAGGTGTATATTGTCTGAGCTTTACTACAGTACCCTTTTGACCATGAGTGAGGATCTCTTGAAGGGGAAGAATTTTGGGCTTTTCTGTCTCCTCTATAGGTGAATTTTCTGTAGAGGAAATAGAGGGAGAGGAGATAGAAACTGGGCCATTTGGTGTTCTATCCTGAGAAACAGGCTCAGATTCAAACTCAGGCCTGGATCCCCCTTGTCTTGTATCCCCTTGTATCCGTTCCCTGCTCGCGTGGCTCCAGACTTTCCAATAAAGTAAATGTTTAGGTGGCCAGTGGCATAAGATTCTTTACAAATGACTCAGTGTTTGAGGATTAAATGACCCATGTTCGAGCCATTCTTCCTCTAATATGCTATGCCACATAAAACACAGTCCGATTAGCTTTCTTTTGGTCATATTTGATTTCATTGTAAGTTTTCCCTCATCCCAATCCATGAGTAACTTTCCTAATGGGGAGTCCTGGGGAATTTCACTGAGTGTGCTCTTTCTAATCCTCTCCTTGACATTCAAAACTTTCCTTACCACAACACAAAGCCCTGAAAAATTAAGAATATGAATAAAAAATATTCATTAAATTCAAACTGTCCAAGCATTAACATGATCTTTTCCCCACTTGTCTGATTAACCAGACTAAAGTTAGAAAAAGGGTACTTAGGGAGTTAAAGAAACCCATTTGAAATTTTAAAGGGAAAAAAGCAGATTCTTGGCACTTAGCAGCAGGTACTTTGAAATTTAAAGGGACGGGCACATGGGAGAAACATAAAATTTCTTACCCAACTTGTTTTGCAGCAAAGATCAGAGGATTGAGGGGTTCAACACATCCCTTCATGGTTACCAAAACTGAAACCACAGAATGACAACAATTATTAGGAAGTTTTTCCTTACATATACCTTTTCTTAAATATTCATACCTCTTTGCAATGTCAACCCAAGTTCTGTTCTCTGAGATCAAGCAAACAAATCTTTTTTCCACATGAAAGCCTTTCAGATGTTCTTCTCCTCCTAATATTTCTCTGTTCCAAGCTCAGCATCCATAATACCTTCAGATAATCCTTATGTGGCATTGTTTCAAGTTCCTGCCTGGTTATGGTCACTCTTGTCTAGATTGTTGTTGTTTACAGATTTTCTTAGCAAAGATACTGGAGTGGTTTGTTCTAGCTCGTTTTACAGTTGAGGAAACTGAGGTGAACAAGGTTAAATGACTTGTCCAGGATCACATAGCTAGTAAGTGTCTGAAACCAGATTTGAATTCAGGTCTTCTTAACTCTAGGCCCATACTCTATCTACAGTGTCACCTAGCTGCCCATGCTTTTCTGGATGCTCTTCAGCTTATCCACATCCTTACTAAAATGCAGTATCCATCTCTGACATAGCACTCCAGATACGCCCTGATTAGAGCAGGGTACAAGAGAACCATCACCTCCATAGTTCTGGACCCTGTGCCTCTATTAATGCAACTTAAGATTGCATTAGTGTTTATGGCTGCCACATCATATTTTTGATTCACATTAAGCTTGTAGACCATTGAAATCCCCTGATCCTTTTCACTCAAACTAGTGTGGGGCCATACTTCCTTTATCTTATACTCATGAAGTTGATTTCTTGAGCCCAAATGTAAGACTTTACATGTATCCTTATTAAATTTCATCTTATCAGATTTGGTCTTTGTTCTAGACTGACAAGATCTTTTTTTGGAACCTGTCATCCAACGTGTTAGCTTCTCTTCCCAGCTTTGTATAGTATGTAATCTTGAAAAGTATGTTATTTTTTTTAACGTTGGTAGAAATGCCAAACAGCATAGAAAGAAGCACAGATATTTGTGAGGAAGGAAGAAAAGAAGAAAGAAAGGAAGGAAGGAAGGAAGGAAGGAAGGAAGGAAGGAAGGAAGGAAGGAAGGAAGGAAGGAAGGAAGGAAGGAAGGAAGGAAGGATCAGTGTCTTGGACTTTTATTCTTTGGGGCTTGATGGGAAGTGCTGGTCAAGGTGGTAGTGATGGTTTGACTTTCCAGGCACATACCTCTGGGTATTTTCCTTCTCAGTTTAACCAGTTCAGCTATTCTGCCATTGGTAGCATCTGGTTGGTACTTGGTGGGGATGTCTGGACCCTTCTTCATGAGAGTTTTTTCCTCTTAGTTGACACCAGTCCATCAATGACCATTCTTTAGGTCTGATTACTCAATGAGTTCCAAATCAACCTAATTACCCTTTATTTATGTCCAGCTCATAATTCTTCGTTCTGACCACAAGGGGTAGCATGAGAGACTTTTGACAAACACTTTGCTAAGATAGTAGGCAAACCATGCTACAGTATTCCCAGATCTACCATTCTCGTAACCCAGTCAAAAGAAAGGCAATGGAGTTAGTCTGACGTGACTGTTCTTAATGAAGCTGGTTGTGATCACCACCTCCTTTTCTAGATATTCACAAACTATTCTGTTAATAATAAATCCTCGAATTTTGGCAGAAATCAAAGTCTATCTAATTAGCCTAGAGTTTACACACTAACTTCCCGTTTTTGAAAACTGGCACATTTGCCCTTCTTCAGTCTTTCTTTGGCACTTCTGACGACAGTTCATCTGGGTCTGGTGACAAGCTCATCAAAGGCAATTAGACATATTTCTTATTATCGCTATACTTATCCTGGGTAACAACTCCTGATTAATCATCTTTGTTCTTTCTGTTCAAATCCAAAGATTGTTCTCCTTGGCAGAGAATACAGAAACAAAAGATGGTGGGGGGAGGATGTGATGGGAGTAGTGGCAGGGAGATGGGGTTGGAGAAGGAAAGGGACTAAGTATTTATATAGCATCCTGCTATCTACCAGGTACTATACTAATCAACTTACAAATATTATCTCATTTGATCTCCACAACAGCCCTGGAAAGGAGGTGCTGTTGATATCCCCAATGGACAATTAAGGAAACTGAAGCAGAGAGAGTGCTCCATGATTGGCCCAGGGTCACATAACTAGTAAGTGTCTGAGCTTAAATTTGAATTCAGGTCTTTTTGAATGCAGGTTTAGTACTCTCTCCATTGTGCCACCTAGAAGAATTAAATCATTTGCTATTCTGTCCATATTCTGTTATTATTGTACCATCTATCCTGATGCATGGATCTAACCCTCCTTTGATCCCCTCTGTCCTTCTGTGCGCCCCCCCCCCCACCACCCACACACAAAACTACTTTAGCTTTCTTTGCCAGCCTTGACTCATTCTGAAGGCTGACGATTTTGACATCGCTTGGCTAGGGCTCTGCCATGTTTTATATTCATCTTGTGTGACCTGCCCTTGTTTCCGTCTTCTGCAGATCTTTTATGAATCTAATCTGGTCAGTAAGTTCCCTGCACATCCACATCTGTAGCTTTAGATAACTTCCCCTTTTCTTCATTGGAATCATTCATTTCTCTCTTTAATCTTTCATCCTTATGAGCTGCTTAGTCTTTTCCTCCTGGGCTGACTTCCCCTGAAGAATTCTAATCCGTGCCATTTTACATATTCTTTCTTCCTTTCTTTAAAAAAAAAAGTATTTTCCCCATTTTTCAAATTCCAAACTTAACAAACACCAAATCAAATGAGCATTTCCCTATACATTATAGAACAAACGAAGATTATATGCGAAACTGAAAAATCTCTATGATACAGAGAGCTTGCTTTTCTTTTTAAGTATGTAATAAATTCAATATGTAACTTTGAAAGTTGTCCTGCTTATCTATGATTCCTTTTGGGATTCCTTCTGCTTTCTTCTCATTTAGGGTAGAAGAAGGGAATCCTAGCCCTACCTCCAAAAGAAAAATAGAAAACCAAAAGAAAAACGAACCCCTTTACTCACAATCAAATAAAACAAATTCCCACACTGACCATTTCCAAAAATGCATGCCTCATTCTGCATCTTGTTACTACATGTTCTTTCTCCAAACTCTTTTGATTTGCTCTCCACAAACCTTGGGTGTGTGTATCAATGCCCCCCTTTTCTCTCCTCCATCACAAATTCCACAATGAAGTGGTCACTTCCCCTCAAGGTGCCTGTCATTTCTACTTCAGCAGCCAATCCCTCCTGCTTGGAGAGAATCAGATTAAAAATTGCTGTTCTCCTTGTTACTTCCTCCATGCTTTGAAAGGTAAAATGATCACTTTACAGACGAGGAAACTGGGCTTCAAAGAACAGTGACTTGGCCATTAACAGCTGGTGTCAGATCAGGGAACAGAACCCAAATCACCTGTGTCTAGCACACCATGTTGCCGCCTCGGAGCTAGATGCCTGGGGAGCTGGGGGAACCACTAGTTAATATTCTTTCCGTCTAATAAAAATGAGGACTCACATTTCTACAGGGATTCAGAGTGCTTTCCTCACAACAACCTTATCAGGTAAGTAGTGTTGGTGTTTTCAACCCCATTTTATAGATGTGAAAATTGAGGTTCAGAGAGCTAAACTCGCAGAACTATGACTGAAACCCAAGTCTCCTGACTTCAGTCAGGATTTGTTTCTCTTATACCATGCAGCCCCTCACTACACCATTTTCTTCTTAGAGGTGGAAATCCTTAGCCTTCTCTTGAGCACAGAACATTTCCCCAGGAAAGAAACCTGCTGATTGTTCATCTACTTGTCTCCTCCAAGCACCCTCTAAATCAGACCAGCATTTCCAGTGGGAACAATGTCCCCTCCTTTGTAGCTAGTCTTAAGTTTTATCGTCTGGGACATTTGGGCTTAGAACAGCTTGGAGTTGACTGCAGAGTAGAATAAAGCTTTAAATCTCTAGCTCTTAACAGCTTCCCCACAGCCTCAGAGGTAACCACATTTTCTCGGTTGCTTCCTCTCATCTCTCTAAATATATCTATATAATCTCTGCTCGGTGGAGCCTGACTCCATCCCTCTGTCTGCACTGCTTTGGGCCTGTTGGAAGGGGGAAAGATTTGGAAAGAAAAATTAATAGACACAGGCCCATAAAAATAAAAAGCCCTTCAAAGACCATATGAAGAAATAATTAAATGGATTAAACTAGAGGGGGAGAAGGAAGGGGAAGAAAAGAAAGGGAGGGAAGTAGAAAAAGGGTGGGGGTGGAGGAGAAGGGGATTCAGAAGGCTGAGGTATGAGGAGTCTTTGCTGTAATTGAGACCTATATTATGAGTTATAGTGGAAATAGCTTAGAGTTAGGAACTTAAATTAAAACCTTGTCTCTGACACTTCCTAGTTGTGAGATCCTTGGGAAATCACTCCAGCACTCAGCCTCAGTTTCCTTATCTGTAAAATGGAGAGAATACTGGCATTACTTATATCACATGATTGTTGTGAGGCAAGTGCTATATAAATATGAGTTATTATTACTATTTTTAAATGATTAATTTCTAAACTGTTTTCATCAATCTGATTCTTTTTTTCCTTTTCTCTTCTGCTTAGTAGGCTGGCTTCCTATCTGGAACGGTCAATGTGTTGTGAGAGCTAGGACTATATTCTTTCTTAATCTTCCCCCATTTCCCGATCCATAAAGCCTAGCATGAATGGTTAATCATGACACCACTGATCATAGAAGCAAAGCATTTAGAGATGGAGGTGACCTTAGAGATCAACTAGTCAAATGCCCATGTTTCATAAATGAAGAAACTGAGATCCGAAGCTTTAAGTCCCAAGATGACACAGTCGTAAGGAGCAGAGCTATGATTCAAACCTAATTCTTTTGATTCCCAAATCTAATGATATTTTTTCCTACATCAAGACTTCTCATATAACATATCACAATGGCAGAGTTGGCCCAACCCCTTCCTGAGCCCAGCTGGGCTCCCCTTAACAACATTCTTGGCCAGTGGTCAACAGGCTTCTTCATGAAGACTTCGAATACAGAGGAACTTGCAGCATCCTAAAGCAATTCATTTCAGTTTAGGACAGCTCTCCCTAACCCACTCTCCATCTCTCTGGATCCAGCCCTGAAAATGTAGCTATAAAGTTGCTTTTAATTGTGAAACATTTCACCACTTCTACCTCACCCTCCCATCTCCCCAAGGAGATTTCTCACTCTCTCATTCATAATCTCTTCCTCTCTGTTGCCTCCTTTCCCACTGCCTATAAACATGCTTTATGAACTTCTCCTTTATCCTGAAAATACCACCAAATCCTTCCCTTGTCCATATTATTCTTATAAACTATTGTAACCAAGTAGGGCATTGACTGGGTATGGTGGACAGGGTGGTTACCTGAACTAATATACCAACACAGTTACTGCCTTGTTCCCTTATCTAGTCTCTCTGAAAAGTCTAATGGGTATGAATATCTAAAAGATGACCAACACTGCAGAAATTACTTCTCTAATTGCCTCGCCTATGGCTTCAGCCTGGGTTGCGTGAAATCTACTCTCCCTTTTGAGTTAACATTCCCTCCCCCAATCCTGAACTTCACTTACAGCCTTAAACACAAATCATTGAAAATGGACTGATGCTTTAATAGCAGTTTCAAGTAACATAGAAATACAAATAAGCATCTAAAGGCATAGGCTTCTACTTAGAGGTTATAATGTCGGGGGGATTTGGGGAAGTGGTGAGGAGGAGAGGAGCATAGAACTTCTATTTCTCATTGGGGGAAACAGGAAATGATCACTCAGACAAGAAAATAGAAGGCAGCTTCTTCACTCCTGGGAAGCCAGAAAAAGAGAGGTGCTGTGCACTGAAGTCTGGTAGCTCCATCAACCATTAACAGCTGCTGGTTCCCAGTCAGCTGACAATCTGTCTCCTTGCTGAGCCTTCTTCCATACCACAGATTTCAGTTCCACTGACTTTTCCTGGTTTCTGTCACAGGGATAGCATCCAATCTCCCAGTCCCCAGCTGACTCATCAGGAAAAAAAAAAAAACACCATGCAAGACCAACATAGCCTGCAGCTGGGGTGATGGGAGTACCCTCCTCTTCTCTGTGTCTCCCCGTGGCTTCTCTCTGTCAGGTTTGTGGCTTCTCCTCAGAAAGGACACAGAAACCAGGTTTTCCAGTACAGTGTGTGTACCTCTAGCCTTTGGTCCTCCAACATCTCGAGAAAAAAAGTTAACAATCCTCTTATCTCTCTTTCCTCCTGTTCATTGACAAATTTCTAGAAAGAATAGTGTACACTTGCTACCTCTATAGTCCCTCATTCTTCAATCACTTGTCATCTGCCTTCCATCCAAACCCAGTTACCAAGAATCTCTTAATTACTAAATCTTTTTCCTAGTCCTTTTCCTTGACCTTTCTTCAGCTTTCAACAATGTTGACTGCTCAGTCCTTCCGAACATTCTCCCCTTGTTGCAGTACAGACATCTAGTTCTCCTCTCCTTCTCAGGCTCCTTCACTGGTCTGTCATTCTTGTTCTGTCTCCTGTGGGTCACCCAAGACTCTGTCTTAGGTACTGTTCTCCCCTCTCTTTATGTATACTCCATTGGAGTTCTAAAGGCATCTCTGTGGTATAAGGAGGTGGTTTAGACTGCTAGATTTGGAATCAGGAAATCCTGAGTTCTAATGCTACCTCAAATTCTCTGCAGCTGTGTGAGTCACTTAGTGACTGCCAAGTCACTTAGTCTCTGTTTTCCTGGCCAAGTCACTTAGTCTCTGTTTGCCTCAGGTTCTTCATCTGTAAAAAGTACCAGCACCAGAGAAAGGACCGATAGATATATAGCATTTTTTTTTTGCGAGGCAATGAGGGTTAAATGACTTGCCCAGGGTCACATAGCTAGTAAGTATCAAGTGTCTGATGCCAGATTTAAAATCAGGTCCTCCTGAATCCAGGGCCAGTGCTTTATCCAGTGAGCCACCTATCTGCTCCCAGGATAAATTTACATACATACATGATACATTTACATGTATACACATACATACACACATGTGTATGTACATCTTTATATATATTTGTGTCTAATAGTAGCCATTTCTGGGGCCGGGGAGTGGGGGGGGGAGAAGGGGAAAAAAAAGAAATTTACATAATAATTTTATTTTATATTAGAAAGGAATAGCAAGTTGTGCATAGTAGATTTGTATTTTTATGTGTAATCATCTTTTTTATTATACTATGTTATGGAAATACTTGTTTTAGTTCATATGTTAAAAATAAAATTTAATATCAATTCAAAAATATAACAGCACCTACCTCACAGGGCTGTTGTGAGGATCAAAAAAGAAAATATATGTATTTCACAAACTTTAAAGTGCTATGTAAACATTAGCTACCATAATCATCATTGTTATTCTTAATCCATTCTTACAAGTTCAATCATGATTTTTACACAAATGACTCCTGAATTTATATATCCAGCCCCAATCTTTCTTCTGATTGCTTTTACAAACTCCACCTAGATGTGTTGCCAATATCTAAACCTCAACATATTCCAAACTGAATTCATTATCTTCTCCTAATACTCTTCCCATCTTCCCTATTTCTGTTGAGGAATTAGCATCCTCCAAGGCTCCAAATTTCAGAATCATCTTTGATACTTCCTTCCCCCACAATTCATTCATTTTCCAAGTCCAGTTACCTCCATGATGCCTCCTATATCCTTTCTCTTCTCTTTGCTCTCATAACTGCCACCAATCCCCTTCCATTCCTACTCACTTCCCATCTAGACAATTATTATGTAGACTTTGTACATGGTCTCCTTAACTCTAGGCTCTCCTATCTCCAATACATCTGCTCCATATGGATGTCAAAATAATCTTTTCAGTGTCCATATCTGACCATGCTACTCTCCTTCTCAAAATCTGGCTCCTTATTGGGATTTTATTATTGTAGGATAAAATATAAATTCAACGGCTTCATATCTAAGGCCCTTTACCATCTATTGCCATTCTACTTTTTCAGCCTTATTTAATATTACCTCCCTTTACATGCTGAAGGGGGCTGCCCTTTCTCTCCATCTCCTCTCCTAAACCAATACCCCGATCCTTGGTCCTCTTCTAAAGCTTGGCTTTCCATGATTAACTCAGAGAGAGTAACTTGTGGAAGTCAGAAAGGTGTTAGGCTTATACCTGGTGTTTTCCAGACCACGTCAGAGAAGACACAGACAGAAGCTGGCAACAGGGGAAAGTCTCATCTACTCTGCCTTAATTGAACAAATGATTAAATAAAGCCTTCATTGAGCGCTTGCTATGTACAAAGACTGTGCTAAGGCTGGCTATACAAATAGAAAAATAAGAGTCCTTGGTCTCAAGAAGCATATGTTCCAATGGAGGAGACAATGCATATGGAAGATTTCAGCTGCAAGTCATCTTTAATGCCATTTCCATTGATGAAATCCTATCCATTTTGGGGTTGGACCATTTAACAATGACGGGCATTTGAATGGCAAGAACTTTTCCCAGGTCTTCAGTAGCTGTAGCTGTAGCACCAGTAGGAGCAATTGTTCACCCCCATTTCCACAGGGGTTGTTTCCCAGGACAGCAGTGATGAACACTATGCTAGAAGCCATTCCCAAGGTTCTCAGGTTCGGGGTCCTGAGCTATCTCCAGCAGGATCTAAGGGAAGATACCAGTCAAGAAGGTGGTGGTAATTTGTCTTCTCAACACATGCTACCTCCTGCCTCTCCCTTCAGGTGCTTTACTGCTTCAGCTAGACTGGCTTACCTGCCCTGTGGATGTCTGTTGGTTGGTAACTGGTGAGGATGACTGATTCCTTATCCATAAGAGTTATTTCTCTAGATGATGGCTTCAAGGGCTGGTCTAGAAGCAGGACCAATAGTCTGGGATCCTTCCACACCCAGGGCTCTTGGTCTTATATGCCTCTTGGTGGAGATTTGATCAATAGTTGTTACTGCTGGGGGTGAGGAAGATGGGCACCTTCTCCATAAAGATTTCTCTCCTCAGTAATGGCTGGGGTGGGGGGGTTGAACTGGAAACAGGTTTGTTGATTTGGAGGGTGCTGCTGTTCCAAAGGCCTGTGGGATCAAGGTCATTGACTGTCTCTGTTGGGGTCCGCGGGGATATGGTCAAAGTGGTGGTGGCAGCTAGATTTGTCTGGTAGTCAAACTATGGTTCTGATCTTTACAGAAAGACATGGACAAAAATAGCTCAGGGTGAGGGGACATGGTGGGGATGACAATCAGAGCATGACTGAATTGCAATCTGAATCAAGCTGTTGGAACCCTTACTCCCATGAAATCATAGATCCATCCAAGTATTGAAGTATCTAGAAAGAATAAGAAGCAATTGCAATAATAGCTCAATATCACTAGAAACTCTGCCTCAGTAACCTGACCTCAAAGGAATTTTCTCATGCTTTGTGAAGGTTAACCCATCCAGAATGCATTCCTTCCTTCCATCTCCCTACCAAGATGTCTCCTAGATCTAGGACATACCAGAACACCCCCAAAAATCCCATGTCACTCAAGATATCTTCCTTCTGAGGACTAGGGGATCTCAACATCACAAATAGTATCCCAGGTGGAATAAGGGAAGGACCATGAAGACTAAAGACAAAAGTTCTCCCCGAAGTATCTATTTAAGATGGTCAGCAAGGGAAAACTAGGCAAATGGAAATCACTGAAAGAACAGCCCAGCTTTTTAGTCAAGGGGCAGAGTCTTTGGAAGGTTGGACAGGAAGGAAGCCCCTTTAAAGAAATCTTGGCTCTCTTTCTTATTTACTCTGCAACCTTGGGCAAAGTCATTCCACTTATTTCTGCACATCAGTTTCCTCATCGGTAAACAGAGGGTTGGACTAGATGGTCCCGTCTAACTTTTTTTTTTTTTTAGTGAGGCAATTGGGGTTAAGTGACTTGCCCAAGGTCATACAGCTAGTAAGTGTTAAGTGTCTGAGGCCGGATTTGAACTCAGGTACTCCTGACTCCAGGGCCGGTACTCTATCCACTGTGCTACCTAGCTGCCCCCTCCTGTCTAACTTTTAATGCCTATGAGAAGAGGTAGTATTTACCAGGATGAAGCTTTTCTGTCTCAAGTCCCCAGAGGAAAGCACACAGGCACCACCAGTCTATGCCCAGAGGCAGGGAAAGGAGCACAAGAAGAGAGCATCCTGAGGAGTAATAACTGCTTTCTCCCTAGCGGATCTGGTTACAGGCCAGATCCATTCAAGCCTATGCCACGTCTATAAAAGAGAGAGGGGGCATTTGATTTTACTTTATTTTCATTTTCATTTTATGGCTAAAATAATTGCCCATTAGTGCCAAGGCTCATTAGATGGAGGTAGGTGATACAATACAGACAGACAGCCCTTGGACCCAGACGAAAGGGGGCATTGCAACCTGCTGCCAGTTGAGAAGGGACAGCCTCCATATTGACTCATCTTGGAAGCTGGCTTCATGCCTGACCCGAGGAAAGCCTGGGAGAGGAAATGGACATTCATTCATCCAGGCACCACCATGACTAAAAGGCCTCCAGATTTCACACTCCCAGATTTCAATTACCTAGTGGAAAAGGTGAGATAGTGGCGAAGAGGAAAGTTCTGATGAGACACTGACATCCTATCCCCTGAGACCAATATGGTTATCCTGGAAAATGACATTAATGAAAACAACTAAAGGACAGGGAGGCCTCTTTCATCTCCCAAGAGAGATTAAGAAGTACTGCTTTCTGGGGCAGCTAGGTGGTGCAGTGGATAGAGTACCGGCCCTGGAGTCAGGAGTAGCTGAGTTCAAATCCGGCCTCAGACCCTTAACACTTACTAGCTGTGTGACCCTGGGCAAGTCACTTAACCCCAAGTGCCTCACTAAAAAAAAAAAAAAAGTACTGCTTTCTTCTAGGGAGGCCAGATATATCTGCCCATTCCTTCCATCCCATCTTTCCCAGTTCAATCTGTCTTCCCCAACAAAGCCAGGATTTGGCAAAACTGCAAAGCATGAGAAGTTTATTTTCTAGGACCCAGGCTGAGTCATTTCTTATTTGTATGCCCCTAGGCAAGTCACTTGACCTCTCTAGGCCTCTGAAATTACCTTGTAGATGCTTTGTATGTACTGGTTATACATATGCTTGTATAGGGGCAGCTAAGTGGCAGAGTGGATAGAGTGCTGGCCCTGGAGCCAGAAAGACTTATCTTCATGAGCTCAAAAGTGGCCTCAGACACTAACTAGCTGTATGACCCTGGTCAAGTTACCTAACCCTGTTTGCCTCAGTTTCCTCATCTGTAAAATAAGCTGGAGAAGGAAATGGCAGACCACTCCAGTGTCTTTGCCAAGAGAATTCCAAATGGGGTCATGAGGAATCGGACATGACTGAACAACAACAACAGAATATAATTGCATGAGTATATATGAGCCTATGTGTTATCTCCCTTAATAGAATTTAAGATACTCGAGGGCAATGACTTTTTCATTCTTGTCTTTGGATTCCCCACAACCTAACACAGTGCTATGGAACAGGCACTTAAGAAATGCCTGTGGATTGATTGGTTGGTTGGTAGAGAGGTCTCAGTTTTCTCCTTTCTAAAATGGTGGTAATAACATCTCATTACCTAACCCATCTTATCCATATGTTGTGAGAATATGCAATTCCACAGGATTTAAAGTTCTTCATAAACTAGCCCTAGCCTACTGTGCATAATTATTACTATTTACTCCTCTTCACTCTACAGCCCAGCCAAAGAGTAAAGTGCTCTTGCTTTTCCACGCTTAAAGTTACATCTGGCTTTGTACAAGCCATCTCCCTCCCCCCCACCCCCCACTGGAAATATAGTTCCTCTTCACTTCTGCCTCTTACAATCCCTGGTGTCCTTCAAGATTCAGTTTAAGTTTTTTCCTGGAGAAGAGATGAGAAAATGGACCTCTAATTTTTCATTGAAGAAGAAGGGGATTATGGGTGTGGAATTTGCATATACTGTAAAACATGGTCAATGTGCCCGTTGGTTTTGCTGAACTGATTTTTGGTGGGAAGGGGTTGTTCTTTTTAATCTTTGTTACTAAGGAAAGCTCTCTAGCTAGAGGAGGAGTATATTCAGAAGTAAATATGTAAAATGCAATTTTATCAATTCAACTTTTTATATCAATTTGATATCAAATGCAATTATATCCATTCAACTTTTTAAATAAAAGAAATGGAATGAAAAAGAAAAGCTTTACTTTATTTATCCAGAATGATTGATGACAGTGTAAAGTGTTAGCTCTTCCAGATAACAAAGACCTGTCTCATTTAGACTGAGTAATAATAGCTATTTTATCTTTAAGATTTATGAAGCACTTGAAATAATTATTTTTTATAAATCCGTATACACATTTTATTGATTTGGTACACTCACATTTTTCACCCTGGGTTATAAAATATTCTATAGTCTTCAGCCTGGCTTACAAGCTTCTCTGCTGTATAAAATAATAGGAACTATAGATGAGAAGGAAGAAAGAGTTTTCCCTGCTAATGAAGATTGAAAATATTTTAAAATCAAGCCAATCAATTCACTCTCCAACACACAGGACTTAATTCCCCTCTCCCCTCTTCAATACCAGCTCAGTCTCTGGGAGGGAATTAAGTTCATAGCTTAGCTTAGTTCCCAGAGAGTCCTAAATTCTAAGCCCAGAATCTTTCCTGGACCCAAGTCCCAGGCCTCCTGGTTTCTCAGGGCTTCCTTGAGAAAGCAAAACCAGTCTACATAGCAACCATAACTGACCAGCATGTACTGTTTTAGGAACCAAATAAGTTATCAACCTAATTCCCTCCCAGAGAATGAGGTGGTGCTGAGGAAGGGAGGAGAAGGGAAGATAAAGCCCTTTGTGTTGGAGAGTAAGTTGTTATATTTGTGATTATACCTTTGAGTAAATATTCCTTGTAAAAGCTCATCTGTTTGGGATTAAATGAAACTGCGTGCAGTAGAGATAGCCCCTACACTTGGGGGACACCTTCAGTAGGAGCTGGAGCCATTGGAAAGTGACTCAATTCCCCAAACCCTCTGAGGAGTACTGAAGAACCAGAGGGGAGGTGCAACGTACCTGGCCTGGAGGCAGTGGGGGGCTAACATAATCAGTGTTACAATTACAAAGTATTTAATTTCATTTTTTTAATAAATTAATTTTTTTCAATCAACACAAATCTGTCTTCTCTCCCTTCCAGCTATTCCCATTCCCACCTGAGAAAGAAAGAAAAACAAAACTTTGGTGATAGACAAATATTGTCATACAAAACAAATTCCCATATTAGCCATTATAGATAGAGAGATAGAGAGATAGACAGAGAGATAGAGATATGGAAATTTGTTTTGTATATATGTTTTGTGTATGTGTATGTACAAATATACATAAATACATACATGTATATATGTGTATATATATATATATATTTGTACTCTAAATCCTTCACCTCTCAATCAGAAGGTATGTAGGAAGGAAAAAAGATAGGAAATAAGCATTTATTAAGTGCTTACTATGTGCCAGGTTCTGTTCTAAGCTCTTTACAAATATTATCTCATTTAATCCTTATAACTATCTAAGAGGTAGGTGCCATTTTTTTTTTTTTTTGGTGAGGCAATTGGGGTTAAGAGACTTGCCTAGGGTCACACCTAGGGTAGGTGTTAAGTGTCTGAGGCCGGATTTGAACTCAGGTCCTCCTGACTTCAGGGCTGGTGTTCTATCCACTGTGCCACCTAGCTGTCCCCAGGTAGGTGCCATTATTATCCCCATTTTTATAGTTGAGGAAATTAAGGTAGACAGAGGTTTAAATGACTCCTCTAGGGTCACACAGCAAGTGACTAAGGCCACATTTGAACTCAGATCTTCCTGATATATTTCATCATTAGACCTCTGGAATTGTGACTGATTTTTCTATTATCTTTAAGATATTGTTGTCATGTATAAACCGTTCTCCTGATTCTGCTCACTTCACACTGCATCAGTTCATATGTATCTTCCCAGAGATCTCTGAAAACATCCCCTTCACCATTTCTTATATCACAATAATATTCTCACATTTATAAGCTATAACTTGTTCAGTCAATTTCCCAATTGGTAGGCACTCCCTCAGTTTCTAATTTTTGCCATCACCAAGAGAGCTGCTACAAATATTTTTGTATATCCTTAGTTAAGGCATGTCTTGCTTAGGACTACTCCTCCCTTAACCTATCTTCCTTCTTATTTCTCCCTTATTTCCCAGTAGAGTGAAATCTATTTCTGTACCCAGTTCTGTGTATGTATGTGTGTTCTTCCCTCCTTTGACAAGTTCAGATAAGAATGAGGTTCAAGTATTAGCTGTTCTCCTAATCTTCCTTGTTTTATTAAAGACCTACTTATATACCCTAATAATGTGAGATAACTTTCCCTATCCTTCCTCTCCCTTCTTCCTCCTTCCCCCTCTCAGGGCATTTTTCTTCCTCCCCTTTTCCATTATTTTAAAATCAAGACAACACAGGGCAACTAGGTGGCACAGTGGATAAAAGCACTGGCCCTGGATTCAGAAGGACCTGAGTTCAAATCCAGCTTCAGACACTTGACACTTACTAGCTGTGTGACCCTGGGCAAGTCACTTAACCTTCATTGCCCCACCAAACACACACACACACACACACACACACACACACACACACACACACACAAAACAATAAAATCAAGGCAACAGAACCACTCCTCAGGACCCCTGTTTAATTAGATTTCCTCTATGACCCCCAATGATGATAGGTGTCTGAGGAGATGTGTATCATTTCTCCATATTAAAATGTAAGCAGTCTATCCTTCCTTAGTCCCTTATGATTGTTTGTTCATGTTTACATTCTAGAATTTCTCTTGACTCCTGTGTTTGCACTTTCAAGTTTTTGTGCAGCTCTGGTCTTTTCATCAGGAATGTTTCATTAAAAATCCTTTTTTTCCCCCTCCCTTGTAGGATTTTACTCAGGTTTTCTAGTGAAATTAATCTTGGTTATAAGCCTACATATTTATTTTGCCTTTTGGTATAAGGTATTCCAAGCTATCTTCTCCTTTATAATGGTAGTTGATAAATCATGTGTGATTCTGACTGTGCTTCCTCTGTACTTGAATTCTTTCTTTCTGGCTGCTTGCAGTATTTTTTTTTTTTTGACCTGGAAGCTCAGGATTTTGGTCTGACTGTTCCTGGGAATTTTTTTTTCAGGAAGTAAGGGTGGATTCTTTATATTTCCATTTTGTTCTCTGGCCCTAAGAGATCTAGGGAAGTTTGATTTCTTGAAATATGATGTCTAAATTTTTTTTTGTCATGGCTCCCAGGTATTCCAATGATTCTTAAATTATCTCTCCTTAATTTGTTTTCCAGATCCATTGTTTGTGCTATAAGATACCTTACATTTTATTCTATACTTTTAATCTTTTGGCTTTGTTTTACTATTTCTTGTTGTCTGGTGGAGTCATTATCTTCTATTAGGTCTATTCTAATTTTTAGGAAGTTTGTTGCTTGAGTAAAATTTTGTGTCTCTTATGCAAGGTTGTTAACTCCCTTTCTGATTCTTTCTTCCATAGCTTATTTCTTTTCTAATTTTTTCCTTATATGCTCTCATTTCTCAGAATAATTTTAATTCTCTTTTTAATACTTGCTTCATCTTTTCCAGAAATTCATGTCTAATCTATGTTTTTCTTTAAGATTTTGCTTATAGATATTTAGAGTCATTCTCTTCTTCTGTTTGTGTCTTGACCATCCCTTGTCACCATAATATCTCTCTAGAGTGTCTTTCTTTCTTTTTCTCTCTCTCTTTCTCTCCCTTCCTTTCTTTCTTCCTTCCTTCCTTCCTTCCTTTCTTTCTCTCATTCTTCCAACTTACTCCCTGACTTCAGATTTTATGTTAAGTCTGGGCTCTGCACCTCTATTAAGGGAATTCCTGGGTTAGTCCCACTACTGATTTCTTAGGGTATTGAGTGTTGAGTTATTCTAGGATCTAACGAATAGGTCAGCCTGGGAATCTGCAAGCTTTTAGTGTTCCCAATGTGGTTTGATCTAGGACACAGTCTGATTTCTGCTCCCCTGGTCTGAGCTCTGCAAATTTCCTAACCTGGGTAGGTATAGGTCTGATTATCAGCAATCTGCTGCTGAATGCTGCTACTATCAGTCAAGCAGAAAGCTCTCATTGTTCAGTGACAGATCTCCCATTTGGTCTGAGATTCCTAACCTGGTTATTCTGCTGCAGGCTTCAGACTGGGTTGGAGGCTGAAACTGAGATCTGTACTCTGGCTCATGGGGTCAGGACCACACAGCCGCTGATTGCTTCTGAATTTGCTCCTTTCTCCATATACAGCCCAGAGCCAGAGACTACTCCTCACCCTGGAATGCCACAACTAGACAAAAGTCCCCTCCTCAGGTTGCTCTGGATCTGTGACTTAGAAATAGAGCAATAAAATGACCATTTGACATCTATTCCTGCACCCTGAACAAAGTTGGGCCCCATTTTGTTGGATTTGGAACCACTTCTTACCCTGGTACACAGCCTTTCCTTTGCTCTGGAATAATACATAGCCTTTCCTGGTTAAACCTCCTTCCCACAGTGTCCGCAGACCTAGTCTCTCTCCCTACGCCAACCAGGGCTAGCAAAATGATTCACTGTGATTTTTTTTTCTTGGATTTCCAGACCAAGAGGAGAATATGGCTATACTTTTTCCTGCTACTCTGCCATCTTGGCTCCATTATCTATCGTGTGATATAATTATGATATAGCATATATCTATATTACATTTAGATGTTATATCGTAGATATAGTACATATATTATTATATAGTCTAGTCATAGGACCTAGGTTTGAATCCCAGATCTGCCCCATTTGGAGAGGAATGAATGGAAAATAAAGCATTTAGGAAGCATTAAGTATGTTCTAGGCACTGTGCTAAAAGCTGTAGATATAAAAATAAGCAAGAAAGAAGGCCCCTGCCCTCAAGGGGCTTACATTCTAATTGAGGAAGATAATACCATAAAAGGGACCTAGAAGTGGGGAAGGGAGACTTATGGTAGAATGGTTTGGAAATGTCTAGGAAGAATAGAGTCGTGGTTCCTGACAAGATAACAGCTCCCCTATTAGAGCCCAGAGCCTCTAGAGTCCTTGATTTTCTCCCGTCATCTAATGTCCCTTCCATTTCCAAATCTGTAATCTTATGATCTAAACTGAACTTCACAACAACCCTTCAAGATAGGCATTATATGTATTCTTCATACCTTCATCTTATGAGTTAGGAAATTGTCTCCGAGAAGTTGAATAACTCAAGCAGTTATTGTAAGAGAGAACTCAGGTTTACAAAAGTCAAGTCTAGCATCCTTTCTACTATAGGATACTTTCTATCAGCCTCATTTAAAAATTTTAACTTTTTTTCAATTAATTAAAACCTATTTTTTCTTCCCATTCACCTCCCCTGCAATCCTGTTCAAAAAAAGAAAAGTAAAATGTAACTCTTTTAACAAATATGCATAGTCAGGTAAAAAAATTCTCATGTTGGTCATGTTAATAGATATAGCTATGGATATGGATATGGATACATAGATATTTATATACATAGATATGTATATATGTGTGTATACACAGATATACATATATATAACTAAAACTGCACCTTAAATCAATCTTCTCTGTTGGGGAGGAGGGAGAAGGTCAGCATGCTTTATCACTGGTTCCTTGGAAACACTGTAGGTCATTGTTATTAAGTCTTTTTTTTTTTTAATTTTGGTGAGGCAATTGGGGTTAAGTGACTTGCCCAGGGTCACACAGCTAGTAAGTGTCTGAGGCCGGATTTGAACTCAGGTACTCCTGAATCCAGGGCCAATGCTTATCCACTGCGCCACCTAGCTGCCCCTGTTATTAAGTCTTTAAAGGTTATTTGTCTATACGATGTTGTCTAATTTGTTCCCCTGTTTTCACTCACTTCACTCTGTATCAATTCATAGAATTGTTGTTCTGAAACCCTGCCCTTCATCATCTCTTATGATACAACAGTATTTCATCACATTCCCATACCACAATTTGCTTAAACATTTCCCACTTGATGAACACCTCTCTCAGTTTCCAATTCCTTGCCACCTCCCCTAGGGAAAGTGGCTCATTTTGGGGAGAGCAATAGCAGACAAGAAAGCAAAGAACTTGCTATGTTTCTGTGGTAACAAAAATCTGGAAAATAAGTAATGAATTTTTGATCCAGTGGTTCAGCCTATTCTGGTCTCCATTCCTCCTGGCTTGTTTACAATGGAAAAGACCTATTTGGAAACATGTAACCATGAGCTTTGTGAAATTGTTTTTCCCCCTTGTTCTTTATTATCCTTCTTTTTTCTCTCCCTTTCTTTCTTCTCCTTTCCTTTCCCAACCTCCTTCATTGTTTCCTCCATGTTTTCTTCCTCTTTCTCTTTGACCCTTTTTTCTCCCTCTCCTCTTCTGCTTCCTTCTCCCTCTTCTCCCTTCTCCTGCTTTTCCTTTTCCTTATTTCCTTTTTATTTCTTCTTTCTTTCTTTCTTTCTTTCTTTCTTTCTTTCTTTCTTTCTTTCTTTCTTTCTTTCTTTCTTTCTTTCTTTCTTTCTTTCTTTCTTTTTTTTTTTGCAGGGCAATTGGGGTTAAGTGACTTGCCCAGAGTCACACAGCTAATAAGTGTTAAGTGTCTAAGGTCAGATTTGAACTCAGGTCCTCCTGAATCCAGGGCTGGTGCTTTATCCACTGCGCCACCTAGCTGCCTCCTTTTTATTTCTTCTTGATTCTTCCTTTCCATCCCCCTTTTCCTCTTCCTTACCCCCTCCTCTCCTTTTTTTCTTCCTTCTCTTCCTTACTCTCTTCCTCTTTTTCCTTGCCCCTTTTTCTTCTTCCAATTCTTCCTCTTCTTTCAGGTATATCTCTTCTTTGCCCTTTTCCTTTTCTCCTTTCAGGCTACTCTGCCTCTCTTCTCCCATTCTCTCTTGCTCAGGTATCTTTCTCCACCCTCTCTTCTGGCCCCTAGCACTCCCTTGTGACAGCTATTTGTCATACAAAGTTTTCACAAATAGAGCCCAGGCTAGGGGCCTAGTAGTAAGCTTTCTTTTGCTTCACCCATTCTTTTTACTCTTTGTTGTCACCTCTTTTAGAGCAGTGACTCTCAAAGTGTGGTCTGGTGATTCCTGGGAATCCTTGAGACCCTTTCAGGAGGTCTGAGAGGTCAAAACTATTTTCACAATACAACTAAGGCAATTTAACTTCTAAAATAGTAAGTACCAGTAGATATAACCCACATTAAAAAGAAAAGCTGTGGGAGGAGGGGAAATCGATCATTTTTAAGAGTATAATTTTTGAGACCCCAAAATTTGAGAATTACTGCTTTAGAGAGTAGGCTGCTGTCTGTGAAAGGTGTTGCTGAGGTATATTTCTATAGCTTGCAGGATTCTAGGAGTATGCCCCATGGTTTCCATGGTGACATGGACCAAGGCATCTTTTTCTTTCTCCTCATAAGAATAACAGGCAAAATGAAATATATTTGTGGAATGGTCCTTTATCAGGCATCATCAAGAGGAGGATAATGTCCCATTGTCTGGCCACATCTGGGCAATTATATTCAGTCCCAGGTCTGACATATTAGAAAGTACATTGATAAGTTGTAGAATGTCCAAGGAAGGGCACAATAAGGATGGTTGAGGTTACCTGGAAGTATACCAGATAAGAATGACTTGAACAGGGGCGGCTAGGTGGCTCAGTGGATAAAGCACCGGCCCTGGAGTCAGGAGGACCTGAGTTCAAATCCGGTCTCAAACACTTGACACTTAGTAGCTATGTGACCTTGGGCAAGTCACTTAACCCCCATCGACCCTCAAAAAAAAAAAGAATGACTTGAACAATTTAAATAATAATAATAATAGATAAAACATAGTGTTTTAAGATTTGTGGAGCAATTTATAGTATCTTATTTAAATGAAGGAATTGGAGATGTTTAGCTGGAGGAGAGAATTTTTAGAGGGTATGTAATGATGATGTAAAAGATGAAGAGCTGGTCTGAAAGCCAGGCAGAGGTGGGTTAAAGCCTTGTCTTTGACATACATTAACTGTGTGACTGGGCAAATCACTTAACCTTTCTGTGCCTTGAGACTACAAATTGCAGTGATAATCACACTTAGAGCTGCACTTAGAGAGGAAATTCGGTCTCTTACCAGGAGCTCCCTAATCCAATGAAATCATAGGTCCGGTCCCTATCTCACTCCCCTCGATAGTGGTAACATGGAAGAGGGAGATGATATGTTCTGCTTGGCTTCAGAGGGCAGAACCGGGTGGAATGGGTGGAAATTGCAAATTGACAAATTTAGGTTTGATCATAAGGATAAATTTGCTGCTATTCGAGCAAATGATAGAGTGGTTCCCTTGAAAGGTATTGAAGTCCCCTTTACTAGAGGTCTTCCAGCAAAGGCTGGATAATGATCAGAGATGGAGGTGGTTAGGGAAGCACTAGATAGATTCTATGGACTATCTCATCTCTGAGATTCTTGACTCAGGGTCCCCCAAAAGAGAAGTGATTTACTCACACAGCTATGAAGTGACAGAGCTAGGATTCAAATCCCAGGGGTTTTTTTGTTTTGTTTTTTGGTGAGGCAATTGGGCTTAAGTGACTTGCCCAGGGTCACACAGCTAGTAAGTGTTAAGTGTCTGAGGCTGGATTTGAACTCAGGTCCTCCAGACTCCAGGGCCGGTGCTCTATCCACTGTGCCACCTAGCTGCCCCTCAAACCCCAGTTTTTTGACCAACAGTACAAGGTTCTTTATCCTATGGGAGATGTTCCAACTTCAGGTAGCTGCCTTTGGTGATTGCTCCTAACCTGACCCACAGGGGAGGATGGACCTAGGTGTATCTGAACAGAGAACAGGCCCCGAGTGCTGAAAATGCCCCTAGTCCTTAGGCCTAAGACCCTCTTCATCTCACCCAGGGAATGAAGGCAATTTGGACACAGCTTTCAGACAAGCAGTGAAAGGGTCAGAGTAAAATTTTATACTCATTTAAAAAAAAGTAAAGCCTCTGCCAAAGGCAACGAGCTGGATCCATTGCCCTTAGCCTGTGCCCACACAGGCCCCACCCTCAACACATCCCTCCTGTGAGGTGGCTGCTAGTTGGGTATGCTGAAAATATCCAGCTTTTCCATTGGGCCTGAGAGTTTCCTATCAGCTCATTTAATTTAAAACTGGTTATGCCAATTTGCTGTTCTCTGAGAGGAGCAAAACACAATAAAGAAGAGCATCATTGGTGATTCTGGGAAGCCTTGTCGAGGACTGAAGCAACAGCAACAGCAGCAAAGAATTAAGTGATTTCTCTGTTCTTTGTTTCTCCAAAATGTAGTTTTCCAAGCAGTTTGCTGTTCTGACGCAATAGAGCGTGTTGGGCCCCATGGTGTAAATCTTCCCGACAAGGGGGCAATTTTCCTACTTTTTCTTGCAAAGCTAAAGGCCTGCTCTCTTGTGGGCCAACGGAGCAGGTCTTGAATTCATTAAAGTTTGGGCCACTTAGTAAAGCTGTTTCCAGCCTGTTTCCTTGGTCTCTGTGCCTGCCCAGCACAACTCCTGCCCATTTATGCTGGAGTCCTGAGCCTGCCTGAAGGGGGGGGGGGGCGCTTAAAAGGGATGGGAAATGAGGGAGAGAGGGAAGGAGGGGTGGAAGGAGAAAGGAAGGACACGGGAGAGGAGAACAAGGAAAACTTTTAGCCGATTATGGAGGGTTAAATAAAAGGAGAATGCAAAGGGAGAGGCCTCAACAATTTGTGGAGAACAGATCCCCTAAGCAATGTGGGGGATTAGAGACAGAGAGAGAATGGAGAAGACAGAAAGGAGGATGGGCAGTCAGACAAAGAAGAGAGAAAGATAGAATGAGGAAGAGACTAAGAAATGTAAAATGAGGAAGAGAGAAAGGAGAGGGGGGGGGTTACCACCACAGGGGGGAGAGGAGAAGGAGAGGGAGAGAGACATACAGAAAAAGAGAAAATACAGAGCAAGAAAGAGAGACAGAGAGGGAGGGAGGGAGACAGAGACAGATACAGAGAAAAAGAGACAGAGATAGACAGAGAGAGAGAGAGAGAGGGAGGGAGGGAGGGGAAGAGAGAGAGACAGAGGCAGATACAGAGAAACAGAGAAAGAGACAGAGATAGACAGAGACAGAGACAGAGAGACACACAGAGAGAGAGAGAGACAGAGAGATAGAGAGAGAGTGCCCAAATTCTTAACCATTTCTTGACTGGCATAACTATGAGGCAGAATTGCAAGTTCTCCTAAGAGGGTCCAGGATACAGAGGATTATGCATGACTCATCTCACCAAGTCGTTCAAGGAAGCAGGTTCCTGAAAAATATTGCTTCTTCTGACTGTAGAGAGAGAAAGTTCCAAGAATGAACCCCCAGGTGGCTGCAGCTTTTCTGGATTAACATGTCTATTCCTCATTTCCCTCTTCCTTCTTTCTCTCCCCTCACTCCCCCCCCCACTTGGGTCCACTAAAAAAACAAATACACACACACACACACACACACACACACACACACAGACAATCAAAAATCCTCCTCTGGCCTTTCTACCTTCCCTTCTCTTCCCCTCCCCCTTCTCACCTTCTTTTTCCCCTCCCTCCAATCTGAGATAACTGGAAGAATTGCTCCTTCCAGCCTCTGAGCCCCTGCCTTCCCTCTCTCTTGATCTTTTTCAGGAAGCCCACCCAGAGGAACTGAAATGAGTTGTTGGCATCCCTATAAGGTCTGACCATGACTAGTAGCCTCTCCTCAACCCATGCTATTCCCCCTCCTGCCCCCTCCCACCCCCAATCCACCATCTTCTTTAGAATATTTTTTTTTTGAGGCACTTGGGGTTAAGTGACTTGCCCAGGGCCACACAGCTAGTAAGTGTTAAGTGTCTGAGGCTGGATTTGAACTCAGGTCCTCCGGAATCCAGGGCTGGTGTTCTATCCACCACCAACTTCTTTAAAAGAATAAGAATACTACAGATTCTTGGTGTTGTTTCAATAGAACAGCAACCTTTAGAGGACAGGGACAGTGCCTTCTATATATTTTGTTTGATAAATTCAACATATGTTTAGCTAATAAACATTCTACCTCTGACCTTTACTAGTTGTGTGACTCTGGGCAAGTCCCTTAACTTCTCTGAACTCCACCTTCTTCATTTATAAAATGGGAATAATAATAATACCTCACAACATGAGTTAGTATATGTATATCTATACATATGCATATATGTATATATATATATATATATTGCTTTGTAAATCATACCACCTATTATTTATTGAAGGGCAGCAGTTTAGTGGATAGAGAGCCATCCTTGAAGTTGGGAAGGCCTGCTTCTAGGTCCTCCTTTAGTCTAATATATACTAGCTCAGTGACGACTAACAAAGCACATAATTTCTCAGTTCTCCAGGCAACTCTCAACATTACAAATAAATGGTTGATCTGCATTGGTGGAGAGAATTTCTATTTTGGAAGTACCCCACACGGATGAAGCTGGAGAAAAATGATGAAATCAAGTTAACTTGGTCAACTATAAATTTATGTTATACAAACTCAACTGGGCCATCACTGCATAAAGGCAATCCTTTTACACCTCCTTAGGGAGTTAATTCACTATTCAATATCCCAATTAGTTAACTCACTATCCAATTCCCTCCAAACCTTTTCATCCCTTCTAAAATGTCCCATGGCTCCCCCTCTCTCAGCTGAGAACCTTACCTCATGTTTTACTGAAATAATTGAGGCCATTCCCCAAAAGCTCCCTCTTTTCCCCTCCTCCTCCTCTTCCGTCATCCAAGAAGCCTTCTGCCACTATTGCCTCCTTCATACCTGTCTCACACAGAGAGGTGGCCCTTCACCTTACCAACACATAGCCCTCTGAATGTACAAGTGACCCCATTCCATCCTGTCTTCTCCAATAGATTACCCCCTCTATCACCCCTACTCTCTATCTTCAGTCTTTCCTTCTTTACTGTCTGCTTCCCTACTGCCAACAAATATGCCTATGTCTCCCCTACTCTCAAAAAACTCTCCCTTGTTCTGCTTATTCACATTAGCTTTCATTACATAGCTCTCTTCCCTTTTGTGACTAAATTCCTTGAGAAAGTCATCTACAGTAGATATTTCCACTGCCTTTCCCTTCACTCTATTCTCAACTCTTTACAGCCCAGCTTCCAACCTCATCATTTAACTGCAATTACTTTCTCCAAAGTTACCATTGATCTCTTAACTGCCAAAACTAGTGGCCTTTTAAGAATCCTTGTTTTTCTTGACCTCTCTGCAGCTTTTTACCCTGCTGATCACCCTCTCACACTTAATACCATCTTCTTTCTATGTTTCCCTGACACTGTTTCTATCCTGATTCTCTTCTTGCCTGTTTGACCTCCCTCCTTCCTAGTCTCCTTTACTGGATCTTTTTATGACCACTAACCTTGGTGTCCTCCAGGGCTTTCTACTGGGCTCTCTTCCCTTCTCCCTCTAGACTATTTCACTTGGTCTCATCAGCTCCAATGGATTCAATTCTCATCTCTAAGCTGACAATTCTCAGATCTATTTATCCAACCCTAACCTCTCTCTTCTAACCTTCTCTAACCAGATGTCCCATAGACAAGTTATCTTAAACGTGTAGACATCTAGCATATCCAAAACTGAAGTCATTATCCCCCCACTTCCACTTCCAAATTTCTTTATTACTGTGGAAGGCACTGCTATCCTACCAGTTACCTGGGCTTATAATCTAGGTGTCAGACTCCTCACTCTCACCACCCCAGCCGAGCAATTGCCAAGTCCTGTCATTTCTATCTTCTTGACATCTCTCATATATGTTCTTCTTCTCTGTTCTGACACTGCCACCTTCATGGGCTAGTCCTTCATCACCTTACTCCTGCTAATTGTAATACCTTGCCTCAAGTCTCTCCCTACTCCAGTCCATCTTCTATGCAGCTATCAAAATATCTTCCTAAATTGCAGATCTGACCATGTCATTCCTCTATTAAAAAAACTACAGTTCCCTGTCACCACCAGAAAAAATACAAAATTGTCTTTGGTGTTCAAAGTCCTTCACAACCTAGCCCCCATCTTAGCTTACTCCTCACCACGTACCCTGAGATCTAGTGACACTGGTCTTTTTAGTGTTCCTTGTATAAGGCACCCCATCTTCTGATTCCTGTTATTTTCACTGGCTGTCCCTATTCTCAAAATTGTCTTCCTCATTTCTATTTCCTTGGCTTCCTTCAAGTCCTAATTAAAATCCTACCTTCTATGAGAAACCTATTCCAATCCTCATTAATGCTAGTCTCTTTCCTCTACTTATTATCCCCAATTTATTATATTTATTTATATATACATACACACATGCACACACATATATATGTATCTATATCTATATCATCTATATAGCAATATCAATATCTATATCTTGCTTGTACACAGTTGTTTTGATACTGTCTCTTCCATTAGACTGTGAGCTTATTGGGAGCAGGGACTGTCTTTTGCTCTCTTTGTAACCCCAGCACTTGGCACAATGCCTGGCACAAAGTACGTGGTTAATAAATTCTTATTGGCTATTATTATTATTATGCTGAACTATTATTATTTACCTATTGTTGAATCTATCTCCAAGACAAATAGTTTCTAGTGCTCTCAAGCAGAGCCATTCCTAGGCAAAATTGTGGTCCAGGTTATCATTACATTGACAAATTTTAACAACTGACTCTTGGGGCAAGATAGAGGCAGGGGAAAAAGGGAGGATAATGTACCCACAATACACTTTTAAGTTTAATCTGCATTATTAACATTTTTTTTTCTTAAGTGTGGGCAATCAACAAAACAATAAACCAAGTCCTGATATGTAGCATTTGATGATTTGGGGGTGTAAATGTTCACAGTAAAAATTTAGCGATCAATTTTCACGAGCTGGTATAAGCTGGTTTCAGCAATCCCCTGGACTAAGCCTCTAGTTTCTGTCCCATTTCTTCCCTTTGTGATAGCTCTTCTACCTCTCTAGAGGCAACTAAGTGGCAGAGTAGATGGAATGTTGGGTCTGGATTAAAAAACCTGAGTTCAAAAGTGGCCTCAGATGCTTACTACTGGTGAAAATTGGGAGCAAATCAACTCAACTTCTCTCTGCCTCAGTTTCCTCATGAATGAAGATAATAAATAATAAATAAATAGTAATACATAAAATGAAGACAATAATAGTACCTGCCTCCCAGGAGTTTTGTGATGATCAAATGAGATAATATTTGTAAAGTTCTTCGTACAGTGACTGGCAAAAAGTAGACTCTTAACAAATCCTTCCTTCCTTCCTTCTCTTCCATCCTTCCTTTTTTCAAGTCTTTCTTTTTTCCATTTTTTCTTTCCTTTCTTTATATCCTTCCCTCCCTTCCTTTCTTTTCTTTCCTTCCTGCCTAGCTTTCCTTCTTTTCTCCTTTCATTCCTTCTTTCCTTCCCTTCTTTTTTCTTTCCTTTCTCTCTTCCTTCTTCTCTTTATCCTTTCCTTCCTTTTCTTTCTCCTTCCTCCCTCCCTTCCTTCTTTCCTCCTTTCCCACTTCCTCTCTCCATCCTTTCCTTCCATTTTCCTCCCTCCTTCTTTCCTCCCTTCTTTCTTTCTTTCCTTCCTTCTTTCTTTCTTCTCTTCCCTCTTTTCTCTCTTCTTTCCTTTCCTTTCTCCCTTCTTAATTTTCTTCCTTCCTTTCTCCCTCCATTCCCCCTTTTCTCCCTTCCTTCCTCCCTCCATCTCTTCTTTCCTTGCTTGCTTCATCCTTCCCGTTCTCCTTTCTTTCTACTTTCCCTCCCTTCCATCTTTCTTTCCTCACCTTCCTCCCCTTTTGGGGCAATTAATGTCTTCCTGCTTTTTTCCTTTCTATCAGACCTTTTCCAGAGAGGACTTCACAGCATTCATTTATGCTTTAGTATGAAAGAGGGCCCATTTATCTCTCCCAGAAAGATTTGCATTGTAACTATTATGGTCAGATTGAAACTATGACCATCCCTACTATTCAGAGTACATTATGCAGTTGGACTAATCTGGCTTTTCACTTTAGGAAAAAGCTTGAGAGTGATCAAAGATGTTACTTAATTTCCTTGTATTCAGTTTAGAGTCCAGTTCATCTACCACGTAGTGTCTGCCCAAGATATATGCACCATTAGATCAGGATAATGGGTTGTCCCTCCAACTATATGTCATTAGCCTGGACAATAGGCATCCAAAGGGATGGTCTTTCCCTTGATTTCATCAAACAACAATGACTGACACGTTTTCTTTCATACATGCTTATATAGGACACTAAGATTGGCAAAGCACTTTACATACATCATTTCATCTTTGTAACAACCCTGTGAAGTAAGTGCCATGGGTATTATTAGCCCTACTTTACAGATAAATTCGGAGACTCAGAGAGGTTAAGTAACTTACCTGGGTCATATAACTAGTACATGGAGGTGGAGTCAGATTTAGGTATTCCTGCCTCCAAGTCCAATGCTCTATCCTTTATGCTATGCTGTCTCTAATTCATTGTTGTTGTTCCGTTGTTTTCAATCATTTTCTACTCTTCACGACCCCATTTGGAGATTTTTTGGCAAGGATACTGGATTTGCCACTTCCTTCTTCAGCTCATTTTGCAGATGAGGAAACTGAGACAAAAAAAGTGGAGCAACTTGTCCAGGATCACATAGGCCAAATTTGAACTCAGGAAGATGAGTCTTCCCAATTCTAGGCCCAGTCCTCTATTCACTGTGCTACCTAGCTGTCCATTGTCTCTCATTACTCATAACCAAATCATTTCTATGATCCATAGCCCCTAAATTCCTCTCTCTCTCTCTCTCTCTCTCTCTCTCTCTCTCTCTCTCTCTCTCTCTCTCTCTCACACACACACACACACACACACACACACACACACACACACACACACACACACACATTCTCATTAAGCCTTTCTATCCATCTTTCCTCTGACTTCATTACTAAACATACTTGGTCCCATAATAGTACCTCTGCCCCATCCTAGTCTCCTGGACCATTACTTCTATTTGAGTCAAATATACATTATCCCCTCCCATCTCTTCTCCCTTTAGCTCATCTTCAGTATTTACTTTATTCACTGGCTCATTTTGTGCTGCTGACAAACAGACTCAGGGGTTCCCTATCCTTTTTTTTCTTTTTCTTTCTTTTTTTTGTGGGGCAATGAGGGTTAAGTGACTTGCCCAGGGTCACACAGCTAGTAAGTGTCAAGTGTCTGAGGCCGGATTTGAACTCAGGTACTCCTGAATCCAGGGCTGGTGCTTTATCCACTATGCCACCTAGCTGCCCCCAGGGGTTCCCTATCCTTACAAAACCTTCACTTGACCCTGCCATCCCCTTAATTTCCCCCCTTTGTCTCTCCTCTCCTTCACAGACATACTCCTAGAAAGGGTTATCTACATCCATGGTCTCCATTTCCTCACCTTAGACTCACTTCTCAACACCTTCCCAACCATTACTCAACTTAAACTGCTCTCTCTCTCTCTCTCTCTCTCTCTCTCTCTCTCTCTCTCTCTCTCTCTCTCTCTCTCTCAGATGAACCATGGCCTCTTAGCTGCTAAATCCAGCGGCCTTTCCTCAGTCTTCATTCAGTTTGGTCTCTGTACTTTTGATACTACTTATTATCTTGCTCTTTCTTTGTAATCTCCCCTCCCTCGCCTTCTGAGCCATTGCTCCATCTTGGTTCTCTTCCTATTAGAATGACCACTTCATGATCATCAGATTATACTTTTGGAGCTGTGGAAGGTCCCTTAGGGGCCCTCTCATCCACCCTCTTATATGTGAAGTGGATGTCATTGGAGGAACCCAGTGATCTGCTTGGACTGGAGTACCTCCTATGGAACTAAGCAATATTCTCTGGTCCCTTTGTGTGGAGTCCATGTTTTGAGCCCATGTTGGAGGACATGCTGAGATGTGGTAGAAACTCCTGATTGGCCACAGAGTCAGAAAGAGTTTCCCACATGGTGAGCTATAGAAGGAACTGAAGAGAAATAGCTTGTCCACTCTTTCAGGATTCTCTTTGGGACTCCCAGAAAGGAGAAGAGGGGATTCCTCTCTCCCCATCTCCCAAAGCACTGGCAGTGAGAACAAGTGCTTCCCTGGGTATGTCTGAGTCCTTGGCTGCCTTCTTCTGCTTTCTGAACATATGCCAGCAAGCAGCAAGCCTGAGAAATGGGTATTTCTAGCCCTGGGGCTTACCTCATGAGTTTGAAAGGTCAAGAATTTCTGAATTGGTTTTGTGCTGCCTGGCAGGAGGTGACTTTCTCAATATCAGAGGAGAAGGGAAGCAAAAACACCATGGTTAGGGGGATATTTCAATTGAAAGGACTAAGAAAACCAAAGCCATGCCCTGGCAACCCAGGAGATCTTGACCTTAGGAGTTCCTCAGGCTGTGAAATTTGAGATGAAAGTAAAGCATCTATATCAATACTCCCACAGTATTATTTTAGGAAAGTAAAATGTGTATGATGGATTATTATCTTATGTATCTATATTTTTTAATGTGTACTTATGAGTCCTTAGTGTTTTAAGTATTTTTCAGTGGTTGAGAAAATAAACCACTATTTTCTTCCTAATACTCATATTTATACTAAGTGCCTTTTCTAGAAGGGAATCCCATTACCCACTTTTTTGGGAGACCCTAGACATGAGCCATGCCCAAGCTTTATTTTAAAGATTTCTTTGAGGGGGAAGTTAGGTGGCACAGTGGATAGAGCCCTGTAGTCAGGAGGATCTGAGTTCAAATTTGGCCTCAGACACTTGACACTTCCTAGCTGTGTGACCCTGGGCAAGTTGCTTAACCCCCATGCCCCCCCCAAATATTTCTTTCAGCCTACCTGGAGTAATAAGCCTGATCTCCTACTTTTATAGGTCAGGCTTACTAGTCCATATGAGTCCAGAATCAGAGACCCTCATGAGAGGCTGCCCCCTGGGCTGTTGGTGACATCCTTCAGCTTGGCAAGGAGATCAGGTGTTTGTGGGCTAAGTGATGGAAAACAGGGCAGTGGGTACAAAGAATCATATACCTTTTCTTGATTCTTTGACCTCTTTATGGGGACCACTTTATATCAATTAGACGTACGTAGGAAATGTTGATAGTTCATGTTAATATCTATTCCCTTATCCATTTCCAATTTTTTATGTCAAATTGTCTAAATAAGTCAAATTGGAGCTGCTTTAATAGCATGCCATATCTTCCTATTATCTTGATCTTTTCATTTAGTATTGATTTTTATCTTTGCTGTAATAAGTCAATACCCTATTTAGAAATGACTCTTATATTGGTAGCCAAGTATTTCCTCTGTCAAAATGTAGTCAGTTTCAGATACTGTGTGATGTTACTTACTTGTGACCAGCCTACTGGTAATGTTCTTCTCTGTACTAATTTATGCTGGTCCTTGGACAGCAGAAAAAGTCTCATGCCAAATCATACTTGAAGCCCTTCATGGTCTACTGGCTTAGCCTTCAACAACCCAGAGTTATCTCCACACGACAACGAAACATTGGAGTATGCCTTAGGGAGTAAACTTAAAAGTATTGTATAAATGCAAGCAGTTATTATTTTATAGTCTGAATGACTCAGCACACTGGCCACCATCCCTGGAATTTTCTCCCTCCTTACCTTTGTCTCTTGGATTTTCCAACTGCTTTCAAATCTCAGCTAAAATCCTACCTTGTGAAAGAAGCCTTTAGCAGTCCTTCTTAATTTTAGTACTTGCCCTTTAAGATCATCTCTAATTTGTCCTGTATCTTGTTTTTTACACAATTGTTTCCCTCGGATCATAAACTCCTTGAAGTAAAGCAGGGTTTTTGCCTTCTTTGTTTCTCCAATACTTAGCACAGTACCTGGAACATTGTAGATATTTAACAATGCTTGTTGACTTGACTATCGATCTATCATCCATCCATCTTATACCAAAATCTTAGTGAAGTTTTATGCTATTAAGGCTTAAAACTGCACTTACTTTTTGTTTGTTCTTTTTTTGTTTTTTTTTTTTTTGCAGGGCAATGAGGGTTAAGTGACTTTGCCCAGGGTCACACAGCTAGTAAGTGTTAAGTGTCTGAGGCTGGATTTGAACTCAGGTCCTCCTGAATCCAGGCCCGGTGCTTTATGCACTGCACCACCTAGCTGCCCCCAAAACTATACTTACTTTTGAGACAGCCTGTATAGTATTATATGCATTATGTATAATTAGCTAGGTGCATAATGGATTTTGAGTACTGGGCTCAAAGTCAGGAAGACCCTTGTTCAAATCTTGCCTCAGATTCACTGTGTAAGTTACTTAACTTTCCTCAGCCTCAGTTTCATTATTTGTAAAATGGGAATAGTAACGATATCTACCTTTCAGGGTTGTTGTGGGGATCAAAGGAGGTAACATGTGGAAAACACTTTACAAATTTTAAAAGTGTTAAATAAATACTAGCTGTTATTACATATATGTATGAACTGAAAAATAATATTGATTGTAGGACACATTCTGGTGTTTGGATTTTTTTAGTTATATTTGGGAAGAAAAAATATAGTCTCTCTTCAAATCAACAAAGTATATTTGTGCTTGGACCCAAGGTACTAGACTAGATGCCTTTTAGGGCCCAGGATTGCCCAGTTGGTTCTCGGAAGACCTACCCCACATTTTCCACTGGGGCTGGAAAAAACAACATCCCAAACTCCAGGGCATGGTGGAAATGCTGACTGAGACTACATTGCATGTGGCCAGCACAGCTTTATTTGTTTTGGACTTTGATGTGCATCTTGGGGTGGGGAGGGGGAAATGGGGGGAGGGAGTGAATTTTATCATCAATATCATCATCAAACAGTGTTTATTTAAAGTGTCCAGATGTGCATGGTACCAGGAGAAGCAAGCTCAATGTGGTCAGTCTGTAGGACTTCGAGGCCTCCACTTCAGACTAAGCATTGTTGCTCATTAAACATTCATGGGACTGTGTTCATCCTCTTCCCCTCCCCACCCCACACCCCACCCAATTTCCCTTTACTTCAAGTTTTAGTCCAAAAAGGGGAGGGGGAGGGGGGAGCTTATCTCGGCATAAACCCCAGCAGGCTTCCTTAGGAATCTCACTGCAGTACCAGAACCCTCATTTGAATTGAGTTGGTGATCCCTGCTGTGGAGATAATGAGTTGCAAATATTTTGCTTCAGAAGGATGAGTTGGGCCTTTGAAGTTTTGTGGAGCACACCCAGAATACCACAGCCACATAGACCACAGGCCAGCTTTCCATCAGGGCCTTTGGAAATTCCTTGGGACATGAAGGGAGAGAGAGTGTGTGTCACACGTGGGGAGCAGAATGGGTCCTTCCATCCTTCCCCCTCCCCACTCCCATCCAGGCAGCCATTTTATGGCTTTTTTATGCTTCCCACCCCCATGGAAACAAGAGCATGATGGGATCTGGGTCATTTCCAGACCAGGAAAGAAACTGATCATTGACAGATATGCCTTAAAACCACAAAAATATACCCCAATACACATGTCTAGGACAGAAAAAGAAATCAGGCTATGTCTAAAAGAAACCAGGGAATCTGGTCCGATGATTATCTGGGGAGAAGAGTAAGAGAAATACACACTGTCTTTACTCCTTTAGATCTTCTTCTAATAAATTTTCTGGTCATATTACCATAAACTCAGACCTTCACAGAGCCTCAGTTCATCTAGCTCATCCTCTGCCTAGGCAAGAATGCCTGTGACATCCTTGCCAGGTGGTCAGTCAGGCATCCCTTGAAGACTTCTACTTATGGGGAACTCACTACCTTATGATGTAAACCATTCCCCTTTTGGACAGGTGTGAATTGTTAGATGTGTGATGTTGGAAAGAGAGCCTAGAAGCACTGGGTTTAAGCCATAGCTTTGAGGGATGGCTGTGCTGCTTGTAGCTGTGTGGTCATGAGCCAATAGCTCTACCTCTCTGACCTTCATCGTCTTGATCTATAAAATGAGGCTAATAATACCTTCTCAACTTACCTCAAAGGGCTATTGTGAGGCTCAAATGAGATCATGTCTATTAAGTGCTAAAGGAGGGGTGAGCTATTATTATTTTTATAACAAGATGAAATTTGTCTCCCAGGAAATTATGCCCATTGATCCTTGTTCTGTCCTCTAGAGGCAAGAAGATCAAATCTTGTATTAAAGCTTGTTCCTCAAGAAATCTTTAGGAAAAGGAGGCTGAGTATTCACTGTAGGTTTCAAATGAAAAAAGAAATCATAAAGAATGGTGAAATGGCCAGTGAGGCTGGATGTATGCATATATTGAGAACAAGACACAATTAATGCATCCTGCCATTAGTTACTGTGCTGAGCAGTGATAGCTGGGCGAGAGTGCTGGGAACACAACAGAGAAAGGTTAGATAAGCCTTAGATAAGCTATGTAGTGGAAAAGAGAATAACAGCAACAATAACCAATCACCAGCAAGCAATTATCGAGCACCTACCCTTTTCCCTGCACTATGACTAGGGATACAGAAATGTGCAGAATACAACTGGCAGTTACTGAACACTTACTCTGTGCTGAATACTGTCATTGGGGATAGAAGAGGCCAGGTCTGCCAGTAACCAACTGCATGACCTTGGGCTTATCAATTTCCCTTCTGGGTTCTTATTTTCCCCATATATAACATGAAGGGACTGAACTACAGTCTCTTCCAGTTCTGAAATGGTAGGATTTGCTGACCTCAAGGTGTTTATAGCCTAGTTAAGAGACAAGACTAACATACTTTAAATAATTGGCATCGAATACATGTTATGGAACCACTGACTCGCACACTGATTCACTCTGTCTCTGAGCTGTGCTTCCAGCCCCCTAAGCCCCCACTGAGCTCCCTTTTCCTGTTCTGAGATGACTGGGGATTTGGAACAGTATCCTTCAGATATAGCATCTGTTAGGGCTCTCTCTGAATTGCTCCCCGAATACTAGACTTGTTTCCTTGGAGAGGGCACTTGTACCCAGCATGCATTCAATCTGGCTAGCTTCACAGATTGCAGATACACGCCTGTGCAAGCAGCCTTAATCTTCCCTCTCCTCACAATATCTTACTCTAAGTGCAACCCAACCCTCTAGGGATCCACACTGGGACTCAACCACAAACTACCAGGGATCAGAACCCAGGTGGTCCTACAAACTGCCCACTGCAGTCATATCACGATAGCCCATTACCCTGCTGGCTAGGGGATGAGTGTAATGGCAGTCAGTTGTTAACAACAGAGAAAAGTTAAGGGTTTGATTATTTGGGATCGATTAATTGTGTGGTGATGATAACTGCTGTTGAGACTCTTTGTCTTCTAGATTTATACTGTATAATGTGCTCTATGGAGTGAAGGGAGACCAATAAAAGTGAGCTGGCCCAGGGGCAGCTAGGTGGTGCAGTGGATAAAGCACTGGCCCTGGATTCAGGAGTACCTGAGTTCAAATGTGGCCTCAGACACTTGACACTTACTAGCTGGGTGACCCTGGGCAAGTCACTTAACCCCAACTGCCTCACCAAAAAAAAAAAAAAAAAAAGTGAGCTGGCCCAAAGAGAGGTGGGATGTGGTCCTTGGGTTAAAGCCCCCTCATCTTCCTTCCAGCACAGTTAGAAAAACCATCAGATTGAGGGTGAGGGAAGGGTGGTAGTGGTAGAGAATAGTTTACTCCGGGGTATAGGGTAAGAATCTGTATATGTGTGCGCGCACGCGCGCACACACACACACAGACACACAGAGCATTTCATAGGATGGCAGACTTAGAGCTGGAGGGAATATTGGAGATCATCTAGTACAACCTGCAGACTTTAGAGATGAGAAATGTGTGGCCCAGAAAGGAGGAAATGACTTGGCGTCCTAAGTCACATGGATAGTAAATGACAGTGCTGGCGTTGGAAGCCTGGTCCTTTGACACCAAATCGAGAGCCCTTTCCACTATGTCACCGGCAAATCTTGGAGGTGACGCTCTAAAGAGGTAGATCCAAAGGAAATGATTAATAAATGTTTGGTGAATGAATAAACGAATGATTTAATGGATTCATTAACACAAATATAACTCTTTGTGGGAGCAATGCGAGGTATCTGAGTATAGAAGCTCTTTGTGGAGAACTGCCCCGTACCCCTTAGTGCCATAAATGAGATAGTAGGCACACCCCTCAAGGTATGAAGAGAACCTTTGTGTTTAGACAAGGAACCCATAAACGACATGGTATTTGTATTCTGTCTGTCAGAAGCTTCCATGGGATATCAGGATCAAGCCCTCATGGAGAAGTGTCCCAGTTTTTTGCATAAGGGCGCTAGAGAGCTCTACATACCCCCCCCCCCGCCCCAGCACCCCCAGCAAGGGAGGATGTCACAGACACCATGCATAAGGATTACACATGTGCAACAAGAGTCCAGAGAAGGAAGAAATCAAAAGGGTTACACAGTACAGCACCAGGTATTAGTGAAAGCACTAGGTTTAATATCAATGACACTTTAGTACCTGTGTGACCCTGGGAAAGTCACTTAACCCTGTTTGCCTCAGTTTCCTCATCTGTAAATGAGCTGGAGAGGGAAATGGCAAACCACCCCAGTATCTCTGCCAAGAAAACCCCAAATGAGGTCAGGAGCAGTCAGACGTGACTGAAAGGACTAAACAACAACAACTATCCCAGTTTAATTCCTTCCTACCTTCAGGATCTTGGGTGAATGCCTTAACCTATGGGCTGCATTTTTACTCATTTGCAAAACAATAATTATTCCCATTTTGGGTGATAGCACTTAAATTGTACCTACTAAGTACAATAGGATCAGGACTGGAAGAGACCTTTAGAGGTCATCTAATCCAACTTATCCATTTTACAGGTGAGGAACAGAGGGTCAGAGAGGGTTAGTGATTTGTCCAAAGTCACACACATAGTGACTGGCAAAGTTAGGATTTGTACCTAGGACCACTGACTCCAAAGCCTGGTCTCCTTCTTCTCTAACACCACAACAGCCTTGTGAGGTAGATTTGTTCAGTTCTTTCAGTTGTGTCTGACTCATCATGACCCCATTTGAGGTTTTCTTGGCAAAGATCCTAGAGTGTTTTGCCATTTCCTTCTCCAGCTCATTTTACAAATGAGGAAACTGAGGTCAACATTTGTTACGTGACCTGCCTAGGGTCACACAGCTAATAAGTGTCTGTGGCCTGATTTGAACTCAAAAGTATGAGTCTTCTTGTCTCTAGACCCAGCACTCTAACCACTGTGCAACCTAGCTGCCCCCTGAGGTTGTTAGTTATAATCACTATTTTTCAGATAAGAAAACTCAGACTTGGATAGAGGAAATCGTTTGCTCTTGGTCACAGCTAATAAGTGTCAGAGCCAGATTTAAACCCAAGTCTTCTTAACTGCAGATCTCACACTGCCTCCCTGATCTCAAAGATCCTTTTAAATCCAATGATCCTATGCAAGCTTCATGGAGGGTTTGAGCCTTAAAGAATGAATAGGATTTAAGAGGAAGGATGAGCCTGCAGGAAAATGTCAGAGACAGGCACAAAGTTGGGAATGAGGAGGTCAAGGAGCAGAGTAGTTAGGAGAGGGACCTGACAAGAAGGGACACTATGTGCCAACAATCAGTGAGAAAAAAAAATCAGTGAAAGTGGGAGAAGACATCCTTTTCTGCCAACAAGTTGGGACAGATTTTCCTTCCTCCTCCCTCTCTTCCATCAGCTCTGCCAAGCTCAGGAAAGCCTGGGAGCTCCCCTGCAGAATTTATAGGGATCTTCCAAACTGTGTTTTGTCAACAGGAGGCCTTTTATTTTTCTATTCAGAACAAGCAGCATCTCAGATTCACCCACCCACCTTCCCCACTGTGGGCTTTTCCTCCGGTCTCTGCCAGTGCCAAGGGGAGCCAGCCCCGACTTGCTAACCTGAGTTGAATGCAGGGCCCTTTGGGATTTGAGGTCCAGAGGGGGAAGTGTGTTTGGCCAAAATGTCTCTCTTCCTCTCAAGTTGACAAGATGTGGGCAAGTCACAGACAGCTGCATTCAGTATTTATATTATACTAAAGGCCAACTCAGCCTTCCTTCCTGCCAAGGTCAGTAAGTGGATTCCAGGCAATTCTGCTCTGTGGGTGTCTTCTGGAGAGCCTGCCTAATCTCAGGGAGCTTCTTTTCCAAAAAGGCAATTCACTCCCTCTCCTAGGTCTCTTCCCTCACCCCAACCAGACCTCTAAGGTCCCTCCCAGCTCTATATACGTGAGACCATGATCTCAGTCATACTTGTCTGGATCAGCTCTCCCTTGTCAATGCATTGCCGTACCTGAACACAGTCCTCTAGAGGTAGTCTGACCAGGGAAGAGGACAGAGGTCCCATCACCGCCTTTGTTATGGATATGGTCAAGGTAGCCTCAGAACACATTAGCTCTTTTGCCTTCCATAGTGACCCTGTTAATTTAGATTGATGTGCAGTCCACTCAGACCTCCATACCCTTTTCTTTCTTGGATGAGTGGGAGAGGGTAGAAGGGAAGGAGAGAGCTACTCCTGTAATTTTACTGTTGTAGACAATGCCTGTTGAGAAGACTCTCCATACCCATGCAGACTGGTACCCACTCTGTCATTTTAAAATCTTATAGTTGCCTGGCAGTACTGAGGGGTTAAGTGATCTGCCCTGGGTCACAAAGCCATTAAGTATCAGAGGCCAGAACTGAATTCAGGACTTCCTGACTCCAAAGCCCATGTCCTACCCACTAAGCTAAGCTGCCTCTCCTCCAAAGTTTCTTCAGATGAACTGTTATCTAGCCTAACCTTCCCCATCTGGTCTTTTTGTGGGATCATTTTTTAACCCAGCTAAGGCCCTCCATCCCACTCACTAGTTGCCTTTCACAGAGACATTGCAGGCTGGAAGCCAGGCTAACAGAGCCCCTGGGGACCAGCATGAATAAGGGCCACTGTGGGAATGAGTAAAATGTGTTTGGCACACACCAAAGATGGATGTGACAAAGCCGGGGCCACGTGCTGGGGAGGAGTGGGAAATAAGGTTGGAAAGATGGAGTGGTAAGAAATAATAGGGGGCCCGGATAGGGCGAAGAATTCTTCTTGACAAGAGGTCTTTATTCTCTCAGAGAAGTTAGGTCAAAGTCATGATGAATCGATTGGCACAGGAGAGCTACTTATAAACCCTGGGCATCAGGAGTCACTGTAGCTGTTCTCAACTGGGACCAACCCAAAACTGGTTGCTATTGTGATTTGTGCTCTCCAGTTCTAGTCCACAATAGCAACCAATGGGGTCCTCCCCTATCTCTGTGCATCTGTGTGGATGACACTAAACAGCAAGACCAAGTGTGGGATGGGAAGCACAAGGGGTTAGCTCTGAGTTTCTTGTAAGCGAGACCCTGAAAGCTCCAGTTTAATTAGCATTCCTGCCCAGGATGAAAGCTCCAGGCTGCCCGTCCAGGCCTTGTGCCATTGGTCATGGCCCATAAAGGCCACACACAAGACCCGGATAGGAGGTGGTGGTTCACCCTGATCCTGGCCTGAAACCCTAGGCTTTCATCAAAGGCTACCCCTCCCTCCCCAGCACATGTGTAAGTGACACCTGATGCGGAGCTGGGCTGTTATTCTCCAGAGCAGTTGCATTTTTTACTCTTTTACTGATCATTTCAAGAGGCTGTTCCATTCCCCCCCATACTCCCCACCCCTCCTGCAGTGCCCCCTATGCCTTTGATCTCAACCTCCTATGGAACACATGTTCTCAAAGGCTGTCTCATTGGCATAGATCTGCCTCTTAAGGGTGGGTAGTTTGAGAAGATTTATATCAAACAAACACTTTTAAAACTGTGAAATTTGCAGTTAACTTCAGACCAGACTTTTATGAAGGAGCCTTCAGCCCTTCACATTTATGGTGACTGACAGTTGATCCCACCCAATAACTCTAGCAGAGACATGAAGGATGTTGGCTTGGCTGCTGGAAGGTGGGGCTGGGAAATGGGAATGGATTCTACCTAACACTGCCAGTTTAAGGGTTTAAGGCACAGCAGGAGGTTGGGACTGAGGCAGGCCTTTTTTGGTGTTTGGTCATTTCAATGTCCAGCTCTTCATGAGCCCATTTAGGGTTCTCTTGGCAAAGATACTAGAGTGGTTTACCATTTCCTTCTTCAGCTCATTTTATTTTGTTTTTTGTTGGGGTTTTTTTAGTGAGGCAATTGGGGTTAAGTGACTTGCCCAGGGTCACACAGCTAGTAAGTGTTAAGTGTCTAAGGCTGGATTTGAACTCAGGTACTCCTGACTCCAGGGCCGGTGCTCTATCCACTGTGCCACCTAGCTGCCCCTTCAGCTCATTTTATAAATGAGGAAACTGAGGCACACAGGGTTAAGTGACTTGCCCAGGGTTACACAGTTAGTAAATGTTTGAAGCTGGATTTAAAATAAGGAAGATGAGTCTTCCTGACTCCAAGCCCAGCACTCTATCCACTGTGCCAACTAGCTGGCAGGCCTACATGGTATCATTTTGATAGGATAGGGAAGGCTCTGTTGCTCAAAACTCTCTTCTCCCATGTGCCAACTGTCTCCAAAAATGTTGCTATCAGCACAGTACAATGGAAAGAATGGTGGACTCTTAGTCAGGATGCCTGAGTTTGAATCCTGGTACTGGTAACATAAGTGACCATAAGTAAATCACTTAACTGCTCTAAAGCCCCTTTATTTACACAATAATATCCACCCTCCAGGGTCATTATGAGATGGATGAAGATCCAGCAAAAGACACTGAGGAGCCTTCAAACAGATAGTAGGAGAACCAGGAAAGAGGAGTGTCACCAAAATCTAGAGAGGAGAAAATATGCAGGAAAATCGAGTGATCAAAAGTGTCAAAGGCTGCAGAAAAAGCAAGAAGGATGAAGGACTGAGAAAAGGCCATAGATCTGATAATTAAGAAAGCATTGTTTGAAGAGCTTATGGTTATAAATGTAATAGGATACTATTGTGCTATAAGAAATGATGGAGGAGATGGTTTCAAAGAAACTTGGGAAGACTAACATGAACTGATGCAGTGAAGTAAACAGAAACATAGAAACAATTTATACAAGGACAATGGTAAAGACAAACAATTTTAGGGGGTCAGCTAGGTGGCACAGTGGATAAAGTACCAGGCCTGGATTCAGGAGGACCTGAGTTCAAATCCAGCCTCAGATACTTGACACTTACTAGCTGTGTGACCCTGGGCAAGTCACTTAATTCTCATTGTCCTGCAAAAAAAAAAAAAAAAAGACAAACATTTTAGAAGAATTAGGAACTCAGATAAAATCACCAACTACCATTTCAGAGGATTAATGATAAAACTGCTATCTACCTCTGATAGAGAAAGGACTCGGGGTGTCAAATAAGGCCTATTTTTTGGACATGGTCAATGCAGGAATTTGTTTTCACTTGACTGTACATATTTGTAATGGAGGGAAAGAGATCATTGTTGAGTTTGGAGAGATGTGATGAAATAATGGGATTTAGCAGATACTCAAAGACCCACCTGGAGATTAATCTATACTGATTGAATCAAATGAGAGTGATTGACTGCTGATTAAGCCTACTTCAAGTTGATTGGATTGTAATCACACCTGGCTAGCCCTGAAGAAGGTATTGTTCTCAGAAGCTAGACTGTGAACTCAACTTGAGAACATATTCAAAACCAATGGATTTGGATGACGCCAACCAATCAGCTTAAAGCAGTGTGTAAGGACTGCCTCTGTTCCAGACCTATAAAAAGCTTCCACAAACAGCTTGCTAGAGTGTTCCTGATTAAAGCAGGCTCATGGAGGAGGACTTCAGGAAGAACCCAACCAGGCTGGAACTCTAGGCTAGACTGGTGCTGAAGCTTCTGATTTAAGGCGACCACAATTTAGATTTTAAACATCCCAGAGAGCAGTTTTGGTTGAGTGATGAGATGAAAACCACATTGGAAAGCATTTAGAAGATAACGAAATGAGGGGAAGTAGAGGCAGCAAATGTAGAGTGTTTTCTCAAGATTTTAGCTAAAAAAGTAAAGAAGAGATGCAGGACATTCTATCTCCTAACTCCAAGATTTTGCACAGGCTGGTCCCTTTCCTGGAATTCCCTACTGTCTTGTCTCTGCCTCTGAGTTTCCCTGGCTTCCTTCTAGCCTTGAATCAAATTCCATCTGCTGGAGGCCTTTTCCAGTCCTCTAAGCTGTTAGTGCCTTCCCCTTTGAGATTACTTTCCATTTCCCCTGTACATATCTTGTTTATATCTAGTTATTTGCTTATCTCCCTCACCAGAATGTATACTCCTTATGGATAGACTAGTTTTTGCTTTTCTTCATTATTTTCAGTGCTTAGCACAGCACCCCATACATAACAAGTATTTAATAAAATGCTTGTTGACCGTCTAAGAATATCTAGATAGGGGCGGCTAGGTGGCACAGTGGATAAAGCACCTGCCCTGGACTCAGGAGGACCTGAGTTCAAATCCCGCCTCTGACACTTAACACTTACTAGCTGTGTGACCCTGGGCAAGTCACTTAACCCCAATTGCCTCACTAAAAAAAAAAAAAAAAAGAATATCTAGATAAAGTGGTGGTGGAGCCAATTGGGTTAACTGTGAAGATTCCAGAAGTAAGAAGTCAGAGAGCATGAGACTTTGCCTCTCCCAAGACCAGTCAGTTCAAACTCTGGGACTTTCCTCAAGCTTAAGGAGCAAGCTAAGAAAGTTATCCCCCAGGAGGATTTCTAGTTGGATGAGAGGAGTGTAAGATTGGAAGGATGAGCCAATGAGCTCAAGATGAGCTTGAGTGAATTGCGATAGTAAGAAACTGTCTTCCTCTGGGATCATAAGGAAGGCCAGGCTATCATCTCCTCCCTCCACCTCACAAAAACAAAACAAAACAAAACAAAACAAAAAGCCCTAAACCTTCTAGGATAGCTTGAAGAGTTGACAGGAGCTTACTCTGATTATGGTTAGGTTTCTTGAATTTGCGTATACTCTTATCTGCTATTAATAAATCCTCAAAAACACACTCTGATGGTCTGGAGCATATGGGGAGATAGGATGGGAGAAGAGAAGAGGGAAGATGGACCAAAGAAATGGTACCTGGAGACTGTGACGGTGGAAGAGAGATAATTAGGACTTAAGGAAGGCGGTGGGTGGAGCTGCCAAGCCATCAGATGGATTCTCAAATCAGAAGACTCAAGTTAAAAGTCACTTCCCCTCTCAAGGAGAGTTTTCATGTCTGCAAAATGAGATGACTGGATTCAATCTTTAGGGTCCCTTCTAGTTCTAATTCTTGCTAACATAGAATCTCTAACTGAGGAATCAAAGGTAGTTCTAAGACCGAAAAGGTCTAGAATGTTTAGACTCTAGTTATACTATAGGTTTAGAGATAGCTCAGTTTAATGAGAACAAATTAATAAGCACAGTGGCCCAACACAAAGTCCCCTGGGAAACCGTTTTTCCTGGAAAGCTTATTTGTAGCTGATCAATGTAAATTATTCACACTGCCCTCCTTCAAAAAACCTTCAGGGTGCATGTGTGACTTTTTTCCCTTCCTTTTCCTTTTCAAGGATTCACTTAATATTGATTTAAACTGGTTAAAAATCCAATTGAGGATGGGGAAGGTGCAGCATAGTATAATTATCCCAGGGCTTAAACCCACCCAGCAATCACTGGGACCTGCATCCCCTAAGGATGGTCCTGTCTATATGCTTTTCTAAGGTGTGAGTGATTTGGAGAGTAGGAATGGCCTCACAACCGTTCAAAATTCAGTCTAGTAGCCTAGAATTATGGATCTATATTTAGACATCTTGCTGGGAGGATCCTAACCTCAACAATTAGTAATAAAAATTTGGTGGGAATAGGTCCAGACCCTTTATTTCTTCAACATAGAAACTCCTGGTGTAGGAACTTTTCCCACTGAGTCAACAACTTTGTAATTTACAAAAAAGGGTTGACTGGGTCACTAAGTTAAATGACTAATCAAGGTCACACAACCTGTATTTGTCACAGGCAGGATTTAGGATCATAGATTCAAAGACATAAGAAGCATGACAGATAGATAGATGACAGATGGGAGAGGGAGGAAGAAAGAGGAGGAGGAAAAGAGATGATGATGATGATGATGCTGGATGGATGGATGGATGGATGGATGGATGGATAGCCATAGGTAAAGGATAGATAAACATAAGATGGATGGATGGATGGATGGATGGATGGATGGATGGATGGATGGATGGATGGATGGATGGATGGATGGATGGATGGATGGGTGGATAGATGGATGGATGGATGGATCCATCCAGCTAGGTGCAGCTGTCAAGGTTTTGGGTCTTATGATATATAAATTTCAAACTCTAGCCTAGCAGAAGGCCAAATGATGCTAATAATTTTGAGATGGTATGGAAATATTAAGTTTGAAGTTTTAGTCACAACTTTGAGATAATTTATATATATATTAATGAACATAATCAAAGTGGCACAGATAAGAGTTATTTTGATTTCCAAAAGAAAAACTCATAAAAATGAGACCTCAAACTCCTGCCCCCTAAGCCCTCTTCCATCTCCATCAGTTACCTGCTACCTTGTGCTTCCAACTCTAATCCCTGTCTACACGAGTAATGCTCTCTGCCTCTCTCCCTTCCCATCCTCTTCCCCATGCTGCCTGCCTCCCTTCACCATCCCAATGAGTACTCAAAGAGCCAGGTATGCCTGCCTCCATTTCATAATTTCATAAATTAATTATCAATTCAATATATAATGTAGGGACTTAGTTCTAGGCAAGGTTGTCATTGTTCAGTCATTTTCTAGTCATATCTGACTGTCCATGATTCCATTTTGGATTTGTTTGGCAGAGATACTGGAGTGGTTTGCCATTTCCTTCACCTCATTTTATAGATGAGAAACTGAATCAAAAAGGGTTAAGTGACTTGCTAAAGTCACACAACTAGTAAGTGTCTGAGACCAGATTTAAACTCAGTATGATGAGTCTTCCTGATTCCCAGCCCAGGGCTCTATCCTAGCTGCCCCTAGGTATTGGTTTTTTTGTCGGTGGTGGTGGGGTTTTTTTTGGTGAGGCAATTGGGGTTAAGTGACTTGCCTAGGGTCACACAGCTAGTAAGTGTTAAGTGTCTGAGGTCGGATTTGAACTCAGGTATTCCTGACTCCAGGGCTGGTGCTCTATCCACTGTGCCACCTAGCTGCTCTGGTATGGTTTTTTTTAAAGGCATATAATTTGATCCTCTCATTTTGCAGTAAATCAAAGTCTAGAAACATTGATATTTGGCAAGTGTTACACAGGTAGTAGGTGGCGAGTCATAATTTGAGCCCAGCTTCTCTGACTACAAATCCAGCCCCTTTTCCCTCACATTTTAGAATAGAGGCTCTAGGGGCAGCTAGATGGCACAGTGGATAGAGCACCGGCCCTGGATTCAGGAGGACCTGAGTTCAAATCCGGCCTCAGACACTTAACACTTACTAGTTGTGTGACCCTGGGCAAGTCACTTAACCCCAATTGCCTTACTAAAAAAAAAAAAAAAAGAATAGAGGCTCTATTAATTTCAGGTCCAAACCTTGTGTACTACTCTAGACTATCTTTCTACCAAAAAACTTCTCACAGGCTCATAGATTCAGAGCTGTAAGGGTCCTGAGAAGTCCTTAACCAACTCTCATTTTACACATGAGCAAAGTGAGATCCACAGGCATTACAGGACTTGCCCAAGCTTAGACAAATGGTTAGTGGCAGAATGAGGATTTGAACTCCAAACATTCATTCTTACCACTAGGCCAGATAGCATCCATTTATATAAATGACACTTTTCAAAGTATTTTCCTCAAAACAGCCCTGTGAGATAGTATTCCCCTTTATCAGATGATGAAACTGAGGTTCAATGAGGCTGAGAAATTCCAGATGTCTCACAGCTAGTAAATTACAGAGTCCAGAGTTGAACCCAGTCTTCTGGCTCCATTCTACTCTCCTTTCCAGAACTCAGCACCGTGCCTGGAAGATAGTAGGTGCTTAACAAATGCTCACTGACTGACTTTCCACTTTATCCTAAATCCTAACTCAGAGCAGAAGGTAAACTGTACATCACAACTTGTCTTGTCTTGTTGGAATAGGCAGCAAATCTGTTCCAAATCAGCTCCCCCAAGCCTGATTTATAAAAGCCAGACATGCTGTTTGAAACCCAAAGCCTGTTCATATTGTGAAAACTGCCACCAGCCTCTGGCCTCTGAGCTCACACACATCTCCCAGTGACAGTGACATGGCCAGGTTGAGAACAGGTCCCCAGCCTGATCAGTCCAAAGTCAGACATCCCTGGAAGAAGCTTCTGGCATAAGAATATATCTGTCTGTTTTCCTTCAGCTAAGACCTCACTCCTTCTTTTTAGAGATCTATCATCTGAAATCAGGTGGCACCCCCAGAGGAAGGCACACAACCTGTCAGGCTGGTAGGAATTGGGCTCCTTGGATATTTTAGCATGACCCGGGAGCAGTGTAGACTGCCAGTGTAGACAGGTGAGCAAAATGCTGAAAACCCATCTATGCTGATTGTTATTGGAAGGACTCTGGAGGATGCTATGCAGTCTGGTTGTTTTCAGAGGGGGTGTGTTATAAATGGTTAATTGCTAATAATAGCAAATTAACAAGCTTGAGGGTGGGCTGTAAAAAGAAGTGAGGGTAAACAGTTAGAAGGCAATGATCAGAACTGATAGGGACCTTAGAAATTATCTAGTTTAATCTCTCCTCATTTTACAGGTGAGAAAAAAACTAGCTCATATTTACAAGTTTGTTGTAGTGGCCAGAGAATGATAAAAAGCAATATTTCTATAGCACCTACTATGTGCCGGGCACTGCTGCTAAAGCTTTACAAACTATTATCTCATTTGGTCCTCACAACAAACATGGAAGTAGGTACTATGAATATCCCCATTTTACAGATGAGGAAACTGAGGCAAAGAAAGGTGAAGTGACTTGCCTGGGGTCACACAGCTAGAAAGTATCTGAGGCCAGATTTGAACACAAATTGTCATGACTTCAGTCCCAGTTCTCTATCCTCTGTGCTACCTAGTTGACTCAGGACTCCTAGAACCTGTCCTGGAATTGGCAAGTCCTGGGTTCAACTCCATCCTCTGACACATACTGACTATGTGACCTTGGGCAAGTCACTGAATTTCTCAGCTCCAGGCAATTAACTAAGGTGAGAAACAGGTGCAGAGTAGCATAGATAGAGGGAAATTTAACAAGAGTTTCCTATGCCAATACAATCAAGGATTTAGTCATATATATATATATATATACATATATGTAATATATAAAATATATTTTAAAATAATTTGTATGCTTTATCTCATTTGACCCTCACAATAACTTTATTGATTGACTTTTTTTTTTTGCAGGGCAATGAGGGTTAAGTGACTTTCCCAGGGTTACACAGCTAGTGAGTGTCAAGTGTCTGAGCCTAGATTTGAACTCAGGTCCTCCTGAATCCAGAGCCAGTGCTTTATCCACTGCGCCACCTAGCTGCCCCCCTACAATAGCTTTATGATATAGGCATCCCCGTTTTATAGATGAGGAAACCAAGGCTTCAAGGTTCATAAGACACTTGACAAAGAGTATCTCACTTGATCCTCCCAGCATTCCTATAAAGTACACCATGAAGATTATTATCCCTAATAAACTGAGAATCAAGAAAGTTTAATAGGTAGTCCCATTTCAATAGTACCTTATGCATAGTTAGATAAGCTTCGTTAATACATTACAAACAGCCTATTAGACATTTCTAATTGGATGCACTGGAGACATCTCAAACTCATCATATCTCCCTCCCACCCCCGCCCACACACAACCTTCTCCTCTGCCACACTCCACTATTTCTGCCAAAGGAACCCCCCATCCTTCCATTTTGCTGGGTTTGTAACGTTGGTGTGGGGATGAACATTGTCCAACGTACAATAAAAGAGACCGAGGCAGAGTTCTGAGCCAATAGCACTTTATCTAACATTATCTTTATATTGCAGAGCTTTTGTCTGCTGCCTTTAAAGATGGCCTGTGGGGGCAGCTAGGTGGCGCAGTGGATAAAGCACCGGCCCTGGATTCAGGAGTACCTGAGTTCAGATCTGGCCTCAGACACTTGACACTTACTAGCTGTGTGACCCTGGGCAAGTCACTTAATCCCAACTGCCTCACTAAAAAAAAAAAAAAAAAAAGACTCTAAAGATGGCCTGACAGATTTCAGAAAAACCTGGAAAGGCTTAAGTGGCCTTTCTTCACTGTGCCACCTAGCTGACCCCCATCTATGATTTTTAAAATTTGACTTTCAAACTCCATTGTTCCTCTGGTATCTTCTGAAATTTCTGATCTAGGCCCTGATTCCTGCCTACTAAGTCTGGCCCCTCTTGTGAGCCAACCCAAACTTCTAGTATTGGTCCCCCGTCTCTGCACCACTAACCCAGTATTTTGGGGCACCCTTTCCAAGGGGAGAGTGTCTAATCACATGCTTTCTCTTCTCCCTGGCTCACAAAGCCTCAGTCTGTGCCATGCCATAACTTCAGCTCTAATCCATAACAGGCCTTAACTCTACGCTTGTACAGAGCTGGGGAGAACATTGTAACTCTAACCAAACTATAATAACATAGACAATTTCCATCCACAACAAGTGAGTGGTCACAGAGCCTCATCCTGCCTTTTCCCCTTATGGCTTGAAAGTGAGAACAGAAGGCAAAGTCACATCCCAGCTGCTTCATTCATAATGGCGAAGGTGATAAACAGGTGTAGATATGGACAGTTTCCATGGTCGCTTTCAGGGAAAGCCAAAAAGAACTTCTCCAGAGAGCCAAGAAATATGAACACTGAGGGAAATGTCACAGTAACCTGCAGGGTGGATGCTATATTTCCTGCCTGAAGTGGTCACCAATTATATCTATTGCAAATGCAAGTTGGTCTCCCTCCAGAAAGAAGATGAAAGGGCTTAGAGGAACACCTCTGTACCCTCCAGCTTATTAGAGAGGATGAAGGGATCTTAGACAGGATGGAAGAAATAATCCAGGAAAGAAGCCAGCAGGAAAAAAAATTCAAAGTGGATAGAGGGAAAGCAATGCTAAATAAATAGTGGGGGGATGGAAATATGTGACACAGTGGAGAAAAGAAGCTGAATATTACTAGAGCTATGCACCAGATTGGAGGGGGTTATCATGATGGGGCTGGTTCCCTGCCTCCAGAAATCTTCTAGTCTCCATAGATATAACCACTTAACTCCACCTTCAAGCTCAGCTTAACCTAATGTCCAGGGATCTGATGCTGTGAGGCAGGGAAATATATAAGAATCTCGGGATTTGTAGCTTGGGAGCAGAGCATGAATGCCTTAACGTTCCCTCTCTGACCTCACGGCCCCCTTCTAGAAACGAGGTTTTCGTCCTCTTCCTTGTGAACAAGTCCCCAGTCCTCTGAGTTCCTGATTTGGTTCCCCTTGCATTTTATATCAATCACTTCTCTGGTACTGGGATCCAAGTTTGTCCCTTTAATCTTCCCAGTAACCATGTTCTGGGACTGGATCCTTGCTACCTGCTGCCTTACTCTCTCTCCTTCTCCTTGGATCCTCTTTCTCATTGCAGCCCCACCTCCATGCCCCAGCCTCCAAATGTTATCTAGCTGCTTGTCTTCCTAGAGGGTCATTTTAATTGATCCAACATTTACTAAATACATACTGTGTGCAAGTCAATTTGCTTAGTTCTGGGAACGCCAACCTAAGAGCTTACAATCCATTAGAACAGATTGAAAAAATAAAAATCACTGTGATACAAAGTCAGAATCTTGGAGCTGCTGTTTATAGCTGTATAAGGCACATCATTTGACTTCTCTGGGCCTCAACTTCCTCATGTATAAAATAAGAGGGTTGAATTAAACAATTTCTAGCTGTCCCAAAAGCTCAACATTAAACCTCCCATCCGTGTACCACTTCCTGGCTAGAATATATTCCCTCCTTACTTCCATACCCCAGAACTCTTATCTTTCTTTAGGAACAGGCTCATGTGCCACCTTTTCCAACCTAACCAACCAATGAATACTTCATCATTCCTTATTGATATCTCTCCTTAATCAGATTATCTTTCTTTTACTTATCTGTATAGCTAACAGAACTCCTTGTAGCATAGCTGGATGATAATCAATATTTGCTGAATTGCATTGAATTGAATTGGCCAACTACCTACATGTCTGAATTTTTACTTATTGTCTGTGGCTGGAAACTTCCCAGAAAGCCCCAAATCTGATAGATGGTAGAGGGCATGAGACAATGCATATAAAAGTTCTTTGTAACTGTACTGCACTATAGTTTATTTAACTCAATAGCTTATTGAAATAGAAGCTATAATAATTTTTAAAAGTTCTCATGGTATCGTATAGGTCATTCTAGGGTTTGAGAGGCTATACATGGGGACCTCAAGATCAGGCAAGTCCTGAGAAGTCATAGAAGCACTGAGTTAGGACTTAGAAATGGTCTTTGCATTTGCCTCCTGAAAATGAGCCTTGAGATTCCAATACCAGTATCAGCCTGAGAGATTCAATAATACCCTAGACAGGTGATCCCTAAGATGTAGAAAACACCCTCAGTGAGTAATGTGGGATAGTGGTTAAAGTTCTGCACTTAGAGACAGGAAGACCTGACTTTAAATTCTGCCTCAAAAACTTACTGGTTACATGGCCCCCAGCAAGTCACTTAACTTCTCTGTGACTCATTTCTTCATCTGTAAAATGAAGGGACTAGACTCAATGGCTTCTAGGGTCTCTGAATTTATGCTCCTGTCATCTTTGACTTTTCTTTATCCCTCAGTCCCAATATCCAAGTATTTGCCAAATCTTCTTGATTCTTCCTCTCCAACATCCATTCCTTTTCCTCTACTCAAATGGTCACCACCCAAATTCAAGCCCTACTCACTGTGTCTTGGTTTGAATGTTCACAGGGGTTTATTGGGAATTGAAAGAACAATCAGATTCTTCCATCTACTTTCCTCACCATTTAGGAGCAAATGCTTTCTAAATGGAAGACTTTTGCAGTAAGCCAGTAACCACGCCAGTTCAACAGCCCATGCCCAAAACTTATATATTTGCAGCCATACAGTTGGAGTAAAAAATGACCAGACCTTGGACAAAGAACACAACTGCTGGTTCTCATTTCAGCTGCTTTGGGATTTAGGAATCCCACAGGCTCAGTAGGAAAAGAAGTGAGAAAAAGAAAAAGAAAGAGGAAAGAAGAGAGTCAGAGTCATCCCATGTTGTTACACTATAGTCTCTGAGATTTTCTTATCTGTTCATTCTCAGGGCAATGTCTGATTTTGGCTTATTCCATAGATTGGGCTTGCTAAAGCCAGTAGCAAACAAACCAAAAAAATGCTATTGTTTTTCCATGGTCCAAATTTATGAGTTAATTCAATTTCCATGGGCCAGAATCCAAACTGCAGAATATTATGTGTGTGTGTGTGTGTGGTAAATGGTATAGCATTCACTTAGGACTTTGGTTCAATACTTCATACATATGTCAGAGTGTGTCATATCTATGAGATGGCTCAGCAGACAAATACCAAGGACTAGAAAATTCTCACCTCGGCTTTTGCAATACTCTCCTGCTTGGTCTTCCTGGTTTGAAGGTCTCTCCCCTCTCCAATTCATCCTTAACACAGCTGCCAAAACAATTATCTATAACATTAGTTTTGATAATGCCAATTGTTGTTGAGTCATTTCAGTCATGTCTGACCCTCTGTGACCCCATTTGGTGTTTTCTTGGCAAAGATACTCTAGTGATTTGCCATTCCTTTCCCCAGCTCATTTTACAGATGAAGAACTGAGGCAAACAGGGTTAAATGACTTGCCCAGGGTCACACAGCTAGTTATTGTCTGAGGCCAGATTTGAGCTCATGAAGATAAGTCTTTCTGGCTCTAGGGCCAGCACTCTCTCCACTGTGCCACTTAGCTGCCCTTGATCATGCCATAACTCTACTTAAAAATCTTCAGTGTCTCCCTATTGTGTCTAGGATAAAAAGCAAATTGCTAAATTTTGGCTTTTAAAGCCCTTCCCAATCCAGGTCCAGTTCATCCCTATGAACATGATTTACATTATTCCTCCTTACATATCCAAAATTCTGAACAAATTGACTTACTTTCTGTCCTCCAACATCATCATCTCCCTGGACTGTCCCTCAAAGTTGGAATATATTTACTCTTTATTTACCCATCTTAGAATTCCAAGCTGTCTTCAGAGTCCAGCATCTGTATCACCTCTCACATGGGGCCTCTCCTGATTCTCCTAGCTACTGGTGTCCCCACGACACACATACCGGTTACTTTCATGTGTTTTGCATATATTTATATGTGTACATCTTATTTTCCCTTTGGAATGTAAGTTCCTTATGATCTGGACTGATTTCATTTTGGACCTTGCGAGTCTAATGCCTAGGACAGTGTCTGGCACCTGGGTACTACATTAAGTAGGGATTTAATAAATGTGTGTTGGCTTATTGATCTCCATTTTACAAATGAGGAAACTGAGACCCAGAGAAGGGAAGTAATTGATTTGAGGTCAGTCAACCAGTTAGTATTAGAGCAAAGAGTCAAATCTACTTCTGACTCTGAACCCAGAGCTCTTTCCACCTCACTGACCACCTCCAGAAGTCCTTTATTATACAGCACATATCAATGACCCAGGAATTGGAAGAGAGCTCTAAGGGACTCCTCTGGCCTCCCATTAGCACACTAATGGCATAAGTTTATCATATCAGATAATTCTACTTGTCACATTGGAAGATGGAGAGAGTACATGAGAGAGGAGAGGGGAAATGATCAGACACAGGGCATCAGTGGGCCTTGAAGGGGAAGGGGGAGAATAAGGAGGAGCTGACAAATTGGGGCAAGGACTAAGGAAAGGAGGTCCAAGGGACACTATCCCCTGGGGGGCGGGGCGTAGTCTATGCTCTAGGCAATGAGGGTGTCAGAGAACAGTTCCAGGCCTGAGCTCTCCTTGCCTTGCACTCATTACTCTCTCTCTTTTTTTTTTTTTTTTTTGCGGGGCAATGGGGGTTAAGTGACTTGCCCAGGGTCACACAGCTAGTAAGTGTCAAGTGTCTGAGGCCAGATTTGAACTCAGGTACTCCTGAATCCAGGGCCAGTGCTTTATCCACTGTGCCACCTAGCTGCCCCCACACTCATTACTCCTATAAGAGATGCATAAAGTGAGTCAATACACAGGGATCCATTCCTTTAATGGGACTGAAAGAGCCTCAGGTCTGTACTTAAAGAACTACATTGACAAGGAGCCATATTGACACTCTGCTGGGTCTGATTTATCTGTCTGATTTAGTCCCATTAGTATGACTTGTATGGAAGGAAGGAAATGTGAAAGGATGATCCATGAATTCTCTAATATAGACTGTTCCCTACTCCCCTGGAAAAGCTAGTTCAGCAGGCCCAGCCATGAGAACAGCTTGGAGTTAGAGGATACTAAGTCTCTTGTCACTGGCTTCTTCAAGGACCAGTCCTACCTAGGGGCAGCTAGGTGGCACAGTGGATAAAGCACCAGCCCTGGATTCAGGAGGACTTCAGTTCAAATGTGACCTCAGATGCTTGACACTTACTAGCTGTGTGACCCTGGGCAAGTCACTTAACCCTCATTGCCCTGTCCAAAAAAAAAAAAAAAAAGGACCAGTCCTACCTTAGCACAAATCTGGTATCCTATGTTCCTCCCCCCCCCTTCTTTCCTGGTCACAGGTCTGGATTAAATACCTCCCTAAATTTTACTTCATCACTGTTTTCCTATTCTAGCTCCAATATTCCCAGGCGCAAATTTTATGCTTTCTGGCATATTAGATATTATCTTAGTTTTTAATTATTTTTCCTATGGTAACTCTACTTCTCTTTCTACCCCATTTATATTAATGTTTATTTATGGTTTTTAAAATGCTTTTTATCAGTGATTTTTGTTTTTGCATCCCAATCATTTCTGAAAATATTTCCTTCTTCCCTTCCCCATTCCCCCTAAAAAAAAAAAAAGCTAGCCTTCCCTTATAATAGGAAAACAGTTAAGCAAATAACCTCTTACCCAGTGGCAGTCTGACAATGTATACAACATTCTGCCCTAGTAATACCCCTCCCACCCTTCCATCTCTGCCAAGAGGAGTACAATATATCTCATTAAATGAGATAATATCTGGAAAAGTGCTAAGCACAGAACTGGAACATAGTAGTCACTTTGTAAATGCTTATTTTCCTCCCCCTCCCCCTCATTAACTATTGCCTGGAGATCTCCATTGGTTTTTGTTTGTTTGTTTGTTTGTTTGTTTTTGTTTTTGTTTTTGTTTTGTTTTGTTTTGTTTTGCTGGGGCAATGAGGGTTAAGTGACTTGCCCAGGGTCACACAGCTAGTAAGTGTCAAGTGTCTGAGGCCAGATTTTAACTCAGGCCCTCCTAAATCCAGGGCCGGTGCTTTATCCACTCCATTGGTTTTTCTATTACTTAGAATTGAGTTTCCTTTCAGTCACCTTTTTGTTTCTATTGGTGTCCTGTTCTTTCCATTTTGCTGCTCTACTTTCTATCAGTCTGTGCAGATCTTCCCATATTTCTCTGATTTCCTCATATTTGTCATTCATTACTATGCTGCACATTTTGGGATAGCAAAAACCAGAAAAACAAATTTTGGTGCATCTTGGACTTTTCTCTCTGTCCTTGACATCCTTAGGATATGTTCTAAGTTGTAAGATTGATCATTCTTTCACCAAATACATATTAAGCATTCACCATGGATAGTGTACTATGGCAGGTGCTAAGAGAGAGAGAGAGAGAGAGAGAGAATTCCCGCCCTCAAAGACCCCGCTGAGGACCTGTGTGACCTTGGACAAATCACTAGCCCTCTCTGGGCCTCAGGTTTCACATCTATAAAATATGGTGGTTCATGAGAAGATCTCTAAATCCCTCCCAACTCTAGGTCCTCAAATGGGTACAGCTGGGACCTCTTTATTAAGCCTCTTAGGAAAGGGCAAGTGATACCCTTTGATCCATCAATACCTCTGCTAGGTTTATATCCCAAAGACACCCCCCAAAAGAGAAAAAGACTTATTTGTACAAAAATATTTATAGCAGCTCTTTTTGTGATGGCTAAGAATTAGAAATCAAAGGAATGCCCATTAATTGGGAATGGCTAAACAAGCTGTGGTATATGATGGTGATGAAATATTATTGTGCTATAAGAAATGACAAGCAGGATGATTTCAGAAAGGCCTGGAAAGATTTGTATGAACTGATGTATAGTGAGGTAAACAGAACCAGGAGAATGTTGTGCACAGTGACAGCAATACTATTTGATGAAGAACTATGAATGATTTAGCTATTCTCAGCAATACACTGATCCAAGACAATCCCAAAGAACTAATGATAAAGCATGCTATCCACCTCCAGAGAAAGAGCTGATATTGATGGAACACAGACTGAAGCATGCTATTTTTCACTTTCTTTCATTTTTTCTTTTATTCAAGTATTCTCATACAAAATGACTAATGTGGTGATGTTTTACATAATTGCACATGTATAATCTATATTTGATCGCTTATTGCCTCAGGGTGGGGGGAGGGAAGGAGGGATAGAATCTGGAACTCAAAACTTTAAATTAATTTTTTTTTATTTTCAAAAAAGAAAAGGTCAAATCATAAACTCTCTGGACCTCAGTTTCCTCATTTGTAAAATGAGAAGGTTGGACTACATGACCTCTAAGATTTCCTCTTTTTTTTTTTTTCAAAGGGTAATGAGAGTTAAGTGACTTGTCCAGGGTGACACAGCTAGTAAGTGTCAAGTGTCTGAGGCTGAATTTGAACTCAGGTCCTCCTGAATCCAGAGCCGGTACTTTATCTACTGCACCACCTAGCTGCCCCTAAGATTTCCTCTTGTCCTAAATCTATCATCCTGTGATGCGGAATTTTTAAATGTCAGTGATGAGCCTTGGGTAATCTTCTGATACCACTTAGCATTACTGATCTGTAACCATGAGGTGTTTCAGGGCCTTGGGAAGGAGATACAAAGAAAAATCACCTCATTAAAAATAAAAAATTTAAATAAAAAAAACAAAGACTTAATTGGCCACACTCACCAGAGACTTTAATTCAAATGATGCAGTTGTGGTTAGGCAATCAAAAGGCAGTACCGATTACTAGGTAGATATGTTCCCTTATGTCCTTGGAGAAATCTATGTGCAAATATTTTTCTTCAGTTTAATTTAGATGGCAAAAAGGAGGCTGTGTGACGCATCAAAGAAGCAGTCATTTGCACCTGCATGGTCTCTGTTTCATCCCAGAACCTGGAAGTGTCTGCTTTCCCATAGGGTAGGACCTATGGCAAGTGGAGGTTGAGGAAGTGACCAGCATCGTAGTGCCTGTTCCAAGCTTGTGTAAAGCCACAGTTGGACTTTGGGAATCCGTCTCTCATCCAGACCAGCAGTCTGATTCCCCTTTGTCCAAAGGGAGCCTCCATTCTTACTGGCTGGCCTGATCTCTGAACCTCACTGGATTAGAGCCACGATCAGAAATCCCAGGAAAAACAATCCATTAGCCAGCGAAGATTTCCGGAGTACTAATCTAGAATCATAACATTTAGAGCTGGGGGGGGACCTTTAAGAGATCATCCACAAGGAGTGTGGTGGAAGTACCCTTTAATGGCAGCGATAACTTGTGCAATTCTCTCTATTGCAGTAATAATAAGGGACTTCAATTTTCCAGGCCTTTGTTGAAGCCCTATGCCAAGAGCTGATAATTTATCATATAAATATATAATATAATAGTTAACAATTTCCTGCTTTGCCTTCATGATAACTCCATCCTTCAAAAGGTAGAAAACTGGGGCAGCTAAGTGGTGCAGTGGATAAAGCACCAGCCCTGGATTCAGGAGGATCTGAGTTCAAATTCGGCCTCAGACACTTGACCCTTACTAGCTGGTTGACCCTGGGCAAGTCACTTAACCCTCATTGCCCTGCAAAAAAAAAAAGAAAAAGGGTAAAGAACCCAATAAGGGGAACTTTCTGTCTTGGACCTAATTCTCAACAACATTGAGGAACTAGTTCTTTTTTGTTGTTTAGTCATTTTTCAGTCGTGTCAGACACTTCATGACCCCATTTGGGGGTTTTCTTGGCAGAGATCCTGGAGTGGTTTGCCATTTCCTTCTCCAGCTCATTTTACAGTTGAGGAAACTGAGGCAAACTGGGTTAAGTGACTCGCCCAGGGTCACACACCTAGTAAGTGTCTGAGGCCAGATTTGAACTCAGAGAGATGATTCTTCCTGACTCCAGGCTTGGCACTCTATCCAATGCACCACCTAGGTGTCCCAAAATAGCTCCTAGGGTTAGAAATTATGAGAGAACCTTCACACCTGGACTATTGTAATAGCCTTTTGGTTGGTTTCCTTGCTTTGAGTCTCTCCCCACTCCAGCCCATCCTTCACTCAGCTGTTAAACTAAAGCTCAGGTCTGACCACACCACTCCCCTATTCAATAAACTCCAATTGCTCCCTCTCACCTCCAGGATCAAACATAATCCTCTTGGGGCAGCTAGGTGGTGCAGTGGTTAGAGCACCGGCCCTGGAGTCAGGAGTACCTGAGTTCAAATCCAGCCTCAGACACTTAACACTTACTAGCTGTGTGACCCTGGGCAAGTCACTTAACCCCAATTGCCTCACTAAAAACAAACAAACAAACAAAAAAACCCCATAATCCTCTTTTTGACTGTTAAGGCCCTTCATCACCTACCCCCCCCCCCCCCGCTTCTAGTCTATTTATACCTCACTCCCCACCACCTACTGTGTGACCCAGTGACATTGGCTTTTCCTGGCAGAAGATACACAATCTTTGATGCTGAGCATTTTCACAGACTGTCCTTCATGCCTCCACTTCTCTCCCTCCTCATCTCTGCCTCTTGGATCCCTTAGCCTTACTTCAACTCCCTGCTATAATCTCATCCTCTATGAGAAGCCTTTTGTGTCAGTCACCTCCAGGATAGTTTGTATATATCATTTGTATATGGTGTCTCCCCTATTAGACTGTGAGCTTCTTGAAAACAAGCCCTTCTCCTTTTCCCCCTTTCTTTTTTGTATCCTCAGAACTTAGCACAGTACAGGGTATAAAGCTGGCTTATTGACTGACTATGCTATATTGCTAGTCATACATACTCTGACATGTGTGCCAAATTTAGGAGAGTGGATTTCAAAAGGTTCAGAGAAAGAATCAATAGGAATCTCATGGCCTAAAATTCTACAGGGGGAATCGGCCTAGGAAGAATGGGAAGCTCACAACAAGGAAATTCAAAAGAGACAAAGAAAGGAATGAGGAGGAATGAAGGCCACTCTCCACAATCTCTGCAATCTTAGAGCAGGATTTAACACAGAAGAGACAGAGAGGTCATTTGGTCACTTCAGGGCCTAAGGAGAGAGATAAAGCCTGCCACCTGGAATGCTGGGGCCTTCAGATACCCAAAAGCAAATCAGACCTCTGCCACAACTTTACCCCACCCTTAATCTTCCCTCAAACCTGCTCTAGGAGACACACAAGGTGTGCTAAAGGTGGTTTTCAGGTGACATGGACATGTGCATGCCCTCTGTTTCCCCTCAACTAATGAATGTTCAGCTCTTGTAGATGTTTATCCAGGGGAACCTGGGGCTCCTGATTGTTGGCCACAGTGGCTGGAGTGGCTGAAAGGCTCTCCCTTGGGTCAGACGGTTGTTTCAGACATCTTGCTCCTGAACATAAACAAACAAAAAGTAGCTGAGCTGCCTTCCAACCTATTCAGCTGTGGGGAGGTTTAACGGGGTAGGGGTTTCAAATAAGAGCTATGTCTACTGGGTTTTTCCAACCTGCACAAAAGCAGTCATTACAGCAAATAGATGGTTTGGCTCTTGTAAGTCTGTAATTTACAGCTCTGATGTAACGTGTTCTCAGAGCTGTTTGTGTCTCATCTCGTCCATGCAATGATACAAAGCCAGGGACAGGGCTGAAAGCCTGCTCTCAGACCAGTCACAGGTCCCCGGTGATTAGCAGGCTCCTGAAGATTGGACCCTCAGATTCTGACAAAATGGGATCCTGTAATTTCTATATTAGGTTGCCAATCCTTAGTCTTGCCCTACTTCGTAGTTGCATGCCCCCACCTGATGCTACTACAGCTAACATCCTTCCTGGACTGCTCTGAAGCTTAAGCCCAAGTGAATCCGGGTTCTCCTAGAGACAAAAAGGCACAGACTTCACTCAGTTTGCGTTTGGATACTTTGTCGGTGAGAGAAAATCCAGCCAACACCAGATATGGGACTGCTCAGGAAGGGCAGCCAGTTTAGGGCAGAATAATGATGCTGGGTGAATAATGAAAAACAAAGTGCCTCCTTACCACCCTAATTTCTAGGCCCTGGATCAGAAGGTCCCAGGCCAATTCAGGGCTCCTCCTTGGAGCATAACTTATCAAGATCAACATAAGAAAATGTATTTCAAAGATTTTGTGAATGTCTAAGATTTGTTTTTTACTTACCCTTATGGGTAAGTATAACCCTTACAAGGAAGTTCTGAGGTTTCCTAATCCCAGATCCCACTCTCACTGATGAACTCATCCTCCAGAGAAAGGTTAAATCTTCCCCTGGCGATCTAGATGTAACCCCTGAGGGCCTGGGGGTATATTTCTAATATTATCAGCTCTCACCTCAATCCTTATATAATCTTTCCAGTGTTAACCTGCCAGTGATTAGCTCCTCAGTATCATTTAACCAGTTAATCAATTAACTTTTACAAAAGATATTTACTGAGAAGATACAAAAAGAAGAAAAGTATAACCACTACACTATCAAATACTGAGGAGCACACTCTTCCCATACTACCTCAGTCCCTGGGGAGAGGGAGCTCAGACTTAAAGCAGTTTTTACAAAGCACGTGGTGCCCCACCAAGTTCACTTCCAAAATAGCAAAACTGATGGATGAGTCTGGGTCTCAGATCCTGTTGCGTTTGGCTCCTGCTACTCAGTGCTGTGCTGGCCCCTCACTTGGTAGCAAAATATGAACTGGATTTCTGTCACTAGATTTATGGTGGTTCTCTCTCCTCTTTTACTCTTTCAATTTTTGGGAATCAGTTTTGAAGTAAGTACTAATAGTTCTTTCAAAGTTTGATAGAATGCTCATGAAACTGAATCCATCAGCACCAAGAATTATTTTTCTTTACAACTGGATCTATTTTCTTTTCTGAGACTGGATTATTTAAGATCTCTATCTGGTGCTGGTTTGGGTATTTTATATTTTTTAAGGTATTCCTCTTTACCTTTTTGTGTTCTTAGTTTTGTTAGAATATAACTAACAGTTCTTAATATGCTCTATTCTTTTTATTTCCCCATGTCTTGTGATTTTGCCTTATTTGCCATTTTACCAATTTGATTTTCTTCCTCTTCTTTTTAATCAGATTAGCTAAAGGTTTATCAGTTTTATTAGCCTTTTCAAAGAACCAAATTTTAGTTTATTTATCATTTCTTTTGCATTTTTGTTTGTCCTTTTGGGGGGGCAGCTAGGTGGCACAGTGGATAAAGCACCGGCCCTGGATTCAGGAGGACCTGAGTGAAAATGTGGCCTCAGACACTTGACACTTACTAGCTGTGTGACCCTGGGCAAGTCACTTAACCCTCATTGCCCCGCCCCCCCAAATATATATATGTATAATTTGTCCTTTTCTCTTACAATTTTAATATCTCCTTTTTGTGCTTGCTTTCTAATTAAAAAAATATATTCAGTTCACTAATTCTCTTTTTCTATTTTGTTAGTGTCTATTTATAAGAATATGATTTTCCCCTTGAAGACTGCCTTAACTGCACCCCGCAAATTTTGTTATGTTGTTCTATTATTATTATTTTCTTTTAAATATTATTTGCTTATATCATTTGTTTTTTGACCCGTTCATTATTTAGGATTTCATTGTTAAGTCTCTATTTGTGTCTGTGTCTTCTGTTTTTGGTCATGAATCAATTACTATTTTATTACATTATGGTCTATAAAAGACATAGTTACTATTTTTGCCGTTTTAAATTTGTTTGTAATGTATCTGTGCTCTAATACATGGTCAATTTTTATAAAAGTTCTACATGCTGAGAAATATGTATGTTCTTTTACTTGTTGTTGTTGTTGTTGTTTGTCCTTCATTCTTGAAGAAACCCATGACATCAGGAGGTGATGTCATGGCTTGGAATGAATTGGATTTAAGTGAGGCAGGGCTGTGAAAATTCACCAACCTCACTCTTTCCTCCAGAGCCATCTGGGTCCAGTGGCAAGATATACACCTGGGGGCAGCTAGGTGGCACAGTGGATTGAGCACCAGCCCTGGAGTCAGAGGACCTGAATTCAAATCTGGCCTCAGACACTTGACACTTACTAGCTGCGTGTCCCTGGGCAAGTCACTTAACACAATTGCCTCACCCCAAAAAAAGATATATATCTGGATTACTAGAGATGGCCCCAGATGTTTATGGCAACTGGGTTAGATGACTTGCCCAGGGTTACACTACAGTTAGTAGTGTCAAGGCTCTGAGGCTGGATTTGAATTCAGGTCCTCCAGACTGCAGGCCCAGTGCTCTACCCACTGTGCCATGTAGCTGCTCTATGTTCTTTTGTATTCCCACTTAGAAGGTACCATAAGTCTTTTGACTCTCATTTCTCCAGCAATTTGTTCAGTTCCATATTTTCCTCCCTCCTTTTCCACCCACCTGCCTTTTCTATCCTTCTCCTCTTCTTTCCTACTCCTTTGTAAACTCTTATCTTCTTTAGAGACCACAGAAGTCACTATCCCCTCATCTCCAGCCCTCATTTGGACCTGGGCACATCACACGGTCCCCTCCATCCTCCTGTTCTCTTCTTCCTTTCTCATGTATCTTCCCCTTTCTGCACGGGAGTCCCATCAAACATATTAATGCACCTAGAGGCAGGATGCCACCAGATTCTATCCATAATGCCCCAGCCCTGCCTCTCTACTGTGACTTCCCCCTGACATTTGCCTTCACCCCTTTATCTTTGTGTATATTTAGAAATAAGTCTCTTACAGGTCTCTCTGCTGTCACTCATGGACACTGGCTGTTGCTATACTTGGCTACTGCATTTATTTACTTCTGCATTTTTGTTGTCTGGTGTGTTTGAGAAGTAAATAATCTTCAGGTCTGGTTTTCTTTCTAAGAATGTTTCAAATTCTCCTTATTACTGAACATCCACCCTGTTTCATTTATGAGCAAACTCAGATTTGCAGGGTGTATTATATAAATTAGGGAAGTGACTGTTTTTAGCTAAATTATTGGGAGCCGGACTGGCTTTTCTAAAATATTGCTTCTATAAATTATAGGCTATTTCATCAGTTTAGGTAGTAAGCATTTATTATTAAAGTATGTTAAATGTTAATAAAGAACTGACTGTGTGGCATTTAACACAAGCAGAAAAACCTCCAGTGCTATATTGTCTCTAAGAGAGCACATGGCCTCAAGCAGAGTTCAGAAGCTCTATATTACCTACTCTGGCCTAAGAGGAGAACACTCACCAAACAACCAGATCTAGACCAAAAGCGATTTCCAAGATGGCACTGACCAGGAGCCTCCTGTGTCCCTGACTTTTATCCTCTTTTGATAGAGGCATGTTGCTACACACTGATCAAAGCTAATTGGTCAGCATCATTCAATTCCATTGATTGATGTGAGTTGAGGGTGGTCCATATTAAAATGAGTTCAACCATGATGACATCAGGGTCTAAAGGGAGACCTACGCTGAGGAGCAAGGGCACATTCAGATAGGTGTGGTTTTAATCCCCTTAGTTCACTGGCCCAGACACAAAATGTCTTATCTCCATTCCTTGGACTCCTTGACCTCTGAAGTGGAGAGAAGAGAAACCTAAGACTGGGTCCCTGTGTCCCCCCAAGAAATACATTATTTTTTTGTTTTGCTTTTTGGGGGGTTTTTGTTTTGTTTTGGTTTGGTTTTTTGGTGAGGCAATTGGGGTTAAATGACTTGCCCAGGGTCACACAGCTAGTGTTAAGTGTCTGAGGCTGGATTTGAACTCAGGTCCTCCTGAATCCAGGGCCAGTGCTTTATACACTGCACCACCTAGCTGCCCCAAGAAATACATTATTAATAATTATTTTCTCGCAAGGGTAAATCTGGACTGAATACCAAGTTACATTGCTTTTCATCATACGTTACTCCATTCTCTCCTGCATTTTCTGGTGGGTACAGAATAATCTTGTGTTGTCAAATGGCCTTTCCAGGTCTTTCACCTAATTATTTACAGAAGTTGTTGTATCTGATTTGAATTGTTAAATTTAACTACTTTGTGGCTTAGAGTTTGTAGCCTTGGTGGTTTTTTTTTTTCCTTTTCTAGAGACAATCTGTGATTTCTTTCAATTGGTATTTCATCTTCTATGTTCAGAAGTTGTGGAAAATTTTACTGTATTATTTCTTGCACTATAATGTTTGGGAATGTTTTGTCCAATTGTGTTCTTCTGAGAGACCTATGATCCTTAGATTGTCTCTACATATCCAATCTTCAGGATTGGTATGTTTAGCTTGGATAGAGAAAATATTTTCTTTCAATGTTATTGTGTTTTGCTTCTTTCCTTCTAGATCGTCCTTCATTTCCGTGTGTTTTTATTCCCAAACAATTGTTCTTTATTTTGTTTTTGTTGAGATTTGCCATCACAGGTTCAAGTTTTTCATTCTGCCAATTATTTTTGCTGTGCAGGCCATGAATTCTGGTCTCATAATTTTCATTTCTCTTTTAAACCACTAAGGAACAGTGTGTTATAGTTCCATGTTCTCCTCAAATTCCACAGGGTCGTTTGTCTCATTAAGTGTTGGAACATTTTCCTTTGTTTTTCAGTATTCATTCATAAATGCCTGAACTCATTTAGCTCTACTGACTTCTGCTGTTAATATTTTCCCTGTTGAATTATCTGTTTATATTCAAGGTTTTTGAATTTTCTTCTTCCTGAGAGCTTTGGTAATTTCAATCCCCCCCCCCCATTTTCTCCCTTTGTTACTTTCTAATTCCCCTCTGACAGTGTTTTCCCGGGGGGCTAGATCTTAAAATGTTTCAGCCTTCTCTAACTCTGGGTAATTCAGGGTTCAGAAACCTAACTCTGCACCAAGTGACTTTTGGTGAGACAGAACTTGTGGTAGCTGGATGCTGGACTCTCCCTCAGCTTAGTGTAGTGCTGCACAGCACCTCCATACATGATATCCTATCCTACTGACCTGTCCCATTACTTCTGTTCTTTAGTTCTCTGACCCAGCACTGGCAGCTCATCCACATTGGTGCTTTGAGATTGATTTCTGTAGTTTAGTTCTCCAAGGCTCTGTGAGAAGGGGGGGCGTTAGGGTGTGGGCTTGAACTCTATGTCAAGCCCAGACACATATTCTGCCCCTTTCCCTCTGTTCCTTTGCTCTCTTACAGAATTCTTTTGAAATACATGATGCCACTTTAGCACTGGCTTTCACAGTTCCAATAAATATCTCCATGATACCAGAGAGGGACAGAATCAGGGTATGAAGTTGGATTTTGTTGTAAGTTCATGGGTAGGGTCCTTGGATTGGCTGGTATAGCCTTGCTGCTAGTAGGGTGGTGGGTGGTGGGATAAGGTGAGTTGAGTGAGCTCATGGTAGGCAGCAGTTCATTTTTTAAAACCTTTTTTGATTCTACACATCCTAAACCAAAGGGGTCAAACTTATAGCCCACCAGCTGTAAGCAACCTGCAATATTCCCAAGCAGACTTGAACCAAATAAAAATGTAATTGTGAAATGTTTTTTAGAATTAATAAAAATACAGTATAGAAGATAACAATTTCTAAGTCAAAATAAGGTCCAAAGGAAGCCATTTCTATTTGATTTTATACTGCTGTCCTAGACCAAAGCTTCTTCTTTTTTTTTTCAGGGCAATGAGGGTTAAGTGATTTGCCCAGGGTCACACAGCTAGTAAGTGTCAAGTGTCTAAGGCCGAATTTGAACTCAGGTCCTCCTGAATCCAGGACTGGTGCTTTATCCACTGTGCCACCTAGTTGCCCCCAGACCAAAGTTTCTTCTTCTTTTTTTTCCAGACCAAAGCTTCTTAAACTGTGAGTCACAATACCATATGGGGTCACATAACTGAATGTAAGGGGTCGTGAAAATTTTGACAACAGTAAAAGGTTATGTAGATCTATTTTATATACCTATATACCTAGGAGTTACATAAAAATTTGTCAGACAAAAAGGGGTCATGAGTGGAAAAAGTTTAAGAAACCCAGTCCTAGACCATGGATCGCACTAAAGCTGCTTTATCTTTGGCATATTATTTCTAATTTGGAGAGGTTTAAGTGGTCATGGGGATAAGATAGAATGTCTAGCCCTCCATCTTGTTAAAGACATTTTCTCACCCTACCTTTCAAAGCTAAAAAGGTTGTAGCTCTAATCCTTCACCTAAAAGAAAGAAATAACAAAAAGAGACAAGAAAATTCATGGGTCACACGTCAACCCTGTGTGGAAATAAGAAGGTCTATCTGAGGCCTCTCTCTACCCAGTGGCTTACAGCATATCTTCCTCACTCAAATACAGCCAGGCAGGAAAGGGACAACATGTTGAATAGTTAGTGCCTTTCCAATGTATACCCAGTTCCAGCTCAGCAGTCACTCAAAAAGCAAGCATTCGAAAGTATACTAGAATCAGTTACCAAATATCTGTACATGCTCCAAAGTCTACAAGGTGATTGCATCAGCTGAACACATACTCATAAGGGCTGGGTTTGGCCAATCTCCTGTTACAGTAGGATACCAACAACATGAATAAAGAGATCCTCACTTAACAACCTGTTATATAACTGAATAAAGAAGGGCAGTTAAAGGCTGGAGGGACCCTTCTTTTGTGCTAGCCAGAATGCTAAACCATGACAGGTGATTTTGTTGGGGCATGTATGCATAACAAATGCAAGGCTGATAGCCCCACCTTCATCTAGCCTTTCTGAACTTCCCTCGGTTTTATATATGTACTGAATAAGGACCCTCGTGTAAGGTGAAGGACTCCCTCCTCACCTTAGCCCCTCTGTATTCCCCCAGGTCTGTGTTTTTAGTTGAGAGGAATACCCAAAATGGCTTAAGAAAAATACAGGTTGAATATCAAGAGTTAAAAGGAATTTTCTAATTCCAAATCAGATTGTTGGCTAGGACCAAGGACTTTGAGACAGCATAAGTAGAACAATGGTTCAAAAGAAGAGATTTAACTTTAGCCTGAGCTACCTCTTGCTTATTGCCTTACTATTGTAAGCAGCTAAAATTAGCCTTAGGCGCCCCAAACAGGCCACCCCTCCCCCAGCGCAAGTACTTTCCCCAGAACTGCTCCAGGCACATAGGCTCACACCAGGCTCAGCAGGGCTACGCATGGAAAACCCAGGCACAACCAGGGTTTCTCAGCCCAGCCCCCGGCTCTGGGCATACCTGGCACAGGGGCTTAGTGCCCCTGCCAGCCTTGGACACCTGCCCTGGGTATGGCCAGCGAATTACCTGGGGGGGGAGGCGGAGGTGGCCCCCTGAGCCCAAGGTTTCTGAGAGGAAGAAGGGTTATATAGCCTGGGGGGTGAAGGAAGGAAGGAAGAGTGAGAAGAGGTAGTGAAGAGGAGTAGTGGTCGGTAGAGGACTGAGAAAGGAGATGCAGGGAGACACTACGGAGAAAGCTGGGTGCAACCAGAGAAAGGAGATGTGGCTTGGGGGTTGTAAGCACAGGCTGCGGCAATGGCAGCCACACCCACAGGCAAGAGATGTGGGAGGAGATTTCATGGTGGTAGAGAGAAAGTTAAAATGCAGTCGGGTCATATTTTTCTTTGTTTTTACCTCTAAATTTATTCTCATAAATAAACCCTGGTATTTGCTTAATTGAAAAGAGGATTTTTAATCTCGTTTCTTGTTAATTTGGGAGAAGCAGTTTGGAAGAGGGAAGGCCCTTACAGACTGGCTTAAGCAGCCTATAGCCCCACAGACAGCTAGCCAGCTAGCTAGCTAAAATTTAACAGAGATTGGCTTAGTGGGAAAGACAAAATTACAGATTAGAAAACCAGTTATAATTTCTCAGATTAAACAGTTAAAAAAATTTACACTAGGGAGGTTGGTGGCTCATAATCCTGGACTAGGTACTAAAAGAGCTTTAGTTCTACCCTTACCAGGCAGAGACTTACTACATGATGCACCTTAGCAGATGGTAGCAGAGAATAGGTCGGTAGGGGAACAGAAACCAGTGGAGATAGCCAACAGAGAGAAGAGACATAATTCCCAACAGGGACAGTGTGAAGCCCAGCAGACAAGGCTTGGCAACACTTGGAAGAGAATAACACAATGAAGTCACAAGAAGATAGTGGCAGCTGTGTAGCATCAAAGGTGTAAGTTGCCCCTGCCACAAATGCATTCTAGACATGTATCCCTATATGTACATCTTCCATGCATGTGTCCTGGACATGTATGTTTCTCGAATGAATGCTTCTTCACAAATATTCCTGGTTCATGAATGTTCTCTACATGTATGCCCTTTCACACTAGTGGTATGGCAACCTGTGAGAGAATGAACCCCCATGAACGTGTTAGGGGATATTTTCTTGCCTTTTGCTTTGAGCTATTGTGCCCAATAGTTTAATAAAAGTATATATATATAGGGCAACTCAGTGGCACAGTGGATAGAGCACAGGCCCTGGAGTCAGGAGAACCTGAGTTCAAATCTGGCCTCAGACACTTAACACTTACTAGCTGTGTGACCCTGGGCAAGTCACTTAACCCCAATTTGCCTCACCAATATATATATAAGCTCAGGAACTTAGGCTTTGAGTAGATGCTGACCTACAAAATACTTCAAACTCTCCAAGGTCCCACACATAATGGGTGAGGCATCTGCATGCTACAAAAGTACAAAGCTATCATTCTCCAACGGAACAAATCTACTTGCTGTTTTGCATGTAAGGCATTATAGTTTCCTTTCCTGCCCTCATGCTGAGAGAAATGATTATTAATAACCAATTGTTTATATGGGGGAGGGGGAAATCCAAGGTTTTTCCCCCTGTTTCCTCATGCAAAGCCCAGTTCTTATGAAGGACAGAGCTTTGTGAAGGACAGAATGAGACATTCTCCTGGATCTTGGTCAGGACCCCACCCAACTAGGAGAGTTTATTTCCAATTAAAGGATAAAAAGAATCTAATCTAGGTGAATACCTGCGGGTACATTGTTTTATTCATGTAGGATTGGGTGGAGAATGGATCCTTTTGTCTAGATTGCTCGAGGCAGGTGTGGTCTGGCTTAGATGAATCTCTTTGCCCAAGAGCACAGACATGAACAGTCAGTTCCCCCAGCCCCTCATTAGAATAAGCCCACCTCTCATTATAATATTCATTCTCTCATTATTAACCAATCAGAGTTAATTTCCATCAGTCAGGGAAAACCCCTTTTCCAAAGGTATTTAGCCATTCCATGTCTTTAACATTCATATTTGGTTTCTGAGAGAACCACTGACCTCAATTTATTGATTATTTGCAAGTCATAATTAATATATTTATTATTAAATACCCAGAAACTATGTCTGACTCCATTTATTTCAGTGCCCTTGTACAGACTGTCCCCCTTACTTTTTTTCCTTGGAATTCATAATTTTCTTTAAAGTTTAATTCAGGCCCCACCTCCTAGAAGAGTATTCTTCTACCCCACCTCAAGCTGTTAATGCCCCACTCCACAAAGGACTTTGTATTTACTTTGTTCATAATTTGTATTACTAATATGTCTTCTTCATGTATGCCTAAAGTAGAATATAAGTGCCTTGAAAGCAGGAACCATTTTATTTTTTTTCTTTCTATCCCCAATATCTCATACAGTGCCTTGCATAGAGTAGGTACTTAATGAATACTTATTGATTTGAACTAAATGTCTCAAAATGTCAAGCTGGGGACAACACTGAGGAGCTGATGAGTCAGTCAACATAACGTGCATATATTAAATACTTACTATATGCCAGGTACTATGCTCAGTGTTAGGAATACAAACAAAAAATAGAAAGGAAAATAATCCCTGCCCTCAAAGAGTTTATATTCTAATAGAGGAAGACAACACATAAAAAGAAGTTGAAAAGTTGGAGGAAGAAAGAAAAAAGGTACAAAGCTTAGGGGCATGGAATTCCAGAAAGAGCAGACTGGAGAAAATATCTGCATCCTCCATAAACAGAGGTTCTGGGAGTAGCTATCCAATCAGAGGAAGAGAGCACAGCAGTAAAGAGTACTTCCAGTGTGTGAATTCCTGGGCTGGAGTGAAGCTTCCAGATGAAGAGCTGGAGAATGGTAGAAGTCCAGAGTGCAGCCTGAGGAGGAATGAAGGAATAAATGGTTAAAAAGAAGGGAAGAAAGGGCAGCTAGGTGGTGCAGTGGATAGATCACAGGCCCTGGAGTCAGGAGTACCTGAGTTCAAATCCGGCCTCAGACACTCAACACTTACTAGCTGTGTGACCTTGGGCAAGTCACTTAACCCCAATTGCCTCACAAAAAAAAAAAAAAAAGAAGGGAAGAAAGAGAAGCATAGAAACACCTGACATGGACAGCAGAGTGTTGTGAGATAATTGCTAGTGTTTTCAGTCTCCTACCCTAACTTTGAACATATTGCTTTGCAAGATTCATTCATTTTATTTTTGCTTCCTGTTTTATTTATTCTCTACAAAAATCCTCCTCCAGTGTCACATCATGGTGTAGGAGTGACCTTGGGCTCTAGAAAGCTATACTTGCAGAGCACAGACTCTGGCAGAGATCCTGGTAGAAAGACTGTACAGATTGAGTCATAGACTCTATGTGTATTGTCTGAGGACAAGTCTTGCTAACTTTGGAGAAGCTCATTACCAGAATGTTGGCCACTGGGTGATACATATGTAGCAAGGGCTATTGGCTATATGTAGCATGGGGGTCCCACGGTTTATCTCAGAATAGACATCTCCAGTCTCTTCTTCTCCCTGCCTCTCCAAGAGAGACTATTTATTGCCAGGAGGAGAAGCAAGAGGTTAGGTCCAGAAGAGCTTGGTCACTCAGAGAGAGAGAGAGAGAGAGAGAGAGAGGAGAGAGAGAGAGAGAGAAGAGAGAGAGAGAGAGAGAGAGGGAGGGAGGGGGAGGGGGAGAGGGAGAGGGAGAGGGAGAGGGAGAGGGAGAGGGAGAGGGAGAGGGAGAGGGAGAGGGAGAGGGAGAGGGAGAGAGGGAGAGGGAAGGAGAGGGAGGGAGGGGAGAAGAGAGGAGAGGAGAGGACTAGAATTTTATCTATCTGCTCCCTTAAATATTATTAATCTAGGAGATAAGGTTTTCAGATTCAGCTAAGTTTCTGATCACTGGTTTGTTGTTGTTGTTGTTGTTTTTAATGAGGAAGCAGGACCCCAAGCTTTATGTGTAAGGCTTTGCTCCCTTTCCACAAAATACCAGTTCCACAACAAATACACATAATAGGTAGCAAAGAAATCCATTTATCCAAGTCAATAACAAAACAAAAGTCAGATAAAGTACATATGTGCACGTGTATACACACATATGTATATATGAATATATACCAGACAATACAGAGTGAAAGAGCTCTACTACTGGGAATGAGTTAGCTCAACCAAAAAAGTCCTAGATATCACCCAAGGGGGAAATTCGCAGAGTCTCTAGTTTAGCAAGCTGGGGATAGAAAACATCATAGAGATTTCCAGCTCCTTTCAGAGGCTTTTCCTTCAGCAAACCTGAAGTGGGGTGGCCCTCATTCATCTTCTCTCTCAAAGTGGGAAGCCAGAAGTGCACAAAGCAACTGCAGAACCCTAGAGCTTGAAGAGAGTTGAAGAGTCTGATGCTCTCCTCTCTCATTCTTGCCAACTCCCACCTCACCCCTCATGGGGTGCAGAGCATTGATCTCTACCAAAGAATTCCAATGCCAATGGGCTTTGAAACTCAGGTCATAGCTAGCTCTTGGGTTCCTGGACTTGCCTACCTAGGGGTTAATTGTTTTTTGTTTTTTTGGTTTTTTTTGGGTTTTTTTTAGTGAGGCAATTGGGGTTAAGTGACTTGCCCAGGGTCACACAGCTAGTAAGTGTTAAGTGTCTGAGGCCGGGATTTGAACTAAGGTACTCCTGACTCCAGGGCCGGTGCTCTATCCACTTGCACCATCTAGCTGCCCGGGGTTAATTGTTTTAATGGGGCAATCCATATCCCACTCTCCAGGGGTCAGAAAGCCTTCAAACCCAAGGCTGCTACTAGCTTTCTGGATTTTCTCAGGTACGAAGAGAATCAGTCCCTTTTTTTTCCTTTTTTTTTGGGGGGGGGCAGGGACAATAGAGGTTAAGTGACTGCCCAGGGTCACACAGCTAGTAAGTGTCAAATGTCTGAGGCCAGATTTGAACTCAGGTACTCCTGACTCCAGGGCCAGTGCTTTATCCACTGCATCACCTAGCTGCCCCCAAGAGAAATCAGTTCTTTATGCCCACTTCTGGTCAGTCCCCCTGAGACACAGTAGGCTCAATGGTTAGGCAAATCAATGGGAAAATGTATGTATGGCTATGAGGAAAGCTACATCATGTTCTTTCATACAAGTCCCTATTAGCAAGATGTCCAAAAGACATCATTGTCTTTTCTTGACTGAAAAAGGAAATGGAATATGTCATGTGGTATTAGGGGATCACAGAGAATGAGAGACAACAAATGGACAACCTAAGCACTACATTGGAACTTTCCCCCCACCTCTGTCCCCCAAATATTGAAAAAACAAGAGGAAAGACTTCCATCACACTGGCTGATCCTATATATATGACAGAACCAGCACAGACCAAGAACATATAGAGGGAACAGTCTTCTCCTGTAGAAGAAATTATGATGATGAGAATTATGATGATGATAATAAGGAGGAGGATAGCAACATTAAATAACACATTTGATCTTTATAACAAATCCTATGAGGTAGCTGTTATTATTATCCCCATTATAAATTAAGAAATTGAGGTTGGTAGAGGTCAAGTAACCAAACCCAGGGTCACACAGCTACTAAGTGGCTCATGGCAGGATTTGAAGTCAGGTCTTTCTGACTCAACATCCAGGCACTCAATTCCAATACAACACTACTACCTTCCTGAGTCCTCAGACCTATACAATCAAAGTATCAAATAAGAACAGATATCGCCTAATGTTTATGTCAATAGTTCAGCCCTAATCTTTTCCCCAAGCTACAGTGTCATGTTACCATGTGATCTTTTGACACGCCAAACTGGATGTCCTATAAAATCTTACTAAAAACTCAACATGTCAAAACACAATTCATTATTTTTCCTTCAACTTCCCCAACTTTCCTTTTACTGTCAAGGACACCTCATTCTCCCATTCTCTTAGTCTTATAATCTCAGTGTCATCATCAATTCCTCTCTTACCCCACATAATTCAATCTGTTGTTCAATCTTGTCCTTTTACCTCACAACATGTCTTAAATATATGCTCTTCTTTCTACGCACACAGCCTCTACTCTAGTGTAGACTCTCATTGCCTCTCATCTGGACTATTACAATCACTTGGTGGCTGGTCTCCCTGCTTCAAGTCTCTCCTCACTCTAATCTATCCCCCACCCAGTTGCTAAAATTATTTTTCTGAAATACAGATATGACATTATAGTAAATGACCATAGTAATTTACTATTTGATAAACCCCAAAATACAAGCTTATGAGACAAAAACTCATTATTTGACAAAAACTGCTAGGAAAACTGGAAAACAATATGACAGAAACTAGGTATAGATCAACATCTCACACTGTATAGCAAGATAAGGTCAAAATGGCTATATGATTTAGACATAAAGGGTGATACCATGAGCAAATTAGGAGAGCAGGTAATAGTTTACCTGTCAGATCTATGAATAAGGGAACAATTTGGGACAAAACAAGATATAAAGAACATTATAAATTGTAAAAATGGATAGTTTTGATTATATAAATTTAAAAGTTTGCTACAAAAAAACCCCAATGTAACCAAAATTAGAAGGAAAGCAAAAAACTGGGGTAAAATTTATAGTAAGCATCTCTGATAAAGATTTCATTTCTCAAATATATAGAGATCTGAGTCAAATTTATAAGAATACAAGTTATTCCCCAATTGTTAAATGGTCATAAAGCAGGTTTCAGATGAAAAAAGCAAAGTCTATCATAAGTCATATGAAAAAAATGCTCTAAATAACCATTGATTAGAGAAATGCAAATTAAAACAACTCTGAGGTACCACCTCATACTCATCAAATTGGCTAATATGACAAAAAAGGAAAATGGTAAATGTGGAAGACACTATGCACTGTTGGTGGAATTGTGAATCTGATCCAAACCATTCTCAAAAGCCAATTTGGAACTACGTCCAAAAGGGCTCTAAAATTGTGCATACCCTTTGATCTATCAATATCACTGTTAGGTCTGTATCTCAAAGAGATAAAGGGGGGGCACCAATTTGTACAAAATATTTCTATGCCACTCTTTTTTGTAATAGTTAAAAATTGAAAAAAAAATAGTTAAAAATTGGAAACTGAGGGGATGCCCCATCAAATGAGGGATGGCTGAAGAAGTTTTGTCTATATGATTGTAATGGAGTATTATTGTGCTATAAGAAATGACAAGCAGAATGATTTCAGAAACCTGGAAAGACTTTAGAAGATACTGATGCAAAGTGAAATGGAGCAGAACCAGGAGAATGTGTACACAGTAACAGCAAATATTGTATGATGAAGAATGTGTAGGTGACAGCTATTCTCAGCAATACAGTGACCAAGACAATCCAAAGGATTCATGTTAAAAATGTTATCTACCTCAAGAGAAAAAACTGATATTTTCTGAATGCAGACTGAAACATACTTATTTTTCCTTCCTTCCTTCCCTCCCTCCCTCCCTCCTTCCTTCCTCCCTTCCTTTCTTCCTCCTTTCCTTCCTTCCTCCCTTCCTTCCTTCTTTCCTTTATTTTTTTCTTTCTCCTTTCTTTTTAGATGATCTTGCACAAAATGACTAATATGGAAATGTTTTAAATGATTGCACATGTATAACATATCAGATTATTTACTGTATAAATAGGGAATGGATAGAATTTAGAACTCAAACAAAATAACAAACGTCAAAAATTGTTTGCATATGTAATTGGGGGGAAATAAAATATTATTTTAAAAAACAAAGTACAGATAGGATGTTCCCTTTTATTTCCAGGATCAGATACAAAATGCTCCATTTAGCATTCTGGCCCTTCTAATAATCTGGTCCCTTCCTATCTTCTTTGTCTTCTTACACTTTATAGCCCTCCACATCCTGTGCCTTTTCACGGGCCATTCCCCGTGCCTGGTATGTATTCCTTCTTCACCTCCACCTCCCGTCTTCCATGACTTCTTCTGTCCTCTCCTGCTTCTCCTCTCACATTACTTCCCAATTACCCTGTAGATATCTTTTAGGTACAATACATAGTCCTTCATAGGTCATTCCTCCCATTAGAATGTAAGCTCCTTGAGGGCAGAGGCAATATGTTTACCTTTTATTGTTTGCTCAGTGCCTAGCACAGTTCCTGGCACCTAGTAAGTGCTTAATAAGTGCTTGTTGAATGGTGAAAAGGAATATATATATGTATACTTATAAAAGCATGTTCCTTTCAAAGGCATAGACTGTATATATCCATATCTCCCCATTTTTCTTTCAAATGTATTCATAGAAAATATTATCCCACAAAATTGCCATATTAAAATATCTACATTTAATAAGAAAATTTTTTCAATCTTTATTGGCATTTTAAAATGTTTTATGAACTGACGTCATCACTGTTCTTTGTCCTTGTCCTTTTCACTGTCATTCTTTTGCTAATATCCCAATTATAGGTGGCATTCAGGTTTTGTACAAACCAGATGGAAGTGGGGAGGAGAAGTACTATATTTGGACCTATATTTGGACCATTACGCTATCTATATATGTCAGTTCATGGCCCTGAACACCACGCTGGCAATCATATATTATCCCATGCAGGCTGCTAAAAATAACTCTCCCATCTGCTGACTTGCCTTTCTCACTTGCCCCAAACATAAGTTGGCTGGGTACTGACAGATAGCAGGAGTCTGGCAGAGAGGGACTTCCGACAGTTCTGCCATTGCTACAAATGGCCATCAGTTCCCAGGGAAGTCAGAGGAGAAAGCTTCTTATTTCCAGGAGATACCAGCCTTAGGCAACCTTGAAAGAGGAGAAGTTGACATATATATATATATATATATATATATATACACACACACACACACACACACACACATATATATATATAAAACACTGTGTTCAGACTTCATAGAATCAAGGACTTCTTCCCCTCTCTGCCCATTTTGGGAATTTTCCAACATTTGCCCACTCTACCAACTTGTTAGACATTTTGTATCCAGTGATCAAACTACTAAAACGGGTTCTTAATGGGGAGCTTTTCAATCTGTGTCCTAGAGGCTTGGGGATGCCAGATTTCACTATCACCTGTTGTTCTGGGCCCCAGTGGGCCAGGGGCAGGGTGGGGCTCGCACAGACTCTTTCCTGGGTTAGGCCTTAATATTGAAACCACAGAATTTGGGGAGTTAAGAGGAATCTCAGCAGCTCTGACCAATCCTTCACCTCTCTCCAATGAGGTAGGGAGGCTGTTTCATCAATGAGTCCTCTGAAACCAAGGATGGTCATAATGTTGATCAAAGTTCACAAGTCTTTCCAAGTTATTTGTCTTTGTTGTAATTGTATAAATAGCTCTAATTATCAGGGAGTGTTCCCTTACATCAAGTTTAAATTTGTTTCTAGGACTTCTAGGAACAAACTTAATCCCCTTTTTTTTTGTTTGTTTTTTTATTTTGTTTTGTTTTTTTAAAAAACTTTATCTGGGGCAGCTAGGTGGCGCAGTGGATAGAGCACCAGCCCTGGAGTCAGGAGTACCTGAGTTCAAATCTGGCCTCAGACACTTAACATTTACTAGCTGTGTGACCCTGGGCAAGTCACTTAACTCCAACTGCCTCACAAAAACAAAAACAAAAACAAAAAAACAACTTAATCCCTTTTAAGTATAACAGCCTTTCTGGTTCTAAAAGACTTCTACTGTGTCACGCTGAGCCTTCTCTTCTGCAGGCTAAACATTCCCAGTTTCTTCAACTTATCTTCTGTGACAGCAACTCAAGCCCCTTTATTACCCAGGCTGCTCTCTCCTACATGCTCTCTAGTTTGTCTATGCCCTTCCTAAACAGGGGCATGCAGAACCCCTCCAGCTGCAGTCTGACCAAGACAGAAGACGGAGAAGTGAACACGTCCTTTGTCCTGAAGGCTGTGTCTCTCAAAGCACTCCCAGATCACACTAGCTTTTTGGACTACCTTTGGTTCATATTGCACTCTCCATCCATGTCAATCTCTAGATCCTTTTGTTTCTTTCAGAAAACTGCTGGAGACACAGGAATCCTCCATTCTATACTTGTGAAGTGGATTTTTTTTAGCCTATTTTAACTATAGGGTAAGACTTACCATTTGTTCCTATTAGATTTCATCTAATCTTTTTAGATTCATTCCAGTTGCTTAACCTATCAAGAAATTTTTGCATCCTGATTTGTCATCTGATGGGCTGGCTATCCCTCCCGTTTGAAAACCTGATAAGCATGCCATCTATGCCATTATCCAAGTCATTAATAAAAATGTTAACTGATATAGAGCCAAGCACAGATTCCTGAGGCTCTCCAACTGGAGACCTTCTGCAAAGCTGACATCAAATCATCAAACTATTCTTTAAGTTCAACCATTCAATCAGTTCTGCATCCATCTGATCATGCTGTTGTTGTACTATTGTATTAGCCCACATCTCTCCATCTTTTTTCTTTTTTTTTAAGTACATTTTTTTTCAAGAGAGGATCTACTTACTCTTCCTCCTACCTCCTACTCCCTGCTTCCATTGAAAAAGCAAAAAGAACAAAACCTCTGTCATAAACATCAAACAAAACAAATATCCTCATTGGCCATGTCAAACATATACTTATACACGCACACACATATATGCTTATATATACACATATGTGTGTATAAATTCAGTCTGGGCTCTGAGTACAGCTCTCTCAGATGGGTAGCCTGTTTCATTATGAATCCTCTGTAATCACAGGTGGTCATCCGGTTGATCAGAGTTCCTAAGTCTTTCAAAGTTGTTTGCTTCTACAATATTGGTATTATTTTAAAAATTGTACTACTTGCTCTGTTCATTTTACTCTCTCTCTCTTTTTTTTTTTTTTTGGTGGGGCAATGAGGGTTAAGTGACTTGCCCCAGGGTCACACAGCTAGTAAGTGTCAAATGTCTGAGGCTGGATTTGAACTCAGGTTCTCCTGAATCCAAGGCCAGTGCTTTATCCACTGCCACCTAGCTGCCCACTCTCTATCTTTCTTTAAATTAATTTTTCAATTTTATTTTTTAAAAGAAGGTTCATTTTTTTTTGGTGATGTAATTGGGGTTAAGTGACTTGCCCAGGGTCACACAGCTAGTAAGTGTCAAGTGTCTGAGGCTGGATTTGAACTCAGGTCCTCCTGAGTCTAGGGTCGGTGCTCTATCCACTACACCACCTAGCTGCCCCAAGAAGGTTCATATTTTAATAGCTAAAGTATATATTTTAAAGTGTTTAAAGGTATATCACATGATTTTTACATGTCGTTATATATTTTTTTTTATTTTCACTAAGCATCACCTTTTCTCCTTCCCACTCCCCCCATACACACATACACTTTAAGAAAACAAGAATAAATAAATAAAACCCTTATTACAAACATGTATACTCCTTCTTCTTCTTCTTCTTCTTCTTCTTCTTCTTCTTCTTCTTCTTCTTCTTCTTCTTCTTCTTCCAGGGCAATGAGGGTCAAGTGACTTGCCCAGGGTCACACAGCTAGTTAGTGTCAAGTGTATGAGGTCAGATTTGAACTCAGGACCTCCTGAATCTAGGGCCGGTGCTTTATCCACTGAGCCACTTAGCTGCCCCACAAACATGTATACTCAAAAAACAAACAAACAAATTCCCTTGTTGGCCATGTCCAAAAAAAAGAACATGTACTCTGAGTCTATCACCTGTCTTAAGAGGCAGGTAGCATGTCTCATCATGGGCTCTCTGTGGGTTCATACTTTTTGATAAGAATAACATGAAATGCTTTATCAAATGTTCTGCTAAAATCCAGGTATGCCTAGGATAGGGCATCTCCCTGATCTAGTTTACTATCCCTGTCAAAAAGGAAATAAGGTTAGTCTAGTGTGACTGATCATTGATGAAGCCAAGCCGACTCTAAGATTACTACTTCCTTTTCTAGTTGCTTATTTAGACATATTCTAACCCCTTCATTTTAGAGAGGAGACAACTGAGACCAAAAGAGGAGGAATAACTTGGCCAAGATCATATAGTCATCAAGTAAAAGAGCCTGGATTTGAACTCATGTCCACTGACTCCCTATCCCAGTACTCTTTATATTTTTGTAGGAGGATGGTCAGGGAACTTCCCCAAATCAGCTGGATGAGCTAACTGATGGAGTGGTGAGGGTTTATATGAGACTAATTATCTTCTCCTTTCTAGGAAGCCTGGTTTCATGGGGGGAAAAGCTGACCTTGGAAACAAGAAAACCTGAGTTCAAGTTTTACTTCTCACACATACCAGTCATGTGACCCATTGCAAATTACTTCTCAGTGCTACACTAAATTCTCTAAGATGAGAGGTGATTATTTTGCAGAGGTGATAACCTGCAATGGTAAAAGGAATTTTCTCACCTAGGAATTCCGTAACCCAATGAAATCACAGGTCCAGTTTCTGTCCTTAGACTTGGAAGGGTATGGACATGTCTACTTGACAATCTTGTTAAAAAGTTTAGCCACATATTCAGTAACAACTCTTCTGAGTAAAGAGACACGTCCAGGACTAGTCTAGGAATTGAATGGGAATCATTTGGCTGTCTCTGGCTGTGTGAGCTGAAGGTTTCCTTTGGTGTTGGTGCTATAAAAAGGAGCCTTGAGGCATAGTAAGGCTTCTTTTCATAGGAAAGAGAGACCAGAGACTAGAGAGCACAGGGACTTTGGTCCCTAGAAGGCTAAACTCTATAAGGGCCAGCTGATGACACCCATTTTAGTTCCAGAGACAATAACCTCTTGGCCCAAAAAGAAAGAAACAACTGGGCCTCAGAGTTCCTATATTTTGAGTGCCTGTACCAAGATCCAGAGAGCCAGTAGCAGAAGCACATAGCAGTTGCGCCTGTTTTCAGTTGGGTGTCCCCAAAATATGGCCACCATTTGGCCAAGGGAATTCCCAGACCACAGCCTTCTAGAGAGAGAAGAGGAGATATTGGACAGTTAAACTCCTAGGGGAAAGCAGGTTATGACATGTAGTGACTGAAACATTTGTATTCAGGTTTCGAGTCCAGGTTATAACACTTAAAAGCTGTGTGACCATGGTCAAATCACAGAACCAGGTAGGTGAAGTAATGGGTAAAAGGCTGGACTTTCAGGAAGACCTGAATTCAAATCTTCCCTCAGATACTTACTAGCTATATGACCTTGAGCAATGTAAAACCTCTGTCTTCCTTCCAGTTTTCACATCTATAAAATGGGGATAATAATAACACTTATACCCACAGTTGTGAGAAAAAATGAAATATATGAAAAGCATTTGGAAAATTTTATGCAACAAATAAATACTATTATGATGATTGCTTAATATTTATGAACCTTGGCTTCTTCATCTGTGCAATGAACTTAATAACACTTACATTGCTTACTTCATGGAGGAATTATATAACATCATGTTTGTATAGTGCATTGTAACTATAAAGCATTATAAATATAAGCTATAGTAGATATTCAGTATATGGTTTTTTTTACTTCAGCTGAATCATAATAAATTTGCTACAGTCCCTTATTTTATCTCTATGTATAGCTTTCTATTTAAAATATGTTTCTTGTACATATTTTTAGATTCTGGTTTCTAAGCCACTCTTCTCTCCTTTTCTGTTTTATATGTGAGTTCATCCTATCCACATTCACAGCTATTATTGCGGTTTATTTCGCTCCACCTTATTTTCTTACATTTATCCTTTTTTCACTTTGTTCCTTCCTGAATAACCTGTTTTGCTTCTAACCACTGCCTCCCTTAATATGTCCTCCCTCTAATTTCCCCTCCCCCTTTCTATTAACCCCTATTGGGTAAGATGAATTTCTTTTCTTTTTTTTTTTTTAGTGAGGCAATTGGGGTTAAGTGACTTGCCCAGGGTCATACAGCTAGTTAAGTATTAAGTGTCTGAGGCTGGATTTGAACTCAGGTACTCCTGACTCCAGGGTCGGTGCTCTATCCACTGCGCCATCTAGCTGCCCCAAGATGAATTTCTATATTCAACTGCATGTGCATATTTATTTTTTCCTCCTTAAACCAATTCAGTTGAGAGTGAGATTCAAGCATTGCCTGCTCCTTGCCACCCCCTCCACTGCCCATCTATTGTATAAACCCTTCCTTGCATGTCCCATTTATGTGAGATAATTTTCCTTATTCTTCCTCTTCCTTCCCCCTTCTCTCAGTGCATTCCTCTTTCCCATCCTTCCATTCTTTTTTTGAGATAATTCTAACATAATTGAGTCACACATAGGTCCTCGGTCTAATTAAACTCCCTCTAAGAGTCCTAGTGATGATAAAAGTTCTCAGTGATTACATGTATTTTCTCTCCATATAAGAATGTAAACAGTTTAACCTAGTTTACTCCCTTATGATTTCTCTCTTATATTTACCTTTTTATATTCTCTTATGTTTGAATACCAGATTTTCTATTCAGCTCTGGTCTTTTCATCAGGAATGATTAAGTCCCCTATTTCATCATATATCCATTTTCCCCAGTAGGACTATATGTAGTTTTGCTGGGTAGGTTATTCTTGCTTGTAATCCTAGTTTCTTTGCCTTCTGGAATATCATATTCCAAGTCTTCTGTTTCTTTATAGTGGTAGCTGCTAAATCTTGTGTGATCCTGATTGTGGTTTCTTGGTATTTGGATTCTTTCTTTATGGCTTCTTACGGTGTGTTTTTTTCCTTCATGTGGAAGTTCTGGATTTTTGTTATAATATTCCTGGGAGTTTTCTTTTGGGGGTTTCTTTCAATTTCTTCTTTTCCTTCTGGTTCTGTGATATCTGGGCAGTTTTCCTTTATACTTTCTTGAAATATGATATCTAGACTCTCTTTTTGGTCAAGAATTTCAGGTATTCCAATGATTCTTAAATTGTCTCTCCTCAATCTATTTTCCAAGTCAGTTGTTTTTCCTGAGGTATTTCACATTTTCTTCTATTTTTTCAGTCTTCAGACTTTGTTTTCTTATTTCTTGATGTTTCACAGAGTCACTAGCTTCCATTTTGACAATTATAATTTTTAAGGAATTATGTTTGTATGTCTTTTGTAAAAACTGTTAATTCTCTTTTCATAACTTTCTTGCATAGCTCTCATTTCTTTCCATATTTTTCCTCTGCCATTTTTTAATACTTCTAAGAATTCTTGTTAGGAGTTCAGTAAATGATTGATTGGTTGACTATGATGCAGAGAACTGTATGTTCTAGACATTTATTTCTCTGCATGCCTGATCCTGTATCTGATCCTGTCCTGTGTATTCCCCATTCTCTGTTCCAAAGCATCATCCAGCCATCCCCACCAGAGAAGCCACTAGTGTGGGATTATTTATCTCTATGTCATATTTCCCCATGAGAACATGCTTCACAGCAGGTACCAGATAACAAGTCCATTAAACTACCATCTCATCTCATTGCATGAACTCCCTTATGTACTCGGAAATGTTTATCTTTCCTTCACCTGACTGGATAGCTTTAGCTCAGCTTGGGGACAGCCATGAGGAAACTGCAGCCAGCAACCTGAGTCACCCAAACAACAGGAGCAAAGCCCAGCCACCTGAAGTTAAGAGGGAGAGTCAAGGAGGCAGAGGTCAACAAAAGAAAAGAAAGCTCCCCAGGTATAGACACCAAATGATACCCCACCTCCTCCCTGAATGACCCTCCCACCTTTCCTACTTAAAATCATTGTGCATGTGCATGCATATTGACCCCCCAATTCCTGCCTACCCCCCAATTCCTAGTACTAGAGCATCATAAGACAAAAGAACCAAGAGAAAAGGCTAGCAATGTAGGCCTTCCTCCACTTATTCATCGAACTCTTGTCTCAGTACAGAGCTGACCTTAGGAATAAGTGAACTAAGTAACTACCTACCTGGACCTATACAAGATAACTAAAAAATATTGTGTGTCTATACAAATATATGTGTATTTATGTATATAGATATATAACTAAAGATATATTTTTAAAAGAATGCCAAGTTTTAATGGACTGCAAGTTCAAAATGAATCAGCAATGTGCTGTGGCAGCCAGAAAAGAAAATGAGACCTTAGACTACATTAGTAGAATGACAATATCCAGAAAGACAGAGGAGGGAGTCTTGCTGTCCTCTGCCCTGGTTAGACAACACTTACAAGAATAGAACATGGTACAGTTTAAGAGAGAAGATGATGGAGGATAAGGAAAAGGAGAGGGAGAGAGGGGGGACAGATAGAGAGTAGAAAAAGGGCAAGCGAAAGAGGAAGCAAAAGTGTACCAAAGATAAACTTAAATACTTCCCTCTTCTGGCCAGAGCCAGCATCAGAGCCTAGACACATAGGGAGTTCCAAATTGGATGACAGTGGCTTTGGTGGGCATTCAGCCAGGTATCGGGAGAGATACTTAACAGATGTCAGTCCATTTGTAAGGAACGGTGGCAGCCTCATTACAGGTCCAGCTTCACAGCACAGACCCAGCTGTTCAGCAAAGAAGCCACTACATACCATGTTCACCACAAAAATAGAAGGAGTTGTTGCCAAGTAAAATGGCTCAGTGGAGGCCACCATGTTTCTGTGCTGAGCTCAGCACCACAGGCCATTCCTCCCACCACAAACCCAACTGCAGGAGGTAAGAATATTCATTGACCTACACTGAGCCACTAAACTAGGGAATGGGGACCCAGAAAGCCACCAAGCAGCCACTCAGTTGAGACTCAGATGTTCCCATTCCTTCCTGGAGCCAAGGAGGAAGGGCAAGAATATTTAAAGGATTATCCAAGACCTCCCCCGTATTTTCCTTGGGGAAGTGGGGTATGTGGGCACAGAATGCCGTATATGCTGCCAGATATAGTAGCTGTATCAGTTGTTTTCTACTTCATTTCCTATACAGAACTCAAACACACACACACACAGATACATGTCTACATACATATATATGTGTCTACATGCATATATCATAAAACAAAAAGAAAATTGTAGAGGAATCTGTCTATCTCTATTTCATGCCACTTGAGTCAGTTGCTTTTGCTTAACTGTTTGAAGAATAAGTCAGGGTTAAGGAATTTCCTCCATCTAATCATTCCTTATCTTCACATGTAAGTCTCCCTGGAGGCTCTACCCATGGGGAAGTGAGGAGGGTTCAGCCTGTGAAAATATTTTGTTAACTAGGGCTAATTTGGGGGGTGCCTATACCTGTGGAGGACTAATCTGGGGACTTTTGACTATTTGGCTATCTGACTGCATTTAATTTAATATGGGCCGTTTATAAAGTTCCACCACACTGCTCCACTCCCAAATTGATAAGCAAAATATTAAGAAGCCTCTTAACTAAATAATCAAAGCAGAGTTTATTTATGAGATACTATTTAAAATTAAGAATACAGGAAAATAAAATGTACAACCTGACTGCTTTCCTGTGGTCTCTTTCCACTGCGTCTCTTTCCCACCTCTGCACTTCGAACTTCTTGAATACAATAAGGGCCTTAGCCGCCTGAGGCCTTAGGGCACTCAGGTCTTTTATTCTAACTCCTCTTAATCTTCACTTTCTCCAACCTGTACCCTGTGCTGACCTGCTTCTGTGCTCTCAGCTGCCTCCTGGTCAGTCTGTCTTCTGCTGCCTTTACTCCTAGTCCTGCGTTGCGGTTCATCTCGTCCCCCCTGTCTCTCCTTTCTAATCTTGTCAGCCTCCCTCTTGACCTCTTCTCAGCCCCCTGTCTCCTTGTCCGAACCGAACTCTCCTCCGTCCTTGTCCGTGCTCCCCTCTAGTCACCCCCTCTTTCTTTCAATCTTGTCTATCTAGTCTGTCCTCGAGTCTAACTCCTGTCTCACTCCCAGGTCTATATATACCTTTTCTTCTCTCCACTCAAATCTTGGGGCTTCCTTCGCCCCCACAGACCAAGCTAATCCGCCAGCCAGGGCTGCAGCTGGTTGGGGGGGGGGGTGCACTCCCACTTCACTGGCCTCAGCACAGGCTATCCGGGATCTTTCGGATAGCTCCGCTCAGGTCGGAGGGAGCTGGGGCTTTTTTTTCCCCCCAGCTGTCTGACCCGGTGTCTTGTATAGCCCATGGGGCTTTTTCGCTCAGCTAAAGCTGAGGAGGAGGGGAAGAGACCCTGAGGGCCTAAGGCTTTCTAATCTCAGCCTAAAGGTAGGGTCCCCAAATCAAAATAAATTTCCACAAGCCCCTCTGTCTATGTCCCAGGAGAGCTGGGCTCCCCTGTATGATTCCTTGCTTGTTTTGTCAAGTAGTTGGAAGAAACCAGGAGCACAACTTGGCCCTGCCAGGGGTGAAAGGCAGACAATGACTTTGCCTCCCCAAGTCTCAATCCAACCAAATGAGAATAATGGTATCTGGTCCTCATTACTATAGATGGGGTCTCCCTCTGCAAGTTTCTTTTCCTATTTTCCATCTATAAATTCAATCCAAAGAGACTAGAACTGCAAGCAAGTACTGGATGTGGGAAAGCTGCTTCTGGGAGTCCTGCGGGGCTCTAGATCTGGCAGCAGCTAAAATAACTTGGAACCTAGTTTTACATAGATGGAGTCTCTGTCCAGAGTGAGCATGTTGAACTAGGCAGAACCCAAGGGCTTAGGTCAAAGAATAGGGAACTCACAGTGGAAAGACCAGGTTTAGATTCATGAATAGTCTTGACTAAGCAGAGTAGGTGACCTGGGAAAGAAATTAGTCAGCAAGAAGCAGAAGACTCCAGCCTAAGAAACCAGATGTTCCTGGCCTTGGTGGGTCAGAGTCATGCTTATGGATGAAGTCCATAAATCTAATGTGTTCCTTCACTCGGAGCTCTCTTCATGACAGCATCTCTGATTGAGTCTCTCCCCTGTCCCAGACACTAAATATCACTTCATCTCAACATGTCCTGTTGTAGATAGAAATAAATCAAGAATACTGGGGGTGAGAATGAGAGAGATGCACGATTTTTCTGCCTAATAATGCATTCAAAAACCATGATTTCTAGGTCTCCTTATAAAGTTATAGAACTGGAGAGTAAGAAGAAACCTCAGAGGAAAGTAAGTCAAGCTTCTATCCAAAGCATTAATGCCATTTACAATATCCCTATCATCCAGCCTCCCCTTTAAACATAATCCTAAGGGGGCAGCTAGGTGGCGTACTGGATAAAGCACCAGCCTTGGATTCAAGAGGACCTGAGTTCAAATCCAGCCTCAGATACTTGACACTTACTAGCTGTGTGACCCTGGGCAAGTCACTTAACCCTCACTGCCCCGTAAAACAAACAAATAAATAAACATAACCTTAGTAACAGGGAATTTCTTACCACTCAAGAAAGTTCAGTTCATTTTGAGACAGCTAGAATTATATGGAATTCTTTATACTGAGCCCAAATCTGTCTCCCTCTGAAACTTCTACCCATTGGTCTCACTAAGATGGAAAATCTTTGAGAGGAGGGCTTGTGCCATTGTCTTTGTCTCCCTAGTACCTGGCACATAGTAGTAGTTGTTGTTATTTAGTCATTCAGTCATTTTTCAGTTGTGTCCAACTCTTTGTGAGCACATGTGGGGTTTTCCTGGCAAAGATAGTAGAGTGATTTGTCATCTCCATCTTCTCCAGCTCATTTTACAGATGAAGAAACTGAGGCAAATAGGGTTAAGTGACTTTCCCAGGGTCATACAGCTAGTAAGAGTCTGAGGCCAGATTGGAACTCAGGATGATGAGTCTTCCCAATTCCAGACCTAGTGTTCTATCCACTGTGCCACCTAACTGCCCCTGGTACATAGCAGGCACTTACTAAATGCTTGTTGATTGATTGGTTGATGCCAATTCTAACCTCTGGGGTGAAGCATGACAAATAATCACTTTTTTCCCAGATGATAGCCTTTCCAACACCTGAAAATATTTGGAGTTCTGCTGCACATCTGTTCCAAGTCTCCTCTTCATGGTAAATATCCCAGGTCCTTCATTCAATCCTTATATGGTGTAGCTTTCAGTCTCCGGTGCCATTGTAATCGTCTCCTTGTTATACTCCTGCTTTTCAGCGTCCTTCCTAAAACACAGGATGAAACTCAACACAAACGTGCAAATGTGGTCTGGCCTGGGCAGAGGTCAGCAGGACTATGGTCTTACTCTTTACCAAACTCTACTCTTTGGGCTTGGAAATCATTGACTTCTAGATAAGTAGTGTGGCCTAGTCTGGGAGGAGATTTCTGACTATGACTAATAATAGCATAATTATTACTAGTTATAGATAGCATTATTAATAGTTAACATAACTATTGTCAGTATAGTTAGCATCACTAAGAGTTAGCATAAATGTTTTTAGTTATAGTTAGCATCACTAATAGTACAACTGTTGTTGGTTATGGTTAGCATCACTAAAAGCATACCTATTGTTAATTATAGTTAGCATCACTCATAATGAGCATAACTATTATTAATATAGTTAGCATCACTAATAGCATAACTATTGTTAGTTATAGTTAGCATCACTCGTAATGAGCATAACTATTATTATAGTTAGCATTACTAATAGCATAACTGTGGTGCTTTAAGTTTTGCAAAGTGCTTTATGAATATTATTTCATTTTATCCTCATAATAATCCTTGGAGGTAGGAGATCTTACCATCCTTATTTAAAAGATGAAGTAACTGAGACAAATAAGTTAAGTGACTTGCCTAAGTTCTCATAGCACATAAGTATCTAAGGTTACATTCGAACTCAGATCTTCCTGCCACCAAATGCAGCTCTCTGTCCATTGTACCAACTAACTACCTGTCTACAGGAGGGGAAAACCAAACCTTTTGGGAGGTAACACAGTACAGTGGGAAGAAAATTGAACTTGGAGTCAGAAGACCTGGGTTTGAATCACTAAACTTCAATTTCATCTGTAAAATGAAGGGAAATGGATGAGAAGACTTCAGTTTCCTTCCAACTTTAGCTCTATGGTCCCTATGAGCTCTAACCTTCTTTGTTCAGTTCACTCTTTCTTTTTCCTCTTTAATCAGATCTGTTATTTCATCAGTGTTGGGAGCTCCTGATGAATGGCTTCCTCTATCAATTCAGATCAATTCTCTGCTACACAAAGTCTTAAGGAACTTCCTGGGAGCCCTGAGAGATTGGAAAGTACCCAGGATCAAACAGTCAGCATGTGGCAGAGGTGGGACTCCAAGCCAGCTCTTCCTAACTCTGAGGCTAACCCTCTCAGCACTGTATGCTACATCTTCTAGTCATTGTACTTCTCTTAATCCAACCTAAAATCAAATGAGCTATTTTTGGCTCTCGCATCACATGGCTGACTCATTTTGAGCTAAACCCTCAGGTCCTTCGTACATCAACTGCTTCCTAACCATGTAATTCCCCCATCCTGGGTCAGGTAGCCTTTCCCTCCCCTATGCCAACTAGGGGGGCCAGGGCCTGGGGTTGAGTCATCATCACAGGTAACTAGACTACCACTAGTAACAGTCTACCAACTGTCCTGGAGTCTCCCTCACTTAAAGCTACTATAAAACGGGGGGGGGGGGGAAGGATGACTCCAAAGAAAGAAAGAAGGTCCTTGAGAAAGAGAAGCAGGCAGTATAGATGGTTCAATCACGTGTTTGCTAGCATCCATAGTTTTCATCATTAATCAAACCCAGAGGTGTTCCTCTGACACTCACCCAGGTGGGACCACCCTGCTGAACATTGCAAATGCTCTTAAACTAGAATGTCAGCTCCTGGAAGAAAGGGACCTTGTTTATAACTTTTATTGTATTCCGGTAGCTAGATAGTGGAACAGCTAGGTGGCACAGAGACAGGAAGATGAGTCTTCCTGAGTTCAAATCTGCCCTCAAATACTTACTAGCAGTGTGACCCTGGGCAAGTCACTTCAGTCTGTTTGCCTCAGTTTCCTCATCTGCAGAATCAGCTAGAGAAAGAAATGGCAAACCACTCCAATATCTTTGCCAAGAAAACCCCAAATGGGATCATGAAGAGGCAGACAGAACTGAAACGACTGAACAACAAAAGCTAGATGTTGCAGTGGTTAGAGTGTTGGGCCTGGAGTCAATAACACCTGAGTTCAAATTCAGCTTGACACTTCCTAGCTGTGTGACCCTGGATAAGTCATTTAACTTCAGTGTACCTCAGTTTCCCCAATTGTAAAATGGGAATAATAATAGAATCTACCTCCCCTGTTTACTCTGAAGATCAAATGAGATCATATTTGTAATGTGTTTACCATAATTCTTGGTACATAGTAGGTACTTAAATGCTTATTTTCTTCTAGCAGATTAAGATCACAGTCATTGACTAATATGGAAATATGTTTTGCATGACTGCACATATTTAACTTATATCAAATTGCTTGCCTCCTAATTGAGGAGGGAGAGAAGGAAAGAATTTGGAACTCAAAAAATAATTTTTAATACTGTTAAAAATTAGGGACAGCTAGGTAGTGCAGTAGATAGAGCACCTGCCCTTGGAGTCAGGAGGACCTGGGTTCAACTCCAGCCTCAATCACTTACTAGCTGGGTGACCTTGAGCAAGTCACTTAACCCTGATTGCCTTAAAAAAAAAAACTATATATGTAATCATGTTAAAAAAATTTTTTTACATGGAACTGGGGAGGAATAAAATATTGTTTTTTAAATTATCTTTAGATATAATTGGAAAATAAAATAAAATATTTGAAAACATTTTTTAAAAGATCACAATGATAGGATTTAGAGGTACAAAGGCCCTTAGAGATTGTCAACTCCTCATTTTACAGAGACACTGAGGCCCAGAGATTAGGAAATCATTTGCCAAACGTCACACAACTAGTAAGTAGTAGAAATGGAATCTGAACCCAGAACGTTTGATACCAAAGCCACACCAGACTGGGCACTGATCACTGGTCATTTCAGCCACCATAGCAGATGCTATAGAGGTACCAGGGGCTCCTCCAGGGTCAGTGTATCACACCTTCATTGTCGGTCTTCCATGTAGGGTGGAACGTGCCTTTGAGTCCCTTCAGGTTCTCACTTTCTGTCACTTTGACCTCCAGGTGACTGGAGCAGGGCTGTGGCCATCTGTGCCAGAGGGAGAAAATGAATAAGCACACTCCCACCTCCGCAGGCTCCTCTCTCTTCTCTCTGTCCCCTCTACCTGATCCCAGCATTGAATCACAACTGATGTGCTGATGACATCACGATCTGTTGCCATGGCCCTGTGTGTCTCATCAGGCTGGGGACCCGATAGAGAGAACGTCAGGCTGACTAATTATTAATAGTGAAGAGGAAATTGGCAGATAAATGTGCCATGAAGCTCTTGACTGCTGGTTTCATCGGGTGAGGGAGAGGATGGAAGCAAAAGTCTATTTTGTGAGGAAAGAGAAGCAAGGGGAAGTGATCTCCTAGTCTACCTCCTCAATTTTCAGATGAGGAGCCTTGGCCCAGAAGGGATGACTCATTTGCCAATGATGATCACAAGGGTAGTAGTATGTGGCAGAACCAGGTTCCAAACCTAAATTCTCTGACTTCAAATCCAATCCTCTTTCCACTCTGCCTAACAGCTTCAGAGAGACCAGAGTGGAATGCTGAAAATGAGAAGGAACCAGATACAACCTCAACTCTTAAGTTTAGTGATTGCTTTCCCCAGGGATTCAGAGGGTTGGAATGACGTGGACATTCGACAGCAGTTGTTGACCCTCATTTTTTATTTCTCAGAGATTAGAGTTGGCTGTCATCATACAATAACTCATATATTTCTCTTAACATCCCATTTTCTGCTAAAGGCCTATCGCGGTGCTGCTTAGCCTTCCCTCTGAGACTACTCCCAATTTATCCTGTCCATGTCTTATTTGTGGGGCAGCTAGGCTATGCAGTGTCTAGTGCACCAGGCCTAGAGTCAGGAAGACTTGAGTTCAAATCCAGCCTCAGACAGTTCCTGGCTATGTGATCCTGGGCAAGTTGCTTAACCCTGTTTGCCTCAGTTTCCTCATCTATAAAATGAGCTGGAGAAAAACTACGCTTGTATCTTTGCCAAGGGGTTACAAAGAGTTAGATTGAAACCACTAAACAACAATATCTTGTTTGTACATAATTGTAGTATGTTGTTTCCCCCATCACACTGGGAACTCATCGGGAACAGAGACTGTTCTTTGCTTCCTTTGTATCTCCAGTACTTAGCACAGTGCTAGGCACACAGTAGGCATTTAATAAATGCTTGCTGATTTGACTTGACTTACTGATTCTCTATCCCATTCAAAATATTCACTCAAAATTTCTCCCCTCTCTTTAAACCCCCCAACTCCACTCCTCCTAAATGATCTAACCTCCTACCATACTCCTCCCATAAGCCTTATATTGAAGTCTTATTATATGAAAGTTCTTATTCCACTTTGGGGAAGAATCTTGCTTTTCTTCATCATGGTCCAAACCAGTAAAACCAGGAATACATGTATATAAGCCAAGGACCAAGGTCCTAGACTCTGGGCATATATAGACTGAATGGCCCTCCCAAAATAACTTTTTGGCTTCTTTTGTATCCACCCAAAGTTGCTTCTGGGAAATCTCAAAGTTTGGCTTAAAGATAACATGTCTAGGTCGATCAATCAATCCATTACTGAATTGAACCAAGAAATATTTATGAAGCATCTACTAGGTCCTGGGTACCATGCTAAGTTACAAAGGCAATGGTAAAACAGTCCCTGACCTCCAACAGCTTACGTTCTACTAAAGGGGCCAACAGTACCTATAAGTATCTCTAATACCCATAAGCATGCACATAATATATACAAGATGAGTACAAGGCTGTTTGAGCAGGGAAGGCCCTACCTTCTAAGGGGACCTAGAAAAGGCTCCATGCAGAAGTTGGCATTGGAGCTGAGTTCTGAAGGAAATTGGGAAGCCTGCAGCAAGGTAGATGTGCATTCTAGGGATGAGGGGCAGCTGGTGCATGGGCATGGAGACAGGAGAGGGACCATTATGGCAAGCATGGTAACAATAAGTAGGCAAATATGATTGGACCCTGTGGTCTAGTCTGGTGGTAGAGAGCAATGCATATGAGCAGAATTCAAAATAGAGATTGGGCCTGTAAATATAGATCTGGAAGTCATCTTGATAGAGAGGAAGGAAAGAAGGAAGGAAGGAAGGAAGGAAGGAAGGAAGGAAGGAAGGAAGGAAGGAAGGAAGGAAGGAAGGAAGGAAGGAAGGAAGGAAGGAAGGAAGGAAGGAAGGAAGGAAGGAAGGAAGGAGGAAGTTAGTTCCTTTCAGAAGAAGAGCAATCAGCTTAGCTCCCGGCCCATTTAGCTTCTTCCCAAGCTTTAATTATGGAGGAGTTTGAGGGACAGTGAGTGGGCAGAAGGGGATTGGCATGGTAGTTCTTCCCAACAGCCACTGGTAGAAAGGGAGTAATCTAATCTCTCAGTTCTACTTTCTCACTTGGCTTTTTTCAAAGTCAGTGAGTTCAGATTCTGTAGACTAAAATAAGCAACATTGGGGAGCGGGAACAGCTGTCAGGGGCAGGAGCAGAGGTATTTCAGATAAAAAGCTCTATTTTGATGAGAAAATATCTCCCTGATCCCACTATACCGATTTTCCCTCTGCTTCAACTTACCTGAGAGGCCATCACATATAAAATACTCATATCCTCAGCTCCCTAGGGATAATCAGTCTTACCCACAGATTTCCTCTATTAAAATTTCTAAATATTTTCATTCTTTTCTTAAAGCCCAGAACCCACTGCCCTTAAGAGTCTGTCACACTCTGATCTCTATCCCTAAACCATTCCCAAGCTCCCTGACACTACCCCTCTTTACTTACCCCCTGCCACCACACTGGGATGTTTCATGGATTTATTTATAATGGGAAAGAATAAGTTAGAAATAACACACACCTCTCTTACAGTCAATCAATTAATAAGCATTTAGTAAGCACTTATTACATTCCAGGCATTGTGCTCAATTCTGGGGAGACAAAGCAAAAACTGTCCCTGCCTTCAAGGAGCTTACATTCTAATGAGAGAGATACCATGGACATAAATAATTAGATATAAGATACATACAGAGTAGATACAAGTGGAGAAGGTGCTAGCAGCAGGAAAGAACTATTTATCCATTCACTCATCCATTTCCCATTCACCTGACCGTTATCCATCACCTTCACAACTTCACTGTCTCCCCTGATTCCTCACTCTCACTCACCAGACCAGTCCAATCAATTGCCAGATCTTCTCCTTTCTATCTCCCCAACATATCTCATCCATCCTTTTATCTGGAATCCTCCAGCTATCATTCCTTTTCAGTCCCTCATCACCTCTCACCTTGACTATTGCCTCTTATCTCTTCCTACTCCAATATATCTTTAGCTATTAAAGTGATTCTCTGAAAGTTTAAGTCTGTGTATGTCGCTCACCTACTGAATAAACTCCAATGGCTCTCTCTTACCTCTGGGATCAAATATAAACTCCTGTTTGACATCTAAAGCTTCTTACAACCTGACCTTTTCCTACCTTTACAATCTTTTTACACATATCTCTACAATTCAGCTGCACTAGCCTCCATATTGTTCTTTACATATGTATGTAATGCAGGGAATTATATTTCATTCCTAGTCTCCATGCATTTGCCCTGGCTGTTCCCCATGCCTCCCTCCTCACCTTAGCTTCTTGGAATACCTCCTTTCCTTCAAGATTCTGTTTACTTCTACCTTCTGCATAAAGCCTCTCATGATCCTTCAGCTCCTAATGCCTTACCTATCCCCAACAGGCTTGTATTTACTTGGTATATTGTATATTCGTACTTTATAAAATCACTAGCTTCCATTTGTTCAATCCTAATTCTTAGGCAATTATTTTCATCAGAGAGCTTTTGTACCTCCTTATCCATTTGGCCAATTTGGCTTTTTAAGCTGTTGACTTTTTTCTCATGTCTTTCCTGCATCATCCTCATTTCTCTTTCCATTTTTTCCTCCACCTCTCTAACTTTATCTTCAAAGTCCTTTTTGAGCGCCTCTATGGACTGAGGCCAATTAATATTTTTCTTATGCATATTTTATGTGCACATATTATCTCCTCCATTGGAATTATGCTTGAGGACAAACACTTTTGGTTTTTACCTTTGTAAAAGGTTTTTGCCTTTGTACCCCAAAGATTAGCATAGAACCTAGCACCTAGTTGGAGCTTAATAATTGCTTGTTGTTCAATTAACTGAATGATTGAAACAAACAGTTTTTTCTAGTTACAATGATGGTTGAAGTGATACTGGTATTTTGTTCCTGTCTCTTATATACTTACCATATTTTTATTGCATTGTCTAAACAACCATCTCCATAATAGATTGAAAACTCCACACAGAAAGGATGGTGGCTTATATTCTAGTTAAGATGATGATTTTTGTTTATGGAAGGGAGAATAGTAAATGTTTGTTGAATTGAATGGTTTGAAACTTTCCAAGACTAGGGTGCAATACTTAGCAGATTTCCCTGTGAAAAACCTTGAATTCAGTAAACAGGAATGGAGGGCTTAGGTGGGAGCTGCTAGGTGGCGCCATAGTGCACAGAATGCCAGGCTTCAGACACTGGCTATGTGACCCTGGGCAAGTCACTTAACCTCAGTTTTTTCATCTGTAAAATGAGCTGGAGAAGGAAATGGCAAACCACTCTAGGATCTTTGTCGAGAAATTCCCAGATGGGGTCACGAAGAGTCGGACACGACTGAACAAAACGACTGAACAACTGGAGGGGAGTGCCTAGGGTTCTGTCCCAGCGTACCAAAACTTAGAGGACACTGACAGTACTTAAAGTCCTTCAGCAACCTAGAAACAACAGAGCTTAATTAGCAAGAATAGTTAAAATAGGAATATAATTAAATAATAATTTAAAATTAAAATAATTAAAATTGGAAGTCACTAGATAGGATAGGCTTTACACCCCAAATTTACTCCTCCTTGGCCCATCAATCTCAGCCCTGCCCCCAGACTCCTTGACAGAATACATTTTATGCAACTTATCCCAAGTACAAAAATTGATAGCTGTGGCTCTGAGACAAAGGCCCCACTTCTAATCAGGTTTGAATGCATTTGCTATGAAATAGTTGTTTCTAGTTGCATTGTTGTTTGGCAGGGTGTGCACAGGGTGTGGCCACTGAGCCAGGGGGTTTCCCTACTTAATGTACTAGAGAAGATACCTTTGAACCGCATCTCAAACCATATCCCTTGGAATCCTGGGGCTCCTCGTCGAAGTCTAAGAGTCTGCACAAAGACAAAAGTTGTTATGGTAGACCAGCCCCCAGAGGCAAGCCAGGGACCTCTCCACACCTTAAAAGACTGGCTTCGTGACTCACACTGGCCCCAGAATTCATCACCTTGGGGGCCCAGATATTAGTTACTTGTCCCTCTTATTTAGCTAGTCTGGTCCTCTGACAATAGCAAGCTTACCCAAGTGGTTCCTGGGCCCATGTTTGAAGTGTCTCAGTTTGACAGGAACTGAAATAACTTTCATTCGACTCACCTAGTCTTCATGAGCGAAACCATGATGACATCACTCAAATGGTGAATTCAGACTAACATCTGATTCACCACCCCCCTCCAACACCCAGTTTCACAGAAGACATCCACAGCCTAAGCAGTCTCCCTTGCAGGATTTGTTCACAACCAGGCCTGAGACTCAAAGAAAAAGTCTCTTGGAGCTGACATTTGACTGGATTAGTCAGCACATGCTAAATTCTTTGACTGACTTCTTCCTCTCAAGCAGATGATGGAGCCTGAGAACAGGAGGTTGGGAGGCACTAGCTGTGGCTGTGAGCCACCTCAGAGGTAAGTTGTGACCCACCTGCTGAGAATACTAAAAAACCCTTTTCCCCAACTAGCAAACTATTCCAAATCCAGCAACCCAGGGGGCCCAGTGAGGCCAAAAGCAGCTTTTTACTCACACCCTGCCCCTCCCTCTCTGCCTCTTCCTCCTGCCACACATCCATGCCAAGCACCAAGAATAACCCCTTGCTGGGGGAAAGAGCAGGGTAAAAAAAGATTTTAATTACAGCTGTTGTTTCTGAGCTTCCCCTCCCCTCCCCCCTCTCCTCATCCCCACCCCCACTAAGGGAGCAAACATCTTGCCTTGGCTTGCTCTACAGCATGGATGTCAGACAAAGGCTACCCAGAGCCTGTCTGGCCCTAAGAAGGACAGGGTCTCTTAAAAACTTAGCCTTAGGTCTAAGGGCCACACTTGTTTTACCAATACGAAGGTTCTTAGAAGGGTTTGAAATTTTCTTTCTGGGAATTTCTTTTACAAAACAATTTTATAAGTCAGAAGTAGATTCTAATATTTTAGGGGTTGAGCAGGAAGCTGTTTTCTCCTAAGATGGGTTTGAGTTCAGATGTCATCCCAGCACCCAATTTCCAAAGCTCAGCTGATTTTGATATCCTGACAACAACCCACTGAAGCAACCAGTGCAGTATTATTATACCCATGTCACAGGTGAGGAAAGCAAGACTCAGAGAAGTAATCATGACTTACCAAAGTCAGGCCTACAAGTGAATGGTATCTGAGGGTCAGTTTTGTCTCTGTTTTTGTCTCTGACTCTCCCCACTCCCAACCAGGGTGGCCTCCCAGGTTTTTTTCCCCATCATGATGGGTCTGAGCCCTTTATCAGATGTCATGACAAAGAACAGCCTCATATTTGTACCTTGCCATATACTGCTGATGGTTAGCACACAACCCACCCCACCCCTTCCACTGGCCTCTCTCCCTACCACAAGCTAGAGTACCAACTTTACCAAGCAAACATTTTGTGGCCCTGCCTACCCAGAGACCACAGCTAGGTTGGGTCTGTGGGGCCCTACTTGGGACACCTCACTTGTATAGCTCTCCGGGTCCTTATTCCAGTTTCCACTCTTACTTGCAAGTCTGGTTCTCAGAACATAGCATCTCTGCCTCAGGGTCCTAAAAGTAACCTGAAGGGGTTGTAGTTTCTAAATAATTGGCTTAAGCCCTCATTCCATTGTGTTCTACCCAATATCAATCACTAGTTATGGAATATCATTGGTTGAATGCACTTCTCTCCCCTGTACTACCTTGGTCCCTGGGGAAAGTGGGCTCAAACTTAAAATGGTTGCTATAAAGTATTTGTCCCATCAAATTCACTCCTAAATGAAATATAGATTATGGACAAAGTCACTTCCTTGCTTGAAAAAAACAGTGTCTTGGCTGTAGAGTTGATAAATTGCTGAGCTGGGTCAAATAGGTCTGTACTTGATGCTGAGCTGGCTCACTGGGTGAGCTCAGATACTACCTGACTCTGGTCCAGTTCCTGGGCCTCTGGAGGCTTATTCTTCCAACCTCTCAAAGCCCACAAAATCCCAGCTATCTCCAATATTCCTCCTAATGCCAGAAAGGATACATACACCAATGACAGAAGAAAGAATGGGACTATGTGAACCCTGACCCCAATGAGAAAGGGCCGGGGGGCCCTTCACACACCTGAAAGATCACAGCAAAGGGACTCCTTCAGCCAGGGAAGAGAAATGTAATTTGGCCAATTAGTGCCCTTTTTTATGCAGGGTTATGCTTGGCAGCCAATCAAAAAGGTTCTCTCTTCACCACACAGTAAGCATACAGGAAACAGGGATAGAATACCACTTTATTTTCTGACATCCCTGTAAAGGACCACATCATTCTGAGCATGCTAAGCAGTGGGCTTTCAATAACCAGTCCCACATTGTTGTTGTTGTTGAGTCATTTCAGTTGTGCCTGACTCTTTGTGACCCTATTTGGGGGTTTTCTTGGCAGAGATACTACAGTGCTTTGCTGTTTCCTTCTCCAATTCATTTTACAGATGAGGAAACTGAGGCAAACAGGGTTAAGTGATTTGCTCATGGTCTCATGGCTAGTGTCTCAGGCCAGACTTGAACTCATGAAGATGAGTCTTCCTGATTCCAAGCCCAGTGCTCTATCTACTGTGCCAGCTGGCATTTGTATTATAATTATTTTCATCCCTATCATTAGACTATAAGCTTCTTGAGTGCAGGACTTGTGTAGTATTTTTTGTATCCCCAAGACCTTACCCATTTAAGAGATGCTTAATAAATGTTTGTTGAATTGAACTATTAGCTGACATTTTTATAGGTGTCTGGGTTTACAGAGTACTTTGTCTCATTTGATCAAAGTGTGAGATTGACAGAGCAAACATCATTATCCCCATTTTACGTGAAGAAACTGAGGCTCATAGAGCTCAATTGGCTTATCCTAGGTCATACAGATAGGAAGTGGCATTTGAGGGGGCAGACCTTCACCCCAGAAACTCTTTGTCTTAAGATGATTTTTTTCGAGCCAGGGACATCACCTACTAGGATTTTGTTAACAGCCTTTGTCTTCAAGAAAGTGAGTTCAGAGTCCTTCCAGGAAGTGGATAAGTGGATGGGGGTGGGGCCCAAGAGGGGAAGGAGAGAGATTTTCATCCAGGCTAAGCCCATCTGTGCCAAGAACACAGCCCCAGCACTTCTGAGGCTCACAAGTACTCAGAGGACCATCAAAGCCAAGACCAGGGCCGATAACTCACTGTTTGTTGACACGGTGAAATGCTTCATCTCCAAGTTATTGCCATCTGAAACATTTTTCCTATCTCTCATCTTTTCTACATCAAGTGTACAATTGTTCCATTCATCTCTGCAGAGGAATCTATCACCAGGCCCACAAACTACCTCTACCAGCAGGCGGAGAAGGATACCAATATGCCTGAACTCCATCAGGGAAGGAGAGAGAACTGAGGATGCTGCTCTTTGGTCAATAAAGCCCCAGGTGTTTCCCCTCCACAGCTGGGAGCAACTCCCTCCCACCTACTCCCCAACAGGCCAGGTCAACCACTAACTTTCATTCCTATGAATAAAGCAGGAAGATGGGGTGAGAATCAGGAATAAAAACGGCAATTTCCATCTCCAATTTCTCAGTCAGTCAATATTTATTGACTCATTATTATGTGTAACATGGTATGGGGGATACAAAGAAATGTAAGTTGCACCTCCTGCCCTCAAGGAACTTATATTCTAATCAGGAAACCAGTATACACAAATATGAAAAGATAACTGACAATGTAAAGCAATAGTGGATAGATTTGAAGTATGAAGACTCGAGTTCAAATCTCCATTTTATACCTTACTGTGTAGCCTTGACCAAATTCATCATCTCTCAAATGAGGGGACTATATTAGATATCTAATATCCCTTCCATCTCTAGGTCCTGAGTGGTCTGAACAATAAGTATTATGAGAAATGAGAGTACTATGTTCACTGTAGCTAGAGTATTGGGCAATATTCATGGAAAACAGGTCATAGAATTTTGTGTTGGAAAGGACTTCTGTAGCAATTAACTAGACTAACCCCCTTATTTTACAGACAGGTGACTGAAACAAATAAAGTCATTTGCCCCGGGTCAAACAGCTAGTAAGTAGCAAAGTGGGATTTGAACCCAAGTTTCCCATCTGCCAAAATTCGTCCCCATTCCATCATACCACATCATCTTTAACTGAAGAACAATACTCCTCAGTAAAGCAAGGTCATGCTTCTTGAGCTTAGAGCTTTGGGAGGGACACTCACGTGGCAACTAAGGGAGGAAGGGGACACCTACCTAGTCAACCTGATGATCAACAGGCTTCCAGATATTGCAACCAAGATGTTTTTTGAGGCCTGTAATAGGAGGTGGGATCTTAGCTGTCTCCCAGAGAAAATCTCAAATTGAAAACTGATTTATACCATGTCATGTATTGGTTGGAGATGGGTAAAGGGGAGTTGGGGGGGGGGGCGGGGGGAAGGAAAGAACCAGGAAAGAGTTGGCAGCTATTTGATTTTAGCAAAGGAGCCTGGTGGTTCCAGGCTGAAAGGTTGGCACGGCACCCTAATGCCATCAGCTAAGCTAACTCAAGCATGGCATACTGGAAAGAGGGATGGATTTTAAGTCAGAAGACGAGAATTTGAGAGTCCTAGCTCTGTCTTTTATTAGCTTCATGACCAAAGACCTCTCTGAGCCTCTGTTTTCTCATCTGTAAAATAGAGCTAATTAATACATATATTAGGTATGTCACAAGGTCATTTTAAGGAAAGCTTTTTGTAAAAAAAAAAAAACTTTAAAGCACCATAGAAAGAAGAACTATTACAAAGAAAAAGTGAGTGATTGATTACTTAACGCTTTAGTTATAGGGTGAGAGAAAGTGGGAGAGGAGAAGCAAACTTGGAAATCTGTAGTTCCTAAAAGACCCCCCACCAATCTACATCAATCCCCTGTGAAAACTGGTAACATAACAGCAAAAGCGCCCCTCCCAGGGGTCCCACCCTGTATTATGACTTGCATTGTAAATAAAGCCTCCTCAAAGAAGGGGACTCCTTTTGTCTCTGTTGTTCCCTGCCCTCAAATCAATCAACAAGCATTTCTTAAACACCTACTATGTGCCAGCCACTGAGACAAAACTGAAACCCTAGCAGCTCTCAAGAAGTTTGCATTCTATAGGAGACCATGTGCATATGGATAAGTAGATGCAAATGAGCATATAGAAGTTATTTAATCCACCCCATGCGGAGGGCATTCATTGGTCCGGAATGGGTAGAAAAAAAGATGGACAGCCCCTCATTTCTGCCACTTGACCCCTTCCCTACCCCATCAGCTAGCTATAACCCATTTATAGCCCAGAGCGCTCATGCTGGGCACACCCCAACCCATTTTGAGTCCCTGCTGGGAGTATCTCTGACCACCTGCCTAGGAATTTCTGCTGGCTTTTAATATGCTGAGTGTGTTGCCTGAGCCAGAGCTTCCCTCTCCACCACCCCCCCCCACACACACACACCCCAGGCAGGAAGCACTCCAGTGCCTGCAGAGAACACATCTGCCTCACCATAATTGAGCTTCATTCTCAGGAGTGATTTGTGTGTCAAAAATACACCGGGGCTGTAAATCAGGTGGTAGGAAACGTTGTCCCCCGTTTCCTTACCGCCCCCTCCCAACCTTCTGCACCCATCCAAGGCAGCTGGCACACATAGCTACTGGCTCCCTGATTTGGGGCGGGGGAGCAGGGAGGAAGGGGGAAATGCTGATTGAAGTTACACTCTCTCCCTCCATTTTCCTAGCATGAATTAAGAGCAGCAGTGACTAAGTGCAGTGTTCCTAACCTTCCTTTGGCATCTCTTCGGGGAGTGGGAGGCAGGAAGCTTTGGCCCTTCTTTCCAGCTGGGGACAGAAGGCAAGGGGATGTCCCTAGTCCTAACTGCCCTCACCCACCAAGTGCTCCCAGAATCCAACAGCAGACACTCATATCCTCTAAACCTGGGGTTCCCAACTTGGGGTACATGTAACCCCTGGGAAGGGGCGGGGTATAAGAAACTTCTAAAGGAGCATAGGAATATTTGGTAAATAACTTCATTATCTTTTTGAAGTCAGCCTATTTTATTCTTTATGCGCATATGCATGCTAAATTCTAGAATTTATTTCCTTTCATATTGAATAGGAAGTAAAGGAAGGTGATACTGAAAGTCAAGTAGCTTGCCCTGAACCAGGAGGCTCTTCTAGTTAGTTGTCTCTTTAATCTAGACTGTAAACTCTTCAAAGGCAAGGACTGTTTCACTTTTACCTATCAATGGATCAATTTCACTTTTACCTATCAATGGATCAATCAAGCACTTATTATGTGCCAGGCACAGGCCACATATATCCCTAGTATCTTGCAAACCTTAGAACATTGTATAAATGTCAGCTATTAATGTTATCAAAACTCTGTCACTTACTAGCCTTATAACCTTCCCTTCATCTCTCTAGGCCTCAGTTTTCTTCATCTATAAATGGGGATAGGATAGTATGCTTTCAGTGCATACCTCAGGGAGCAATGAATAGAGCACCGGGCTTGGATTCAGGAAGATTTGAGTTCAAATCTAGCCTCAGACACTTAACCATGTGAGCCTGAGGCAAGTTGGCCTCAGTTTCCTCAACTCAAAAATAAGGATATGGAAAATGTTCTCCACATCCAGAAAAAAAAGAACTGTGGATTCTGAAAGCAGATTGAACCATACCGTTTCTACTTTTTGGTTGTTATTTTGTGCTTTTTTGAGGTTTTCCCCTTGTGTTCTGATTCTTCTTTCACAACATAACTAATGCAGAAATATGTTTAATGTGATTGTACATATATAACCTATATCAGAGTGCTTTCTGTCTTGGGGAGCGGGGAGGAAAGGGAGGGAGGGAGAAAACTTTGGAACTAAAAATCTTACAAAAACAAATGCTGAAAACTATCTTTACATGTAGCTGGAAAATAATAAAATACTTTTATGATAAAAAATAAGGATAATAAAGCACCTAACCTATAGGGTGGTTGTGAGGATCAAATGACATACCACTGGTACTTAGCACAGTGCCTAGCACATAGTAGGTGCTTAATAAATACTTCTCTCTTTGTTTCCTTAATATTCATAATAAGGATTATTGTGAGGGCAGGATTTATAGAAACCCTAAAGCACTTTTTAGAAATTTTAGTTCTTGCTGAGAATGGTCCTAAAATTCCATGGAAAGTGCTTCTCATTCAAGGGTACCATGACCTAGCTGGGACAGTGGGATACAGCAGCTTAAGATGAAAGTTTCCATTGGGCCCGCCTGTTTCTGTAGCTTCACAGAATCCTGGGCCTGAAATGTCAAAGGTAGATGGAGGCTTAGTAGATAAAATGGTAGGTGGAATGTCAGGTCCAGGATGGGACAGGAGGGGAAAACACAAAAGTTCTGTCCTGGCTTAATAATGGAAGAAATAGAATTTTCTCAGTGTGGGTCTGGGTTCATAGAGATGATAACATTTTTGAGCTGACCTCCTCTCTCAGAGCCCTACTACCTTTTCAATGCCCAGACCCTGCACCTCCTCCCCCCAACCCCCCTATGGTTTTCTGTTTCCATTCCTGGCACTGGTTTTAGCTGTGGGAAGCAGGTAGGAAATCATGATTCTGAGGGTTAAATGGAGAATTATATTTAGTGCTCACAGAAAGACAAATATTGGGTTAGCAGCCAAAATGGAAAGAGGAAAAAAAAAAAGGCCCAAAGCAAACAGCAGAGGCAAGGAATTCCTACCAAACAAGGTCCCTATTCATTCCTCCAGATCCAGGTATAGGGGGCCTAGAAGGGGGCAAGACCTATTTAGCTAGGAATACTAAGCCCGTGGATATGTTTGAGAGCTATACTCTGTTCCTTCTCCTGGCCCTGTGGGAGCCTCAGACCTCCTTCCCAGAAGTTGACAAGGCCTCTGAGAACAAGATGTGAAAATTCAAAAGAAAGAAAGAAAAAGAAAGAAAGAAAGAAAGAGAAAAGCTGCCCCCCCCTTGATATCTGGGATTCATGAATCTAGAGTTTGGGGGCTGACGGGAGAGAAGCACACCTCAGTGGAAGATTCCTGATGTTTTTGGGATGAGTAGAAGGAGGATTAAAGTGAGAGCGAGGAAACCTCATTTCTAGTCCAAAATGCTATGGACTCACCGCCTCTCCAGCTCTTTCCTCCTCTATGAAACATGAATTAGACAATGTGATCTCTAAGGTTCATTACGTAACATTCTAGGGGTATCTTCTACCAATCAGTGAAGAGAATGGGATGGGGTGAGTGAGTTATTCTCACCGAACAGCACTGATCTTGATCGGTGAAAAAGCTTGAGGAAACTGGAGCAATTTTTTGCTTTCCCCCCCTCCTACCCTTACCTCCTTCTTCTCCTCCTCCACTTAGCCCCCTCTGTTTATGTGCTAGGTAGTGTCAGTTTTCTGGATCTTTGGAAAGGATACAGAGAAAAGAGGCACTTTCAGAAATCCCAGTCCCCTAGGGAATGACTCTGGTTATCTACATTGGTCTTGTAGAGCTGGACCCACTGCACTATAAATTAGTGAAGTTTCTGAGAGAAGAGGATTGAAGGAGGGAGGAGAGGACAACAGCTGTCTTACTACAAGAGCTGGGAAGGGGTGAGGGACAAGGAGAGAGGTCATGGCAGATAGTCGTGGAGGGAGGGTGTGGAAAGGAGGAAAGGGCAGAAGGAGGGGTCAAAGCTGACTTCCCAGCATCATACAGATGAAAGGCAGACAGGTCCTGTCAAAACTTGGGCCTTGATGAATATTCATCAGAGGGATTTGCATGAGTCATTTGCATCAGACCATTAGGTTTCTTCTTTACCAAGAGAAAAAAATCTTCAGCTCAAAGGAGGATGGAACCCAGGAATTTATGGACCCTTTGGTACAGAGAACAGAGACAGCTAATCATGAGAATAAAAGCTGAATCCCTTGCCCAGCCTCCTGCCCTCCTCCACCCTCCTTCCCAAATTCAAGGTCTTGGAAGTCCGTATTCCTTTGGAATATGAGAGGGAGTGTGTGCAGTAGAAAAAGCACTGAATTTGGAATCAAAAGACTTGGATTCAAATAGTTTTGCTACTTTCTATGTGACCATTGGCAAGTTAAATAATGTCTCTGAGGCTAAGTTCCTCATCTGTTAAATAAGTATAATAATATTCTCACTGTCTACTTTACAAGGCTGTTGTGAGGAGGCCACTTTGTAAACTTTAGACCTCTGAATTAATTGATATAGGGACTCTCCTGGATATGGAAACTTTTCCAGTGAAGGTTAACACCTTGGCTACTTGAGAGTCCTTGTCCTGAAAAAGTTAAGTGACTTTCCCAAGGCATCTAGGTAACACAACAGATAAAGTGCCAAGCCTGAAGTCAGGAAAACTCATCTTAAGTTCATATCTGGCCTCAAAGAGTTACTATCAGTGTGACCCTGGGCAAGCCACTTAACCCTGTCTGCCAAAGTTCCCTCATCTGTAAAATGAATCGGAGAAGGAAATGGCAGACCATTCCAGTATCTTTGCCAAGAAAATTCCAAGTGGAGTCATGACAAGCTACAACCAATGGATGTACGTTAGCAATAGGATTTGAATCCACCTCTTCTTGATTCTGAGACTGGCTTTCTATCACACTACCCCCATGTTGCCTCTCTTTAAGGCACTATTTAAATATGAGATTTTATTAATAGCATGAGGATATTATCAAATCTTCATTGTCTTCTCCTGTCTCTCAAACCCTTACGTCCATGTGTTTCTCTCTTCCCTTCTCTTGAATAGTTTTGTCCCTCGTGGCATCTGGGCACCCCCACAGCCACTGGGCAGGAAATACCAAGTGGGAAATTGGAATTTCCTGAGTATGATAGATGTTGACTCCAAATGGCCTCAGATTGACCTCTATCTACTAATTCCTTGAACACTGACAACTACAAAAGTTAGAACCTTCATTGGAGAGAGGTTCTGCCAAGGACTGCCTATCTTGCTTGATATTACCCTATCTAATAAGTAAAGGGGAAGCCTCAGGCAAACACTTCTCAGGTTCGAGTTAGTGGAGTCCAAGACCATTTCTTACCATAGGCTGATTCATATCATGACCCAAAAAAGCTGAGTTCTGACCTCTAGATCTTCTCCCACTGGCCATGCCCAGAAATATCAAATAGTTCTATGACAAGGAACCCCTGCTTCCCTAAAACATAAATAGTTAGAACCAAACTTACTTTCCTCCAAACACCGTGGAACCCCAGAGAGATAGCCCAGATGAGCAGAGATGGGAGTGGTTTGGAGCCTGGACCATTCCAGGAAGGGCATAAGAAAAGTCTACAAGAAGTGAATTCACTGGAAGGTATTAAGAAAAAATCAAAGTCCAAAAGCACTGAAGGATCTTTAGGACAGAAATTCCAGGGAATAAGATGCCTAGACTACATGAGGAAGATAAGAATTTGCATTTGTATAATTGGTGTCAGATTCAAATAGAAACAATCTGTGCATAAGGACACTCTGCATATTGACTTAGAAAACCACATATTAACATTACCTATGTTCCATTGTATTTTTATTTATCTTGTTAAATATCTCCCAGTTACATTTTATTTTATTTATTTTTTTGTTTTTTGGTTTTTGGTTTTTTTTTTGCGGGGCAATGGGGGTTAAGTGACTTGCCCAGGGTCACACAGCTAGTAAGTGTTAAGTGTCTGAGGCCAGCTTTGAACTCAGGTACTCCTGAATCCAGGGCTGGTGCTTTAACCACTGCGCCATCTAGCTGCCCCCCAGTTACATTTTAATCTGGTTAGCACTGGAGTGTTGCTGGCCTTCAGGGTGACCCCTGAGTATTTGACACCACTGCTCTAAAACTTTGGAAGGAAATCCACAGATAGAAGGCAGAGTCCGATAGAGATGACACTTGAGCCAGAGGCATTTGCTCCTTTCCAGGCTCTTGAGGGCTTTCATTTCCTTACTCTTCCCTGCCTTGCGACACTTTGGCCAGAAAGTCTATGTCTGTAGAGCGGAAGGACATGATTCTATTTGAAAAGGTGGAAAACATGGTAAGACACCTAGAGAGCTGGGAAGAAGTCTCAGAGGCCACCTGGACCTACTCCCTCATTTTACAAATAAGTTAACTGGTCCAGAGAGGTTAAGTGATTTGCTGAGGGTCACAGAGGTAGTAAATACCAGGCCCACTGTACCAGGATATGTCTGGACTCAGAGCATCCACCTTCAGTGAGCACATTCCCACCAGCAAGCATTTTCCTCTCTCCTATGAAACAATGGTTGGCTATATGTAATTAAGCCTTCACCCAGTCGATGCTCTGCATTCCTCACCCCTTCCCTCTGAAGGTTGCTTTACACAAGAAGCTCATGCTAATGCATTTTAACTATTAGGTAAGGATGTGAATAGTAGAGTTGAGACTCCTGGAGTGAGCAATCCTTACTCCCAGAAGCAGAACAGAACTTGGGCAAAATTGGAAAATAAACGGATTTTTATTCACGCTCCCACTTCTCTTCAGGACCTTCCCCATCCAAAGGTCTGGGTCTCTCAGGCTACCCCAGGTCTCTCCTGACCACAGATGAAAGTGGTACAGTAAACTAATTCATATTGAGAGGTTAGTGATTTCATAAATTGCCCCTCCCAGGAGTATTTACATTTTTAAAGAATGGGGGGGGGGGGAAGATAAGCCTTAGGCCAAAGGAATGCATCTCTAACAATGGAATTCAGGCACTACAGAGGAGCCTTCCCCACAATGTCCACATGGGTGACCACCTACTCTACCTACCCACTCATAGATCTGACCCTGTCCAGAGAGACTGTTCAGGGCATTCTCAAGAGACTAGAAGCATCCTTTCTCTGGTAGGTCCAGAGTTTCTATGGCAAAAGTCAAGTGTGCTGCACTTTACCATAGCTATGCTCCTAAAATTTGTTTTTAAGTACCACTTTTGTCCATAGAGTCCCGTTTTAAATGAATGAATAAATATGTTAATACCCTGGGGAAACAGGTTATTTAAACAATTTCTACTATGACTCCTTTCAATAAAGGAAAAAAAAAAATCGCAGCCTATGGAGCAATCTCTCCCATTACAGTTTCCTGAGACTGTGACATCTTTGATATAATTCTGCAGATATTCTGAATGCATTCATGGTAAATGGCTATAGCTTAATTGCTAATGAGTAAACTGAGATGCTTCCCTCTCTCCCCTAAGAGAAGCCAAACAGCCAAGTTGAGAAAACAATATATCAAAGATAATCTCTTGGGGGGTGACTCTTTCTTCAGTTAGAGAAAGAGGAAAAGTCTCTTTCTCCAAAGATGCTGGGGACCTGAAAAGACATGATTCTTGAACACTGAGGCGGGGGGGGGGGGGGGGGGGGGGGGGGGGCGGGGGGGGATGCCAGGGCGGGGAGAGAAGAGAAAATAGCTCAGCCTGAACAGGGAATCTAAGTTGAGGATCAAAAGTGACAAGACTTCTGGGCTAATTAAAGGTGGCGCTTTTAAGCCCAACCAAAAAAAAGGGAAACAGACTTTGTCACATTTCCCACAGAGATTGTTCTATGCTTCCTCTTCTCCCTTTCTCATTTCTCAGCAGATGACCTAGTCTCCTATTCTATTTTAAGATGGAGAACATGCAATGTGAACCACACTCTACCCTATGTCCTTACGCACCCTCCTTTCCCTTCTCATCTAAGAGGAAGAGGTAGACCTTCATTCGGGAAACCAACTCTTTCACCTGTCAGGCCTTTGACCTCATCCTCTCCCATCTCCTCTATGCAGATTCTATCTTCCCTTTCGGTTGACAACCATGAGAACTTGTTCTTTATCACAACAGGATGATTCTCTGATCTAGATAACCATTCCTGACCTCAACTGACTATTAGACATCTTGAACTAGATATCCCATAGACATCTTCAACTCAACATGTCCAAACCACAGCTCATCATCTTTCCCCCACAAAACCTTGATCCTATTGAACTTCTCTGTTACTATAGAGGCATCACAATCCCTCACATCTGAGGAATCATCCTTAGCTCCTCACCCCCACTCATTTCACAGATCCAATCTGTTGCCAAATCCTGTGATTTCTACTTCTGTATCTCTTATATATACTTCCTCTCTCCTCTGACACTGCTACTACTGTGGTTCAGACCCTCATCACCTCAGGCCTAGATTATTGCCATATCTTTCTGGTTGGTCTCCCTGCCTCAAGTCTCCCCACACAGCTCAAAGAACTTTTCCTAAAGCACAGGTCTGACCATGTCACTCCCCTACACAGTAAATTCCAGTGACTCTTTACTACCTCTAGAATCAAATATAAAACCATCTGTTTTGCTTTTAAAGACCTCTACATTCTGTCCTCTTCCTAACTTTCTAGTCTTCTTGTACCTCCCTACTCCATATATTCTACAATTCAGCAACACTGGGCTCCTTTCTGTTTCTCACACACAACACTTGTTCCTTTCCACTGGCTGGTAATGTGCTCCCTCCTTGTGTCTGCCTTCTGGCTTCCTTGGCTTCCATTAAGAGTCAGTTCAAATTGTACCTTCTGTTTGAGGCCTTTCCCAATTTCCCCCACTACTAGTGCCTTTCCTTTGGGATTACTTCCAATGGAACTCACATCTCATCAGTACCTTCTGCCTGTGGACAGACTGAAGGGTGAAGCAGAGAGCTCCTCCCCAAACCTCCACTTAAGGAGGGGCTCAGGAAAAAAAAATAATGAGCAGGATGCTATCAGAAAAACCTGGAAAGATCTACATGAGCTGATGCAAAGTGAAATGTACCATATACAAAATAACAGCAATAGTGTGAGATGATCTGCTGTGAATGACTTGGTTATTTTCAGCAATGCAATGATCCAAGACAACTCTGAAGGTCTTATGAAAAATGCAATCCATCTACAGAGAGAGAACTGATAGTATCTGAATAGAGATTGAAGCATAATTTTTTTTTGTTAGTTACTTTATCTGAAGTTTTGTTTTTGTCTGTTTTCTTTCACAACCTGGCTAATGTAGAAATGTTTTGCATGATTGTTCATGTATAGCTTATATTGAATTGCTTGAGTTCTGGGAGGGGGGAGGAAGAGAATTTGGAACACAAAGTTTAAAAATTGATGTCAAAATTTGTATTTTACATGTAATTTGGGAAAATAAAATTCTAAATATTAAAAATAAGGAGGGGCTCAGGCCAGCCATCTTTTTATTTCTCATCTGACTATACTCCTTCAGACTTCTCCATCACCTTCCCTCTCCCACCCTTTTTCAGATTGCTCTTGTGTGTATCTTACCCCATTAGATTGTAAGCTCCCTAGCACTTAGCACAGTGCCTGGCACATAGCAGGCTCTTTATAAATGTTTATTGACTAGCCTCCCTTAATGTAGCCTCCCTTAATCATCCCAGCTCAAAATGATTTTTTCCAGCTGAGATTTCTTACCGCATTTTGTCTGAAGATCTCCACACCTGGGTTCATTGGATCATAGCTCTGGAATTGGGAGGCTTTTTATTCCAATCTCTCTCCTTGTACAGATAAGGAAATAGCCCCAGGATGTTTAAGTGACTTTCCTGACATTACACAGCTAATAAGCATTATAGGCAAGATTTGAACTCAGGTTCTCTGGCTCCAAAGCCAGTGCTCTTTTCACTGTAAGACACTGCCTAATTGTCCCTTTGAAAAGTATGATGTAGTGTTCCACTTAGAGTTAAAAAGATCTGAATTTAAATCTCACCTCAGAAATTTACTGGCTATGTAGCCCTGGGCTAATCATTTAATCTCTCTGAACCTCAGTTTCTTCATTTGCAAAATGGGCCTAGTAATAGTAGTTACATCACAGAGTTTTCATTCAAATCAAATGAAATAATTAATGTATATAAAGCCCTTGAAAACCTGAAAGTAGCATAAAAATTTAAATATTATACCTTCACTGTGTCTTGTCCCATCCCTCCCTAGACTATAAGCTCTTTAAAGGTAGGTATTATATCTGACTATGTTTAGGCTTCTCTTCAGTGCCCTCTCCCCCCTCCTTTTTCTTTTATTGGACCTATAATTTCATCAATGCAGGGAAATCCCAGCGGACAAATTCCTCTACCAGAGTAGATCAGCACCAACTCCAAAATTTATAATCTTCCAGAGTTGTCTGGGGAACTAAAAGGTTTAATGACTCAGCCCAAGGTCACACAAGGTCTTTCAGGAGCAAGACTTGAACTCAGATCTTTTTGGACTCATAGGCCAGCTCTCTATCCACCATACCATGCTGTTCTTCCTTTTCCATATTTGGTAAAAATTGAACAATGGTTGATGAATTGAAGTTAGGAGAAAGTGATCTTGGCCTAAGCAGAAACTGGATTCTATGTAGAAAGATACCCAGGCTGGAGCTTCATCATAATAACAACATTTGTCCTTTGTTAAGACATACAAACTGACATTTACATATACATATATGTGTATATACATATGTTTATGTGTAAACATGGGTTTATCTATGTGTGTATATATACATATATATGTGTGTGTGTGTATATATATATATATATATAATATATATATATATATTATATATATATATATATATATATATGTGATCCTTATAACTATGAGGTTGAAAGGCAGGTATTTCCAGCATTTTGTGATGGGAAGAGTGCTAGACTAGCCCTCTAAAGATCTGAGTTCTAGTTCTAATTCTGACACTAACTACCTCTGTAAAAAGTAAGCGGAACTTTCTGCACCTTACTTCTGAAATTGTTAAATGAGACAATTTTATAAGATCATCTTTAAGATCTCTTCCAGCACTGAGGTTCCAGGATTTGATTATCCTTATTTTACAGACTGGGTTCAGAAAGGATCATAAATACAGAGACGGGAGGAACTAAGAGGTTATCTATCCTGACCCCTTCATTATGCAGAGGAGGAACCAGATGTCAAGAGCAGGTATGGGATTTGGCCCAAGTCATATGGCTAATAGATAGATGGATAGATGGATGGATGAATGGATGGATGGATGGATGGATGGATGGATGGATGGATGGATGGATGGATGGACAAATAGACTGATGGATAGACAGACACAAATGATAGATAGACAGACAGACAATTTATTGATCATGTACAATATACTAGTCATAACCTTAATGAAAAAGCAGCAAAGGGAACAAAGGGAGAGTGGGATAGGAGAAGAGCCAGGAAAGAACATTATCATATAAAACTAAAGGAGAGGATCCTAAAGAAGGTTAGCAATAGTGTGATATGTTGCAGAGAGATCAAGAAGGTTGTTGATTTGAGAAAAGGTCATTAGATTTTGCAATTAAGAGATCATTAGTCTGAGTTCAAATCCAGGCTCAGACACTTGACACTTACTAGCTGTGTAACCCTGGGCAAGTCACTTAACCTTCAATGCCCTGCCACCCCCCCAAAAAAAAGACCATCAGTAACTTTGGAGAGAACAGTTTCAGAAAAGAGTTAGGGGAGAAGAAATGGAGGAACCTAATGTAGACAGCTTTCTCCAAGAGTCTACCCAAGAAGCGGAGGAGAAACATTGGACAATACCAAGCAGAAATGATAGGATCAAGAGAGTGTTTTTTTAAAGATGGGAAAAAATGGGTGTGTTTGTAGGCAGCAGGGAAAGAGCCAATAGACAGTGAGAAACTGAGAATAAGAGAGAAAGAGTCAGGATGATAGAAATCTGCTACTAAAGATGAGAGAGAATGGGATAAAGGGTGCATGTAGAAATATTGACTTTGGCAAGAAGGGCCATTTCATCCTCTAAGATTCCTATGAAGAAGGAGATAGTGGAGAAGATGTCAGAAAGAACTGAGAAGAGGAATCCCTTGGTAAATGCCCATTTTTTTTGGTAAAGTATGAGACAAGGTCCTCAGCAGAGAGAGTAGGAGAAGAGAGAATCTTGAGGAAAGATGAGACTGTTTGGAACAATAGCTATGGAGAATGGAATAGCAAATTGATTAGGGAGGAGAAAGCATGTGCTTTATGCTTCTCCATTATTCATGTCAGGGGAATGCCTAATTAGATTACATATATTAAGTGATAACACAGATAAATTTGTTTCATTTTCCACTGACTGTTATTAACAAGCCTATTATTAATCAGAGGCCACATGGCTAATGAGCTAGATTCAGAGTCAGGAAAATTGAGGTTCCAGTCTTGCCTTGACATATACTGTCTTTGTCACCAATCACAATATTTCAGTGCCCCAGGTCTGTCTCTTAGACTACAAACTGTAGAGAGGTGTTGATATGCATTGACAGAGTTTCCTTACTTGAAATTCCATATGTCAATGAAGTGGGCAACTTGGTGGCACAGTTGACAGGGTGTTGGGCCTGAAGTCAGGAAGACTCAAAAATCTTCCTGAGTTCAAATCTGGCCTCAGGCCCTTCCTAGCTAAGTGTGACCCTGGACAAGTCACTTAACCCTGTTTGCCTCAGTTTCCTCATCTGTTAAATGAGCCGGAGAAGGAAATGGCAAACCAGTACTTTTGCCCAGAAAAGCCCAAGTAGGGTCACAAAGAGTTGGACATGACTGAAACAACTGAACAACAAATATGAATTAAATCACAAGAACAGGCCAAAAAAAATTCTTCCAGTAATGCTATAAACCTTTGAGTCATAGCATAACACAGTTTCTGAAAAAATTAAAGTTGTGGGTCAGCCAAAGATCAGCTAAGAGATGGGTGTGAGTAAGCTGTAACATATTACCAAGGAAGAATTGTGAAGGAGAAGTAAAATATGTCATCAGAGGGATAGATGACTAGAGGGGAAAAAATAAAGAACAGGCTAGTCACATATTGAATGTGAGAGACAACTAAAGGCCAGCCTGTGTGCATCATCAGCCTCCACATGATATTGAGAGAGCTGGAGGAAGACCCACCCTCCCACCCCAGACCTCCTGAGGAGGATTTATAGAAAAAATGCAGATAACAGCCACACAAGATGAGAATCTTGGATGGGCTGTGATTTGCGTGGTTGGAGAAAAGCATCCGCATCTATGAGATCACAGATCCATTAGAGTATAGCCATATGTTAAATTCACAGTCACTGAGTAGAGGTAGCGTGCTGTGATGATAATAGTAGCTAAGGTTTAGATAGTGTTTACCATGTGCCAGGCTCTGTGCTGAGCACTTTACAATGATTATTTTATTTGATCCTCATGACAACCCTGTGAGGTAGGTGCTGTTATTATCCCCATTTTACAGGTGAGGAAACTGAGGCAAAGCAACTTGCCCAGGGTCACATAGCTAGTAAGTGTATGAAGCCAGATTTGAACTCAAATCTTCTTGCCTCCAGGCACAGTGCTCTACCCATTTTGCCACCTATCTGCCCCACAGAACAGAAGGAATGTGTAAAGAATAGAGTTCTAATCTCGGTCCCAGGAATACCTGAATTCAAATATCTCCTCTGACCGTCTCCAGCTATGTGATCCTCATTATGGACTTCAAGCAGATTTCTAGGTTTTATCTACTAAGTCACAGATGGGTTTTAATCATTGATGGGGGGAGTCCTCATGCCAGGAGTTTTGTTGTTGTTGTTGTTCAGTCATTTCAGTCACGTCTGATTCTTTGTGACCCCATTTCGGGTTTTCTTGACAAAGAAAATTGGAGTGATTTGCCATTTCTTTCTCCAGCTCATTTTGGGGGGGGCAGGTGAGGCAATTGGGGTTAAGTGACTTGCCCAGGGTCACACTTAGCCAAGAAGGGTCTGAGGCCAGATTTGAACTCAGGAAGATGAATCTCCTTGACTCCAGACTCAGTGCTCTATCCATTGGGCCACCTAGCTGCCCCTACACAGATGAAATCCAGGAACCATGTCTGATTTTTTTTTTTCATAAAACCTTGGCATTTCTTTTATCTGCATCTGTCTGTGACAATTCGATAAACATTCCTTACCTTGACGTAACACTTGTTAACCTCTCATTCATCTCCAGGCTGCAATCTAACTCCAGCTCTTCATCTTGCCTCATCCCAGCACTAAAATTCATCCATTAGAAGTACCTTTCACCCTTGAGGCCTCTCTCCCCCTGCAGAACTTCCATTTAAGGAGAGCAGCCAGGCCAGCCACATCTTACTCCTCTCTGTGCTGAGCTCTGGTCTTTCTTTACCATGTCTCCTCCTGCATCCCCTTTTGGATTGCTTTTATGTGTTGCCTTTCCCGAATAGAATGTAAACATCTTGAGGGCAGGGATTGTACTTGTATTCCCAGCACTTAGTACAACACCTAGAACACGGTAAGTACTTAATAAATGCTGACGGACTGACTCATGTCTGGCAAGGAAATCCAATTCCCCATACAATAAAAGAAAAATCCTTAGGTGCCCATGCTATTTATATTCTGTGATCAGGGTTAGCCATGGAAGAAGAAAGGCAGGGCAGGGCCATCAGCCCTCTCCCTAATCTTTCTACTATTCAATTCCTTTAGGATAAGGGCAAAAAAGAAAAGGGGGCCCTGACAGAAGTCTAGATAGAAATGCCGTCTTCTTCCTAAAATAACCCTGAACTCACACTGGAGCACTCTACCACTCCATGTTATAAAAGGGAAATGTTGCTTTAGCCATGGGGCTGATAACATAATACATATAATAATAATAATAGCTAAAATTTATATAGTAGCTGTTAAATGAGAAGCAGTGTGCTAAGTGCTTCACTATCACTCTCTCATTCCCATAACAACCCAACAAGGTAAGTGCTATTATTATCCCCATTGTACAAATGAGGAGATTGAGGTAAACAGAAGTTAAATGACTTACCCAGGATCACACAGCTAGGAAATGTCTGAGGCAGTATGTTATCCATACAAATTAGTTTAAAATCATATGTACAAGATGATTTTGGTAGGAAGGCACTAGCAGAAGTGAGGATTGGTATCCCTTTTGTTCTTCTTCTTTTCAACTTTGGAGTTGTTGATCCTGGCTCCAGTGTGAAATCTGGATAATAGTCTTGTATTCTCACTGTTTTGACCCTACTTCCCCTTCAGTGGCCCTTTGGATGTCTTCAATTAAACTGTGTGGTCTTCCCTTAAATATACCTAATCAAAAGTCTCAGGGCTTTAGCATTAACTAGCCAGTGTAATTCTTCTTTGAAGTTCCTCTAGTCTCAGGCAATAGGTCCCAATGGTGCATAGTAAAGGATTGATGGGGCATTGATATAGCATTTCTGGAAATCAAATATTTATTGGAGTTGAAGGTGACCTTAAATGAGGAATTAGGAATGCTGAGGGCACATATCTCAGTCCCTAGAAGACTGAGCAGGGTGAGATAACCCCGGGTCCAACATCTGTAGGACTATACAGTGAGGCAGAGAAGTGGTGGGATGGTTTGATTTAGCTCTGTGTAAGCTATTCAGAAAGCTACAGCTGGGGGGCCTCATGAAGCAGGAAGTCTCAGGCCCCCAGGCAACCTGAGTGCCTGTCATTGGTGATGATGACTTTTCTAGGAAAAACACTGTGAAACCATTTGGCATCCATCACCCCCCACTATTACTGCACCCACACCCTGCCAAAGCAGATGGCCTAAGAGAGCTCTTCCCATTAAGCTGGAGGCTGGAGGCCAGCCTAGAAGAAAGATTTCTGTAGACATCTGGGACCACAGAATGGGTCCTCTACACTGCTCCAAAATGAACATCTCAGCAGCAAATAAAATATATCCAATGCCTGGACAGGCTTGAGGGAAAAAATTTTCTGAAAGGGAAACCTAGAAGAAATCACAAAATCATAAAACATCAGAATTGGATGAGATCTCAGGGGTCATTTAGTCTAACTCCCACCCAATTCATGAATCTACTCTACAATAGTCCCAGCAAATGGCCTTCCAGCTTTAAGTCTCCTTCTGACGGTGGAGAACTCATTCATTCCTGAGCTGGCCCATTCTACTTTTGGATGGCTCTAAGTATTGGGAAGTTTTCCCTTGTATTGAGAAAAAAACCTATTTCCCCATCCTTCTACACATTACTCCTAGTGCTACCCTTTAGGGCCAAGTAGGATAAGTCTTACCTCTCCTCTATTTGACAACCCTTTCAAATATCTTAATTTTACTGATAACTTTTTTACATCTCCTTCATTTCCCCAATATATGCCTCCTCCCCCACCAAGATTCTTCCCTTTTTACAAAGACTAAAGAAGAAAGAGGTGGGGAAAGGCAGTTTGGCAATACTCCTGGACTCATCAATCAAGTTCCACATCTATACAGTGGTTCACATCTAGACACCCCTCCCCGCTCCCCCTCCATCCTCAACCCTGTAAAGAAGAAAAAAGATCCATATTCTTGTAACTGTTTCAAGGTCAAGCTTGGCCACTAAAATTATACTGCATTGTTTCAATTGTTGTTGTTCTTTCCATCTACGTTTACTTTGGTTGTTGCATGTATTGTTTTCCCAGTTCCACTTCATATTTGGCAACAGTACATAGAGATTTTCCCATGCTTCCCTACATTCATCAAATTCATCATTTCTTCCAGCACAGTTATATCTTATCACATTTAAATACCACAACTTGTTTAACCACTCCTCCATCAATCACCAATAACTTTGTTTCCAGGTCTTTGGCACTGCAAAAAATGTTGCTGTAGATATTTTGTTGTGCATGGGACCTTTATGTTTTTTCTTTGGGATAGATGCCTAATTTGGATCTCTGAGTCAAAGGGTATACACATGTTAGTCAGTTTCTTAGCATAATTTCAGATTGCTTCCCAGAACAATTGGATGAATTCATAGTTCCACCAACAATGCATTAGCACGCCAGTCTTTCCACAACCCCTTCCAGTATTTACTATTCCACTCTTTTGGCATCTTTACCAGTTTTCTGGGTGTGAGAGGAAATTTGCATGTTGTTCTGACTTGCATTTCTTTTATTATTAGTGATTTGGAGCAACCTTTCATATGGTTGATAATAAATTGCCGTTCTTTTGAGAACAGTTTGTTCTTATTCTTTAACCAGAAGAGTGGCCCTCTTTCAAGTATTTGCAGAAGGGTTATTCTGTCATTTTCTATCTTCCCTTCTCTAGACTAAACATGTCCTTCATTGTCCCAAGACCAATGAAGAGACAGGAGATATAAGGGAAAGGGGTAAGGAATAGAAAGTGCAAGATGGGTGGTGGAGAGAAGTAGTGGAATGAATGAATATTAGATTTTCAATCAGAAAACCTAATTCCAGTCCAGTCCTGCCATTTTCTAAACTGTATCACTTTGGATTGCGTGAGACATTGGAAAGAAGGCTGGAACTGGAGTCAGAAGATGTGGGTTCAAATAAGATCCACCACTGTCTTTCTTTGGGCTTCAATCTCCTAATCTATAAAATGAGAGTGTTGGATTAGATGACTTCTCAAGTCCCTTCCAATGTGATATCTATGATCCTGTACTCTCAACTACAGGGAGAGTAATACTCTAACTTCTCGTCTTGCAGGGTTGTTCCTGCCAACAAGCATTTATTAAGTGCCCAATACATGCCAGGCACTGTGCCAAATGTTAGGGATACAAAGAAAGGAAAAGAAAACAGGCCCTGCTCTTGTGTAATAAAGGAGACAAAATGCAAACTGTGTATAAACAAGATAGAGAGAGGACAAATTGAGGATAATTTCAGAGGAAAGCTCTAAGATTAAGGAGGACTGGGAAAGGCTTCTGCAGAAGGTGAGAATTTAGCTGAGACTTGAAAGAAGACAAAAGGGTTGTGAGACTTAAATGAGATAATGTATAAAATATGTGTTAGAAGTGTAATGTGCCATAAAAGCAGGGGCAGGCTTGCAGATAAAGTAAGGGGATCTATGTGCTCAGGTAGGGAAGAGAGTATGTTAGTAGGGAAGGGTATGTTAGTAAATGTTTAACAACAGGCTCTCTGGGTGGGTGGGGAGGAATGTGTCCATAACACACTTTTTCTTTCTTTCTTTCTTTTTTTCTTTCTTTCTTTCTTTTTTTTGCCAGACAATGGGGGTTCAATGACTTGCCCAGGGTCACACAGCTAGTAAGTGTCAAGTGTATGAGGCCAGATTTGAACTCAGGTCTTCCTGAATCCAGGGTCATTGCTTTATCCACTGAGCCATCTAGCTGCCCCAATAACACACTTTTAAATTTAATCTGTATTATATTTTTTCTCCATCACTTCTTTAATTCTAGGCAATAATCAAAATAATAAATCCAGCACTGATTGGTAGCTTTTGCTAAATTACCAAGGTGTAAATGTTCACACTGAAAATTTAACAATCCATTCTCCCTTGCCTGTACAAACAAGCTGGCTTCAGTACACCCCAGTAAATGTCACCTATTATTATTATTATTACTCTTGTTTTACAGATGAGCAAAATGAGGCACAGGAATATTCATTTCTTTGTCCTTTATCCTCCACATTTTCAATGGGTAGAATGGTAAATAGAATTTACAGCACCTCATTCCCAACCTATGCCATGGATCAAAAAGGACATGAAGATGGTCACTTGGTCTAGTCCCACCTGCCTCCAGGCTGATCAAGACCTAAACCATCCAAGACAGATGGATGTCTAATCTAATCCCTCCCCTTGGGTTCAATACCTTATGTCTCTTTAATACCCTATATTCAACACTGTCTTTAAAACAAGCCTAAGGCAAACCTGCCTCTCTAGCTGATTTGGGCATGTAAATTGATGAGAAGCCAGGACTTTTCTCTTCAAGATTATATGGGGTTGGAGGGGAGGAAGGAGAGAGAAAGGGAGGCCCTTTAAGAAAATGCCCCTTGGAAGCTGAGTAAGCAGAGGTTCCTCTTACAGAATGGGATCTGGGGCACCAGACTCTAGTCTACACAAGTATTATCAGGATCGATATCATTGCTATGATTATTTTTATTATCATCCTCCTCTGACTAAGAGGTGACCCTGGGTTTTCAAAGTCTATGACATCAGGGGGGCATCCATGACAGGTCCTACCTGCCAAGGAAGGAAGCCTTCAAACCTAGGCCAAAGTCCAAACTCTTTTTTGTCCAAAGACTAGCCTAGCTCAGGGTCCCTACTAGAGTCAGTCCCAAGCAACTCATGAAACTCATCAGCTAAGCTGTGACCTGATTCACTGAAGAAAGTCTTCATGCTAAAGTATTCTAGAATTTTTAAAGCACCATTTTAATTACTATCATAACTCCTATCATGGTTAATAACTTGTTTTCTAGGATACTTTTAAAGTTTCAAAGTGTTTTCACCTTTATGACCTCATTTGATCCTCATGGACATCTAGCAGTCTTGGAAGGTTATTATTCTCACCAGGGAGACATTCCGGCATAGTGGGAAGAGACACATTTGGAATGAGAAGACCCAGCTTCAGTTCCCAGCTCTACCTCTCACTATCTGTGTGACCTTGGGAAAGATTCTTCTCCACTCTGTGCCTCAGGTTCCTCATCTATAAAATGCAGGTGAAGGGACAGAGGTTTGTTTTAATCACTTCCAGTACTAAATCTATGATCCATTCACTGTTTGGCAGATGTAGAAACTGAGAGGCAAAGAGTTTAATGACCTGTCTTAGTCACACACTCTTGGTAGAATTAAATGACTCCAATAGAGTCCTTAACTAAGGCAGAGACATCAGAACTTTATACCAGGGCAGAAAATTTCAAGGGTATCAGCACCATTATCCCAAGGTTAGCTTCCTCCCTAGCCCTGCCCAAGTCCTGAAAGTGGCTGCAGATTCATTTCAGGGTCCCTTTCCCTTCCTTGAAACAGTATAGAAATATTCCAGTACTTCCCCCTGAACCCCAAGGGGCCTTAGTCCGCTTTATAGCTTGCCTTAGGTGCAAAAATTGAGAGTGTTGGCTCTAACCTTAACTGTCTCCACACTCACAACCCTAGGTCCTATTTACTAGACTATGCCATACCAATTTTGAGCAGTGATCAGGGAAAAGTTGCTGAGAAGTATGTTCTCTATAATCCAGGACTGCAACAGGACTCTCACTTTTATTTTCCCATCATTTTGCTGGCTGGCTCCTGTATCCGTGTGAAGACAGGTCATTGGCCCCACACATTTACTTTAGTCCCATTAACAGGAGATACTCTCGGTGACTCCTGCCCCTTGAGAATCCCAGCAATTGCTCTGGAGAAGATCCCTAGGAAGTGGAAAAGGGGCGTGTTTAGGACACATAGTAGCTTTTCTCCCTCTGCATCTTCAGAAACACCAGGTGCTCACTGCTGAGCTCCCAGAGATGGGTTTTCCAGAAGACCACTAGCTTCCGCTGAGCCTCCATCTGCTCAAAAACCTGGGGTGGGGGTGGGGTGGGGAAGGGAGAATGGGGAGAAAGTTAGTAAGCTGTCCTCCTATAGCTGTCACAGATCTTGTTGCAAGGGACTTCAGTGCTTTCTAAGAGCTCCCTGTCTATTCCTCTCAAATTCCCTTTCACTTCAAGGGTGGCAAAAAAAGAGACTTTTTGAGTAATATTCTTAAAATATAACTTTCTAAAAAGCTACATTTCATCATATTTTTAAACAGCGCTTGAGAGATATTTAGATCTGCGTCACCATGACAATTTTTTATGTTTATATCATTTTATTTATATTTTTAAAAGATCAAGCAGTAATTATTCATTGTCTCTAGAAAGTTCTTGTTCTAATGGTTATTTGTAGCTCAGAACATGAAGGAAGGGTCTTCCAGAGAATCCATAATGTAGTGGAAAGCCCACTGAACTTAAGGACAAAAGACTTGGAGTTCAAATCTCTAACACTTACCAGCTGTGTTTCCTTGCATGAGTCACTCCATTATCTCTGAGCCACATCCATAAAATGAAGGGGTTGGACTAGACCAGTAATTCTAATAATAATAGTGAGTATTTATATAGCATTTTAAGGATTGCAAAGTATTTCTTTTATGATAATTCAGTTGATCCTCATAACAACCCTGAGGAGTAGGTGCTATTATTAACCCCATTTTTATAAATGAGGAAACTGAGGCAAACAGAGGTTAAGTGACCCACCCAAGATCTCATGCCTACTGAGAGTCTGAGGCAGGATTTTAACTCAGTTCTTACTCACTCCAAATCCAGCCCACCATGTTCTTTATTTACTCTTAGCCACCTTTTGGTTCTCAAAGAATATAACCCAGCTCACTGGTACATTGTGACCTTTTTAAGCATGTCATAAATGTTGCCTAATACTTTCTTGTTGATAAGAGAAAATTCATGAATAATCCTGTTTAACATAAATTTTACTTGCCCAACATGTAGAATTTGGTAAGTATAGTATTCACAAAATAAACACAACTTGCCTATTTACACACACTAAACTGGAAACAAATCAAACTTTGAATTCACAAAGACCTCAACAAAAACAGCTGCTCTCATTGAGGAGGAGCTACACATGCACAAATCTCCCCACTTGCTCTCTGTGTTGCCAATTTAAATGGTTCAGTGTGCCATGATTCTTCATGGTTAAAAAAATATATACTCTGCTATGAGAAAAAAAAAAGTTTGAGAACCACTGGATTAGATGATTTCTAAGGACCTTCCTAACTCAAAACACTATGACTCTGAGTTTGAGATCTTATTAGTAAAAGAAGTTTATTAAGCTAGTTAAATGTCTCCTTGGAAAGCCAGAGAGCCTGGCCCTGAGGAATATTATCGAAGAAAGAAAGGGTAGCAGCAAGCACTAGGGTAGGACAGGGATAAGCCAGTCAGGGAAAGGAGATTAAAAAAGGAACCATATGTATAGCAACTCTTTTTGTGGTGGCAAAAAATGGGAAATTGCAGGGATACCCATTAAATGGGGAACAGCTGAACAAGTTATGGCATAGGGCATATAAGATGGACTACTATTGTTCTCCAAGAAAGAATGAAGAGAATGGCTTCAGAGAAATCTGGGAAGACTTGTTTGAACTAATCCAAAGTGAAGTTAGAAGAACCAGGAGAACAATTTCTACAATAACAACAATATTGTAAAGAGAGATCATTTGGAAAGACTTGGGAATTTTGATCAGCACAATGACCAACAATTCCAGAGGACTCATGATGAAACCCACCACGTCCCTCCTGATAGAGAGGTGATGGTTTCAGAAAGCAGATTGAGGTTTTTTAAAAACATGGACAATGAAGGAATTCATTTTTTGCTTGACCATAAGTTTTTGTGACAGTTTTTGTTTTTCTTGCTTACTAAGGGCAGGGAGAAAGCGCAGACCTGAAAATAAAATAAAATTGAATTTTTTTAAAAAGGAGATCTAACTGAAGTATATCAACATATATCTAAGCTTTGGATGATGTGGGTAGGGTGGGGATGGACATGAGAGTTCTGCACCTGAACCCTAGCAATAAGAGGTCATCTAGTTGAAACCTTCCATTTTCCAAATGAGGAAATGGTGAAAATCCCAAAATGGTGAAGTGCTGATCTGGAAATTTGAACCCAGGACTTTCAGATCTACTTTTTGTGCTATTACACATGCTGCAGCCTGATGTTTCCATTGTTCCTAATAGATAACACCTTTCTATGTTCATTGGAAGTATTAACGGCACTGGAAGAGACCAGCTAAAGGAATTTTATAAAGATATATACTTAAAGAGGAACCTGCCTCATAGAATCTCTTTGTGCTTCCAAGGTAAAGGCAAAAAAGAGATCATCAGAAAGCTCCTGCCAAGTCCCTCTAATAGAAAACAGAAGAAAAACCAAGGGAACAAAAGACTAGATTGGTCTGGAGAACCATGAGAAACAATTGTTCCTCCAGTCAAAGAAGTTATTTCTAAGATCACAGATTTAAAGTTGGAACCTTGGAGATCATATAGTCCCATCCCTTCATTTTCTCAATAGGGAAACTGAGGCTCAGGCAGGTGGTTGGGGTCACACTTGTCCAGGGTCAAAGAGCTAGTAAATAGTAGAGTCAGGATTGGAACCCAAATCCACCAACTCCAGTCTGGGAGGTGGACCAGAGTCAAGAAACAAAAGGACAAAAACCAGAGGCTTAAAAACAGCCAAAGAGGAGAAAGGAAGGAAAAGAGAAGAAGGGGGAGAGAGAACAGAAAACAAAAAGGGAAAGGGAAAGGGGGAGGGAGAGAGAGAGGAAAATAAATCAATAAACATTTATTAAGCACCTATTATATGCTAGGCACAATGGGATACAAAAAGATACTCTCAAGGAGCTCACAATCTAATGGTAGAGACAACAAAAGAAGATGAAAAGAAGGAAGGAGAGAAGAAGCTAATACTGACAACACCAGCCATTTACTACCCCTAGCATGACCAGCACAATGATTAATCTGGGACCCTAAGGGGTGGGGGTATGCATATATCAATCTATGTGCCATTATGGATGTGGAAATGTAGTTAGCTATGTGAGTGTATGCGATAGTCTGTGCTGAATCATCCTCTGTGTGTCTGTCTCTGTGTGTGCAGCCACGAGGTCAGCCAGTCGATGAATCATTTCATGTGTGTAGCAATGAGAGTCATTTGTGTGTCTACGCACACCTACCCAGACACAAGGTCTCCATCTGCTGAATGAGCTCCAAACATGTAGCAAGTGCCAAGTCCCCCACAGAAGTGGCAGATCAGTCCCATGGGGAAATGATGTTGAGAGAGCACAACACTTCATTCACACCACAGATCATATCCCAACTCTCTGAGCATGTGCCAGACAACGCCATCTGGACCCTTCCTCCTTCCAGAAAAACCTCAACCGCCCCCCCACCCCCATCCCCCCCAGAGGAGCAGCATCAAATTGGGGAGTCCTCTTAGGTGGTTTTCAGATCCTCACTGGGGTCTTTGATGGGCATATTCTTAGAACGTCAGAACTGAAAGGAATTTCTTTAAAATGGTCTTTAAACATCTAGTCTCACATCCTCTCAATTCTAAGGAAGAAAAGAGTTAAGACCTAGAGGAGGGGAAATGATTTACCCAAGGTCACACAGCTAGTTAGTAATAAGGTTTAAACCAGAGACCAGAATCAACTGATACTCAGTCCATTAGTCTTTACACTCAGGCCAGAATCACAGTTCTCATCTTTCTTTCTCAGTCATGAGCAATTCTCTCCACTTTTTTAGAACTCCTCCTGATCCTTGGTATAGCACCCATAACCCAGGGGTCTCTGAAATCAATTGGTCCCCCTGGGGAAAGCTAATGGTATGTCAGTTTAGAGTTCAGTCTAGGTCCTGCTAACTTTGCTTATATGATACTAACTTCTCTCCATCCCTCCAGCCTCTTCTTATCCCCTAAGAGAGAAGATCCTAACCTTTTTTTGTGTTGTAGAACCCTTTAGCAATATGATGAAGCCTATAGACTCCTGGTCAGAACAATGTCTTTAAAGGCATAAATTAAAATATATAAAACTACAAAGGAAACCAATTACATTGAAATGCAATTATTAAAAAAAAAAAAAACATTTTTTAAGTTCACAGATTCCAGGTTAAGAATCTCTGTCTTAAGATAACGTGATTTCTAGGAGGAAATCCTAGGAGGGTTTTTTGTTTTGATATTTACAATAACTGGGGCACTTTAATAAATAATAATAATGTACAGTGTAAAGAACACAGGATTTATTTGATCTTAGGTTCAAATTCCAGGTATGCTTCATATACCTGTTCAACTTGAACAGGTTATTTCTTCTTTCTGGGTCTCAGTTTCCTCATCTGAAAAATGAGAGGGACGTTCCTTAAAGTCCCCTCTAGTTCTTAATCCTATCATCTTTAATTACAATCAGAACCATTTGCTAAGAAGTTTTATGTCAGGGACAACACCCCGGCCACACAGCAGGAAATTTTCTCCCAAATCCGCTTTGCGATTCATTATGTGAAAAGAATACTAAGAAATAATGAAGACAAATTCAGTTGAGTCAGAGGGAGGAAAGTCCTCAAAATTTCAGTACCCTGGGGAACAAAGCTTTGATTTGCCCCACCCTAGTTATAGTTCTCGTAATATCGACTCTCCGTGAATCAGAGGTTTGGGGTTTTTGTTTTGTCTTTTGTCAAGTTGTGGACTGTCTAGGCCTTTTCTTTCTCTCTTTTCTACTACCCAGCCTTAGGGACCATTTAATTGAACAAAGTCATCTGCACCATGGGGGAAAAAAGAGAGGAGAGAGAGAGACAGAGATGAAACTCAAGTTGCCTTTTAATTTATTTAGCAACAATGGAAAAAAAGGATTTGGAGGGGGAAGAGAACTAAATGATTACCATATTGTTCCAAATATGTGCTGCCCTTTTGTCCTCCAAATCTGGTGTATATAAAACCCGAGGGTGGCTTATAAATTGGGTTCTTTGTCGGTGTATACTTGTAATTTTTCTGCCTTTCAAAGAGATCACAAATTTAAGAGTATGACCTTTATTCCAAGCAGCCTATATTTGGAGCAAGACAATAATTAACAATATACTTTAGGGATTATCTGTGGATATTCAATTACCCATGCCATGTTTGCCTCCCATTACTTCCAGATGGCGAAGTGATGACTAAGACTTTAAAGAGGGTAATTTATCTGCTATTATATTTATTTGGTATTAATTAAACACTCATTAATTAATCGCACTGTTGCTAGAGAACATCCAGTAGGGTATAGTCCCTAGAATCCCTGACCTCTGTCCCAGGAGAGTAGAAATGTATTATTTCATTATCCAGGCTTTAGCACAGCACTTTTCAGTGACTTGGGTGACCACAGAAATACCAAAGGGCCACAACCATAGTCAAGATGGGAGAAAAAGGGCAGAGAGGCAAAAGCAGCATTCAAACAGCTAGTGTTTCCTGCAACAACAGCATCAATGAATTCCTTATTTTGACTGTGGATCCCTGATTTTCATTCTGCTGGATCTTCTGTGCCCCATCCCCAACAAGGCAGATCTTTATCCACATCTTTCTTAAATCCTTTTTCCTTTCTTGTCCATCTCTATCAAGGATTCATCATAGATAGATAGCTAGTGGATAGATAGGTAGATAGCTCTCCTAATTCTATAGATATAAAGATACATGGATGCCTTCTGCTTTCTTCTTACCTGTGATGTACTACTGTACCACTTGGACTGCCCAACCAGCTTCATTAATTCATAGATATAGTGCTAGAAGAAACCTTAGAGCTCATCTACTCCAAACCTTCTCATTTAACCAAATAGGGAAACAGAGGCCTAGTAAGGCGCTATTGTATATGAATGGATGGAGTAAACAAAGAAGTAAACTTAGAAACCGTGCCCCCCGGCTCCAGTTATTTCCTCCCCAAAATCCATGTTGCAGTAGGGCAGAGCTGAAATTGTAGACTCTATCTGGGATGGCAATTCAGGTAGTATCTTTGAAGGTATAGTGATGGTAAATGTTTAATAACTGGTTCTTTGCGAGGGGAAAAACATTTGATGGACACATTTGAGTTTAATCTGCATTATTAAACATTTTATCCATCACTTTATTAGGTCTAGCTGGTCAACAAAACAGTATAATCAATCCCTGGTGTTCTGATTTCTAAGGTATAAATGTTCACACTGAAAAATTTCACAATCAGCTCTTTCATACTGGCTCCATCATACTCCTAAAGTTTTGCAACTTCCTGTTAGCTTTAACATCAGTTTTACTCTTGGCTGTACCCAACACAATCATAGCTAGCAGGACCCATAGAATTACTGAAGAACCTAAAGACCCAGTCCATACTTGTCGAGATTGAAAATTTCAGGGAGACAACCCTGGCCCCATTGTCAGAACCCAGAATCACAAGCACAGCAAAACAAAGATCAAGATTCAGGTGCTAGGCGGCAGCTAAGTGGCACAGTGGATAGAGCACCGCCCTGGATTCAGGAGGACCTGAGTTCAATCCAGGCTCAGACACTTAACAATTACTAGCTGTGTGACCCTGGGCAAGTCACTTAACCCCAATTGCCTCACCAAAAAAAAAAAAATTCAGGTGGTACAAGAACTTCAAGTGAAAGGTGATTGAAGTAGAAAAGGAGTCCCTGTAGGCCCAAGAGACCTTGCTAGGGGGAGGTGAGATCTGGCCTTCAAACTGCAGTGGGTCAGTAGGACCTCATAATTTCATTGTTGAGTTGGATAGCTTTATTTTTATCTCTGTTTTTTCTCCCATGTCCAGATGAGCTAAGTCATTTCAGACATGGATCCTCATCTCCAACTTGGCCATGTTTTGGACCTCTTCCCCCCTTTCCATACCCCCTCCCCAAATTGTTGTCAAATCAGTACATCCATAGCATCTGGAAAGAATAGGTCAACGACTGCCCTTAGTTCCGCTTATCATCTTTGTAATTTCCCAGACTCAAAGCTCCTTTCCCAGGATACCACTCCCCCATATGTGTTGTCTCTATACTTAGAATTTACACTCATTCTGAGCAGAGATGGTCTTGCTTTTTGCGTTTTGTACTATTCAGTGCTTGGAATGGTGCTTGGTACATACATAGTAAGTACTCCATAACACCTTTCATTCATTCATTCATTCATTTTTTGAGCTAAGTTGGCCCATGGCTGATACATGCTTTTTATAGCAGTCTCCATAAATCTGGACTCACCTTCTAACTTCTTTCTAAAGTCCCTCCAGCCAGAGAGCTCCTCCCTCATATGGTCTCCATGGAAACAGCTGGGACCTGATGACCTCAAGATACATGAGGCCTGTTCCATCTCCTTCTTGATGTCCCCGAGATGAGAAAAGGCAAGTTCTGTGAGAATATAAATGCATCTTGATTACCATAAACAAAGGCATTGACAGGGAGACTTTAGGTGGCTGGCGTGATAAGATCAATATCTATGTAGGGTCTCTGCCATGTAGACTAGGCTAGTTTATTTGTTTCCCATATCCCAATAGCAAGGAACGATGTCCCTGAGACTTGATTGGTCTAGAGGACAAAGGCCCCAAGCAGGTGGAGTGATTTCCCAGCTCCTGAGGCACTGCTACACAGGCTAGGCTAGTTTCTACCACGCAGGACAGACTAGATTTTATTTTTATTTTTCCTAAAAGGTAGAAAAACTTCCCTAAAATTTGATTGGTGGGGCAGCTAGGTGGCGCAGTGGATAGAGCACCGGCCCTGGATTCCAGGAGGACTGAGTTCAAATCCAGGCTCAGACACTTAACAATTACTAGCTGTGGTGACCCTAGGCAAGTCACTTAACCCCAATTGCCTCACCAAAAAAAAAAAAAAAATTTGATTGGTGCTGGGAAGCTAGGGCTCCAGCCACTGACCCTGATTCTGGCTGCCCAGGGCATAAAACACCTGCCTATGTAGAGTCAGCCACCCTTCAGACATGATGGATTTCCCACTGCCATGCTAAGTCAACACACACCTCCAACTGGATAAGTTATTCATATAGAGACCTGAAACAGGGCTAGATTTTCTTGCTATGTCAAGTAACTTCTGTCAAAATGTTGCATAGTCTATGAGTGTCTCATTTTGCTCTATTCCAAAATGAACCACCAATCTGGCCCAAGTCAAACCTGGCCCACAACACCAGGAAAACAATGTGGCTTAATAGAAAGCAATACACACACAAAGTCTACCACAACCTGGCCCCCCCCTATCTTTTCCTCTTCTTATACCTCATTCCCTCTCCATATACTATATGATCAATGACACCAGCCTCCTTACTGTTCTTTGCACAAGACCGCATTATCTCTAGATGCTGGGCATTTTCCCTAGCTGCCCCCATGCCTAGAATTCCTTTCCTGCTCATGGGCCCACCTCCTGACTTCCCTCAAGTCCGTCAACTAGAATCCACCTTCTACAAGAAAGTCTTTTGTGATCTTTTTAAAATTCTGACTGCCTTTCCTCTATGAATTTTATCTTATAAAAATCTTGTTTGTACATGATTGTTTGCAAGTTACCTCCCCTATTGGCCTGTGAGCTCCTTGATGAACAGGACTATTTTTGTCTTTCTCCCTGCACAGTGCCTGGTGCATAAGTCAATAAATGCTTATTGACTGACTGAGTGACACACATAATGGCGTATAATTTAATTTGTATATATTCTGTATTTTCTTGTCTGTGAACATACTGTAAACTATAATTTCCTTGAGGCAGGGATGGCTTATTTTGATATTTCTCCACAGTGTACAGTACTGGGCACAAAAGGGGGCACTTGATACATGCTCATAGATTGATTGATGGGTGGATCGGCAGAGGCAGTTCTCAGTACTGTGGAAAAATAACAACCCTTCAAAGACAGGAAGGAAATACAGTTACTTCCCAGTCACTGGAGCTGCCCCTGGATGGGGGAGTGCACGGAGAGGCCCCCATCATTTCAGGCAAGGAGAGAAAAAGACAGAGGCCGTGGAGGCCAAGACCACTGGTAGCAACTATGGAAGGGGGCCCAGATGGCCTAAAGGCCTCCTAAATTGAGTGCTCTCAGCCTTTGATTTTCCAGAAGACTGCTTAATCATCCATATAAGCCACTGAACTGACCCCTTCCTCAGGCCTACTCAGCTTTGGGTCCCTGGAGACAACAGCACACATCACTCCACACTAGGAAATGGCACCTCATTAGATCAGGCCCCTTTGCTGCCACAGTTATGCAACAGCCCATGGAATCAGTGAAAAAAAAATTTAATCTGACCCTTCAGGCAAAAGTTTGCCAAGGTCCCACCTTCTGGGTCCCCTTCGTTCACAGTGAACTACATCCAGAAGTACCCCAGGCCATACCAGGAAGTGTCCTGTTTTTGTGGGGCCCCAAGCATCCCAGTGTTTGCTTGGCATCAAGGTGGTTGAGAGGTATAGTTAGTTTGATATTGTCTCTTTTGGGGGAGTGGGGAGGCGGGAAGGCAGTAAAGGCAGAAGGGCCTGTATAGCCATTAGAAATTAAGAGAATTGGAAATCCAGATAGAAAACCATTTGTAGTATGGTGAAATAAACCATTTTTAACAAGTTTCTATGGGGTATCAATATCGTGGGCAGCTGGATGGTTCAGTGATTAGAACACTAAGCCTGGAGTCAAAAAGACCTGAGTTCAAATTCAGCCTCAGACACTTACTAGTTGTGTGACCTTGTGAGAGTCACTTAGCCTCTATATGCTTCAGTTTCCTCATTTGTAAAATGGGCATCATGATAATAGCACCTGCCTCCCAGGGTTGTTGTGAGGATCAAATAAGATAATATTTGTAATACTAGCACAATGCCTAGCATATAGTTAGTGCTATATAAATGTGAGCTATTTTAATTATTTTTTAAATTGTTAACAAAAATACCAAAGATTTCAAAGATTTGCACCTGAAATTCAAGTAAAATAAGGGCCTAAGTAACCGAAGCTTTCCTTTGATAGTCCCCTCCTCATTGTCTCTCATTTTTAGGTTCTATGACACCCCATCATTCTAGCCCAATTTAACCATCATTTTTTGAGTACCTACTATTCTCCAAACACCATGTGGGGGTACTAGGAAGCATAATTAGAACTCCAATTTTTGTTCCATTTCAAAATTGACAAAGCTCTTTCCCAACAGCCACCCTATGGATTAGTAGTACACATGTTATTACTCCCATTTTACAGATGGGGAAACTGAACCTCAGGGAAGCTGCAACTTACCCATATCATGCCACCAGTAAGTGTCAGAACCAGGTCTCAAGCCCAAATCTCTTGTTTCCAAATCCAGTGCTCAGCTCACACCACCATGCTGCCTCTGTGTATGAGGTACGATCCCTGCTTTCGAAGAACTTACCATCTCATTGGAGTAGAGAGATTCCTATAGGTATAAAACATTTAAATAATAGTACAGTAAATAAGGAGGCATAAGTGGTTAAGTGTCAAAGAAATGTTGCAGAATACTAGTGCCGTAGGAGTTCAAAAGATGGGGAGAGAGACACACAGAGACACAGAAAGGCACACACAGAAAGACAAAGACAGAGATAGAGAGAAGAGAAGAGAGGAAAAGAAAGGAGAGGAGGGGAGAGGAGAAGAAAGGAGAGGAGAGGAGGGGAGGGGAGGGGAAGGGAGGGGAGAAAAGGGAAGAGGAGAGGAGAGGAGAGGAGAGGAGAGGAGAGGAGAGGAGAGGAGAGGAGAGGAGAGGAGAGGAGAGAAAAAGAGGGAAAGCATTGAGAGTCAGAGGAATGAGCAAACTTTAGGCTTTTTTTAAATAATAAACATTTTCATTTAAAGTTTTGAGTTCTAAATTCTATCCCTCCTTCCCTCCCTCCTTCCCGCTCCCTAAGGCAGTAAGCAATCAGATAGATATAGGTTATACATGTGCAATTATGTAAAGCATTACCATATTAGTCATTTTGTATAAAAAAATTTGAATAAAAGAAAAAAGAAAGTGAAAAATAGATGCTTCAGTCTGTTCAATATCAGTTCTTTCTTCGGAGTTGGAGAGTATGCTTCATCATTAGTCCTTTGGGATTGTCTTGGATCATTGTATTGCTGAGAATAGTCATCATACACAGCTCCTCATGGAACAATATTGATGTCATTGTGTACAATGTTCTCCTGGTTCTGGTCACTTCATTATACATCTGTTCATACAAGTCTTTCTAGGCTTTTCTGAAATCATTCTTCTTGTTATTTCTTATATCACAATATTGTATCATAATCATATACCCCAGCTTGTTTAGCCTTTCCCAAGACATTCATTTGATTTCAATTCTTAGTCACAAAAAAGAGTTGCTATAAATATTTTTGTTCAAATAGGTCTTTTACCTCTTTTGGAGGATGTCTTTGGGAATATAAACCTAGCAGAGGTATTGCTAGATCAAAGGGTATCCACAGTTTTATAGCCCTTTGGCATAATTTCAAATTGAATAAGCAAACTTTGGAGAAGAGAGGCTTGAGTTGATCCTTAAAAGATGGGGATGAGATTCAGATACACTAGTACTAGGAAGGAAGGGAGGCATTCTGGACAAATGTAAACAATAAAAGATATGTCACACATAGCAGATTATGACCCTGGGCATGCTGCTTAACCTCACAATGTCCCAAATAATTCTCTGAGACAGGGATTCATAAAGTGGGGTCCACAGATTCCCAAGGTTCTTTGGATTTCAGGTAGATCCATGAATTTGGATGGGAAAACCCTAACTCTTAAGAGTATAAATTGCGAAATAGTTGCTGATTTGTGTTGTAGAGGGTGTTTCTCTCATGGGACCTCCTTAGACTAATGTAATCAGAGATCCAGAAAAAAATAAAATAAAATAACAGGAAGTAATTTCAAGATGAAGAGAACAATAACAACTGGGGAGAGTAGGACAGGTCTCTTATAGGAGATGAGCCCTGAGCTATTTTTTAAAGGAAAGTGGTCTAGGAGGAAAAGAAAGGGAGAGAGTGCTTTCTAGACATAGGAGACCCTCTGAACAAAGGCAGAAAGGTAGGAGATAAAGGGTCCTATATGGGGGACAGCTAGCAGGGCAATCTAGAATGAAGAGTATATGAAGGTGGGAACTATGAAATAAGATTGGAAAGGTAGGTGGAAGCCATATTGTGAAAAGCTTTAAATGCCAGGCTGAAGGGTTTTTATTTTATCCCAGAAGGAGTCTCTGAAAAGTTTTGAATAGAGGAATGATATAATTGGATCTTCAGTCAGTCAGCCAATAAACATTTATTAAGTGCCTACTAATAGGTGCCTAAACCAGCATGGGGTTAAACACTAGAAATACAAAAGGAAGAAAAAGACAATCCCTGCCCTCAAGAAGCTCACAATCTAATGGGGTGGACAACAAGCAAACAAATGTGTACAAGCAAAACCACATGCAGGCAAAATAGGAAATAATTGAAAAAGCACACTTGTTTTAGTAATCCCAATTTGGCAGCTTCATGGAGGATGGATCTTATGTGTTTATCAGGGAGAGGGGAGGGGAGAGCCTGGGAACAAGGAGACTAATTAAGAAATGATTATAATCATCTACATAAAAGGTGTCAAGAGCTTGAATTAGGATAGAAGCTGTATGTGTGGAGAGAAAGGAATAGATGTGGGAGATGTTTTGACAGTATATTAACATTATCTGGCAACATATGAGATATGGGAGCCAAGGAAGAGAGGAGAGTCAAGGAGGATTCCAAGAATGATTCCAAGGGTGACTGAAGCACGGGTGATACTTCCATAAAAATGAGGAATCTTAGAAAAGAGGGAGGGGTTGTGGGAATGGGGTGGGAGAGATAAAGGAGAGGAAAATAATGGATTTTGTTTTGGACTCACTAAGGCTAAGATACCTATTGCACACATTGAAAGTGGTCTTTATGGTACCTTCCCTCTTTCTTCCTTCTACTCTAGCCCCAATTCTTTCTTGGCCCCAGAATAACATGCATGGTCCCAGAAGATGTGAGTAAACTGGTTGTAACTGAAAGGTTTTGCAGGTGGTTAGTGGGCACTAAGTTTGAGACCTGCTTATAGAGGAACTTCAAAGTCCAGCAGTGTTTAGAACCCAGCCTAACAACCAATAATATTTTGACCCAAGTACTTGCATTGTAACTGGTTCTTTCTTATGTGATCTACCCCATGGGGTAAGCTGGAGCCAGCTATACAGGCTCTCGGGATCTGATTGTTAAAAGTTTCAGTGTGAGCAGACAGATTTAGGAAATCAGCAAATGCTACAAATCAAGACTTGACTGATTATTTTATTGATGGTCTAGACTGAAGAAAGTGATGGAGAAAATGGAAGTAATGAAGATTAAACTTAAAAGTGTATCCTTCATTTTTCCCCTCCAGAGAGCTGGTTGTTAAACATTTACCTTCACATAAGCTCATAGGATTTCTAGCTACAAGATACTTTTGAGACCATCCAATCTAAGCACCTTATTTTACAAGGAACTGAGGCTCAGAGACAATAAGTGACTTGCCCAAAGTCACACAGTTAATGAGTAGAAGAACTTGGTTTTTAGCTGTGGTCCTCTGAATCCAAATCCATGTTTGCCTCTTCAAGACTCTAGTTTCCGTATTAGTTTCATGGACATGGGTGCCACTCCATGGATACAAATCACAGCCCATTCCATGATTTCACATCCTATGCATAATCCGTATGCCAAATTATACTGCACATACATTTGCTGTGCTGCTCTTTCAGTTAATAGTGATTGTAAATATGGCCCCAGGGTCATATAACTTTGTGTAGCCACAGAGGTAAGCTCATACAGCAGTCATTGCAAGCAATCCCTGTGGTGCCTTCCCTCTTTCTTCTTTATTCTGCCTTCAAGTTGCAGCTCTTTCTGGCCCCAGGACTGACAGCTATGACAAATCGAGTGGTATTTTGATGAGGAGAACAAATATCCATATAGGAGACTATGATGAGACCATCAACCTGATTTCCCAGAGGAGCACAGCAACCTCATCCACTTTGAGCTAATCTCTGTGGAGTGTATAGGAGAGGGTACCTTCTAATGTAGACTCATTTAACTTCCAAACACCTTTTTTTTTTAAAGCCCACCCCCAACCTCTCCTGAGTAGCTAGGTGACACAATGGATAGAGCAATGGACTTGAATTCAGGAAGATGAGTCTTCCTGAGTTCAAATTTGGCCTCAGACATTTACTAGCTGTGTGACTCTGGGCAAGTCATTTAACCCTGTTTGCCTCAGTTTCTTCATCTATAAAATGAACTAGAGAAGAAAATGGCCAACCACTCCAGTATCTTTTCCAAGAAAACCCCAAATGGGGTCACCTAGAGTCAGGCATGACTGAAGCAACTCAACAACAACCTCTCCAACCCTGTACACTGCTGGTATTAGGGTAGAGCAGACACTGTACCAGTAGAGAGCATGTCCTGGCATAGCCAACTAGCCACAGTCCCTAGTGGCCTATGGCAGAGAACTGTGGTCTGAATGACCCTCCATGCCTTCTCTTCTCTACTCTTTCCATCATTTCTCCTCTATGTTAGGAAAATAAACAGACACGAACCCATAACCATAATAATAGTGGTAGAGTAGAAAGAACTCTGGACTTAAGGCTGAGACCAGGTTTCTAATCCTATCTAGTCACCTTCTCCGTGCCTCATTTCACTCAGCTTTCAGAAGATACTATAATAACATAATAAATGATACGTTATTATATCTCAGAATATAACATGATTGTGATAATATTATTATAACCATAATTTATAATAATGATAATAACTTCAATGGAGTTTTACTAGGCTTTAATAGGATAATATCATGTGATACAACAGGATGGGGAGGCAGCCAGATGGCTCAATGGGGATAAAGCACTGGACCTGGAGTCAAGAAGACCTGAGTTCAAATCCAACTTCAGACACTTACTGTGTGACCCTGGGCAAGTCATTTAACCTCTCTTTGCCTTAATCCACTGGAGAAAAAAAAAATTGGTAAACCACTCCATGTCTTTGCCAAGAAAACCCCATGGACAGCATGGTCTAGAGGGGCACACAGGGTCAGACACTAGTGAACAACAAAAACAATGGGATGGATGGAACACCGCGCCTGAAGCTATGATGGACTTTGGTCTGAATCTCGCCTCTAATATTTATTAGGTGGATGACAACAAAAGAGTCAATCCCCTCTTCATAGTGAAGCAGTTTGCAGACCTCCAAATGTTATGTAAATTATCAGCCACTATTATTAAAGTGTAGTAAAGGGCTTCTAGAAGCACACATGGGTGAGACATTATTATAAATAATTCTAGTAATATCTGACTAGAAGAGGCTTATGGAGGTCATCTAACCTTTTCTTCTGTCTCCAGGCAAATGAGTAGGGTTTTTTAAAAGATTTCCTCAGAGGTAGGGGGAATAAGCATTTACAAAACACCTACTATGTGCCAAGCGCTAAGTGCTTTACAAACTTCCTTTTTTTTTTTTTTTTTAGTGGGGCAATGATGGTTAAGTGACTTGCCCAAAGTCACACAGCTAGTATGGGTCATGTGTCTGAGGCCGGATTTGAACTCAGGTCCTCCTGAATCCAGGGCCAGTGCTTTATCCACTGTGCCACCTAGCTGCCCCCTACTTATTGTGATCCTCACGATAACCCTGGGAGATTGTCCCCATTTTATAGATTAGGAAACCGAGGCAGACAAAGGTTAAGTGACTTGCCCAAAGTCATACAACTAATAAGAGGCCCGAGTTGAATTCATGTCTTCCTAACTCCAGGAGGCAACTAGGTAGAGTAGATAGAGAACCAGGTTTGGAGTAAGGAAACAAATCTGACCTCAGACATTTACTAGCTGCTTGACCCTGGGCAAGTCACTTAACTGTCTGCCTCAGTTCCCTCATGTGTAAAATGAGCTAGAGAAGGAAATAGCAAACCACTCCAGTATCTTTGCCAAGAGTCTGAAAATGACTGAACAACAATTTCCTGGCTCCAGGCCCAGTGCTTTATCTGCTGTGGCCCCTAACTGCCTCTGGATACAGCCCCCCATCCCCAGAGCACAGTGATAGAGCTTTCTATCCTTAGAATCCCAGAAGCCCTTGTCTTTACCAGCCTTCAACTCCATCATATACTGACTTTTATTATTAGTTTTTTAATAGGATATTCACATGCCTCAGCTCCTCAGTGAGATTTTAGATGAAGTCAGAAGAATTAGTTTCTCATCTGGGCTATGATACTTCATGACCTTACAAAAGTCACTTAACCTCCAAGCCTCAGTTTCTCCTCTAATATTAAATGGAGGGTAAGAATACTCGCATTCCATACCTCAGGGGGTTGCTATGAGGAAAACACCATTATAAACATTAAACCATTATAGAAATGTGAGACATCATTTATGGTAAGACCCTTGAGTTCAGAGCCCTGTTACCCAATGCATCAACTTCTTTGTGCCTCAGTTTCATCATCCATAAAATGAAGAGATTAGGCTAGTTGACTCCTAAGGCCCCTTCCAACCTACGGTTCCCATGATCCTCTAGAATAGTTTCCCATGGTAGCTCATCCTAAATGATCCGTGTTCACCCAGCCTGCAGAGTTACACAAACAGAAACTGTCCAGGACAAAAACTTTGGAGGGAGGGGCCATGTTTTTATTTCAGAAATTAGCTTAAAAATAACCCCTCCCTGGGCAGAGCTATGGTTAGCGCTGAGCGCCAGGGAGAGCATCCAAAAAGCAGATTGCAAAGTGCAGTATTTAAATAAAGGGAGCTGTCCATCAATCATCCTACTTTGAAGTTGACTTCCAGAGCTCATGGGAGCCAGGAAGGGGAGTGATGGGAGGGTTATAGATGCTTTTTGTTTGGGGGAGAGCTTCCCTTGAAGAGGATGGGGGAGGAAGGCATTGTATGGTTTGGGGGAGGTTGGTTTTTGGAGGGGGGTTTTTTGGTTTTTAATTTTCATCCTTTATCTAGAACAGAGCAGTTTTTAGAGCCAACGTCCAGAAGCCCCAGGCGACCTCTCTAGAGTTTGTTTGCAAACACTGGGAACTTCCCCCCAGCCGGAATTTGCTGGCAAGGCTGAGGCATTTGAGATGTAATTTACAGGCCTCCTCTCCCCAGCTTGCCTCTTGTACCATCTGTTCAGCAGGACACTGCTTTCCAAAGACCCAGGTCAGTCTTCTCCTTGTAATTCTACCTGGGGAGAAAAGCAGCTTTGATGACCCACCCAGATCAAAGATAAAGCCCAAAGTGTTTACTGTATCATCTTTCCCTCCCTCTAGGGCCTAAACTGTATCTTTCTCCCTGGCTGTAAAACTGAACTTTGAATGAATATGCCTGTTGGCACCTCTGGGCCCCCAGGAACCCAGCTGCTGCATTTGCCCAGTAACAAAGGGGAGGAGCCAGCTGCTGGGGTGGGTGCCTGTAGTAAGAAGAATGCCAGCCAGCCCTAGTCTGTCCCCACGCACCTGTTAGACTCTTGTCTTAGACTTTCTATTTCGCCTTTGTGTTCCTCCCAGAGCCTGGCACATAGAAGACTTGATTGACTGAAGGATGGATGAGATGCTGTTATTTCTTGGGGATGCCAGGCTAATCCCCATAATGCCGGGCCTCAGCAAGCCAATGCTGCTCATCTCCACCCTCCCCAAATGACAGGCCAACAAGAAAATGACTAAGTGTTGCCTTGTCAGGGAGCCCAGTTCAATAAACATTTATTAATATATATCACAGGGGACAGCTAGGTGGCACAGTGGATAAAGCAGTGGCCCTGGATTCAGGAGGACCTGAGTTCAAATCCAGCCTTGGACACTTGGCACTTACTGGCTGTGTGATCCTGAGCAAGTCACTTAACCCTCATTGCTCCTCAAAAACAAACGAACAAAAAAGCACAAATAATATAGATCACAAGATTGAAAGCTGGGAGGGAACTGAGATATACATATGGGAAATTACTTGTCCAAGATCACAAAGCTCCTGAGAGGTGAGGCTTAACATGGACTCTTCTCACTTTGTCATCCTGGTACTACACCATAAACTGGGTGGGAGGGGGAGTGTAAAGCAACAACCTAGCTACCTTGGAGACAATGGGGTGTAACAGGAAAAAAAAAAAACAAGAACCCTAGATCTAGAGACAGAGGACAGTGGAAAGAACAACAGCTCTGGAGTCAGAGGAAAATAATAACAATAATGGCTAGTGTTTAGATAGTGCTTTAAGGTTTACAAAGTGTTTTACAAATATCTCATTTTTGTCCTGATAGTAACCCTGGGAGGTAAGTACTATTACTATCCCTAATTCGTTGTTCTCATTCAGTCTTTTCAATCATTTCTGACTCTTTGTGACCCCATTTGGGGATTTTCTTGGCAAAAGTACTGGAATGATTTGCTATTTCCTTTTCCAGCTCATTTTACAGATGAGGAAACTGAGGTAAACAGGGTTAAGTGGCTTTCCCAGAGTCATAGCTTAATAAGTAAGTGCCGGGAGCCAGATTCTAATGTAGGTCTTCTTAATTTCAGGTTCAACATTCTGTCCACTGTGTCTACCAGCTGCCTAATGAGATTGGATGAGATTTGAAAGTAGGATCTCTGACTCCAAAGTCTAGGAGACTACTAAAATAGTCCAAGTAAGATTGAGAAATATAGTAAGTTATTATCCAATTGTTTGTGGTTCTTTAAAATTACCTTGCATTTATTTTGTGTGTACTCATCTATGTGTGTACATATATGCATATATGTATGTATGCATATAGTACAACACATATATGCATGCATATGCATACGTAAATAAGTAAATCCAAAATTTTATATATGCATGGAGAGAAAATCCCACCACCACTACCCCAGTAGAATGTAATATAACCTTGAGAAAAGAGACTATTTCATTTTTGTATGTACATCCCAAAATTCCAACACAGAGCCTGGCACTTAGTAGGTGCTTAGTAAATGCTTGTTAGTACCCCTAGACCCCAAAATACCCCAACTTTTGACTCAGAAAAAGCTGATCACCCATCATTGTATAATTTCAGATATAATTTTCAGATAATTCCTATAATATCCAAACACTGAAATTCCCTCAAGTCCTCTTCTCCTTTAATTACTTTCCTTTGACATTTGTAAAATTGGTGATTTTGGGGGCAGCTAGGTGGAGCACTGGATAAAGCACTAGCCCTGGATTCAGGAGGATCTGAGTTCAAATCCAGATTCAGATACTTGACACTTAACTAGCTGTGTGACCCTGGGCAAGTCACTTAACCCTCATTGCCCCGCCCAAAAAAAAAAAGAAGAAGAAGAAAAGAAAGAAATTGTTGATTTTGTAGGTGTAAGTATGGGTGCTCCTCTATGGATAAAGATGACAACCCATCCACATTCTCCCATATTATGCATTCCAGTCCTTGCCTTTTTAGAAATTATTTCTGCTTGGAAGTTCAGAAGGGGACACAGGCTAATACTACTGAGTCAAATTTAATATATACTTTTTAAAACCAAGTAGTATAGAATAGAGATTCACAGTTTCATATGTGATCCTTTTTTCTGTTCTCCTTGATTTATGGAAATATTTTTGTTGATGTCTGTCAACTTCATAATGAAAGAGAAAAATTTTTAAATAAATAACTTCTACTTAAGGATAATGAGTGCTGCTAATAAACTGACCACTGGATATAGCATTCAATTCAATGAACATTTGTTAAGCATTCTGCTAGGCACTGAAGGGAGATAAAAAGAATAGTAGCAGAGACCAACATCATTTCAGAACTTATATCCTAATAATGCCCCAATGTTAGCTATGTCATTGAGGGCACTACAGTCTTTGCAGTCACCCAAGTTCACAACCAAAGGGTCATCCTCAACTCCTTATATTCACTCCCCAGATCCAATCTATTGCCAAGTCCTGTGGTTTCTACCTTCACATCTCTCATATACCCTTCCTTCTCTCTTCTGACACTGCTGCCACCATGGTGCAGACTCTCATCACCTTGTACCTAGACTATTACAATAGCCTTCTGGTTGGTCTGCCCGCCACAAGTCTCTCCTCATTCCAGCCCATCCTCCACTTAGCTGCCATATTCGTTTTCATAAAATGCAGATCTAACCACATAATCCCCTCATTCAATAAACTCTATTGGCTCCCTATTGTCTCCATGATCTTGTAACAATTGGAATGACGCCACCTGCTGGAGACTTACTGTAGGAAAGCTCCAACATGAGGAGAGGGCCTCTGAGGGCAGGACCATACGGCTTTTCTTGGGCGTCAGGAAGTGATGTTGACTTGTGGGAGGAAGAAGGGGGAGGCTGGCACTCTGACTCGCTCTCTTTCCTGAGGACTCTGGTGGAGAAGGCAGCTAGAAATGCGCTCTCCCTTTAATAGATAGATGAATCTAGGCCTTTCTCTCTCTCTTTACCAAATTCTTATTCTCATTTATTAAAAATGCTTAAAAAGTCTAACTCTTGCAAAAGCTTATAATTTATTGGCAACCACTCATTAGATATTTTAGACAGTATAGCTAGAATTTTAGCCCTTATAATCTATCTATCTACCTACCTATCTCTAAATATAAATTTATATAAAAAATAACACCTATATAAAAATAAGCCCCAAATGGGTAGTTGACCTTGACATAAAAGGTCACGTAATAAGCAACTTAGAGAAACATGGAGAAAATTACCTATTATATCTATGGTCTGGGAAGGATGGTTGCCAGGTTCAGAGGAGAATCTTTCCAATATCATTTCCTAAAATGGGATTCTTTCCACCTGGAAGACCCAGAAAACATCTGTAGAGAAACCTGTTTGTGTCTGTTTATCCATTTATTGGAGTTCACAGTCTCTATCAGTAACGAGCTGTTTGGCTTTGGCCAGTTCACTTCACCTCTAGCTCTTAATTTTCTCAACTAAGGAGAGCTAGAGAAGATGATCTGTAAGGTACCTCCAAGGGCATTATGGTTAATGTTTAGCAACCAAAAAAAAACTGTGCCCAGGACACAATTTAAAGTTTAACATCCATTGTTAACATTTTCTCCATCACTTTTGAAAACCTAGACAATGAACAAAACAATTGGTTTGCCAGTTTTCAAAGTGTAAATAAATACCTACACAGAGAACTGATATGAGCTGTCTCCAGTTCACCCCTGGAACCTCCCAGCTCTAACATCCTATTATAACTTTGGTGAGGTGGGGAGCAGGAACCTGACCTTTGACTTGAATGGTAGAAGAAATTCTTCTACTGAATGAGATAAGGGTCAGCATGTTGTCTGTACCTTCATCCAAGGCGGTACATGTCTGAGGTAGGTCTTCCGGACTCCAAGGCCCTTGTGCTCCTTCAACATTCTTGTTCTCACCGTGTGATGATGCTAAAATAAGGCTGAGGTATGGCCCTCTTAAGAAAGCAGATTGTATTATTGAAAATGGAATGCTTAGTGATTAAATTAGGGGCAACTAGGAACAAAGACAGCTGCATTCCAGTGTATCTCCTTTTTTATAAAATGGTTCAGAGTTATTCCAGAAAGGAAAAGTCTGGTAAAAACAAAATACTCACATCCCCAGCAATTAAGATAGTTTTTCCCTAAAAGGCAGTGAAAGCATCCTAGAGACTTAATTGATGTAGATTCCTGTTCACCTAAGTAAAGAGCTCAGTGGGTGAGCAGTCAGTCAGGGGTCCCTCAGGCCTGACACATGCTTCTTCTGAATACTCCACCATGGAAAATTCAGAAATAGCAAAGTTGTGCCCAACTGAATAAACACTGTATCCTTGTTGAATATCTTTACCATGCTATTGTTGCATAAACCTCCTTTTGTCAAATATTAGTTGGTCTACAAGAGACCCTAATAATAATAATAATATTTATATAGTTTAAGGTATGCCAAACACCTTATACATAATAATTCACAATATTATTATTTCCATTTTATAGATAAGGAAACTGATGCACAGAGAAGTCAAATAATTTGCTCAGGGTCACACAACTAAATAAGCATCTGAAACAGCATTTTAATTCAGGTCTCCTTGACTCCAAGGCCTACACTCTATCCATTGTACCACCTAGCTGCCTTTCGTCTCATTCCAGGCCTGATCCCTAAACCCTGGCCCTGCCTGGAACATTTGGCTGTAGTCAACAGAATTGGATCAGAATGACTTTATAGTTGTGAGGTCAGAGAAGAGGAATGCTGAGGAAAGGGAGCCCCACATAAGTGGATGACCTAATACAGGAGCTTGGTACCCTACAGCCACCATGCTTCTGAAAGCCTACGTTTCCTACTTTTCCAGTCTTATCTTCTTCCTCTTTGCTCCCCTTTAAGCGTACTATGTCACAGCCATGCCAGCTTACTTGCCTTTCCTTACACAGGACAGGCATATCATCTTCTCTCTTGGCGTGTCTCTCTATAATGCTCTTCATCCTCACCTCATCTCACCTCCCTGACTTCCTTCAAGTCCAAACTCAAATTCCACCTTCCTTGGGAGGCATTTCCCAGTCCCCCAGCTGCTTCTGCTTTCCCCTCTAAAATTACCTCCCATCAATTCTGTATATATTTTATAAGTAACCAATTATTTACATGTTGTCTCCCCAAAAAGAAGTGAGTTCTCTGAGAGGAGGGAAGGTTTTTGCCCTTCTTTGCATCCCCATTGCTTAACACAGGACCTGGCACATTTTAATTGCTTAATAAATTCTCTTTGATTCAATGATGTAACCTAGGTTAGTTTTTCCCCCAAAGGGGAGTAACAGCAATGTTATGATTAATTCAGCTCTTCTCAGCAATACAATGATCCAAGACAATTCCAAAAGACTCATGATGGAAAATGGTCTCCACATTCAGAAAAAGAACTGATAGAGTCTAAACGCAGATCGAAGCATACTATTTTCACTTTTTTTGTTTGTTTTTCTCATTTTTTTTCCTTTTTTCTGTTTTTTTCTTTCACAACATGTTTTACATGATAGCACATATGTAACCTATTTCAAATTGCTTACTGTCTTTGGGAGGAGGAAGGGGAGGGAGGGAGAAAATATGGAACTCCAAATTTTATTTTTAAATGAATGTTAAGAATTGTCTGACTAGCTGTGTGACCTTGGGCAAGTCACTTAACCCCCATTGCCCCGCAAAAAAAAAAAAAAAAAAGAATTGTCTGGGGGCAGCTAGGTGGCACAGTGGATAGAGCACTGGTCCTGGATTCAGGAGGACCCAAGTTCAAATCCAGCCTCAGACATTTGACACTTACTGGCTGTGTGACCTTGGGCAAGTCACTTAACCCTAATAGCCTCACCAAAAAAAAAAATTTTTTTTAAGAATTGTTTGTATATAAAATTAGAAAAAATACTATTTAAAATTTTTCATTATTAATAGAACACTATTTTAATTAAAAAAAAAAACTTGATTGGTCAGAGAAACAAAGGCTCATACCAGTGACATAGCTTGTTGGATACCTAAATACAAAGACCTAGTGCCCAAGAAGTCTAGAGGCTTTCAAGCTAGACACGTGTTTCTAATGGGCAGCCAGCTTGGAGCCATCATGTGGAAGCATGCAAGGTGTTCCCAATTGAATCAATGCCGTATCTTTGCTGATTCTTCTTTCCATGCTGTTATTAAGTAAATCTCCTTTTGTTAAATATTAGTTGGTCTGAGTGTCTCATTTCATTCCAATCCCTCACCTAAACCACCAGACTAGCCTGAGTCAAGCCCAGCTTAGAACTCAGGGTACTTAACGCCTAGACTTGGAGAGGGTGAGATGGTTAAGATGAGGGAGAAATTAAAAACCAAGTGGGAACATTTATTGCTAAGCAGTGAATAGCATAAATGTGTTAAAGAGGTAATTAGCACCTGCATTTTAAAAAGGAGAAGAATGCTAGCGGCAACTTGGCCAGAAGCCTGAAGATAATCTGAGAGAGTCCTAGGAGGAAGAAAGATAAATAATTAGCAAAGGAGAACTCAAAATAGTTGTTAGTGACAAAATCCTTGATTATAATTAAATTTTTTTTTCTTTTAGCATTTGCTCTAATTGCTGTATGGTTTGGTTTAGAAGTAGAAGGTGAAGCTAACTTATGGACACAGTAGAGTTCCCATTCCTGGAGTCAGAGGACCTGAGTTCAAATCTACTATTGATGTTTACCACTCGTGTGACCCTGGTCAAAGTCATTTAACTTCCCTGGGCTTCAGTTTCATTTGTAAAATGAAAATGTTACTAGATGATGTCTGAGGTCCCTTCCAACGCTAGATCTATGATCCTATGTATTATTGTCTAAATATTCTATCTAAGTATGTGTATGAACAACTAAGGGGGTACTGCTTCTTTTAATTGTATACAACTGAAACAAGCCTACTCGATATGCCTTGTTGTTGTTCAGTCATTTCAGCTTTGTCTGACTCATTCATTTACGGTTTTCTTAGCAGAGGTACTACAGGGGTTTGCCATTTCTTCTCCCGCTCATTTTACAGATAAGGAAACTAAGGCAAGCAGGGCTAAGTGACTTGCCCAGAGTCATAAAGCTAGTAAGTGACTGAGGCTGGATTTGAACTCAGGTCTTACTGACTCCAGGCCTAGTGCTCTATCCTTGCTATGCTTGGATTACCCTAATTAAGCACCATCTGGTGGCAACTATAACTAGCAAAAGCATAATGCCTTAGAATGCCAGGAAATCTCTACAAAACAGTACCCCACAAACTCAAACTCTTTTTAGTGATAACCACATACTAATTATATGAGCTTGGACAAATCACTTCCCTTCCTCAGTTTCCTCATCTGTAAAATGAGAGGGTTGGACTAGATAATCTCTAAGGTCCTTTCTGTTAATCCTGTGTTTCAATATTTTATGTCATAATATCATGGGTTGGGGTTGGAACATTTGTTCTGGTCTTTGAATGACATCCAGACAACTCCTGCATCCAAACACATCTCCAAGTTAACTTGTACTTAGGACTATAAAATTTGGAGTGGAAGGTGTCTTGGAGGTCATTTAATTCAACTGCCCTGTTTTAAAAAAAAAACGCATGTTTTATCAATGACTTTTGTCTTTATATTGTAGACATTCACCACACATATTACATATCCATTGAACCTCTGCCTTAAGACCCCCCCAAAAAAATAAGTTAAACCTACTAATAAAGAAACAGTGTTTACACTGTATGTGAAACATTGAAAATGTATACAATATTCTGTGCATGTAGTTGCCCACCTCTGTCTGGAGTGAAGAGGTACGATTATAATCCCTTCATTGACAACCCCCTCATTTTATAGATGAAGAAAATGAGGCTTAAGTAATTTACCCAAGGTAATCAGTAGCAAAGGTGGGACTCAACTCTAGGTCTTCTTGCTTCATATCTTTCCATGACGCTATAATGCCCCTACCTTTTTAGGTAACAATAAACTTGTGGGAATAAATCAAAGGTTGCAAATAGAAAGAGAGATAAATGGACAAAGAAAAATCAATAAGAAGACAGAAACAAGGACAGAATTGAACAAGAAGAGATGAAGCCAAGTATAATAGCCTAACCTACCTAGGGGACAGAAGCCTGGATGGTATCAAGTCCTGAAACAGTTTCAATGAATGGAAGGCTATGGGGGACATGTAAATTGTGGAGTGGGGTGGAGGGGGTGGAGTTTACATGTTTGAGAAAGCCTCAGTGATGTTCAGTGCATATGAAATCAAGAGCTGACTTGGGGGAAGTAGTGATGCCCTTGGGGTCTCACTCACTTATTGGAAAAGAAGGAACCTGGAGGGAATTTTAAATTCAAGAAAAAGATGAGGGTTGGATACTCATCCATGAGTATCTCTTATCCCTTGCTTTTTTGCCACTTAATTAGTCAGTCTCCTTTTCTGATCTTATCCCGTTTCTTGACGGCATGTTATTTTTGGAAATGTGCTATCTGTGTGTCTCTCTATTGTCCTCTAGGTCATCCTCAACTCTAATTTTGGGGGAAATTGTGGAGAAAGATGTAAAACCATACATCATCATCTGGAGAGCATTTGTGATAGAGGATGGACTTTGGTACCAGCAAACAGCTTGGTAGTACTAAAAGCCATGTCCAAATGCCCAAATGAAATCCATCCCATTCTCTTTCCATAAAAAAGTAAAAAGGTCCAGAGGGAGGCCTCTAGAATGTGGGAGAGAGCCTTTGTGGAGGATCTGTGGAAGCATATGACCACATATAATAGCACATTCTGAGAAGACATGGATGGTTTGGGTTCTGTACTGACAAAGGGAACACTCCCAATGATGAGATGAACCATCTGTTCAGTTACTGAAGGGAAAGATGGTATGATAAACAACAAAAAAGAGAGAGTGGAGGAAGGATAAGTGTGCTCATTTCTAGAATGCTTTAAGTTTTACAAAGCACTTCCCCTCCCTACCCCGATAACAACCCTGGGAGGTCGGTGGTATAAGTCATATTATTAACTAACATGAGCAAAGTGAGTCTCAGAGAGGTGGTCACTTGCCTCCAGTTGTATAGCTGACAAATGCAGAACAAACTCAGAATCAGGACTCCTGATTCTAAGTCTAATGCTCTTTCCACCTTATCTGAAAGGAACATGATTTGTTCAGAATAAGCAGAAGAGTAGGAGAGTGTTCACACACATCAAAAGCCAAGGTCAAGTAGAGTGAATTTGGATGACCAAGCTAGGGCACTTGGATGGATGCTTCTGGACACCCCTAGGGGACTGTAAAGCTGGGATGTAAGAACAGAGCAAACCTAATCTCTCCCCACATAAAGATGAACAAGTACAGGGGTAAACTGAGTAAGAATTCACTCTCAGCTCTGCCTCTTATTTTGAGTGGGTATGAGAGAGAGACAGAGACAGAGAGAGAAAGAGAGAGGGGGGAAGAGATGGGGAGAGAGAGAGATGGAGAGAGATGGAGGGAGAGAGAGAGACAGAGAGATGGAGAGAGAGAGAGAGAGATGGAGAGAGAGAGGGGGAGAGAGAGATGGAGAGAGAGAGAGAGAGAGAGAGAGAGAGAGAGAGAGAGAGAGAGAGAGAGAGAGAGAGAGCTCTCAAATGACCTAAGGATGAAGGGAACCCAGTACCTTCTTCTATATGCTAAAACCCCCAAGGCATCATGGGGAAAAGGCTCCTTGAACTGCCATCCTGAAGAGCACAGAGCCTCAGGTAGCCAGAGGGACCAGGAAACTGTAAAGAAGGAGACACCAATCTTGCAGAATCACTTATAGTCAAGACTGGCTGCTTAGCAACTATGCTTTCCCCCTTTTCTTCCACACTAACCATGACTCGGGCCATGCTGCCCTTTTATGCTCTATCTCCCCCCTTTTAAAGTATCCCATTTTAACCAGGTTTCACCTTTCTTATAGAGATGGAGAGGAGGAGGGAGAGAGACATAACAGTGGCCCCGTGGAGGTCTGTGAATGAGGCCATAGTAATAATAATAATAGCTGACATTTATAGATGACTTTAAGATTTACAAAGAGCTTTATTTATATTTTCTTGGACAACAATTCACTTCACCTTTGCTGTTTCTTCCACCCTCTCCCCTTCAGGTCCAGAGGCAAAGGGAGGCTAAGAAATCCAGATTCTCCATCTTAGGGAATTCTAGCTTGACCCTTTGCCCTGAGCTCAAAAAATGATCCAGGCACTACCCAAAATCCCACCCCCACGCCAAAAGCAGAAGCAGGAAGCTCCAGAGGGGGCTCTAAATTCCTTTGGCCCCTTGATGGGCCTGGGCCTGGGCCTGAGCAAAGCCTGTTACCGGGCAAGCAAACACCAAAGTGGGGGTGTAGGAGAGCCTACCCTCCCCTTCTCCCCCCACCCCCAACCAAATAATAAAGTCCGGTTGATGCTAGGGCTCCTTCATAAGGTTGAAAATCCATGGGGCCCCAATGAGAGGGTAAAGCATTTATTGGAGCAGGGGTTCAGTCCAGAAGGTCAGCAATGGCTCAGGAGACATGACTGGGGACATTTCAGAAAAGTGACCATTTTATCCAGGTCCTCTCAGAGCTCAGAGCCAGTGCTGGTCTTCTTCCTTGCTCCCCACTAAATTAACCCAGCCAATAGGGTCATGGAGCTCCAACGAGGAATGCTCCAGCCTGAGATGATTTTCATGCTTGGACCCCTTGATGGACCCTCTGGCTAAAGCCAAATTTGATCCATTCTGCTGCCAGGCCCTGAGCAGGGAAGGCCACCTTCAGATTATGGGTTCCCTTTTAGCTGAGGAACTGGCTTCTCAAGGGCTGATTCACCTGGGAAACAGCAGCTGGGTAACTTGATTCCGTCACCCTCCCTGAGACACAAAAACACGATGGGTATCTCTGAACACAGTCGATATGTCACCATGAGAGCAGTGAAAGGCATTTATCAGGGTTTCAGAAATGGACCGGTCATGATTCTGGGGGCTGGGCCCCTTCAGGCCTTTCTCCTTCACCTCCTGACTTCCCGACTCCCCTCTTTTTCCTTGAGTGAGCAGTAGGGACCAGTGGACAGACATGGAGTGTATTACACTGCCATCCACATTTCTTTTTCAATCTGGCTTCCCCCAAGGGGCTGTGCTTTCTCTGTTTCAGTCCCTACTACACTCTGCCCCTCCATGGCCTTGTCCTTCACCCTGTTCCCTCCCACCCTCCTTGGGTGTTGGTTGGAGGAAAAGAGAATTCACTAAATCAAAGTGGTTTCCCCAGCAACAGAAGGGGAAGTAGGTTTACTTACTCCAGGTAAATCATGCATGAGCTAGGACTGAAAAATACTGCAAACAAGTTCATGTTACTAAAGGCTTCCCTGAACCTCTCAGCTCCACTCCTGGGCTAGAGTCCCAGGGGATAGAGTTGCAACTTTCCTGCTTCTCCAGCCTCCCTATCTGGAGCCCCTCCTTTCCAGAGGATTCCTTTCAGTGCCAGGGTTTAATTCCTTCTATGTTTTCTTGTTTCCTAAAACAAGCTAACTGTGTTAGAGCAAAAGGCCTTAGTCATCTGCCTTCAGCAACATCAGTAGGCTGTCTCCCTTTGCTATCTCTAGAATGCTCTTCTCATTTCTGCCTCTTGAAATTCTTCCCATTCTTTCAAACGCTCCCTCCTCCATGAAGCCTCCCCAGATCCTTCCAGTAGCAAATAATCTTTTCTTCCTTAGGTGTAACATAGCACTCTCTTGTGCATTTAGCATGTTCTAGTTGGCAGTGAAGAGACATGTAGGTGTTGAGTAGTGGATAAGTCACTTAATCTCTGAATGTTCTAAACCAGACATCCCCAAACATTTTGGTCTCAGAACCCTTTTACACTTGTAAGAATTATTGAGGATTCCTCCAAATAGTTTTTGTTTACATGGGTTATATCTATCGATATTTATCATATTGGAAATTAAAACTGATATATTTTAAAATATTTATTAACTCATTTAAAATAACAATAATAAACATTACATGTTAACATAAATCATACATTTTATGAAATAAAACTATTTTTCAAAACAAAATGAGTTTAAAAAGTGGTATCATTTTACATATTTTTGCAAATCTCTTTAAAATCTGGCTTAAGAGAAGACAGTTGGATTCTTATATCTCCTTCTGTATTCAATCCATTATGATATATTGTTTTGTTTGAAGTGTATGAAGAAAATCTGGACTCACGTGGATGTGTGTGTGGAAAAGGGAGGAGTATTTTAATAAGCAAGTAAAGTCCTAGTATTATTATGAAAATTGTATTGACCTTGGGGACCCTTGCAGACCCCCGAGAACTGAAGGACTATGCTTTAAGAACTGTTCTAAGACAACTTTCTACAACCGTAAATTAAAAACATACCTACCTACATTGACAGAGGAATTTTATCTGGGAAATCCCTATATTAATGAAACTAAAAGTCCAGTCCCTTTCTCTATGCATATGTGATTTTTCTCCTGTGAGATTATAAACTCCTTGAAATGGGGTCTTATCATCTTTGTGTGTCCTCCAGGGCCTCATTCAGTGGTCTATACTTAGCATACATTTAATAAGCCTGTATTGTTGAAGCTCTGGGGAGGGCAAACCCAGGGGCATGCTGGTAAATGTTTAGCAACCAGCTTTCCAAAAAGCAAATTCAAATACTTTTGAGTTTAATCTATATTATTAACATTTTCTCTATCTTATTCTTAAGTCTGGAAAATCAACAAAGCAATAAGCCAAGCCCTGATACATAGTTTGCTGACTTCTGAGGTATAAATGCTTACTGAAAATTTAATAACCAACTCTCCTCAATGTGAACTGGCTCCAGACCCCTACATAACCAAGCCATGAACTAGTTACATTGTAGGCCCCAATGCCAGAGAATCAAAGAAACTTAGGAGCTTAGTAACTATCAACTGGTCCAACATCTTCCCTTAAAGGGAAAGAAAATGGAACCCAGGGAGGGTATTTGCCAGCAACTGCTAAGTGATACGTTATATCAGAAAAGTGCTAGACTGGGAGTCAGAAGGCCTGAGATAGAATCCCATCTCTAACACTTATTAGCTGTAGGGCCATTCTCTTCTCTAAGCCTCAGTTTCTTCGTCTGTCATGCAGGCATCACAATATTTACACTACCTACTCAGAGGGCCATTGGGATAAAGGTGCTTTGAGGGAGCCAGGTGGAACACTTAACAGCTGTGTGACCTCCGGGTTAGTTGCTTAACCTCAGTTAGGCTTAGTAAAATAGTGATAATTATACCACCTTTCTCACAGGGTTGTTATGAGGCTGAAATGAGACATTTGTAAAGTGCTTGATACTGTGCTTGGCCCATAGTAGGTACTTTAAAAATGCTTGTTCCCTTCCCCTTCCCTAAACCATTATAGAATATGAACTGTTACTGTTAATAGAGAATGCCTGAGAATGTTGGCAAAAGGACAGACAGCTGCTAATTATACCCTGGATTTTTTAGGAAGCAGCAGGAGCTAGGATTAGAGGTATTGTAGGAGAAACCTAGGTATGTGGAAGGCTTGGCATGTTAATAAGACCCTTTGAAGTACCCTTATTCTAGTCAATTCGTGGGATGTTCCCATATTGTTTGTCACCTCCGACATCAGTGCAACTAACAGAGATTGATGAGGATCATAGGTTTTGTTTTGTTTTTTTCTTTTCTTTTCTTTTCTTTTTTTGCAGGGCAATGAGGGTTAAGTGACTTGCCCAGGGTCACACAGCTAGTGTCAAGTGTCTGAGGCTGGATTTGAACTCAGGTACTCCTGAGTCCAAGGCCAGTGCTTTATCCACTGCACCACCTAGCTGCCCTGGATCATAGGCTTTTAAGAAGGGGGTAAGTTATTGTTAAGATGTATCTGATTGGTTTCCCATCCCTGGTTTCACAAGCAAAGAGATGCTAGACATTTGCCAGTGACTTCCCAGATATACAAGGATAGGGCATGAAAGTTTCCAGAAAAAAGATTGGGAGAACATGTTAGGCAAGAGGAAGGGGCAAATCCAGAGCAGAGGCAGCCTGTAGATTATAAATCCTATGGATTTCATAGAGTGCTCCCAAAACAGAAGTTTCTTAGACTTTCACTTATGTGATCTTGGGAAAGTCATTTAACTTCTCCAAGGCCCAGTTAACTCATCTGCAAAACAAGAAGGTTGGAATTGATATCTGAGGTCCCTCGAAGAACTAAGCCTTTGATCCTGAGATGTCAGGCTATATAACTGTCAATGAGAATGCTTTGACACTCAGACTTAGAATCAGCACAATACAGCAGACCGTCTTCAAAGGACTCCACAGCAAAAGCAGGCAAAACCACCCCAAGACCTTCACACCACCTCCTAAAGCAGCTTTGCTTTTGCTCTCTGAGCAAATTCCCTCCCCTCTTTGAGACCTGACTTCCTCATACATAAAACAAAAGAGTTGAACTAAATGGTTTTGAAAGTCCCTAAAAACAGATTATGTGACTAAACTAACTTGTGGCTGAAATATCAGGTCTAAGACAAGGGTCTGTTCATCGAACAATAGATTTAGAGCCCAACGGGACCTGAGCGGGCAGCGAGTCCACCTTCCTTATTTCACAGATGAGGAAACTGGAAGAGTTAAAGGCCCAAGGTTACACAAGGGGTCACTGGAAGAGCTAGCATTGTAAACCCAGTCTTGAGCCCCAAGGCTCCACCTGATAGGCACCTGTGCCACCACTATTAGGCAGAAGTCTAACAGTCCCTACTTTCACGAAGCTCCCATGCTGGTTGTTCCTCAGTGTCTGTTTCATAACATGAGGTTTCCTTCACTTTAAGAGATCTGTGATTTCCCCAGTTTAGAGAACTTTTTTTTTTTTTTTAGTGAGGCAATTGGGGTTAAGTGACTTGCCCAGGGTCACACAGCTAGTAAGTGTTAAGTGTCTGAGGCCGAATTTGAACCCAGGTACTCCTGACTCCAGGGCCGGTGCTCTATCCACTGTGCCACCTAGCTGCCCCCAGTTTAGAGAACTTTTGACGAAGGAACTTCCTCTGCCAATGGCAGTTTGTATCCCACTCCACAATTTACAATCTTGGGGAGTTGCCTGGGGCCCTGAGAGATTAAATAATTGACCGAGGATCACCCAGTGAATCAGTCATACAGCTGGAACCCGGGTCTTCCTGAAACTATCTTCTCCATTCCTTTAGAGGTATTAACCCTTTCGTCTCTGTCCCAAACACCCCACCTCCTTCTTAATGGGTGACTATCCCACCTGGCCCAATATTTCAAACAGGTCCCAACCATGTTTTACTTGATTCTCCACTCCTGGGCCATCTTCTTATCAACTGCTTTGCCAGGACAAAAATGTCCTCATCATCTTTACTTCCCCATATAGTTCTGGAACCCATGATCCAATCAGCTCCTGGGAGGGTATGTGTCATTCCACTCCCTTCTGACCCTACTCTGTTGTGGTGGTGTCATTTTTCAGCCACGTCTGACTCTCTGTGATCCCTTTTGGGGTGTTCTTGGTGAAGATACTGAAGTGTAAAACCAAAAAATGGTAAAACCCATTTCATTTACCAGCTCATATTACAGATGAGGGAACCAAGGCAAACATGGTTAAATGACTTGCTTAGGGTCACACTACTAGTAAGCGTCTGAGGCTGGATTTGAAGTGAGGAAAAGAAACCTCCCTGATTCCAGGCCCAACACTCTATGCACTGCACCAGCTAGCTGCCCTATGGCCTACTCACAATCCCTACAATTTTCCAGAACAACGTGACCCTCCCCAACCACCACTCCCCTATTGTGTTGTCTCTGGCAGTGAGCACAGGAGCTTCTCTGGAGAAGGGACCATCTTTGCTTTTGTATTTGTATTCTCTGTACGCAACACATAATAAGTGCATAATCCATTCATTGTTTTCATATGCTGCCCTGCCTTTCACCATGAGGCATAATGAGGATGATTACTAATAATTCTTTTTACCAGACCAGGTATTTCATTTGCATTCCTCTACCAGTGCAAATCAGGGCCTGTTTTGTAACTTAGTGTCTTAGGGAGTTGCCTGGGACCCAGAGAGGTTAAGTAACTTGCTTAGGGCCACACAGCCAGTATGTGTCAGAGGCGGGATTTGAACCCAGCTCTCCATAACTCTGATTCTAGCTCTCAATTTAGTACACAACACTGCCTCACATTAATAATAATGATTGCCATTATGTAGCATTTTAAGGTCTACAGAATGTTTTATCTACATTTCCTTGGACCTCAAATGTGTGAGGGGACTTGTGACATATGATAAATCCAAGGCAGGGAATGATCTACAGAATAACTAACCTCCAAGATGTTATTAATCAACTGAACAAATATTCTCCTTGCTGGGTAAAATGAACAAAGCAGAGGAACTTGCTGGTATAAGTTATGTGATGTCACACGGCCATCCGCTCCCTCCCCCATGACCTCATGTTCTCCTTCAATGGGTAAGTCAAGTTTCAGGTCTTGCTGGTGAGAGTGGGGTCACAAAAGAGGGCAGATAGGAGGAGTGGGCCCCTGAAATTAAATCCTAGCACTTGCTGGTGGAAGAGGGAAGGATCATAGGTCATTGTAAACCCATGGTATTGTGCCTTGAGGGATACATTTGTGATGATGGAATTCAAAGCATCAAAAAATCCCACCAGCTTTGGAGTCAGAACACCTGAGTTAGAATCCTGGCTCTGCTCTTAGCTGTGTGAATGTGGGGAAGTCATTGAGACTGGGCCTCAATTGTCTCATCTTTAAAAGGATTGTAGTTGTATTCGATCTTTAAGATCCCTTCCAGCTCTAATCCATGTGATCCTATAGTTGCAAAATAGTGTACATAATAAAATAAACAAGTCAGATAATAGTTCAGGACAAGTAAAGCAGATGTGGAAACTAAAGCAAGGCATTCATCTTAGTAAAATGAAGGGGCAGCTAAGTGGTAAGGTGGATAGAGCACCGGCCTTGGAGTCAAGAGGACCTGAGTTTAAATCTCACCTCAGACACTTACTAGTTGTGTGACCCTGGGCAAGTCACTTAACCCCCAATTGTCTTAAAAAAACCATCTAGGGCCATCTCCAGTCATCCATATATATATATATACACACATATATACATATATACACATACACGCACACATATACATATATACACATACATGCACATACACACATATATACATATATACACATACACACACACACACACACACACACACACATATATATCTTACCAATGGACCCAGATGACTCTGGAGAAAAAAGTGTGGCTGATGACTACACAGCCCTCCCTCACTTAAATCCAGTTCAGTGTAAGTCGTGACATCACCTCCCAATTGTCATGGTCCTCTTACAGAATGAAGGACAGATAACAACAACAGTGCACTGAAACTCTAATGTGCTTTGACATAAAATCAGAAGGTGAATTATTTAGAACTTATTTTTTACTGGAAAGAGCACTGGATTCTGAGTGTGAATTCAGGCTCTGCTCCCTCCTGGTTAAGTGACCTTGGGCAAGTCATATGAGCCTCTTTTCTTCTCTATAAAACAACAGCGTTGGAGTAGGTGACCCATAGGTCTCTCCCTACTCTAAATTCTGTGCAGCTACAGTCCTACCACCTGGATCTTATCTGACCTCTCCATCTTCGATCCTAACCCAACTATAGTCCATTGTCGCATACTTGGCCAGTATGGCCTGTACTGTTTTAATGAGTTGACAACAGATTTGTCTGAGTTATAACTGTATGCTGATATTGTACCTTAGATTTTCAAAGTACAGCATTGTTCCTTTCAAAGCAAGTTCATATCTATTATCTCATTTTATGTAATTTATGCTTTTACATCTATTCTCTCACTTTAGCCTCCCAACAACACTGCAAGGGAGCCAAGTGCAGGTTTCAGTGACATTTTACAGATAAGAAAACAAGAACAGAATGATTCCACCACCTACCCAAGGTCACTCAGCTAGTCTGCTTGCCCCTCTTCTAGTCTCTGTCCAGCTTGATCCTTGCTGAGAACAAACATATCACCGGACAGATAATGTGCCTCCTTCCTTCGAGCCAGGTCTGCACAATCAAAATTATCTAAGTAATTCACGCTCCAGAGCTGGACTTGATTTTGTCTGAATTACTCAGATGGCTGAAACCTTCCTGTCTCTGTGCCTTTTCCCCCATGCCTGGAATGCACTTTCTCCTCACCTCTGCCTCATAGAATTTGGCTCTTCCTTCAAGACAGAGCTGAAATGTCACCTTTTCTGATTTTCTCACTCCTCCTCCCCAATTGCTGATGGTCTCTCTCCTAAACTCCCCTGTATTAGCCACTGTATCTGTCTGGTACCATATGTGTACTATTTTGTAACTATTATATAATAGTCACATAGTGTTCTCCCAACTACTCTGGTATTTAAATGTTTTTATTAACTATGTTATTTTATTAATTTTTTATTAACTATACATTTACTATTAAGTATATATTACTATATAACTATTATATAATAGTTATATGGGGCAGCTAGGTGGTGCAATGAATAGAGTATCGGATCTGGAGTCAGTAAGACTCATTTTCCTGAGTTCAAATCTGGCCTAAGACAGTTACTAGGTGTATGACCCTGCTCAAGTCACTTAACCCCAATTGTCTTAAAAAACTATCTGGGGACTATCTCCAGTCATCCTGATATATATCTTGCCACTGGACCTAGATGGCTCTGGAGGGTAGAGTGAGGCTGATAACTGCACAGCCCTCCCTCATTTAAATCCAGTTCTGTGTAAGTCATGACATCACATTCTGATTGTCATGGTCCTCTTAAAGAATGAAGGACAAATAACAACAGTGAACTGAAACACTAATGTACTTTAGTACTACTTAGTAGCTATGTGACCCTGGGCAAGTCATTTAACCCTGTTTGCCTCTGTTTCTTCATCTGTAAAATGATCTGGAAATGGCAAACCACTGTAGTATCTCTGCCAAGAAAACCCCAAATGAGGTCACAAAGAGTCGGACACAACTGAAATGACTGAACAATAACAAAAAAATAGTTATAAAATAGTTATATAGCACTCTCTCCCAAACACCCCCCCCCCGGTATTTAACTACGTTGTGCTTATTTGATTTACAGTTTTTTAGTATAGACTCAGATATCTACTCTCCCCTCATTAGAATGTAAACTCCTTGGGGGTAGGAATGGGATCTTTCTTTACATTTGTTTCCCCAGGAGTTAGCACAAGGCCTGGTATGTGACAGGTGCTTAATAAATGCTTGTTAATTGTTGGTCCTCAGATGAGAGCCACACAATCAGTCCCTGGCAGGACCTGTCCTGGAATCCCTAACAGCTTAGTAGGAACTGCCATGGCTTGTACACTCACTGGATCATTCCCCCATGATACAAAGAAGCATCTGTGTAGGAGTTTAGTGAAGGTTCACCCATATTCACCAGCTAGTTGTCCATTGTCTACCACACTCCTGTATAAACCTGTCAGGAGGCTCAGCTACCAGTCTATCAACATCACCAGCCAGGCATAGTCACACAAAAATATACCCATACCTCATTCTCCTACATACACACCTTCAGAAATCACCCTTCCCCATGTTCTGAGTCACCTAAACACAGTCCTGTGCCACCTTCCCCCTGGACCAGTGAGGGGTTATTTAGCAGGCTATGTTTATAGCATGCCAATCCAAACAGCCACAGGGAGGGTCCTACCAGAGTCCATAAGCCCCGTCTGCAACCTCAGATCAGATTAGCAAAGAGGTACCAGAAGAGACAGCAAAGGTTTGGCAACCTGCCGTGACTTGGGTCAAAATAGGAAAAGTCTAGTGCAGAGAGAGGAGCTCACACCTAGTTCTAAGGGGATAGTATTCTCCCTCAAATGAGAGGTTCTATTTCAGGCCTGGTGGTGTCTAGTTCTTGGTTCTCATTTTGGTTCAGGGGCACATTTGGAAGCACCAGCCCAAGGGCTCCAAGGCAGTACTAGGCTGCTTGGCCCAGCTTGGCCTATGGCCCATGGTTTTTCCTGTCCTTTTAAATTTTATTTTATTTTGGGGGCATTTTAAGGGAAAATGAGGAAAGAGAAGCAGGACCATACTCCACCTCAGCCCCTAGAAACTCTACATGGTACTAATTCACAGCCAGTACAGCTATAAATTACTTCCATCATCTAAGAAAGCAACATGGAACAATACCATGAAGGTTACAAAAACATTCATGTCCTTTTGACTCAGAAAACCACGCTGAGGTCTGTTCCCCAAGGAGGCCATTAATGGGAAGAAAGAGCCTATCTGTACAAAAAATACTTATAGCCGAACTATTTGCAGTAGGGAAAACTTAACGCCAACGATGTGCCAACAACTGGGAAATGGCTAAATCCACTGTGATACACAAACACCAGAGGAGAAGACCACACTGTTGGGAATATTGATGAAGAATACACGGCAATATGGAAAGATGAACAAAGTGCTCCAGAGTGACATGCAAAAACATAACCAAAAGAATAATATATGCCCTGACTGATAACAATAATTAAAGCTAACATTTATACAGAGCACTGACTAAGTGCTTTTCAGTTATTATCTCATTTGATTAACCAACAGTCTTGAGAGGTAGGAGCTATTATTATCCCCATTTTACAGTTGAAGAAACTGAGGCAGACAGATGCTAAGAGACTTGCCTAGAGTCACACAGCTGGTGTGTGAGTCTGGATTTGAACTCTGATATTCCTGACCCCAGCCCCAGCCCCAGCCCCTGAACTCTATACTACCTGGATGAGTACAACCATATATACACAAAGGAAACATCAAACAGAAACAAAGCTTACGGTAAATACAATAGAGTACCACGGTACTGACTTGCTCAAGTTAATTATGTGTAGTCTTTTAATATTTTAACAGCCTTTAAATAATAGAAGGGTATATTTGCATCATTCCTAACCAGCTTTTGTCTTGTTTTTGTTTAATTGTTTTGAGGTTTTTTTTCTTCTTCTTGGTTTGATTCTCCTTGGCATTTTGTTATTTTGGGTATCTTGATTTTATTAGGCAGCTAGATGGCATGACCTGGAGTCAGGAGAACCTGAGTTCAAATCCTGCCCCCAGACATTTACTAGCTGTGTGACCCTGGGCAAGTCACTTAACCTCTGCCTCAGTTTCTTCAGCTGTAAAATGGGGCTGAAATGGCAACTGACTCCCAGGGTTGTTCTGAGGATCAAAAGAGATACTATTTGCAAAATTTAAAGTGCTATATAAATGCTAGCTATTGTTACGATGAATAATAGCTATAATGGCCATAATTGCCTCTTCTGAGTTGGATGGTTGCTGGTTTCCATGAGAGACAACATAATGTGGTGGATGGCATACTTGGATGTGGGTTCTTATTATATGTGTAACCACGGGTGAACCACTTAATCTCTCAAAGTCTTGGACACTTCTGTAAGATTCGTCTACTGTTCTATTAAGTCATACAAAGCTGTGGCCTATTATCAGGGACAGACCTGACAATGGCTCTCTTAGCTTCTGTAGACAGACCTCCTCCCCTCTCCTATGCCACATGGGAGCACGTCTATTCAGTCAGGCAGGGTGTGGTCTCTGGGACACCTAAAGTCCACGGACATGTGGGTGGGAACTTTCATACCTAGAGGTGACTGGGAAGCCATACCATGTAACCAAGGGCCACCAGAAACAGCATTGACTGAGGCACAGCTTGAGCAGGGGTTAATCAAGTCCCAGCTTGATAGTCCTTTAGGGAAAATCTAGCCTAATTCACATTGGCCAGAGAGGAGAGACTTGCTGGTAGATACCGATCCTATCACATTTACATTGGTGGAAGAATTTCCCACCCCAAAGTAATCATCAATCCTTGGCTATTAGGGTGAGTGCTGAAAGAAATTAGAAGAAAAGCGATCAATTTTTTTTAAATTGTAATTACAATAATAAAGAGGGGGGAAAAGAAAAAATCTGTCTGTTGGGAATTCGCCTGTTCCGCTTAGCTATCATTATTCCATTTTATGAAGGTATTGAATTTTATTCTCAGTCAGAATTCTCTCATCTCAGCCTCAAGTTTCCCTGCCTTTAAAACATCCAAGATTCCAGTTCACCCCAGATCCTCATTCACCAGATTTTCTCTATCCTCTTAAGAGAGTTTGACTAGAGCTCTCAGATTACATTCTCCAGTTTAAAGGATTTAGGGTAGAAGAGATATTAGTCTACTCTCCTCATTTATAGATGAGGAATCTGAGACCCAGAATGATTATGTGACTTGCCCAAAGTCACACAGCTATTAAGTAGTATTTCAAGTCAGTGTGGCATAGTAAATAGAATGCTGGACAGGAAAACCTGTGTTCAAATCCTATCTCTGATCCCTAATGGTTGTATGACCATAGGCAAGTCACTTAAATTCTGTAAGCTTCAGTTTCTCTCCCTATAAAATGGGAGTCAGGGTACCCACCTTACAGGAAAACTGTGAGATTCTAATTGGATGCTCAAGATGATACCTCTCTAAGCTGTGTCCTGCCCACTGCTGGCAAGGCTACTGTGCCTATATTCTGTGAAGAAGGAAGACTTCACTGCCTTCAGGTTGAGCTGCTAGGCCTGCAAGAAAATAGCAGCCTAATGGCATGCAAATTGGAATTAGCTCCCATAAAGATGTATTATGCATGGAATTTCTATTAGATTTTATTTGGAAACCCATCATCCATCACCCAAGCAGAGCCTTGTGTCTGAGTCAGCAGTTTCCTATCCACTGGGGCCTGATTTTAGATTCATCTCCCATTCTTGTTGAGCCCAAGCAGCTCAGTAGACTTTGAGCTTAAGCTGTAGAGTGTTCAACCACCTCCGTAAGTCTCAAAGGTGTTCCAGTCTTCATTAGCTGTGGGTGATCATTAGCATGGGCAATGGAGGGGCATCCTCTGCAGTCAGATCTGCCTCCAGATTTCTGGAGTGTCCAGGTGCTAAGAGAAACTGGGCACCTAATAAAGATCTCTCCAAGCCTACCAGAAAGCAGAAAGAAAGGGAAGAAGGGAAGAGAACAAGGATTTCTAGAGAACCTACTATTTGCTAAGCTCTTTCAAATATTATTTCATTTGATCCATAGGGTCCCACAGGATATTTAATCCAAGGAGAGATAATTCATAGGGCAATTGGAGAGGTGAAACTCTGGATAGGAAAGCTTTGGCCATTTGTGCAAACACCTATTGGAGTGAGCCTATGACATGGAGCCTTCACAGCCAGGCAATAATTCCCAAGAGCTCAACTCTTTCCCAGGAGGCAGCAGGTGAAGTGAAAGGTGTAGATTTAGAATGAGAGGACCTGAGTTGGAATCCTAGCTCTGCTACTAACTTACCTGTGTCACCTTGGGTCAGTCTGTTGGTCATTCAATGAGCATTTATTATTATATATCTCATATATCATTATATTCATGGTCCCTACCCTCAAGGAGCTCATTCTAATATTGAAGATAATAAGCAAAAAAATTGTATATACTAGATATAGATAGATAGATAGATAGATAGATAGATAGATAGATAGATAGATAGATAGATAGATAGATAGATAGATAGATAGAAAGCACTCTCAGAGCAAAGGTACTGGCATTGGGGTAGGGTGGGAGGTGGGAAAAGATAGACCAGGAGGTAGGATTTAAGCTGAGTCTTAAAGGAAGGTAGGAATGCTAAGAGGCAGAGGTAAGTAAGAAGAGTGTTCCAGGCATGGGGGAACAGTCAGTGAAAAAACAGGGAGTTCTCTCTACTATAAATTTCTTGAGGACCCTTCTAATCCTAAATTTTATGTTTTCTTTTGGAGGTGGCAGGGGTGGGGGGAGAACATCTCTGGGAGAGGGAAACAAAGCTTTCCGGCAAGATAGGGGCACCAAACTGGAGCATGTATACTTCCAGCAGGGTATAAGAAGCTAAATAAAAGGGTATGGGGAGGGCAGCTAGGTGGCACAGTGGATAAAGCACCAGCCTTGGATTCAGGAGGACCTGAATTCAAATTCCGCCTCAGACACTTGATACTTGCTAGCTGTGTGATCCTGGGCAAGTCACTTAACCCCAATTGCCTCACCAAAAAAAAAAGGGGGGGCATGGGGAGGATCTGATAACTCATTAAATTATGCCAATGAAATTAATCTCTTCATTTTATTCTTTATGTGTATATGCATGGTAGATTCTAAAATTGATTTCCTTTCATAATGAATAGGGGGTGAGAAAAGATTTAATAAAAGCCCAGGGATATGGGGACTGAAAATGGTTGGGCATCCCTGCAATGAGGGAATTGCAGTGTGGACCCACAGAGCTGCAATTCCCTCTGAAGCACGGTTGGCACATGTTCCCTTTCCTGGCCTAGCCACACTCCTTCCTGTGACACCATTCCAGGATACAGATTTTGTGAATGACGTGCAAGTAGGGAAGAACACCTTGGTGACAACTGGCCTAAGGGCAACTTTAGGTGTACCATCACCTTGGAGAAGGGAATGGTTCCTGAAGAAGCACTACTGGGGGTAGAGGCAAAAGTAATGCTGAATGGTCTCAGGCAAAGAGCAGTACCTCCTGCTCCTTGACCTCTCTTCCATCTTAGAAAATTACCCATCCTGAGAAAAAGCATTTAAACAGTAGGACATTAGAGTCCTACAAAAGCTACCAAAAAAAAAAAAAAAACATAAAAAGATGCCCAGTGTGGGGTAAATGAAAGTGAGAGTTATAGGTAAAAGGAGGGCTTTGTTCGTGAGTTTCAAGGGAGAGGAGTAGTGATACTGATACCAAAAAGAAAAATGCATAAAATGTACTTTTGAAATGCATTCGCTAACTCATTTCATTTTTAAAATGAAGCATTTTTTAAAATGCAAAGAAAGGAAAACCATGCAGTTCAGAAGGAGACACAGATAAGCAGGACAACTTTGGGACTAATATTGTAAATGTGTTCAAGCTATACTTAATAGAGATTTGCTGTTTCATAAACATTCCTCTTTTTCTGTTCTTTGTATATGGAAGTTTTCATGGTTTTGATATTTATCAAATTCATAATAATAAAAAATTAAAATATCCCTCAATTTGAAGAACCTCTGAATAAATATCAAGTCAACAAACATTTATTAAGGGTCACGCCATGTGTCGAGAACCCTTCTGTGTCCTTAAGAAGAAGGAGACGATAATAATAGTTACTATCTACATATTCCTTTATATACTTCACACCAACCAGGGGAAAACGGTCCAGTCAAGTCTAGTCAATAAGTATTTATTAAGTGCCTACTACAGATCAGGCGCTATGCTTAGTACTAAGAGCACAGAGAGTAACAATGATAGGTCAGTGAAGCTGAGGAGAAGAAGACAGAGGTAATGTGAGAGTGCATTGTAGCCATGGGGGACAACAGGGAGATGGGAGATGAGGTGTAGGGGGTGAAGAATAGCAAGAAAGACAGTTCGAGGGGGCGGCTAGGTGGCGCAGTGGATAAAGCACCAGCCCTGGATTTAGGAGTACCTGAGTTCAAATCCAGCCTCAGACACTTGACACTTACTAGCTGTGTGACCCTGGGCAAGTCACTTAATCCCCATTGCCTCACAAAAAAAAAAAAAAAGAAAAAAAAGAAAGACAGTTTGGCTAAACAGTAGAATGTAAGAATGGGAGTTAAGTATGGTAAGATTGCAAAGGCAGATTGGGGCCAGGTTGTGAAGGGCTTTAAAAGCTAAATAAAGGAGCTAATACTTGATCCTTGAGATAACAGGGAGCCATTAGAGTTTATTGAGTAAGGGAGAGACATGGCCAGATTTGCACTTTATGAAAACCACTTTGGCAGATGTGTAGAGGATATATTGGAGAGGGAGACCAATTAGAAGATGATTGAAATAGTCTAGGAGAGAGGTTTATGATAATATAGAGAGGCAGAATGTTAGAGCTGTGAACAACCTTAGAGATTATTTATTCCAACGCCCTTGTTTTACACAGGAGAAATATGCAGGGGAAGGGAATTGTCCAGAATATCTACCTCTACCCACTCTATATTCTCCCGTCCTTCAAGGTCTAGCTCAAATGCCAATTCCTCCATAGAAATTTCTGAATGGCCAGGCCTGAGGTCACCTCCTTCCTTTCAACTTTCATGGTGTCAAACTGCTTTTAGGAATTTCTCACACTTTCTTTTATTTATTTGTTTGTAATATTTGTGTGTAAGAAGTTCCTCATCAGAACTGTAGGCTACCAGGTGAATTTTTTTTTTTTTTGCAAAATTCAACATTCATTCAACAAACACTTATTAAGCACCTCCTTGGGCAAAGCCTTGTGCTGACCACTGGAGAAGATACAGGACAGTTCATTAAACCTGAGTCAGAGAGGGGCTATGATTACATTCAGTTGATAGCCAGTCTGCAGGGAGTAAGAGTGGTGCATAGAAACAAATGGAATAGAAAGGAATGTTTGTCTTCCCTATTGGATCCCAAAGCCCCTTGTGAGTAGGGTCCTCATCCTCTTACCATTTAAATACCACATCATCATCATCACAGTTAGCATTTGTATAGTGCTTTGAAGTTAGCAAAACTATTTGCAAATATTATCTCAGCCTCACAAAAATGGGGGGGGGGTTGTTGCTATTTTTTAAATATTTATTTTACAGATAAGAAAACTGAGACAAATAGAAGTTAAATGACTTGCCCAGTGTCACACAGCTATTAAGTAACTGAGGCTGCATCTGAACTCAGGTCTTCTGACTCCTAACTCAGTAGTCTATATATAAGTGGCATCCTTTTAAATGCTGAAAGAAAGAATGAGTGAATGAATGAATGAATGAATGCAAAATGAGTGGAAATTACAATAGGTTCTACAGCTGGTTCTTGAAGGAGTTTGTGATAGGATGTTCCATGTACATGGTGTGATCTGAACAGAGAGATGCATAGAGACATACATTTCTTCCATCTGGATGTCTTATTGGCTCCTTGCTGCCCTTTCAAGCTCCGTTCATCTTTTGACACCAATTTAAGTCTCACCTTCTCCCTGGACACTTCAGTCCCCACTGATATCTCCTTCCTCTGAACTACTCAAGTACTTACTATCACTACTCCTCACTTGGCACTTATTCATTTTGATGTGTTATGTCTTTCTTTTCTCCCAAACAAACCATAAAATGATAAAAGGCAGAGATTGTGTCCAGTTCACCTCTGTATCAACCACTGGACCCTACACACCATAGGTGCTCAACAGATGTTAATTGATTGATCTTCATGTCTATTCTCATAGTCAGTTGTTGTGGCTGGGGGCTCTATACACCACAGAGGGAGAGGTTGAGGCTTAAAATCCTCTCAGGGTTAGTGCTATAGCCATTACTGTGAGTTTTCATTCTAACAAGGATAGAGCATGCTGTATTCAGAATCACAGAATCTCAGAGTTGGAAGAGACCACAAAGGTCATCTAGTTTAAGCCTTACCTGGAGGGGAATCCCTTTTACATCTCAGATAAGTGGTTTTCCATCTTCTCTTGAAGACTTCCAGTGACAAGGAGCTTATTACTTCATTAGGTTTTGTTATTGTTGTTCAGTCATTTCAATCGTATCTGGTATCTGACTGTCCATGGGCCCATTTGGGGTTTTCTTGGCAAAGGTACTTGAGTGGTTTGTCATTTTCTTCTTCAAGTCATTTTACAGATGAGGAAACTGAGGCAAACAGCATTGAATTAATTTCTTAGGGTCACACAGCCAGTAAGCATCTGACATCGGATTTGAACTCATGAAGATGAGTCTTCCTAATTCTAAGCCCAGTGCTCTATCCACTTCACCACCTGGCTGTCCCTCATTAGGTAACCCATTACATTTTCAGACAACTCCTAATTGTTAGAAAATCCTTACTTACATTAGCCAAAGTCTGCTTTGTTTTGTTGTTGTTGTTGTTGTTGTTGTTGTTTGGGGGGGTTTTTGTGGGGCAATGGGGGTTAAGTGACTTGGCCAGGTTCACACAGCTAGTAAGTGTCAAGTGTCTGAGGCCGAATTTGAACCCAGCTCCTCCTGAATCCAGAGCCGGTGCTTTATCCACTGCGCCACCTAGCTGCCCTGCTTTGTTTTTTATAAAGTCCATGAATTGCTCCCAGTTTTGCCCCCACAGAGCAAAACAAAACAAATCTAATCTCTCTGCTATATGAGAGCCTTTTAAATACTTAAAGACAACTATTATATCTCCCCAACTATCCTCTTCTTCAGGCTAAATATTCCCACTTCCTTCTACTTATCCTGATTTTCACATGATACTGTCATCAGTCCCCAACCTAGTCAACATCCTTCATAAAACTCGGCATCCAGAATGGAAGCCAATTCCCCAGATGGGATCTGACCACAGCTGAATACAATAGGACTATAATCCCGTGCTCCCCCACTCCCCTACACCTTGTTGGGGACATTATGTTCCTTCTAATATCCCACTAGCTTTTTTGGCTGCTGCTTCAAGCTGCTCGTTCCTTTCATTCAACATTCATTCATTTGCCCATTCAACAAGTACTTAGTACCCACCTAACGGGTACAGAGTGCTATGGTCTTATGTTGAGCTTGCAGTCCCCTGAGACCTACAAATTTTAAGAAGCTTTAAACTTAGTAACTACTTCCAGAGCCTGGTATGGTTTGTAAATTATCTGGAACCAAAGATGAAATTCAGTAGGGATGAATATGATGTCTAACACGTTAGTTCAAAAAATCAACTTCAAAAGTGCACCATGGGGCAGCTAGGTGGCGCAGTGGATAGAGCACCGGCCCTGGAGTCAGGAGTACCTGAGTTCAAATCCGGCCTCAGACACTTAACACACACTTACTAGCTGTGTGACCCTGGGCAAGTCACTTAACCCCAATTGCCTCACTAAAAAAAAAAAAAAAAAGTGCACCATGGGGAAGACATTATTTGACAGTCACTTCTCCGAAAAAAGGTCTTGGAATTTTAGTGGACTGTAATCTCAATATGAGCTAGCAATGTGCTGGGCCTGGAGGCAGGAGGACCTGAGTTCAAATGTGACCTCAGACACTTACTAGCTGTGTGACCCCAGGAAAGTCACTTCACCCTGTTTGCCTCAGTTTCCTCATCTGTAAAATGAGCTATAGAAGAAATTGGCAAACTACTCCAGTATCTTTACCAAGAAGACCCCAGATGGGGTCATGAAGGGTTGGATGTAACTCAACGACAGGAACTGAGGCCAGAAAGGTGAAATAATTTGTCAAAGTAACAGGGGCATAAAGTATAAAAACTGAGATTTGAACCCAGAATCCTTGCCCCCAAATTGAGTACCCTTTCCACTACATTAACACAATCTGAAAAATAGGGAGGAATCTGTGAATTGGTATTACTGCTGTTAAGGATCTTGCATCCTATGGAGAAGTTGCCTTGACAACCCACCCTTCCAGGTATTGGTAAGAAAAGGGGAGGGAATGTGAATGGAAACAGAAAAAAGGTCCTGGGGTAGCAGACAATATACACAGGTTTCTTCCTACTCATGGCACTCTTTCAAATCGATGGTCCTCATTTTAAGATCATGCCCCCCACCGCCACCCCTATGCCAGCCTCAGGGAGGAAGAAGCCAGAGGTGCGTGGTTTCAGCAACACTGGCAGCAACCTATCTATGCTAAATACAGAGGGCTCATTGGAGCCGTCTAGACAGGAAGCAAGGCTGACAGAGGACAAGAACACTTCTCTCTAGGCAGTCAGACAGGCGGGCAGTGACCCCCACAGCAGCCCAGAAAACATCTCCTCTTAGTACTTGAGGGAAGGAAAAGAGCAAATAGTTCCATTTGCTGGCGTTCAAGCCTCTCCGTGGATCTGGAGTCGAGCAGCAGCAATGGGCCAAGAACAGGGAAGGGGCAATTACACCTTCCTTAGTGATTCTTATGGCCAACCCAGTGGGCAAGACCCAGAAGGTTCAGGAATAAGAGAAGCTATAGTCTGGAAGCCAAAGAAAGTGCTGGGAGGGTCAGAGGGGGAAGCAGCAAATAGTGGTCCCCCAACTCTGAGTAGTCTGGTAAAGCCTATGGACCCCTTCTCAGAATCATGTTTTTAAATGCATAAAATAAAATATATAAGGCGACAAAAGAAGCCAATTATGCTTAAATAGTTATCAAAATATATATGTGTATGTTCATATATAAAAACAAAATATAGTATTATAAATATAACAAATTCATGGACCCCCTGACGTCTACCTACAACCTATTTGAAGGTCCATGGACCCTGAGTTAAGAACCCCTGACTTAGCATCAGTGTATAAAGGAAAAAGAATCAACACATCCGAAATGGGTCTGCCAACTGTGGCTAAAGAAAGGAATGTAGCAAATAGATTGTTCTCACTGCTGCCATCCAAGGTGCAGACCTTACTCATGGATTAGTAGGGTCCCCTCTAGTTCATTATCCTGGGCAACACAAACAAGGTTATATCTATAGTAATGAGTCCACTACTAAATAGAGTACAAAACAACACTGGGGACTGAAGAATAAATGGTATGAGCCTGCTTAATGAGTTGTAAAGAACATTCAGTCTGAACTACTAAGATCTGAGCTTGAGTTTCCCCTCTTCCACTTACTTTTTGTGTGACATTGTTATTTAAGCATGCTAAGCCTCAATTTCCTCAACTGTAAAGTGGGAATAATCCTAATTCTACTGACTACTTCTCCCTATTGTTGTGAGGGAAGAGCTTGGTAAACTTTCAAGAACTATGGAGTTATGAGGGGGCAGCTAGGTGGATAAAGCACCGGCCCTGGATTCAGGAGGAGCTGAGTTCAAATCCTGCCTCAGACACTTTAACAATTACTAGCTGTGTGATCCTGGACAAGTCACTTAACTCCCATTGCCCTGCCCCCCCCAAAAAAAGAACTATGGAGTTATGAGTTGTTGTTATTATGACAATGAGGCAGAATTAAAGGGACCAGAGTTTTCTCTGACACTTGCTATTCTGTCTTAGATCATTCTTTATCATGGTGACTCACTCCTCATTCCACACAAGTAATTCTGATCCCCTGGAAATATAGCACAAAATACATTGGACTGAAGGGACAGAGATGGGGACACCCAAAGGCAGCTGCTAGAAAGCAAACACAAGAGAGGAATAAGAAGAGCTGGTCAGAGAAGAAGCTCACCTGTAAGTGTATGAAACATAGGCTTGCCTTCATCTTCATTGCCCATTGGTGGCTTTCATGTGAGTCTCTGACTCTCAAAGTTCACCACAGTCATGTACAATTATGCTGAGTAAAGGGCAGCCCATACTCCAGAGATACTGGCCCAAGTCCCCAGTGTTCTGAGGTAAAAAGTGCCATAGTAGATAAGATCTATGGTCTATTTCATTGGAAAGAGAAAGAAATTCCTCCAACTCCTGGAGGAGGTTCAATGCAGAAGTCATAGCAGTAGTTATGTTCTTTGACCCTGTGAAATACTGACAATATCTCCGTGATGACCTGGAGTGGATAAACCATCAGCACCAGAAGAAAGGTAATAGGGTTGAGATGGTGCCCAGCAGCTTGGGTGGAAAAGTATGGGAGAGTCACACAGTGGATGCAGGAGACCATAGCATGAGACCAGTTAAGGACTGTTCTGTATAAAGATGGCTGGCCAAATACTTTCTGGGGTTGAAATACTCCCCTTCTAAATTTTAGCACCCTAAGACAAAGCCACAGTTGCACCATTCTAGTTATGATTTTTCTTATTCTTGCTCTTCTGAAGAACTCTAAGTCCCTCTTTTGTGAGCTTTATTTTTCAGAGAGAGCCAGAAAAGCAGTCTTTTTCTTTGCCATACCAACAAAAACAGACAGAAACACTTTCCATGTTACCAAATGTGTTACCAAGCTACATCATTAAAATGCCTTTACTAAAGAGCAGGAGACAGCATGGTACAGTGGGAATAGCATAGGCTATTAAGTTAAGGGGCCCAGGGTTGAAATCCTGCCTCTGATCCCTACTACCTTTGTGACATAAGATAAATGACTTAACTTCCCAGGATAGTTTTCTTCAACCATAAATTAAGCAGGTTGGACTGGATAACCTTTGAAGTCCCTTCTAGCTCTGGGGCTATGATTCTCCTCTATGTTTTATCATAGTAGAGAGGTGATTCTCTCATGCTATGCTAAAAGAACACACTCTGATACGTCCTATTAATCTGGAAAGGTTTGGAGTATAAGCCTGGTGATAGACTGTGTCTGTGTCATTCAACAAACAGGCTAGCAAATCTGAGTGACTTGTCACCAGAAAGCTGGCTACCAAATACATCAATAAAATTTTTGGCCACAGCAGTTCCTCAAGACAGTCTCCTAAAGCAGGAAGGGGTTGTGATCTAAAGTCAGCATCAATAGAAGTAACCACAATGTGTTCCAGACTGGGGCTATAAGTTGGTGAATACTAAGAATGTGCTAAGATGGGAATTAAGGTAGCCTGCCAAGGACTAGATTAAACACAACAGGAGTGATTCTCAAAGCTGCTGAAGGTGAGATTGCAGGTCCTCAGTGCTAAATAAATTGGCCCTGAGCAGGTACAAGAGCTGCTAGAAATGGAGAACCAAAGAAGACAGGGAAAAGAAGAAACGAGCTACCTACCTTCGAGGAAACTCACCATCTCCACATCCCAGAAGTCCAAAACATGACTCTTCAGTTCACAGAAATGAAATCCCAGTTCTTTGGAAGTAAATAATGCACATATGAGTAAGACAGCATAACAAAAGGAAATAAATTTTAGCATTTTATAACAGAGTCTAATTAACTTTTTACAATAGCTATGTTCCTAAAAAGTTATGTGCAGAACAATTATTTATAAACTGAGTCATGTTTTATATACTCTAGGGGAGCTCAGTGTTTGTTATTGTTGTTATTATCATTAAAAGAATTTATTAAGAGCTTACTATGTGCCGAGCTCTGTATTAGGTGTTGGGGATAAACATACAAGCAAAAAAAAAAAAAAAAGACTGTCCCTTTCTTCAAGGAGTTTATATTCTAATGGGGAAAGGCAAAGGGTATAAAGGGCAGCTGAAAATGGGGAGGGGATGAGGGGAGAGGATACCCTAGTCGAGGCAAGAGGTAAGGAAGGAGAAAAGCAGAGTAAGTGAACCAGGAGCGAAGAGAGTATGGCCTGGGCACCTCATGGAATGGTCGTCCAAGCCAAGGATTCATCAATAAGAAAAGACAGCCACGGGGTGGAGGTATCTCTAGGGTGAGAAGACTATGTAAAGGAGCACTCTCTTTGTAAAGTGAAGAATATCTTTACCAAGTGAATATACCAAGATATAAATACATACACACTATCCATGGACATCCTACCACCACCATTACCAACATATTTGTTTGTTAATTCAACTGAATTAACAAAGTTAATTCATATAACATCAATACATCTATACATGCATATGTATGTAGCTATATATATGTACGTATATTTGTTAAGAGAGAGAAAGGGAGGGAGAGAGGGAAGAGGAGAGGAGAGGAGAGAGAGAAAGACAGAGACAGAGACAGAGAGAGAAACAGAGAGAGATCACATAGGTATTCCTAAATTGGCTTCAATTTGTACTTGACTAGGGTTATCTGAAATATAGATCCCTTAGACATTTATCAAATCCACCACTTAAAGAAATATGAGGGGCAGCTAGGTGGCGCAGTGGATAAAGCACTGGCCATGGATTCAGGTGGACCTAAGTTCAAATTTGGCCTCAGATACTTGACACTTACTAGCTGTGTGACCTTGGGCAAGTCATTTAACTCTCATTGCCCTGCAAAAAGAAAGAAAGAAAGAAAGAAAGAAAGAAAGAAAGAAAGAAAGAAAGAAAGAAAGAAAGAAAGAAAGAAAGAAAGAAAGAAAGAAAGAAAGAAAGAAAGAAAGAAAGGAATATGAGAAGTAAGCCAATATGGGGAAAATATAGGCTCTAATCTAGAAGGGGGATATTGAGTTCATCTAATCCCGCCCCCATTTTATTTATGAGGACAATAAGACCCAGAAAAGTGACTTGCCCAACGATGCTCAACAAAAAGGCTGAGATTTGAATTTCAAGCTTCTGATTCCAGATCCAGTCCTCTTTCATAACATAGTTTTCTATGGGTCTAATACCTTAATTCTTACGACCACCATCTATTCTCCAACTTCTTGGATATTCAGAAAGTCAGCTTCTTTGGGGGCATGTAGCTTCTCTTCTATACCCAAGTTGGTTGTCCACTTTGGGCAGCTTCTGTTGACACTGGGAACCATTTTTTAAAGCACTGAACATGACATCTCACCTTCAACAGCTTTAAGACTGCCTCCAGTTCTGTTCAATCCAGCCTTTGGCAAACAATCTTAATTTGCATTTTAACATACACCCAATTTACCATCTAACAATTTTCCAAAAGTTAAATTCCCAAATTTTTAAAATATTTTTCAATGCGAGGCAATGAGGGTTAAGTGACTTGCCCAGGGTCACACAGCTGCCCAGATTCTCAAATTTTAAAGGAAATACGAATTGTGTTTCTGTCTTCTCATATAGGGAAATGACCTCTGATTTTTAGTTGTCTATACCCTACTCCTCTTACCTGATACTACCTTTCTTCCTTTTCTTCTCTTTCCCTGGAATTCTCCATGTCTAGGATCTTCTATTCTAGTTTAGAAACTTATGGTCTCCTCAATGATTGAGGCAGCTAATAGACAGTAGATAGAGTAGACTTGGAGTCAGGAAGTCTTGAATTCAGAACTCACTTCAGACACTACCTGTGTGACCCTCTTTAAACATGTCACTTAACCTCTGTTTACCTCATCTGTAAAATGGAGATAATAATGGTTTCTACCTCCCAGGGTTGTTATGATTATAAAATGAGATATTTGTAAAGCTCTTTGCAAATCTTAAAATACTATATAAATACCTCTGCCTCTGATCTTAGGGATTATACTCATTTGAGAAGCCACACACACACACACACACACACACACACACACACACCCCTCCCCATAAAACACCTGAACATCTTTAGTCCTGAAGTTTCATTGATTCTAGAGCTGCCTGAGCTGTCCCCAGGCATGGCCCCAGGAACGCCAATGAAAGCTTCGTTTACCCATGCTCCAAATCCTGGGAACAGCTTATCACAAAACCATCCTCCACTCTTTCATCCTTCCCTGGCCTGAAAACCATCATGCCTGAGGCTTCCTGGCACCCTCCACTGTCACATATCTTTTCTGCCCTTTCTCATTCCTGTTCTTAGGAAGGCCCGCCCCAACAATAGTGGGAGGGAGTCATTGGACTAATGTACTGTCTTTCTCTTTGCCATACTCCAGCTTCTTAGATGTCTTCAATTAAACCACATGGCCTTCTGAAAGGAAAGGACCTCTCCTATTCAGTAATGTCTGATTCTTCTGCAGACCCTGAAGCATGCTTTCTAAATTGTAAGGGAGTCATCTTCAGATTGCCTCTGAAGGACCACCTCTTGTTAGAAAGTCTTCCCGAGTGACCCTACAACAGACAAGAAAGTTTTCCTGAATTTAGCAGGGCAGGCCTGAACTTAGAACTTCCAGGGGGCATTCCCCTCCCACTTTCCACCTCAGTTTCTCCCTCATCTGTGCCTTCTCCTACAAATGGTCCTTCATGCTCACACTTTGTCATAGAGAGGCAGTTCATCACTGGTGGAAAAAAATCCTCAACCTGAAAGCAAAGGACATGGCTGGATTTGATTAACTTTATTCCCTCTTCTCAATTTCCTCTTCTATAAAATCTATTGGTACTGCCTACCTCACAGGGCTGTTGTGATGTTAACCCTCAGGCACTACAGAAATAGGAGCAGTGATGACTTTTATTTATTCAATCCATCCAGATTTCCTCAGAAGAATGAAAGATCCCCAAGCTCAGGAACTATTTCCCTTTTGTCTTTGTATCCCTGGCACCTTGAATAATGCCTTAGCACATAGTAAGGCATTAGAGAAATCCAATCCTCCCAGTAACCCAGGCTCAAAACCTCAGGATCATCCTAGACTCCTTACTTGTACTCGCTTCATATATGGAATTCATTTCCAAATATTAATAATATACTAATAATAGCATTTATTTAGTGTCTACTATGTGTCAAGCACTAGGCTACGTACTTTACCAATATCTCATTTTGGGGCAGTAGGTGGCGCAGTGGATAAAGCACTGGCCCTGGAGTCACAAGGACTTGAGTTCAAATCTGGCCTCAGACACTTGACACATATCATCTGATCCTCACAACAACCCTACTGGATAGGTGCTATTTTCATTCCCATTTTACAGTGGAAGAAAAGGAGGCAGACAGGTTAAGTGACCTGCCCAAGGTCACAAAGCAAATAAATGTCTGATTTGAACTTGGGTCTTCCAGACCCCAGGCCCAACACTCCATCCACTCTAACAAGGTAGAAACAAGTCTTTTTGTTCATACGTTCACATCTTTCATATATACCCCCTTCTCTCCACTCAAAGAGGTGCCACCCGGGTGAAGGCTTTCATTACTCACACTTACACTTTGGTAAAAACCCTCAGTCACTACAGAAATAGGAACGATGACAATATAGTATTCATTAGTTCAATGATCTATAAGGGTGTATGGGGTGTGGGGGGTTTTCAGAAAGGACTAGCACCTCTGCTGTGAGGGCTGCTCATCCACCTTTGGGGTCCACCTGTCACCCAACCCTCACCTGTGGCTCCAAGAAGCTGTAACATGTGCAGTGGTCACACCTGTGTAAAACTGTGTTGGCAGATGGGCTAAACCAGGTTGAGGGTAACCAACCGGTCTCAAACTTGGGAAGATATGGGGACACCTACCCCAAGCATGTGAAGACTTCCCCAAGAAGAATTTGTTCCAATAGTCGTGAAGGCAGCTGACTCAGGTTCTGTGAAGTGCTTAGAGAGTGGTCAGACATCAGAGATGGGCCATCAGAGATGTTCTGGGCCATCACCAGGCATCTTGACTTTTGTCCTACCACTGGATTTTGATGACTCTGGAAGAGAGAACGAGGCTGGTAACTGGTTCTACCTCACTTGAGTCCAATTCATGCACGTCAGGCTATCACCCCATGATGTCACTGGTCCTCTTCAAAATAAAGGATGAACAACAACAATAATGAAGGAGGAAGAACAGCAACGACAATAAGTTCCTATCCAGCTTTCCTCGGTAGAATACAAGATCTGTAAAGGCAGGAATTGTTTCTCTTTTGTCTTTAGCAGCTTGAATTATGCCTTTGCACATAGCAGGCCCTTCAATAGCTTTCTAGTTGGGTCTTCCTGACTCAGGTCTCTCCCCTCTCCAATTCATCCTTCACACAGATGCCTCACTGATTTTCCTAAAACTCAGATCTGATTGTGTCTCTCCCCACCCTCATTCAATAAACTCCCATGGCTCCCTATTCCCTCTAGAATCAAATATAAAAGCCTCTAGTTGGCATTTAAAACCTTCTACAATTTGGTCCTCTCTTTACCTCTCCAGTCTCCTAACACTTTGCTCCCCTCCATACATTCCACAATCAAGCATGACTGTCCATCTTGCTATTCCTTGTCCATGAGACTCCCCCTCCCCACTCCTTGCCTTTTCATTGGCATTCTCAAAATGAATGCCCCCTCCTCATTTCTGCCTCCTGGCTTCTCTGCCTTCAAGATTCATCTCAAATACTTCCTTCGACAGGTAGCCTCTCCAGGTAGGGCCTTCCTGTGAAATTACTTGTGACCTACTCTGTGTGTATTTTGAAAAATGCACCTATTTGTTTGCATATTGCCTCCTCGTTGAGATCCTTGAGTACAGGAACTCTGTTTTTGCCTTCTTTGTGTATTTAACTTTGTGTAATTAACTTACTTTGTACCTCCAGCACTTAGCACAAGGATCAAGTATATAGTAAGCATTTAATAAATGCTCATTGACCAACAGTCTGAAAGAGGGTGGGGAAAACCCATTCTCTTGCTCACTGCCCCTTTCCCTTCCAAGCCTTGTCTCTGCAAGTTTGGAGGAAACATACATTCCTTTAGTCATAACAATGATAACTAACCCCTTGAATTCTCTCACACCTCCCCTATGAGAGAGGAACACCACACTGATTGTTTGTTAGAAGATCTGGCATGGGACTTAAGAGCATAGATGGAAAAAGGAAAGGGACCCCAGAAGCTGTCTTGTTGTCACTTCAGAAGACCTGGGCTCAGGTCCCAGCTCTGCCACTAACTAGCTGTGTGGCCTTGGACTAGTCACCCCTGCTCTCCAAGCATCTACTTTTTTCTCATGGGTCAAATAAAAACTTTGAACTTGATTGCATCTAATGTCCCTTCCAGGCCTGACAAACAACCAGAATGCTGGAGCTCAAGGCAGAGCTAAAAGGGGAGATTGGTGGGCCCCTGGTGGTATTGTAATATTGCTCTTCACTTTGGGTCATTTTTAATCAGAGGTTTTATTTGAGCTTCCACTGTGATATCCGTGCAAGTTGACTTAGGGCCAATAACTACAGGCCACAGAGAATGGAGAGTGGATTTTTCTGTCATTAAGATGGGCATTTATTAAGAAGTCACAATAAAAGGTATCCCCCATTGCATTTTCATCTGGGTCACATGCTGCCTCTGGTCTGCACCCAAGGCAGCTACTTGTCTCACCTCCCCCTTGTTTTGGCTGTGGATGGAAGGGGTGACCTAGAGATGACCTAGTCCATCCCACTTATTATTAGTACTTCAACCAGGGGGACCCAGAAGAACCCAGGGAAGCCAGGAAATGGCTGGCACAAAGAATGGTGCTGCCTTCCCAGAAGCAACAACATCCAGCTAGGGAGTTTAAAGAGAAAGCCAAAGACTCTTGCCAGTGGATGTAAAACTGTCAGAAGTCTTTTTGCCTTTGGGCAGAATTGGCTTATTAGGGGAGAGGGGAACTATCTCAAGAAAACCTTTGGTGCATTAGGAGAAATATAGACTATAGGGATAGCCAAGGTAATCTGTCTTTGCGTGGCTATTTTTTGCAGGCTTTTCTGGTGCTCTGACCTTCTGGGAAGGCAGTAAAGATAGGAGGAAAGGAATCATACGTAATTTGTCAGTTTCTCTCCTAAGCATAGCACCCTCAGGTATACCAAGTATTGTGGCTGTGTTTGCTACCTGTCCAGGATTACTGGATTAATCTCCCAGACAGACAAATCTGTGATGATCCATGTCAGGGAAGTGCTGGTGAATGTTTAAGAACTGGCTTTCAAACATTGTACACAATAACAACAATATTGTATGATGATGAACTGTGAATGACTTAGTTATTCTCAGCAACGCAATGATCCAGGACAATTTCAAAGGACTTAGTATGAAAAATTCTAGCCACCTCCAGTGAAAGAACTGAGAAGTCTGAATGCATATGGGAGCATACTATTTTTACTTTATTTTTCTTGTTGCTTGTTGTTGTTTTGGTTTGTATTTTATTTTGCAACATGGCTAATATGGAAATGTTTTGCATGACTACATATGTATAATCTACATCAAATTGCTTGCCTTCTCAAGGCAGGGGGAAGGGAGAGAGAGAGGTAAAGAATTTGGAACCCAAAATTTATTAAAAACAAATGTTATTTTTTTACATGCAATTGAGAAAAAAGAAATATAAAAAAAGAAATGAAGAGTTGTTTTTTAAATTGGCTCTCTAGAAAAGTACAGGACATACTTTTAAGTTTAATCTCCATTATTAACGTTTTATCATCATTTTCTTAAGTTTAAACAATTAACAAAACAATAAACCAAGCCCTGATCTGTGCCAATTTTTTTTTTGGCAGAGCAATGAGGGTTCAGTGACTTGCCCAGGACCACATAGCTAGTAAGTGACAAGTGTCTGAGGTCGGATTTGAACTCAGGTCCTCCTGACTCCAGGGCTGGTACTTTTATCCACTGCACCACCTAGCTGCCCCTGTGCCAATTTTTAAAGTGTAAATGCTCACCCTGAAAATTTAACAATTGGCCTTCCAAGCCAATCCCAGCTGGCTCCAACATGCCCCTGTCCATAATGCAGAGACAGTTTAGGTAGCACATCTATAAATGTGATTGATCTGAGGCTCTACCTCACTCTCCCACCCAGGTGTTGGTCTGGAAGCCCAAGACCTAGGCATAAGTTTAGTCCTCAAAGCCTTATTGAGGTGGAAAGAAAAACAGATGTGCCCCAAATCATAGTTGACAAGCAACAGATCCAGTCCTGGTGTTTATATTCCCAGTTCGGAATTGTTTTTTCACTAAGGCCCTAATGATTTATCAGATACTTAATTCTTAGTTGCTAGTAATCATTTGGGCAAAGGGGGGAGCAGGTGAGGGGGAAGAAAGGAAATGGGGAGCTGTTAAGTAGTATGATGGAGATGTCAGGTATTCAAGGATATGTTCAGGAAAAACTAAGAGTTTCCCATGATTCCCAAAAACTTTATTGATCTGTATCCCCTGCCAGAGTGACCTGATGACAACCAGGATACAAGTAAGGTATCTCTTCCCTCCCATAGAAAGGAGATACCTTTTCTGAGAATTTACACCTGTCCTATGGAAAGTAGCTTGACCTTCCAATGATCAGACTTGGGGCCTCACCCCATGGAGATATTTTGAATGGATTTTAGGATTATCTAATCTAAAAGCTAGAAAGAAATAAGAAAACAAATATTTATGTATTAAGCACCTTCAATGTGCCAGACAAAAACTGAAGGGGACAAAGTTTTAATGATTTATTTGCCCAGGGTCTACACAGCTGGTAAGTGCCTGAGGTAGGATTTGAATTCAGGTCTTCCTGACTCTAGGCCCAGTGTTCTATCTACTTCACCACCCTGTTACCTCCAAAGATCGGTCTCTTGTTTTGCAAATGAGAGGCTGGGACCCAGAGAGGGGGAAATGACTTTTCCAAAGTCATACCAGTAGTAAGGAGAAGAGCTAGATTTTGAATTCAGACGCCCAACTCAAAATCCAGTGCTTTTAATTGTGGGTTGCAGGGAGACAGCTAAGAGGGGCACACCCTCTTTTGGTGTTCTGAGTTGCACAGACTCTTTGGTACAAGATCAAAAATGTCCTCACAACCATAGACAACTTGGGAGCTATGAGTTCCTTATCACTGGATGTCTTAAGGAGAAGCTGGCAGAACACTCATCAGGTACCTCATAGAGGGAATTCCTTCTCAGATATAGGTTGAACCAAACTGCTCCAAGAACCCTTTCAGCTTTAAGATTCTGTAATTCTTTATGACTCCAGACCTTCCACAAATAGAAATTGCCTACAGGCCCAGTTATCAGACTATTTCCCGGGCTGCTCTGTCAGACTCCACCCGTGATGATGTTACAGTCTCTGGAATTCTGCACCAGATGACCCTGGGTGCCAACAGTTTCCACCAGCCACCCAACTGTGTATTCTGAGGTTGGTCAACTTCAGAAAGCCCAGGAACATCTAGCTCCCCACCCAGTCCCAGGGGCCTCAGGCTCAGCAGGCTGGCTGCTGCTTTGACGGTACACACCACAGTGTGACGGTCTGGCCCAATTGTTTTCTGTAGACAATGGAGTATCACGTGACAGGTCTTAATGAGTCCCTTCTGGGATCCCACAATAACTAAATGGCAAAGACTGGTTAAATAGCTCTCTTTCTTCTCAGCCCCTGATGGAAGCTGGTTTTTGCTCCCTATTCTCTCATTCTTCTCCCTGGGTGTTTCTCCTCTTTTTTCTCTCTCTCTCTCTTGCAATCTTTCCACTTATTTTCATTCTCCCTCTTTCTGATTCTCTCTCCCACAAATTAGTTCCCCATCTTATCTTCCTTCCCTGCCAATGACCAATCCAAGATAGAAATTTACTTTTGCAAAGTGGAGAACCACTCTCTCAACTCACCTTCGTATTGCTATTCAACAGCAATCCAGGTCCCCTCCAGAAGTGGCTTCTATTCTCTATTCCTAGCCTTATTACTATGATACTCAGCTATCCACCATCACCCTCACAACTACCCATGAATTTCTGCAAGCAGTCCCACATCCGGAATAGAGTCAGGAACCTTGCAAACCTTGATGCATAATATATGTTGTTATTCCTAAAAACTCCAAATCAGGTGTTATCCCACATAGACACATTTATATGTCCCTTTAAGGTTTCTTCATCCAGAAGTCTTTTCTAGTCCCCCAATAGAAAGTGGTCTCTTCTTCCTCAAATTGTCTTAGTCCGAGTTAATAATGATCTCTTAGTTGCCAAATCCAACAGCATTTTCTCAATCCTCATTTTCTTTGATCTCTCTGCAACCTTTGACACTCTCCTCCTTGATATTCCCTTCTCTCTAGGTTTTCTGTACATCACTCTATCCTGGTCCTTCTACCTTTCTGACTGTTTCTTCTCAATCTCCTTTTCTGGATTCTCCTCCAGATCCCATCCCTCTAACCATAAGTGTTCCTCAGGCTGGGAGTTTACAGGGTTTAAGGTGGGGGGTAAAATGGAGAAATGCTGAGGAATGGGATATTGGATAAAAGGTAGGTGTTGTTGTGTTGTGGACAAGTCCCAAAGAAAGTAAATCTTCTCACACCATGTGATTGATCATCTATTCACTTGGAATCATGCCAAGTCCCCCCAGGGGCATGGTACTTCCATTTTGGAGAGCACTTATATAGAGAACTGGTTTTGAAGTCTAATCACCGTGAGTTCAGGTTCTATCTCTGACATATACTTGCCTGTGTTACCCTGAAAAAGTCAAGACCTCTCAGTGTCCTGGGCAGCTCTCTAAGACCATAAATTGTTGAACAGATACTGATCTGCACTGGTAAATAATTTCCTCACCAAGGAGTTTCCTACTATAATGTAATTGCATTCCACAAGGGAAAAAAAAGTTCAGGGAGCGTGGAATACTGAAGACTCTTCCTAACACAATCAATCAATCAATAAGCATTTATTAAATACCTACCATGTGCCAGGCACCAGGTGAAGCACTGAAGACACAAAAAGAAATAAAAGACAGTCCCTGCCCTCAAGGAGCTTACAATCTAATGAGAGAAACAACAAATAAACACAAACAAGCTATATAGAGAATACATAGGAAATCATTAACAGAAGGAAGGCACTAGAACCCCTATTAGGTTGAAAAATGCTTTCTGTAGAAATAGGATTTTAGTTAGGACTTAAAGGAAGTTAGGGAAGGTGATAGACAGAGATGAGGAGGGAAAGCATTCTAGGTATGAGGACAGCCAAAGAAAATGCCCAGAGATGAAAGATGGAGTGTCTTGTTGGTGGAACAGCCAGGAGGCTGGTGTCACTAGATGGAAGAGAACATGTCAGAAAGTAAGAAAGTAAAGAAAGTGAGACTAGCAAGGCTGATGGGGGGGGGGGGCTAGATTATAAATGGTTTTAAATGCCAAACAGAGGATTTTGTATTTTACACTAGAGGCTACAGGGAGCCACTTGAATTTATTGGTGGGGAGGGGAGAAGAGAATAGCACAATTTGTGTCTGCACTTCAGGAAAATTACCTGAATGGAGGATGGATGGGAGTGGGGAGAGACAGACCCATCTGCAGGCTATTGCAGTAGTCCAGGCATGAAGTGGCCCTGTCAGAGTAGAAAAGGGGAGTCAACAGAGAGTCTGGGACAGGATAGGCAGATCTGAAAATCATTCAGTATAGAGATGATCATTAAATCCATGGGAACCGATGAAATCACCAAATTAGGTAGTATAGAGGGAGAAGGGAAGAGGAACCAGGACATAATCCTGCAAGATACCTACAGTTATAGGGCATCATTTGAAGGAGGATCCAGCAAAGGAGACAGAGGAGGAGTGGTCAGATAGGTCAGAAGAGAACCAGGAGAGAGTGGCATCCTGAAAACCTAGAGAAAAGAGAACAACAAGGAGGAGAGAATGGTCAACAGTGTCAAAGGCTGCAGAGATGTCAAGGAGAATGAGGAGTGAGAAAAGGCCCCTGGATCTGGCAATTGAGAGATCATTGGTCATTTTATTCATTGCTCAACAAATCTTGAAGCATCATAGTATTGTCGAAAGAGTACTGGGTTTGAGGCAGCTAGGTGGCATAGTGGATAGAGCACCAGCCCTGGATTCAGGAGGACCTGAATCCTGCCTCAGACACTTTAACAATTACTAGCTGTGTGACCCTAGGAAAGTCACTTAACCCCAATTGCCTCACCCCCCCCCAAAAAAAGAGTACTGGGTTTGAATCATTCACATTTACCTGTGTGACCTTTAGCAAGTCACCTTACCTGGGTCCCATTTCCTCATTTGTATAATGATGTGGAATTATACTTGACATTGCCTTAGCCCCAGGGTTGTTGTGAGGAAAGTGCTTTGTAAATTATAAAAAGCTATATGTGGGAGATATTAACATTTGTATGAATATACATGAAGTACTTTGTGAATCTTAAAGTTCTATATAAATGTTCTTATTACATATGGTCTTGTGCTAGGCCTAGAAGGAAGCAGAATCAATGAATCAATGAATCAATGAATGAAAAAAGTATCTATTAAGTGTGCTTACTATATTCCAGGCACTGAGCTAAGCACAAAGAATAAAAATAGAAAAATTAGACATCTTGTGCCTTCAAAGAGCTTATATTTATTCTAAAAGAGAGAAATATAGAGTGAAGTGATGGTCAGTTTTGATCTGGTGAGTTGATCCATAGAAGGGTTGATGGACATCCCCTTTCTAAAAGCTATCAAAAGCTAGCATTGATTTGATCCCTACTGTGTTGATAATAATAGGATCAAATGAGAGCTGGAGAAATAGGGTTGGGAGAAAGGAAGTAGTATTCTTGTAGGGCTAATGGCAAGATGGCTAAAGTAAACTGCTGGATGGAATATGAACCAAGGTCTGCTCTGAAGTCAGCTAGACATAATGAGTTGGCACTCACCAATCAAGACAGCTCATCTCTAAGGATTAATGAGAGGATCTCTACTCGCATGGAGCTTGTCACCAACTGGCCGAAAGGCAACATTTATAAATAATATTTTAATATTCCTAGGATTCATGATGTCATTGAATGGGGTGCTCTCCTACTAAGGCAAATTCCAGTCCTTCAGAGCTTTAATAGATGGTTTTCATGAATTTGTTGTGTCCAAAATACTCATACCCAGGGGAGTTACTCTCTGGCAGTGAGTCTCTCTGACCTTAGCTGGTTGGACTTCAGATAGCAGGCAGTTTGTCAGCTGCCCCTTCTCAAAGCCTTTCTTTCTTTATTTTTATTTTATTTTTAGTTAAAAATCATTTCTTTTTCTCCTTCCTACCTCTCTTTCCCATGGTGGGAGGGAGGGGGAAACAAAACCCTTGTAAGAAATATGCATAATCAGGGGCAGCTAGGTGGTGCAGTGGATAAAGCATTGGCCCTGGATTCAGGAGGACCTGAGTTCAAATCCAGCCTCAGACACTTGCCACTTACTAGCTAGCTGTGTGACCCTGGGTAAGTCACTTAACTCTCATTGCCCTGCAGAAGAAGAAGAAGAAGAAGAAGAAGAAGAAGAAGAAGAAGAAGAAGAAGAAGAAGAAGAAGAAGGAGAAGGAGAAGAAGAAGAAGAAATATGCATAATCAAGCAAAGCAATTCCTACACTGGCCATATGCAGAAATGGTATACCTCATTCTGCATTTTGAATCCATCACCTCTCTGTCATAAGATGGGTAGAATGCTTCAACATTTGTCCCTTGGAATCATGGTTGGTCATTGAATTGATCAACCTTTCAGTTGTTCATCTTGACGGTATCATTGCCCTTGTACAGATTGCTCACCTGGCTCTGCTCACTTCACTCTGCATCAGTTAACATGAGTCTTCTCAAGTTTCTTGGAATCCATCCCTTTCATCATTTCTTGGAGCAAAATAATATCCCATTACATTCATCATGGGCAGTTAGGCACCCCGAATCAGGAAACATGCATATCTGACCTCAGACACTACTAGCTCTGTGACCCTGGGCAAGTCACTTAACCCTATTTGCCTCAGGTTCCTCATCTGTAAAATGAGCTGAAGAAGGTTATGCAAACCACTCCAGTATCTCTGCCAAGAAAACCCCAAATAGTATCACAAAGAGTCAGACTTGACTGAAATAACTGAACAACAACATTTATTATCATCATCTTAGCTAACATTTATACAGTGTGGTGATTATGATGTGCCAGGAACTTTGCTAAGCACTTTACAATCATTATCTCATTTGATTCTCACAAAAACTCTGAGAAGGGGGACAGCTAGGTGGTGCAGTGGATAGAGGACTGGCCCTGGATTCAGGAGGACCTGAGTTCAAATCCAGCCTCAGACACTTAACACTTACTAGCTGTGTGACCCTGGGCAAGTCACTTAACCCCAATTGCCTTGCCAAAAAACAAAAAACAAAAAAAACTCTGAGAAGGAAGTGCTCTCATTAATCCCACCACAGATGAGGAAACTGAGGAAGACAGAGGTGAAGTAACTTGTCTGGGGTCACGCAGCTAGTAAATGTCTGAGGCAGCATTTGAAGTCAGGTCTTCCTGATTCCAAGCCTGGGGCTCTATCCACTGCACCACCAGTTTCCCCATATACCATACTGTGTTCAAGATGAACCCTTAGTTTCCAGTTCTTAGCCTTCACAAAAAGGGCTACTATAAACATTTTTGAATCGAAGCCATTTCAGCTCAAAAAGATCCTGCTACAGCTTGTGCTCTGAGGGTAGAAACTAGGAGAACCTAGAGACATTTCCACACCAGGATATGAGACAGTCCCCCTCCTCAAAAAGGTTACATTTATTCTGTTTTATGGATGCATACAGAAGATTGATAGCCAGAGATTTGGGGTCTGAGAAAGCATAGGGTGTGGAGGGAGGGAAAGGGAAAAGTATAGGAAGTCAGCAGAGATTAGCAAACAAATCTGATAGAAACAAACACATACTTGGGCAAAAGTACAAAATATCTGGAATTCCTTAAAGAAGGAAAAGCTAAGGTGAATGTGGAGTAAGGAGTAGGGACCATACTACTAGAGCTCTGAGGCCAACTAGACCAACTCCTTCACCTTCCAATGAGGAAACTGAGGCTGGTTGACTTATCCAAGGTCACCTAGTGACCAGAGGTGGAATTTATGAATCCAAGGCAGGATTCGAATCATGAAATTCCTTCCATATTAAAAGGGACCTTATAAGGGATTTCCAAGGATCTTTTGAAGAGAGGCGGCCATAGAAGATTCAATAATTCCTGCCTCAGGTTCCCCATCTGTCAAATGAGGATAAGAAGACTTACTTATACCCCTACCTCACAGAATTGTTTTGAGGAAAGAGCTTTACAATTTACAAAGCCCTGCATAAATGTGAGCTGTTATTAATTAGGTTTGGCAGAGGCTGTCTGAGAGGAGGGAAGTGAGGGAAAGGGCAGGAGCGGGTACACAGAACATTGTAGACACTCAATAAATCTGGAGCTTTGTAATATTACTTTAAAACCTGGCTGTGAGACGAGTGGGGGAAGGGGAAATAGGACTAAAGAAACAAAAAGACGATACTTGCCAAAAAGGTCCTTCAGTGAAGCATTTGGAAATTACCAATCTGTTTACTTCTTTCTTCATCTTCCTCCCTCTTTTTTCTTTTGAGGTTAGTGAGAGAAGGTCATTCTCTCTCTCTCTCTCTCTCTCTCTCTCTCTCTCTCTCTCTCTCTCTCTCTCTCTCCCCTCCCTCCTTTCCTCCCTCCTCTTGCCCTCTCTATCTCTCCTTCCTCCCCTCCTCTCTCTCCCTCCCTTTTCATCTCCCCCATCTATCCTCCTCCTCTCTCCATCCCTCTCCCTCATCCCCTCCCTTCCTCTCTCTGTCTCTCTCTCTCTTTCTTTCTGTCTCTGTCTTTCTCTTCTTCCCCTCCCTCCCTCCTTCTCACCGTCTGTATCACTTTGTCTGTCTCTCTGTGTCTCTTTCTTTTCCTTTCTCTATGAGTCTCTGCCTCTCTTATGCCATCTCTCCCCTTATTAGAAGTACATACATAAGTAGGAAGCAGGGTAAAATGGAAAGAGCTCCAGTTTCGGAATTAGAAGAGTTCTAGTCCCCTCTGACCTTTAACTAGCTGTCTGACCTTAAACAAGTCTTGACCTCTCTGAACCTGTTTCTTTACCCATAAAATGGGGATAGGAATGTTTGTAAAGAAAACATTTCATAAACAGTAAAGCTCCATGAAATGTGAGCTGTTGCTATCACTGAGATGTCTAGGTGCTCCAAAGAGGGTCTAGTTCAATAGAAAATATTGTGAATTCATAAAACTAATCTGGAAGAGATCTTTCAGTTTTTACTGTTCAGTCATTTTTTCAGTTGTGTCTGACTTTTCTTGACCCCATTTTGGGGTTTTCTTGGCAAAAATACTGAAGTGTTTTGCCATTTCCTTCTCCACCTCATTTCCTCATTTGAGGAAACTGAGGTAAATATGGTTAAGTGACTTGCCCAGGGTCAACCAGCTAGTAAGTGTCAGAGGTTGGATTTAAACTCAGGTTGGATCTTCCTGACTTCAAGCTGGGCACTCTATCCACTATGCCACCTAGCTCTGGCAAGGCAAGTAACTATCATTGGTCACACCATTGTAAAAAACAAGAGTTGGAATTTTAGTATCATCCCAGCCACCACCACCCAACTTTTTGATCCAGGGTCAGCTCTGGTATCACTCTCAGTATTATCTTTAGGTCAAGTCTATGGGAAGAAGCCTGCTATTTTCTCCAGAAGATCTTCCTTCCCAATTAATGACTTTTAGTCCACACTCCCAAAGAGCCAACCCCTTGACCCATGTAGTCCAGGCCAGCCTAGCTCAGCACGGTCTAGCAGATGAGTGAGGTGCCGATATCTGCTCAACTCCAGGGGCATAATGGTAGATCAGAGAAGAAAGAAGACTGAGGTGGGCTTTGCTCTTTTTCCTCCTTGTTCTAATCTTTGTCTCCTGAGAGAAGTTCTTTAGGAACCATATAAAATGATGGAGAGATCATTGATCTAGAGCTCAGAAGGACCTTAAGGGCCACTGACTCCAACACCTTCATTTTACATATGAAGCAACTGAGGCTATGAGATTTGTCCAAGGTCACACAGATAGTAATCAGAGGCAGGATTTAAATGTTCCTTCTTTCTATGGAGTCCAGATAAAAGGCTACCTAAAATAGAAGCAAGAAGGGGAACTCTATCCAAGTTTCTTGAAGGCAGGAACCATACCCTAGGTAAACTTTGTATGTCTGTTAGTGCCCAGCACACATGTGTTGGTGAGCACAAGAGAAACTTAATAAGTACTTATTGTATCTGTAGCTACAGTCTTATTTTGCAAAACAGTTCTTCTGATCATCAGGACTACATATTATAAATCAATCTGAAGGGTTTGGAGCAACAGGGTTATAAAGCAGCTGCATAGTGTTTATTTTTTTAAATAAACATTTTTATTTAAAGTTTTGAGTTCCAAATTCTATCCTTCCCTCCCCCCCCTGCCCCCCCGAGGCAGTAAGCAATCAAATAGATATAGGTTTTACACATGCAATTATGTAAAACATTACCTTATTAGTCATTTTGTATAAGAAAACCTGAATAAAAGAAAAAAATAAAAAAAGTAAAAAATAACATGTTTTAGGCTGTGTTCCATCAATATCAGTTCTTTCTTTGGATGTAGATAGCATGCTTCATCATTAGTCCTTTGAGATTGTCTTAGATCATTGTATTGCTGAGAATAGTCAAGTCATTCACAGTTCCTCATGCGACAATATTGCTGTCTCTGCACAATGTTCTCCTGGTTCTGTTCACTTCACTATACTTCAGTTCATGCAAGTCTTTCCAGGTTTTTCTGAAATCATCCTGCTTGTCATTTCTTATAGCACAATAATATTCCTTCACAATCATATACCACAGTTTGTTTAGCCATTCCCCAACTGATGAGCATTCCTTTGATTTCCAATTCTTAGCCACCACAAAAAAAGAGCTGCTATAAATATTTTTGTACAAATAGGTTTTTTTCTCTTTTGGGGGATATCTTTGGGATATAAACCTATCGATGGTATTACTGGATCAAAGGGTATGCATATAAGTCTTTCAGGGCTTTTCTGAAAGCATCCTGCTCATCATTTCCTATAGTACAATAGTATTCCATCATAATTATATACTGAAACTTATTCAGACACTCCCCAATTGATATATATGCCCTTAGTTTCCAATTCTTTGCCACTACAAAAAAGAACTGCTACAAATATTTTTGTACATATAGGTCCTTTTTCTTTTTCTTTGGTCTCTTTGGGATACAGACCTAGTAGTGGTATTTCTGGGTGAAAGGGTATGCTCAGTTTTATAGCCCTTTGGGGATCATTCCAAATTGCTCTCCAGAATAGTGGGATCAGTTCACAACTCCATCAACAGTGTATTAAGATCCCTGATTTTCCACATCCCCTCCAACATCTGTCATTTCCCTTTTCTGTCATATTAGCCAAGAGATTAGATGACTTCTTATATTCCTTTCCAGCTCTACAATAGTTAATAATCATGATAGCTCCCGTTTCCACAAAGTGCTTTTCTAACAATAACCCAGTAAATAGTGCAGGTAACATCATACCCATTTTGCAGATGAGGAAACAGACTTGGATAAGTGAAATAGCTTGCACAAGGTCACTGGGCTTGGATACCCTTCCATTATACCACCCACCTATGATAACATCAGCTACTTCCTACAATAGCAGTAACTAACATTTAGATAAATACTTGGCCACTCTTCCCTGAGTGCACTGTGAGCAATCACTAGGATTATTTCCCCCATTTTACAGATAAGGAAGACTGAGGCTCAGAAAGCCAACGTGGCCATCCCCAAATCACAGAGAACCAAAATTTGACCCTGTGTCTCCTAAGTCCAGGGCTCCCTTTACTCTATGGAATGCTGCCTTGGGAACATGGGGGTGGCCACAACCAAAAGAAGAATGCTCAAACTTATGAGAACAGAAAGGCCCTGTAGTCTGAATCAAACCATTTATTTATTGTCCTGATGTATTTCATAGCAATTCCCAGCCTGTCATCAATACTCTGTTTCTGCTGCCACTGACACATACGATAATCTGATCTGGAAGAAAAAAAAGGGAGTGCAGTATCTGTAGAAACAAACATCATCAAATATCCTGGCTCCCTTCCCAGGGCTTCAATAAAAATGCAGGAAGGAAGAAGGCATAGAGCTGAGCTCACGTCAGCAAGTCTGGGCTGAGTCTCCATTAAATCATTAAGAGAGTACTTTCAAGCCTCGTTTCTGATCTCCAGGATGCCAGCGCAAGAGGGGAGAGGGGGAGGGTACCCTTCAAACGCTAGGAAAAATATTGGTGGCAAACCAGGGGATGGAATGTGTACTGAATGCTGGTGTTCCCAAATTGTTCTCCACTGGCCCCCACCCCTCCGTTCAGGCTTTTTACTATGGGACTCTTAGTGAAATTCATTTGTTTTCAAAACCTTGGCTCTGGAGTGAGGGTAATAAGTATAGCCAGAGGTATGGCGACCTGTAAGGCATATTAGCCCCCTAGGGAGGGAGGGGGCTGGTTGAGCCCCTTTCTGTAGGCAGGGAATCAGAGCCAGGCGAGTAAGCTGTTGGTGGGGTTAAATGGGCATATGGAGATACAGAAGGAAAAGATTGGAATTCACTGGCTCCCCAAACCTGATCCTTTCTTCAGTCAGAGGACCATATCCCACTGCTCCCATCTCTTCCCTGGGGCAGTTTGAATGACAGGGAGACCAAATGAGGGGAGGGGAATGGGAGAATGAAAAATAAACCAGCAGAAAACCCAGTGGAAAAGCACATTAGATTTGCAAGATTCTTTCCATCTTAATTCTCAGTGGCCCGGTTAGTAACAGAGATATGGTTTCTTAAAATATACTTTTGGTTGATGGAGTCTCCTTAAGGTTCTTTCTTTCAAAGAAATTTTTTTAAAGGGGCGGGAAGTGGGGGGAGAGAGCTTTCTATCTTCCTATTCTAATGCATACTATAAAACTGCAGTGGAGAATAATACAGATTCACAATTCCCTGATAAAGCTTCCAAAGGAGAAATAGTCAAATTCGGACGTGGTAGAGAGAGAGAGACTAGGTGTCACAGTTAGATCTGCTTCTGCTGTAAACCTAGTGACACCCCAAAACAAAGGTCCTCAAGTGTCAGATTTCAACCTTCCCCTTTCACCCCCAAAACACATATGCGGTCAATCCTCTGGGCTAGGTCTTTGTTACCAAAATGATTCGAGATGATTGAATTAGTGTATAAAGGGAGGTGAGTGGGGTGGGGTGGGGGTGCTGTTTGAACCAGACTGTTGTGAATTTAGTTTGGTGTGGCTCAATCATTTTCATAATTTAAGATTCAGATGGTATGGGGAAATTAGTATAGGTAACTATATTTGCCTTCCTTCTCACTGCTAGCCATGAATAGCCCCCCTTTTCCATGACCTCCAAAAGCTGAGAGCAAATTTAAAACCAACCCACTGGTGTTGTTTGGATTTTCTTTATACTTCCTAAGGAATGAGTTTACTTTGGCTAGATAGGACAGCTAGCAAGGCCAAACAGGTGGCCTGGCGGACCCCAAAGTAAGCTATTCGCCTACAGGATCAGACCTTAGCGAAGGAGATCCAGGAACACCTGGGAGATTTATCCAGGTTGCTTCCAGTGCCTAGGACAGTGCTCTGTATTGAACTGAAAACGTCTCAGTTGCCTGCATAAGAAAGAGCCTGCAGTGTCCTTTCACCTAAACAAGGAGGAGTCTAGGCAGCAGGCTCTTTATTCGCCAGGTCTCCATCATCTGAGCTTCACCTCTGTCTCCTCTTTCCACGGGAGAGAGGCTGGCATAGAGGTGCCCACTGACACAGGGATTGGCACTCTTCCATATTTCCTATTGAGAACTGTGGTTCACTTAGCCAAGCAGAACAGAACCAGGCTCCTGGAAATGTGAAAGGCAATTCCCTTCCATTCAACAAATAGGTGTCAAGTGCCTGCACAAGTTGCTGCCCTAGGGGCTAACAGGAATGCAAAGAGAATTAAAGCAAGGCCCCTACCCTCAAGGGGCTTACAATCTACTACAAAGTTATTATAAAAATAAATAATTAAATATAAAATTTTAAAATAATAATAATAAACCAAAAAAACAACAAAGTTATTATGAGGAAAGTGTTTTGTAAACCTTAAAGCACTAGGTAAAGGCTAGCTATTTTCCCTTAGACCATCATACAAGGCAAAATGAGAGAGATGATCCTAGCCTCCTAGCTCTCCTTTTTCATCCCTGGTCAGTCTATGTCTGGAGTATTTTGTCCAATTTTGGGTGCCATCTTTTTAGCAAAGACATCGGAAAACTGGAATATGTCCAATGGAAGGCAACTAGAATAATGAAGGCACTGTAGACCATTCAAAAAAATGGGTAAAATTGAAACACTTGGAGATATTTGGCCTAGAGAAGTGGAAATTTAACAGGAACTAGCAACTGTCCTAAAGTATTTTTTTTGCGGGGCAGTGAGGGTTAAGTGACTTGCCCAGGGTCACACAGCTAGTAAGTATCAAGTTTCTGAGGTTGGATTTGAACTCAGGTCCTCCTGACTCCAGGGCCAGTGATTTATCCACTGCACCACCTAGCTGCTCCCTGTCCTAAAGTATTTGAAAGACACCCCCCTTTTAGGACCAAACATCTCACTTGCAGCAGCCTGCTTCTGCTCTGGACATGCCTTTTTTTCTACCTTTTCTGGAAACTTCCATAACCCATCCTTGCATTCCCCATTTAGTGCTCAGGTCACTACCTAACATCTTCCTCCCTGTGTCATCAGAGACAGGACACTCAGCAGATTGTCCTAAGCGAAATCCTAACCCTTCCCTAAAAAACTCATCACCTTTAGCATCCCCAACAATCTGCCCTGTTGTGAAGATGATGGGACTCCATCCATGCAGCACATAGACTAGGAAACATGATGGAGAGCCTGGCAAAGTTGGGCATACCAAATCCAAGGGCAGCCTCACCTAAGGACTGTTGATGACCTACTTCCTCTCCATGCCATGGTCTGAAGATCATTACATGCCATGTAACAGTGACCTCCCTGATTTCCTAAATTGCCTATATCTTCCATGTTGCTTACATTAGGTTTTTCATTTTAAGCCTAAAGCTCCACTTTGTGTTGGCTACACCATTATTCTTTCTTCCTTCCTTCCTTTCTTTTTCTTTCTTTCTTTCTTTTTTTCAATAACTCGAAGTCTCATAACTATTGATATGGACTGGGACAGGCTCTATTGGGGAGTGGATAGCTCATAAAATTGTATGCGAAGGAATTATGCTCTTCACTGGTGGATTTCACAAACCATATCCCAGATCCTTGAAGTCCTGACATATAAATATGCCAGAAGGAAATGGGAAAAGAACAAGTGGCTAATATAGATGCTCTCATTCATTTTCTCTTTTGTTTGGCAGCACTGGATGGTGATGGAGGATTATTTCTTTCCACACCTGGAATTGAGGAGGGCAGGGACAGGGGGTTAACCTTAAGGGAGCCCCTCCTGCTTCCCAAAAATCCTATAAAGAAAGGAACTTTCTTCTTTCCTAGCTCCAGGGTCTCTTCTCTCTCTGCTACCCCTTGCTCTGCTTGTATTTTATTGATTTCAAACCTATCTGGACTCACCCCAGCAGCGACAGTACCATGAAGTCACGATAAGAGAAGGAAGGCACTCCCACCACAAGGGGTTCAGAGTCCAGACCAGGTAGAAACGAGTCAGTCCTGGGAGCGGGCAAGTCTCGGTTCTAGTGCTGTCCAAGTTTGGGGGTTTAGTACAAAATGGTAGAAATGGATAGAGAGCCTTGGTGACAGGTGTGGATGGGGATGGGCAACAGGGTTTGCCCTATGATGGATTGTTCTTGGGTCTCTGGTAGCAGGTGGGCTGCAAAGCCTTTTGCCTCAGGCAGGCCCCTGCAGTTCAGGAGAGGACAGCCTGTTACCATCTGGCGGCCATTTGGTAGCCACTCAGTGAGCAGAGTTAGCAGTTCTCAGCCCAGCTTTAATGTGTTGAGGGTTTCTTGTTTTGCTTTGTATATTTTTAAATAACAGAACCACTCCTACACTTTCTCATGCCAACAGCAAAAGTTTGAATGAACCCTTTGAGCCATATGGGAGGGGGAAAAAAAGGAAGTAATGAGATAGATGGAGTGTCATAAGCTGTATGTCCCACTTACTTCGCTCATTGTGGGGGGGAAGTGCAGAGTAATGGAAAGAATGCTGAGTTTGGAGCAAAAAATCTGGGTCTAGGTCCCTGACCTGACATTTAACTAGTTGGGTGACACTGGACAGATCATCTAACTTCTCTAATCCGCAGTTTGTCATCTGTGAAATGGGGTTCGTGCTTGCACTTACCTACATCACATGGTTGTTATAAGGATAGGCCTTTGTAAACCTTCAAGACCTAGAAAAACATGAGCTAAGGCTATTCCTCGCTAAACTGACTGTATAATTCCTCTTAGATCTCTGCTTCCATAGAACACTTCCTTGCCAAAACACATTATGGTCTCCATCATAAAGGAGGAGAGAAAGAAACTAATATACCAAATCTTATGAAATTATAATCCTTTTCCTCATTGACTCCAGTTCTACATTGGAATCAGTAATTGTGGAAAACACCCTTTACTCCACCAGAATGTGATTTTTTCCCCTCCTCTCAACCCCAATTGATAGCAATTTGTCTGGAAAAAAAAAAAGTCTTTGGGGGGGGGCAGGTAGAGTGTTGATGGACAGCAAACTTAATATGAGTCAGCAATATGGCAGTCATACAAGGGAATACCACCTTGTGCTATAGAAAGGAGGCATGGATACCTAGAATAAAGAAGTCCTTCCGTCCCCTACTCTTGTTGGACAACATCTAGATGTTTAGTCCTGGGTGCCATACTTTAGGAAAGACATTAATAAACTGGAGAACATGCAAAGGAGGACCTCCAGAATGGTGAAGACACTAAAACCTATGCCTGAGGATGTGTAGCCTAGAGAAGAGAAGGTTTAGGGTAGATACCACAGTTGCCTCCAAGTATCTAAAGGAAACAGAGTTTCTTTTTGGCTAGGAGGGCAGAACCAGGAACCGTGGGTGGAAGTTGCAAAGGAGCAGATTTAGACTTGATGTCAAGAAAACCTTCCTAATAATTAGAGCTATCCAAAATTGGAAAGGGATATCTCTGGAGGTAGTGTTTCTCCTTTTAGCCTATATCAAGACTGGGTGATCATCTGTTGGGTGCATTGTATCGGGGATTCTTATTCATGTAGGAGTTGGGCTACACAGTTACTAAGGTCCCTTCCAACTCTGAAATGTGATGAATCTGTGGCCAAAAAATGTATCACTTGGTAATCAATCTTTCAGTGATAAGACTCTCCAAACTTAGCCAGGCTCATCCTTGAAAAGTCTATTTCCAGGCCTATAATCAAGCCATTAGAACCTGTTGGAACTGATTTCCTACTAGCATAGTCTTATTGTTGTTTGTCCTTCGTTCTCAAAGAGAACCATGACATCAAGAACCACGACTTCAGGAGGTGATATCATGACTTACACTGAATTGGATTTGAGTGACGGAGGGCTGAACAAGGTCACCAACCTCACTCTCTCCTCCAGAGCCATCGGGGTCCAGTGGCAAGATATATATCAGGATGACTGGAGATGGCCCTGGATGGTGTTTTTTAAGGCAATTGGGGTTAAGTGACTTGCCCAGGGTCACACAGTCAGTATATATCAGGGAGCAAACTTGAACCCAGGTCTTACTAACCCCAAAGCCAACTGTCTACTGAAGACTTTTGAGTAACATGTTCAGGCCTGTGAATAAAAGATGTCTTGGACAGAGGTATGAAGAATGGGTTGGAGGAGGAGAGACTAGAAGCAGGAAGATCATTTATTAAATAGTATAGGAGAGAAAAAATAGAACCTAATGAGGATAATTGCAGTAGGAAATGCTGATGGGGGGATGGATGTGCAAGATATTGTAGAATCAACAGGATTTTGGCAACTGATTAGATATTGAGGCTGAGGAAGAAGGAAGAGATCTGGTCCTGATGTTCAAAGCCTTTCACCCCATTCTTTTTCCTATTCCTTTCCCTGTCTTCATACGGCTGGTGAGGTGACTGGCCCCCAACTGGTTATCAGGCCCTAGAGTGTGAGAGCCTTTTGTCTCTTCACCTTCCTCAGACATCGTAGTATCAGGGCAAGAAGTCTACATATCTTTTCTGACCCTCCTAGTTCTTCGTTATCTCTAAGGGAAGATTACATTTCTATGTGGGCAGGCAACATGCCAGGAGTCCTCAGCACTGAAGGCTGGCAGGCCTCTTCCAGGGGCCTGTTAGTACAGAGAGACAGAGCACAGATAGTCCTATAGAGTATCTATGGGCCACCAGGTTCCTGTACTCCCTCCAGGGACTGAAGCTGTGGGTCTGGAATTTCAGAAAAGGGAGGGGAGTCATGCTGAGCTAGGCTGAGCTGGGTTGGAATGATAATAAAAATAATATCTTCCATCTTTTAAAAATATATTTAAATTTTTTTTTGTTGCTTCCTGACACAAAAACACCAACCCTTTTCTAATTATGGTATTTGGCTACAGATCATGGAACACTATAATCTCCAAAGAATCAAACTGATGGTTGACCCAAAGGTCTATGAAGGGATGCATAGTGGGTGTCAGTAGGCTAAGGCATATTACCAGTGATGATTCATACCAAAGAAGCGATATACTATAAAGGATAGCAACTAGAAATGTATAATTGAAAAAGGAATGGGCCAGTCACATAGTATAAATGGGGGCTTACCAATGAGTCAATGTCAGTGCTACACTGATAGCAATATAATGTTAAAAAGACCTGGGGAAATTCTCAAGACTTTATGGGAGAACATGGACAAAAATGTCAATGTAGGTGGACTATTAGAAGGCATAACCACACAGATTAAATAATAAATTAATTAATTGATTGACTTTAAAAGCATTTGTTAATTATTTACTGCATACAAAGCACTAGAGACACAAATAGAAAAATCAGACAGTCCCTTATCTTGAAAAGCTCACATGTCATGGGTTCGTGATTTTTATGATAAACTGAATAACCATCTCAACAAAACAACTTCAGCCACCTCCCGATTCTGCTCCTCTTTCTCAAATTGGTAAGTGCTTCCCAGAACCTCTTTTTGGGGAGTTGGGCCCCAGACCAGGCATCCCTGAAACTCTGGCATCATCGATGCCCCCTCAAGTGTAACTCCTCCCCCCTTTTCAGGTCTCCTTTTATTTGTTGTCTTCCCCCTGATAAAACATAAACTCCTTGAGGTCAGAATCTTTCTCTTTATTTCTAGAGCTTAGCTCATTGCCTAGCATACAGTAAGTGCTTAATAAATGCTTGTTGACTTTCCAACAGAATAAGGAACGAAATCACATACAAAATTATAAATGGCAAACCATAATTGATGGAAATAAAATATATACTCCAAGGATCTTTGATTCCATCAGCATGAGAGACTCTAGCTGTGGGAACTCATCTATGACTGAATAAATAAGCCCCAAGGAAGTTCTTTAGATACAGAAAGATCAACTAACTGGAGCACATAGAACCAGTAAGCATGAGAAGTAGGATTCAAACTCAGGTCCTCATGACTTCAAACCCAGTCCTTTACCCCACTCTTTGAAGAAAATGGTTCTGAGTTTACCTCATGTTCTTTTTGTCAGATTTCACAATTTCTGCCACTAACCCTTGACTTCAGCAAGGGGTATGTATGACTGTGAGTACCTTTAGGTCAGGGACTATATTTCACTCTTCTCTGTATCCCCCGAATAATTTCTGATACATAGTATCAATTATGAATTATTCATATTAATAAATGGCTATTGACTGACTTGGCTATGTTCGTGCAAGATTTATTCTTATTTATGTAGCACTTTAAGGTTTGTAGAGTGCTATGCAAATATTTGATCCTCACAACCACGCTGGGAGGTAGATGCTCTTATTATTAACCCCATTTTACAGATGAGGAAACTGAGGCAGACAGAGGTTAAGTGACTTATCCATGATCACACAGCTAAGTAAGTATCTGAAGCCAGATTTTTAACTCAAGTCTCCCTGATTCCAGGTCCAATGCGCTATCCACTAGTCCACTTAGCTACTTCAATTATTCTTACTGGTTACAAGAAAGAACTTCTGTTAGGTGGCAGATAGGGTAGAGTTAGTGGGTAATGAGAGTGACTTAAAAAAGAATACAAAGTGGGGCAGCTAGGTGGCATAGTGGGTAAAGCACCAGCCCTGGATTCAGGAGGACCTGAGTTCAAATCCAGCCTCAGACACTTGATACTAACTGTGTGACCCTGGACAAGTCACTTAACCCTCATTGCCCCCCCAAAAAAAAAGAATAGAAAGAAAAGACATTAATGAAACTTTTTTAACTCACAGAAGATAACAGAACAATGTTGATAACAGGACCCAGATAAGCAAGGCAATTTTGTTGCTATCATATTAAACTTAATAAATACTTTTTTAAATTTTGAGTAACAGGAGTTTACATTTTCATATTCAATTCTTTCTTCTATTCTTTGTTTATTGAAATATTTGTTTTTAGAAGTTCATGAAATAATAAATGTAATGTAACAATGACATAAATAAAATGATTAAAATAATACGTAATAATAAAGACATTTTATAAAGAATGAATCTGGGGTTGCCAAAAAGCTATTCCTCCCTCAACACTTCAGTGAGTCCTACTTTCAAGTCAATCCTTTTTTCTGTTCTTTTTTGCTTGTGGAAATATTTGCTTCTTAATGTTTGTGAAGTTCATAATAATAAAGAAAAATCATGAAAAACCAACTTAGAGTTGCCAAAGAAGCAACCAAGATCCCGACATTTCAGTGGATCTCACTTTCGATTCAGTTCAATCCCATTAGATTCAGGAAACATGTTAAATGCCTACTACGCCCTAGTGTTCAGGACACAAAAACAAAATTGTCCTTGCCCTTGAGGAGCTTATATTCTATTGGAAGAGAAACAGCATATACATTAAAAACTAAGTTTGGGGGGGAAAAAAACCAAACTAAGTTTAGGAGGCAGCTATGTGACGCAGTGGATAGAGCACCGGCCCTGGAGCCAGGAGGACCTGAATTCAAATTTGGCCTCAGACACTTGACACTTACTAGCTGTGTGACCCTGGGCAAGTCACTTAACACTCATTGCCCTGTGAAAAACAAACAAAAACACAAAAACTAAATTTGATACATATATACAATAATATATGTCTATATAGACCTATCTATACACACAAATTCAATACAAATAATCTAAAAGGTGAGAGAACACAGGTCCAATATAAAGGACAATTTATTAACAATAACACCAGAGTCCCAGAAGGCACAATGGAAGGGTAGGGTAGGGTAGGATATGGATAGGATTATCAAACTGGTAGATAAGAGAAGTTCTATGGAAACAGTCCAATAAAATGAAATTCAATAAAAATTAATATAAGACCACACTTATATACAACAAGCGCAAACTTCTCAAATATAAAATGGCTAGGAGGTTAAGAAAATATATGCTTAGATGAGTCAACAGTGTGACACGGCGGTCAAAAAAGCTACTGCAAATTTGGGCTTCAGGGTTAATACTACCATAGTACTCTGTCTTCATTGGAACTCATCTGGAATGTTGTGTTTCATTCTAGGCTAGGCATTATAGTTTAAGAAGCAATAAGCTTCAAAGTGTCCAGAAGAGGGTAACCAGGATGATTAAGCGACCTAAGTCCATGTCATATGAGGATCTATGGAAGAAACTGGGGATATTACTCCTAAAGAAGGAAACCCTGGGGAACAGGGGGAGGAGAAAGAAGAGGAAACATCATAATAATCTTCGAGTATTTGAAGGAGTTTCGTGTATAGGAGGAATCAGACCTGTTCCTTTTGATGACTAGAAGTTGCAAAGAGACAATTTAGGCCTGATTTTAGAAAAAAAAAACTTCCTAACTATCCCAAAGTAGAATCGTCAAAAAAGTAAAGCTGTCCGAAAATAGAAGTGGCTGCCTCAGAGATGTTGGGTTCCCCTCCTTGGTGTCCCTCCAGCAGAGGCTGAATGGCTACTTGTTAGGTATGGAGGTTCCTTTCATGCATGGGGTGGACCAGACGGCCACCGATGTCCCTCCCAGCTCTTCTCAAATTCTATGATTCTATCACATGGAAGGGAGCAGGGAATAGTGGGCAGAGAAGGCAGCTTTGCTTTTGGCAACCATAAGGCAATAGAGCCTTTTGGAGCCATAAGACAAGAGATTCTTGTGACCTTTATAGTAGCCACGATAATGCTGATTTTATTATCCATCATGGGATCATAAATATATAGCTGGGGGGCGGCTAGATAGCACAGTGGATAAAGCACCGGCCCTGGATTCAGGAGTACCTGAGTTCAAATCCGGCCTCAGACACTTGACACTTACTAGCTGTGTGACCCTGGGCAAGTCACTTAACCCCCATTGCCCCGCAAAACAAAACAAAAACAAAAACAAAAAAAATAAATATATAGCTGGAAGATATCTCAGATACCACCTGGCACAACCCTCTCGTTTTACAGGTTAGGGAACCGAGCCCTTCCCATGACAGTTGAGTGATTTTCTCTCTCCAGGGTCACTCATGTAGTAGAGGTGAGATATGAACCAGGGTCCCTGGATTCCAGAGCCATTCTCTTTGCACTGTACCACCAAGTAAGAAGTAGAAACTGGAATGGGAAGGAGCTTGTAATGAATAGTAGTGGTTTGTTTGCCTCACCTGAGAGTTGAGATCAGTGGGGCCACAAGGCCCAGCTGGTTATAGAGGGTTGAAGCATGTTTAAAGTACACACCTTCTAGACCTCATTCATTTTAGCTCTGCCCCAGTACTCAACATAATAGTAAAAAGATAGTTTCCCCCATGGTTAGGGGTCTTAGGAGGGTATTCAGTCCAGAAAATGATACAGGCATCCAAACCTTATGGTCCAAGCCCTACTCTGAGGACTTGGATTCCCTTGGAAGGAAAACAAACCTTGGGTTGCTAAAAATCCTTTATTTCCTCTAAAACTGTTCAAGTAACACCTTCTGCATGAATAGTTTCTCGATACTTTTAGCTTCTAGTGCCCTCACACCCAAACCTCTTCACCTTGACACCAGAGTCCCTATCTTCCTTTAAAACAAGCTCAAGTATCATCTTTTGCCTAAAGTCTTTCTGTAGTCACCTGCTAGTTCCTTCCCTCCCAAGCTATCTTATATTTACTTGGCATATATTTCTATTTTCTAACTTTGTATTTAAACCACATGTATTTTTACATGTACTTGCTTTCCCCCTTATTAAAATATAAGAACCTTCTGAATAGAGATTGTCATTTTTTGTACTAGTGTCCCCAGCACATAGTGACTAATATGTTGAAAGCACTTAATAAATACTTGTGTATTTACTGGTTGATGTTCTTAGACCTAGCACAGAGAAAATGGCTCTCACCCATCCTCCCAGCCAATGAATTCTTCCCCAAAAGCAATAATAACCCAAGGTAATTATTTTGTTAACTGTTGATAAGACTCAACCACAGGGCTTGAACTATGGATAGTATATTATCATAAGTGGCAATGGGTATATCCACATTCTCCATAGGGAGAAGCAGCAAAAATTTCCAAGACTCACCATCCTGTAAGTTCATTAATTTTATCTACAAATTCCCCTGAACAATTCCTCATGTGTATGTATTTTTATAAAGCCAACAAAATAATAGCATTAACATCTTACTTGTTCTGTGTCCCTTTCCAAACCTTCTTCCTTCTATGTATTTATCAGGCTTTGTTACTTTGTAAGAGAAGTAGCCACAGTCGATGTCTGTGGTTCTGGTTCTAGTTCTGTTTTCGTGGCTCTGGATCATTTCTTGTAAATCTTTTCATATTTGTACTTTTATGTATGTAGAGACCTGGGGAAGCTAGAGGGCACAGTGGATAGAGCGCTGGGCTTGGAATCAAGACAACTAATCTTCAAGAGTTCAAATCCAGCCTCAGACACTTACTAGCTGTGTGGTCTTGGGCAAGTCACTTAACCCTGTTTTTCTCGGTTTCTTCATCTGTAATATGAGCTGGAGGAGGAAATAGCAAACTACTCAAATATCTTTACCAAGAATATCTTCACCCAAAATGGGGTTACAGAGTTAGATACAACTAACAGCAACAACAAATGTAGAAATTTATTTTAACGCATTGTTGTTCTTTCAGACACATTCGACTCTTTGTGAGTTTGTGAGACCTTTTGGAGTTTTTAATGTATATAGGTATTAATTTCACATGAGATGAAGAAAATTATGTGAAGTGACCTGTCCAAGGTGACATAACTATATAGCATTTGAGCTGGGACTCAGCAATCCAAACCTAGATCATCTGACTCCAAATCAGGCACTTTTTCCACTGAACCTTGTTTTCTCTCTTAATAAATCAATTCTCCATTTTTCAGGATCAATTTATACAGTCTTTGGGTGATTTGTGTCCCTCATTTCCAGTCTTCCTCATCCCTTCTTGCCATCTTTTATTTGATTTTTTTCACTGAGAACTAGGAAAGATGGAGGTACCAATCTATTTGTCATTAGAATAGGGGGACTAGCTAATGAGGGGCTCCCTCCTTAGAGAATGCTCAGATTTGCCCTTCCTGGTAGGAATATAAGTAATATAAGAATATTATAGAATATAAGCAACGTTGGCTGCCTGATCCCAGTCCATTAAGAGTCTAGTGCTAAGCTAAGGATCCAGAAAGACTAAAAGACTCAAGAGGCAGGGAACCAGAATTCAGTTCAAATATGCAAGGATCCATATGCCCCTCCCTCAGCCCTTTTGTGCTTTCCCTTCCAAAGGGCCAAATGAGGCAAGAATTTCTGTGAGCTACTGGGTAGGGGGAGTGGTACTGGCTTCCCTATCTCCTATGTGGTCACCATATGTCTGTGAACACATGAAGTGTCTATTTCTCTTGTGTTTATTCTTTCCTGATCTTGGGCAAATAAGTCATCTGAGAGGGATGTGCCGGGCAACCACTGGGACTAGGAGATCTATCAAAGCTATTGGAGGTCCAAAGGGCAATTATAGGCTGGAACAGCAGCATTAAAGTCCAATGATGAGCCAGTATAGCAGCCAAATGACCTACTTGACCCTGCTTAGTAGTAGATTGGCCCATCAGCCTATAAAGTACCAGACCTATAAAGGGAACAAGGGAAACAGCTCATTTATCAACAACTCCTGGACCTCTAAAATGAACTTGGTATAGACTCTGAGAAAGGTAAAAAGTTGTCCCAGGCCCAGGAGTCATGGCATGCCCTTTGACCCCACATGATCCCTATGTGAATGCCTTACTACCTTTTATTTTTAAAATAAGTCCATTTTCCCCAGGAACCTTATTTCCTGAATATAAGGGGAGAGGAGGTCTCCTGACTTTTATAACTACTATTCTTGCTATACCCTCTCAGTAAACACCCTTTTGTAAAAGCAAATTAATGTCAGTTAGTTGATTGATATAGGGGAGAGCACTGGGTGATGGATTATGAGCAGTGGTAGAAACCCCAATCCCTCAGGATTACACTTAGAACCTGTTATTCCAGTGTGAATGAAGACAGTAAGCATAGAAAGGATGCTACACTATCCTGGCAAAAGTCTTTGATGCTGAGGAGATTTAAAAATAATGGTTAAAATGAGCCTTAGGATGACGTGTGGGTTTTATTGATCCCCTGGCTGGGTGATGTCTTCACTGCAAAGTAAAAACACACCAAATTTTTCTCCTTTCATGAAAAACAAAGGTACATTTCCAATTTCTTTCCAGGCTAAGGACACGCTAAAAATGGTCTCAGATCTGAAGAAAAATATTTCACTTGTATTTAAAACCCTGCAAAATGCTCTCCTTCCTAAGTATTGATGGAAAAATTAGAGTAGCATGCCTATACCCAAGGAAGCAGAGGAAGTTAATCAATCATCTGTGTTCATTCAGCATTCAAACACTTATTGAATGAACGAATAAATGAATGACGGAATCAGGATGAAAAATAATAGCTTGTATACCCATCAATTGGGGAATGGCTGTGGTATATGAATGTAATGGAATACTATTTTGCTGTAAGAAACGATGAGCAGGCAGATTTCAGAGAAACCTGAAAGGACTTGCATGAACTGATGATGAGTGAGATGAACAGAACCAGGAAAACATTGTACACAGTATCAACAACATTGTGTGTTGATCAACTGTAATAGACTTGATTCTTCTCAGTAATACAATGGTTCAAGATAGTTCCAAAGGACTCATGATGGAAAATGCTCTCCAAATCCAGAAAAAAGAACTGTTGAATCTGGATGCAGATAGAACCATACCATTTCTATTGCTTTTCTTGTTTTTGTTTTTGTTTTTGAGGTTTTTCCTTTTTTGCTCTGATTCTTCTCTCATTACATGACTAATGCAGAAATATGTTTAATGTGATTGTACATATATAACCTATATCAGATTACTTGCTGTCTTGGGGAGGGAGAAGGGAGGGGAGGGATGGAGAAAATTTTGAAACTAGAAATCTTATAAAAACAAATGTTGAAAACTATCTCTACATGTAACTGGATAATAATAAAATATTTATATGGAAAAAATAAAATTAAATAAAATTTTTAAAAAACAAATGTTGAAAATTATCTCTAAATGTAACTGGAAAATAATAAAATATTTATACGGGAAAAAGTAAATAATAATAATAGTAATAGCTTGTGATACAAGCAAGGCCAATGGAGAGCCCATGAGTCAGGAATTCCTGGTCTCAGGTGCCTCCTCTGATCCACGGTGCCTGTATAAATTTGGGCATCTGTAACTGTTCAATGTCTCCCAGGCACCTCTCTTAGGAGTAGAAATTGCCGGGGCAATTGATTTCCATTGGTAGGGGGAGTTTCCTCATCATGATTCCCCAAACTAGTGAAATCACGGGTCTGATCCAAAAAACTACCCTAGTTCACATTTCTATAGGCACTTCCCCATACCAATTCAGGGAAGAAGGTGGACCAGGCATTATTTCCCTTGCTTTATATATGAGAAGACTTTACTATTTCAATAACTCATGAATTCATCAATGTGGGTGATTTCCAGCCTCAGCACACAGAATCCAATTCCCTATGACTTGGTAGAAAGTTTTGGAAAGTTAGTACGGATGAATAATTCATAATCCTACATGCATCCTGGTGACAAGCCTCTCTGAATTTAGCAATTGGCTAGAGTAGTTTGGTCCCTTTACAACAAGTCTATATTCTATCATGGGGCCTGAATTCAACATCTTTCCAGCTTTGTAGGACCTATAAGAGAGAACTATGCAAACCACAGAGTGGAGGGATCAGACTAGGGCTTTAAACAAAGATACTGATACTCACAGAGATGAAGTGACTAGGCTACAATCACACTGCAAGTAAATGACAGGGTTAATATTTAAATTCAGCTCTCCTGACTTCACATGTGGGACTTTTCCTACTATATCAGCTTTCCTACTGGAACAAATGGAAAAGAAATGAGACTTTTGTCCTAAATTAGTCAATGCCTTCATAAGCAGAGGAATATAATTTCAATTCTTCTAGCTTCAGTTTCCTCCTCTTTGAAAGATTTATTCTACTCTGCTTTCTTCCCCATCACCTTTCTACCATTATCATCAACAGTAATGTATATTTATTGAGCATCTACTAAATACAAAATACTGTCCTCCACTGGGGATAAAAAGAGTCAATCCTTGCCCTACAGGGGCTTAGCATTGAGTTTGAGGATAGAAGACACATCCATCATCACCACCACCACCACCATCATCATGATGAGACACTATGCTAAATGCCAAAAGAGTACATATAAATGTAGCAATCTGGAGGAAAAAGGATGAAAGGATGTAGTACATGTCTTGTGACCCTCCCCTCTCCCATTTCCATGAGTGAAAATGAATTAAGTCTAGTTGACTAATTTGCTATCAACTGATAATCTTGGAAGAAGTATACTTGTGGGGGTTCACGAGCTATCAAATTAGAAATATACCTCCAGTCCTTTAGGGCTAACATTAGAGCCCTGAGGGGTTGGGATAGTAGCTCCAGAACCTACATATGCTATATGTAAACTAAGTAAGTTGATCTAGATAATTTTGGGAGCATCCTATCAAGTCCACAATCTATAATTGAATTTTTAAGATAAATTTTATTGATTTTTTGGTTTTATATGATAAAAACATATTCCAGTATAATTTCTTCTTCCCCTCCTAGAGATCCATGCCATACAACTAATTTCTTAAGGAAAAAGAAAAAGCGTAGAAAAAACTTTAAAAGTCTGAAAAAGTCCCTTGACTTTGCAAAGCAGTGGGATGGGGATATCTTCTCTCTCCTTTGGAGTCATGCTTGTACTTTGTCATTTTGCGACATTCACTTGTTTTGGAGTTCTTTCCATTGACACTCTTGTGGTCACTGTGTATATTGTTTTCTTGGCTCTGTTTATTTTATTCTGCATCAGTTTATATAAGTCCATATTTCTCTATTAATTATGTATCTTATAGCACAGTAATATAACATTACATTCATAAATTACAATTTATTCAGTCAGTGCCTAATGGAAGGTTATCTACTTTGTTTCTAGTTCTTTGCTACCACAAAAAGTACTTCTAAAAATATTTTTCTGTATACAGACATTTTCTTATTATCTCCTTAGGTCATAAGCCTAGTTGTGAAATCTCTGGGTGCAAGAGTATGGATGTTTTAGTCACTCTTTGCATATTTCCAAATTGCCTTCCAAAATGGTTGTAGATTTATAGCTCCACCAGCAATGCATTGTTTTCCCACAGCAACTCCAATCTTGACTCTTGCCATCTTTTGTCACTGCCAATTTTTTGGGTGTGAGGTGAAATGTTAGTGTTGGTTTTATTTACATTTCTCTTATTTGGAGAATTCTTTCATTATGGTTGTTAATAGTTTTACAATTCATTTTTAGAACTGTCTCTTCATATCCTTTGATCATTTATTTATCAGAGAAGGGCTTTTGCTATCTCTCTTTCTCTCCATATACATGTGTGTATATATACACATACAGGTATATTTATATTATATATATGGGTGTCTATTTGTTATCTATATGTGTACATATATGTATGTATACATATATATATGTCTCAGATATCAATCTGATTTCCTGCTACAAAGATTTCATAGTCAACTATTTCTCTTCTTATCCTAGAAGCATTAATTTTGTTTATGCAAAAGCTTTTCAATTACGTATAATCGAAATTATCTATTTTGTCTTTTTCAATAGCCTCTATCCTTTGATGAAGAATACATCTACCGGGACAGCTAGGTGGCACGGTGGATAGAGCACTGGCCCTGGAGTCAGGAGGACCCGAGTTCAGATCCAGCCTCAGACACTTAACACTTACTAGCTGTGTGACCCTAGGCAAGTCACTCAACCCCAATTGCCTCGCCAAAAAAAAAAAAAAAAAAGAATACATCTACCCAAAATTTTGAGAGGCATACGATCTGGTTCTCTTCTAATTTTTATACTACTATTCTTAATATTAAGGTAAAATATACATTTTTAAAATTTACTCAAGAATGTGGCATAAGATGTTGGTCTAAATGAATTTCTATTTTTTCCCAGCATTTTTTAAAATAAATTACCTTCCCAAGTAATTTATGTTTGGAGGTTTATTGAACATTGAATTATCAGATTCCATTGTTTCTGAATCTTCCTTGTCTGATTTGTTCCATTGAGCTGCTTCTGTATTTTTTAACTAAATACCAAATAGTTTTAATGGCCACATTTTCTAGTATAATTTGAGGTCTGGAAGTACTATTCTCCCTTGACTGCTACCTTTTTTATTTCATACTTTTTTAATCTTCTAGATCTTTTGTTTCTTCAAATGAATTATTATTTTATCAAGTCCTATAAAGTATGCCTTTGTTAATTTAATTGTTATATTATTGAAATTGTAAACTGACAATTATGATTTTTATTACACAGGCATAGCCCAGCAAGAGCACTGAATTGTCTAACTACTATTGGAGTTGATCTTTATTTCCTTAAGGAGCACTTTGTCATTGAATCTATACAAGTATTTTCTGTGCTTTGGTAGATTGGTTCCCAAATACTTTATGCATTTTGTAGTTATAATCATAATATTAGCTAACACTTATGAATGCTTTATGGTTTTACTAAGTACTTTACAAATATTATTTCATGTGATCCTCATGACAACCCTAAGAGATTGGTGCTATGATTATCCCCATTTTACAAATAGGAAGCTGAGGCAGACAGAAACTGAGTGACTTGCCCAGGATCACAAAGCTGGTAAGTGTCAGAGGATATATTTGAAGTCAGATCTTCCTGACTCCAGGTTCATAACTCTCTCTGCAGCCACACCTTTGTATATTTTACTGGAATCATTTTGAGTAATATTCTGTAACTAAATTTACCAAACATTTGTTAAAGTACCTACTATGTGACCCAGTACTGTGCTATATGTTGGGAGAAGTAATGATAAAGACCTTGCTCTCAAACAACTTATAATCTTAAATGATATACATAAATAACTAAGGTAAATTTATAATGGTTAGTATGAAAAGTAAAAAGAAATGTCTAAGTATTGTCCTATGAGAAATGATCCATGGAGAAGGTTATAGGGCATGAAGGGAAGACTTTAAAGAACTTGAAAAGAGCACCTACAATGAGCCTTGAGAGAAGGGAAAACCTTCAAGAGGCAGGGATATAGGTTGGAAGGGGGAATGTGGTCCACACCACCATGGCGGACTAGTGTGAATCATGATACCCAGATTGGAGGGGACAGGAATAGAATAGAGAAAGGAATTAATCTAGTTTGGGGAGAGTGTAGAATACAAAAGAGGAGTATGGAGAGATAGGATCATGGGATTTGGAGCTAAGAGCTAAAATGGTCTAATGCAGTGGGTCCTTGAACTTGGCTTTTTAAAAATTTTAATAACTGTACCTCAAGATAATTGGTTTCTGGGGGGCAGCTAGGTGGCGCAGTGGATAAAGCACTGGCCCTGGAGTCAGGAGTACCTGAGTTCAAATCTGACCTCAGACACTTGACACTTAACTAGCTGTGTGACCCTGGGCAAGTCACTTAACCCCCATAGATAGCCCCGCTAATAATAATAAGATAATTGGTTTCTTTTGACATCCTATGTGTTTAAATGTATTTTATACATTTAAAAACATAATTCTGGTTGGATATGGTAGCAGCTCCGTCTGTAATTCCTGCTATTGGAAGAGGCTGAAGCTGATAGCATAAGTTGGGGAACTCAGCTACTTCAGGGTTAAAATCGTGGGGTGTACTGGTAAACGTTTAACAACCGGATCTGCAAAAGAAGATTGCATTTTATGTTTAATCTACGTTATTAATATTTTCTCCATCACTTTCTTAAGTCTAGGCAATCAATGAAAAATAAATCAAGCCCTGATTTATAGCATTCGACAATGAAGCCAATTTGTGTCCAGTGTCCAAAGTATTGTACAATTAAAGGAGGGGGGGGGGCGATATCTGCCTAAGGAAGGACAAACGTTCCAAATTTGGAAAACCGGAGGAGATTAGAACTTCCGTGCCAACCAATATTGAGATCAGGACTGTTGAGTGGCCACTACACTTCCAGCCTGGGCAAGGCAGGGAAACCCAGTCTGAAAAAAAAAATCTAGGAAGGGACCCTTAGATTTAAAGGGGTGGGGGCAGCTAGGTGGCACAGTGGATAGAGCACCGGCCCTGGAGTCAGGAGTACCTGAGTTCATATCTGGCCTCAGACACTTAACACTTACTAGCTGTGTGACCCTGGGCAAGTCACTTAACCCCAATTGCCTCACTAAAAAAAAAAAAAGATTTAAAAGAGTGCTTGACACACACATAAGAAGGTTAGAACTCCTGGTCTGATCCAACTTCTTCATTTCGCAGAGGAAGAAAATGAGGTAAATGACCTGCCTAAGGTTACAGAGAAAGTAGTAGAATCAGAATTTGAACCCAGCTCCTCTGACCCAGATTCAGGACTCCCCAAGTACAACATGGCTGGCAGTTAGAGCTAGATTGTGAGGCTCCTTGGATGTCAGAACTAGGAACTTTAACTTTTTTTCTTTCTAGTAGGTAATGGGAAGCCAGTGAAGGAGTTTTGTTTTGGGGGAGGTGGTAGAGAAAGGACATGATAAGGGTAGTGCCCTGGGCAGGTTACTTTGACAGCAGTGTGAAGGATACATTGGGGATTTGGGGAGTTTAACATTAACGTACAGAGGAGGTGATAATAGCCTGAACGAAGATGATGACGGGGTTATGCATGTCCAAAGAACGTACAGGGACCTTTTCCACAAAATTCTCCTAAAGGAAAAACTTTTCCGATCTGACTCAGAAACTGTGCACGGCACAGTACTATATGGAAAGCGCAGACCCCTTAGCTATAGGAGCATGACTGCTGTCTGAGACTTCGCAGGGCAGCCCAGCTTAGGTTCTCCCCTCTGCAGCAGTGGTAAAGGAACTACAAGGCCCAGCAGGCAGCTGCAGGGGGAGGAGGAGGAGATGGAGGTGGGGACTAGAGGATCGTCTGAGTGAGTGAGGCAGTGAGCGAGCCTTCCAGGCGCATAGCCTTAAAAGCGCTCCAGTTGCATACGCGGGCAACCGCCGAAGCTGCAGCAAGAGCAGCCCTGAGACTAGGCAGGGGCTGAGCTAGATCCCGGACCCGAGCTCAGCCGCAGCGCGCCAAGAACCCAAGGAAGCCTACCTGAATCACCTTAAGACAACGTCCAGAAAAGACCCAGACAGTCCAGGCTTAGCGTATTGAGAAGACTTCATTTCTTCCCCCACCCCTAAACCCAAAGAGCCTTTGCAGCTGGAGAAACAACTGTGACTGAAGACTTTTCCTCCAGTCCTGGGGATACATTGGCAGTGCTCACAGATACACTCGGATCTGTACCGCAGCAGTAGCCGCCGCCGCCACCGTCACAGCCTGGGCGCGCTGCGGAGCCGGGGCCCCTACGGGGAGATGGAGCCCGGGCTGCAGAAGGTGTGAGCGGTCCGCAGCCCAAGCTCTCCGGAGGAGGGGGATCAGGGGGTCCAGAGACCCCAGGAGGCGGAGGGGAGAGCCCTCCGCCCTCCCCCCCTCCGGCGGGCACCCGCTTCGACCCCATTGTTCCCGCCGGGGCTGGAGGCGCCGTGTAGGGGCCGCTCCCGGGACTTGTGCACCGGCTGCGGGGCTCTTGTGGCCCCGCGGGGACGGGTTCTGTCCCCGGGGCGGCCAGTCAACTTGGAGGACCCGGACTCTCAACCACTGGAGCTGCTGCCGACTATACTCTAGGGGAAAAGCAGTCCAGACAGAGGTAAGAGTGGCTGGGGCCCCTCCAGATACGAGGCCGCCTCTCCTTAGCTCGCGATCCCCCTAGCCAGGGAGATCCCCTTCTCTCCGCCTGCAACATCCTCCTGGCGCTTGCTTAACGACCTGTAACCCTTTGGAGCTTAAACTATTCGAGGTGCTCTGGAGGTCTCCCGTCTCCTCACCCCTCGCTCCCCCCCTTTTGTCTCCCCTCCTCTCCCTTCTCCCGCTCGCAGTTGTGCGCCCCTACCCCCTCCGCGCCTCCTTTCCAGCTCGGCTCCTCCCGCCGCCCAACTTCTCCGCAAACTAGCGCCCGGGGTTCTGGGAGACTGCGGGATCTGCAGCCTTGAGCCGGGGGAAGGGAAAGGGCCAGAGGGCGAAGGCGGCCAGTGGCTCGGAGGTCCGAGGACGTCGGAAGAATTGTGCCTGAATCTTGAGTGTGCTGCATTCCACTCCACCCCTCGTGGTGACTCACCCCAATACTGCAGCAGGTAGCTTTGGTCCGACCACTGGATCGGACCGATTTCTAATCCCTTTTTACCCACTCTGAGTAAAGTCCTTGGCCCTCATGTGTGTACATGTGTATGGGGCGGGGGGCAGGGAGAGGTGGTTGGATAGCTTTTCTTCGTTTAGTTTTTAGGGAGGTGGCGAAAGGTGGCGTCACTAAATGGCAAAGAGTCCGTTTTAGGGGAGGAGGAGGAAGGTATTTCCTTTAGGGGAGGGGGTTATCTTTTCCTACGTAGTATTCCTTAGAGGCGAAGGGAGGGAAGTTGAGGGAAACTGGAAGGAACCCAATGGACGAATAAGCCCTTGTGTGGGTTGGGGGTGGATGGGGGTGGGAGGAGGGAGGAGGAGCGTTCAACTCAACTAATCTATCTGGATATGGGAGATGAGATGAGAATGTTTTGTCCAGTGCTGTTCACTTAGCAGTAGTGAACCTCACTCTTCTTTCTGGCAAAGATCTGGCCTGGATTAATTTGCCCTCTGGCCCCTGGGTGGTTTTCTGGAGAGGCGGGCTAGCTAAAAAAAGAGGGGGGGGGACCGGAAACTCAGTTTCCAGAGTGACACCTTTGTATAGTTTGGCAATCCGTGAAGGCTTCATCCCATCCCCCTTTCCTCTCTCGCTCAACTGGGGGGAGGGGGGCGATTGAAACCAGTTTGCTTCTGTTGGGACCAAAAGCGATTGGCCCATTTACAAAATGTTGCTGTGGTCTCTTTCTCTTCCCCCCCCCCTCCACTTTTAAATTTTTTTAGTTTTCCAGATGTTGCACCAGTGAGCCCCATCTGGTTCCATTTCATCCAGTACAGGCAGCACTGCAAACACAGCGCCTAGCATTTCTCTGTTGCTTGTTATTTCTCTCCCCACCCCCCAAAGCTAAGATCCTTCACTTTCCTCAGGGGCCAGGAGCATTTCCTGCGCCCAAGAGATGGATGGGAGTACGAAGAGAGAGGAAGGTTAACTTGGACCCTAGGTTATTCGAGTGTCTCTCCAGCGTCTTGGGTGGTAAAAATAAATAAGTAAATGGAAATAGGGGCTTTGGAGGAGGGGGACGGAGGTGCTGAAGATATTTGGGTAAACCACTCTCGAGTTGGAGCCCTCATCCCCATTGGGAATGAATCCGATGGGACTCAGAGCTGATGCAGACCAAAGCCCCAATATTTCACTTTTGTGATTTGAATGAAAAGAAAACGGAAAAGGTGTCCTGTCCAGTTGGAGCTTGGGTTGCGGGGGGGAGGGGGGGGGGGAGGGAAGCAGTTGGCCTGAACTCTTGGCTGCTGTTTCTTGGGCTTGCTGGGAAGGCCGATTGCCCCTTTCCCATCGAGGGAGCCCCAGGGGGCCGTCCCCCAGCGGTGGCAGTCATGCGTTGCTTTTTCCACTCTTCCTCTGGAAGGCTGGTATGTGGCGGCGGCGGCGGACGCTGGGGGCGTGTGAATGGGGCCAGGTTGAGGTGTTTGCTCTCGCTGCCCCTAGCCTAGTTGGTTGTTTTTTAGAGTTTGGACTGCAGCCCCCGGAAACTAAAATGACTCTGCCCTGGTATTTAAATAACGGCTACCGGTTGAAAAGCAGAGGGAGGGCGTGTTTGCGTGTGTGTTGCGTGTATTTTGTGTGTGTGTCAATTCCCTAAACTAGGAAAGTTCCTTATGGTCCAAAGTTTAGTGGGGGAGGGAGGGAGAGGGAGACAAACTTCCCTCCTCCTCCCCTCCCTTCTGTCTCTCTTTCAAATTGAAAACACTTCTCTGGTTTCCTTCTCTGGGCGGTAGTTTTGGAGGTTGTAATGAAATCGCACTTTCTCTAGACATGGTAATTAAGGTGACTGTTTCCTCAGCAGATGTGCCCTGCTCCCAGCACCTCCGGACCCAGGCTTTTTTTGGTATACCGACTGCCCTGCTGCCTCAGGACAATTGGGCGGGTGGCTGCTCTCCCCTCCCGTTCCCGCCCGTCTCCCCCCGCCCCCATTCCTCGGCCTTTTTCCACCCCACCCTTCGAGGACGATTTTACAAGCCCCTACGAAGTCCAGTTCTGGGGCTTAATTAGCCTACCGGCCAGGGCTTGGGTCTCTCTCTCTCTCTCTCTCTCTCTCTCTCTCTCTCTCTCTCTCTTTACTTTCGGGGAATGGATGAGCAGTCTTTGCTGCGAACTTGCCCTTATGGCCTCTCTAATTACTTGTTTACATATTTCCTCCCAGTTAGGGCTGAAGTTTGTCGGGAGCAGCCCCAGCCCCAGCGACTTCTAGCACCAGGTCCGTATTGAGTGGACTGGAGATGCCGGACACCACTGCGGGCTTGGCTCACTCTCGGGTTGTTAAGCAGCTAGCGGCTGACTAGCTCCTCGAAATATCTGTTACGTTGACTCTTAGTCATAGCTATAGCTAAGTGTTATGTCAGTTTTTTAATAGAGATCGTCCAGATTCCCGGGCCACTCCCCATGCACGCTTCCTCGCAGCATGCTTCGGCTTTGGGGGTGGGGATGGGGGTAGAAAGGATGCACGTTTTGGAGGGAAATGAGCATCCCCCCCCCGATATTTTTCACCTACGCTAAAAAGTTTCACAATGAGCACTTTGAAAGTGAGGCAGCCGCTATAGAATCACAGAACATATAGAGTGTTCGAGCTGGAATGGGACTTTAGGGGTCATCCAGTCCAACCCCCTCGTTTAGCTAGTGAAACGCCTGGAGCAAAGACACCGTCAGAAGCGTTGAAGAACCCAGGAGTGTTGGTCGATGCCATTGTCCTGCAGATCCTGAAGGAAAAGGATTAGAATACATCCAGGCGGCCCCGCGCCTGGGAGGGAAATTTTCCAGTCCATACAACCACCAGCCTTTGTCCCTGGTTGCTAATGAGCCCGGGAGAAAAATGAGGGTGGGGGCTTTTGTGCTCTCCATTTGGGAGGAAGGGGATCATTGCCCGAGAGAAGACTCATTTGGGTCCTTAACTTCTGTTTGTGTGTTTTTACATTTTTATATTTACTCACTTTTCTAGTTTAAAAAAAAATCAGCCTAAGCGAAAGACGTTACTGGCAGTTTATATGTAACACCAGTGTCCTCTTTCCATCCAGTGGTTGTACATGCGAATATTTTTACATAATTGTTGACCTGCAGAAAGTGCTTCTGCTTGTCCCACTTTGCCTTATTTCCCATAGGCTTTTCCATATTTCACTTCATATTTGTAGATCTTTATGGTGCTGGTACTGCTAGGGGCAGTGTTGTGTTGTCTCATTACCAGCCACTCTGGATTCTGAAAGGTTCCTTCCTAGAGAGCTGGCTATCAGCAGAGGTATTTTTTTTTCAGCCTCTGCTGTTCATGAAAACCAAAGGGAGTTGGTGGTGTACATAGAAGGGGCACCTGCCATCATTGAAATCATGTATCCCTTAGGTGTGCCAGTATAATTATTACAGAGACAGCTAGATGACTAAGTGGACAGCCTGGAGTCAGGAAGACCTGAATTCAGATCTAGCCTCAGACATTAGTTGTGTGACCTTAAGCAAGTTACTCCAATCTCTGTTTGCCTCCTTCCATTGGAGAAGGAAATGGCAAAGCACTCCAGCATCCTTGCCAAGAAAACCCCATGGACAGTTTTGGCATGCTCTGGTCCACAGGGTAAAGAAGAGTTGGACAAGACTGAACAACAAATAGTTGTCATCCATAGCACAGAGTCAATTACTCCGTCACACATTTCTACAGAGCACTTTTCTCACAACAGCTTTGTACAGGTCCATAGATCGTGCAAATAATAATAGTCTCCATTTTACGGATGAGGAAATGGGGACTTGGGGAAGCTAACTACCATAGTCACAGAGCTAGTAAGTGAACTGAGAAGATATTCCAACTGAGGTCTTCAAAGACCATCTGGGAGACTCGGAAGACCCCCAAGATTATCCACTGCTTCCCAGGTCATCACCAGTTGTCTTGACTTTTGTCTTGCCACTGCCAGCTTTCTGAAGAAGCTTTGTGCACTTCTGTCTCTCTTAAGTCCACATTCACCCTGTGATATCATTGGTCCTCTTCAAAATGAAGGGCAAACAACAAGACCTGCACTCTCCACTAGAACTACAGCTTTTCATCAGGATACTAAGTCTCTCCATTCTCCACCCCCAATCACGTTTAGATTTGTTTCCAGTTTCCACAGGAAGACCTGTGTTTAAATCCTGCAGCAAATCCTTACTAGCTGTGTGACTCTGGGCAAGTGAGTCACTTGATCTGTTTGTCTCAGTTTCTTCATCCCTAAAATAGGAACATTAATAGTCCCTACCTTCTAAGGTTGTTATGAGGATCAAATAAGATAGTAATTGTAAAGCACTTAACACAGTGTCTGGCACATAGTAAGTACTATATAAATGTTAACTATTATAATTATTATTATCATAAATAGTATAGCTTAATTTGGTAAGTGTCCTAGATACTGGAAAGAAATTGGGGGGGGGGTCATCTTTCTAGACCTACCTATACCTGAGCAGGAATCCCCAACAAGTGACCATTCAGTTTGAAGACCGGCCCCACTTCTTCCACCCCTACTTGTTTTACCCATTTTTTTCAAGTACTGAACTAAAGTTGATGCTTAGGCTCAGGAATAGTTCATATATGTTTGGGGCCACTGATAACTGTTGAGGGTCACAGACCATTGGGGCAAAGCATCTGGACTGAAAAGAACTTTAGAGTGCAAATGGACCAACTCCCATGTTTGTTTTAAAGAGGTAAACTGAAGCCCAAAGAGTTAAGTCACTTGCTCACAGTCATACAGAGAAGCAGTATAAATAGCAGAGGCCAGATTTGAGGTGAGGACTTCTAACTCCAAATCCATTGTTTCTCTCACTCGTGCCTGCCACCATCTTTAGTCTTTCCTCCTATTCAATCTCTGTGTTTCAGAATGGTTTGGGAGCTTCCTTAGAAACGTTAAGGAGTTTCCCTTCTGTGCTTCAAACGTTAAACCTATTTCAGCTTGAGGGAAAGGAAGCAGGTAGAACTAACTCAAGAAGCTCAGGAAAGCCCTGAGCTGACTTGAGATGAGTTAACTTGCCCTTGGGGAATTCATCTTACATTTCTCTTCCCAAGAGCTGTGTAAGAGATCCAAATGTAGTATAGTAAGTAGTTGTGGGGTTATAGGCATTATAGATACTATATCCCTGTCATTTTAGATAAGATTCTAGGGATTCCAAAGAGGATTTACTACCCAGCTTTGCTGAGATACTTGTTTTTCAAACTGTCATCTACTCTAGACATGGATGTTTTGACTTCTTCCGATGCAATAATGCAAAATATACTGTACTGTCTTTTTTTTTAATTCAGTAAGAACCATGGCAGTGGTATGGTGAATAGAGTCAGAAAGACTTAGGTTCAAGCTCCAACTTTGTTATATACTGGCTATGAGACCCTGGACAAGTTATTTAACGTTCCAGTGCTCCTAAACTACTCTCTTATGTAAATAAGAAACCAAGTGCCAGTCTGCACTGGTAGAGGGATTTTGTCACTATGATCTCCTTGTTCAGTTGTTTCAGTGTGACTGACTAGGTATTTTGTATTTGTTGTTGTTCAGTTATCTTCACTCATGTCTGACTCTTCTGTGACCCTATTTGGTTTGCCATCTCCTTCTCCAGTTCATTTTACAGATACAGAAATTGAGGCAAATAGAGGTTAAGTGACTTGCCCAGGGTCACACAGTTAATAAGTGTCCGAGGCTGGATTTGAGCTTGAGTCCAGGAAGAAGAGTCCAGGCCCATCTACTGCACCACCTAGCAGATAGTCACTTACTCTCTTTTGGCTTCAGTTTTCTTCTCTGTCAAATAGGGATAATAATAACCCTACCTCCCAGGGTTGATGTGAGGATCAAATGAGATGATAATTGTAAAGCACTTAGAATTGTACCTAGCACATAGTGCTAAAAAAATGTTAGTTGTTATTGTTGTTATCTGCTCAGATCCATTCTAAATAATTTTATCCCAGATCCTGCCCTTTATGGAGAGATTACTTCATTTGGCCCTAGAATGTGGCAGGGCATCTTGTGTTTCTTTTATTATTGTTCCTATTTTTATATACCTATTTTATCCCATGCCTCATTGTGGTAGAGAGGTGACCTTGTATTAAAGACTGTTCCAGAGGAGCACAAGTCCTAGCAAGTCCTACCAAGCTGGAAAGGCTTCAAAAGGCCCAGTGATGAATTATTGGTCTGTTGTCCATGGGCCAACCTTGCTAAATTCAAAGGGACTTATCACCCGGATGTTGGCTACCAGATGAGGATTTGTTTTCCTGCCATATCAATTCAGGAGGCAATTCAGTACAGTGGAAAGAATACTTGAGTCAAGGATCTGGGTTCAAATTCTACCTTTGAAGCTTATTACTTGTGGGACTATGGGATTACATCTAGTGGACTAGATGACCACTGAGGTCCCTTCTGACTTTCACTTCTGTGAAGTGACTTAAGCTCCCTGGACCTAATATTCATTATTGGTAAAATGAGGGTGTTCAGCTCAATGGTATCTAATGCCTCTCCTAGCTCTAAACTTATGATTCCATGAAAACCAGGTGTGATGAGGTTGTGATCTGTGTTGGTAGAAAAAGTATCCACCCTGAGGAAATCAGAGATCCTTGAAGCATTGCTATAACTATTTCTTCCCAAGGACATTTGGACCCTGTTTGTACAAAGACTTAAAAATATTAGGATTTCCCTTGGGTTAAACAAAAATTTTGCAAGCTGAACTGCATAATCTCTTTCAAATGTTTGTTAAATGTTCACATCAACCACTCCCTAAACTGAGTTTTTTCCCCCTATTCACTTTTGGGAAAGGTGGCCATTTTTCATAAGATCATGAGAACACCGATTTAGGGCCAGCAAGGGCCTTCCTTAACAAGTCATCTAGTCGGGGCAGCTAGGTGGTGCAGTGGATAAAGCACTGGCCCTGGAGTCAGGAGGACCTGAGTTCAAATCCAGCCTCAGACACTTAACACTTACTAGCTGTGTGACCCTGGGCAAGTCAATTAACCCCAATTGCCTCACAAAAAAAAAAAAAAAACCAAGTCATCTAGTCTACCCTCCTAACTTTACAGATGAGGAAACCAAGGCCCAGAAGGACAAAGCGAGGTCCCTTCCAATTATATATTTTCTGATTTGTCTAAAGTCCCACAGCTAGTAAGTAGCAAAATCAGAATTTGAACTCGGGACCTCTGACTTCAAATCCAGTGCTCTTTTCACTTCTGTTTGTAAGCAGAAAGGCTTATACCCCTGAATCTAGGAGCTCAGGTTTTTTATGCTTCTAGTCCCACAGCACCAAGGAAGCTGAGAGAATCTGTCTCTTTGTGTTTTCTAGCTCCCTAGATTTGGATTATGTCTGAGTAAACTTGGGACTTTGAATTGTGCTACTCTAGCATTCTATCCCTTGCAGAGGAAGGGACATGAAGCCAGTTTTTCTCATCAGCCATCTTTCCTTAATGGAGTAGTTCATGCCTTCTGTCAGCCCCCACTGGTAGTCCCAGAGTCTCCTTCAAGAGAGTCATTTTAGTATTGTGCAATTTCAGATCTGGAAGAACACAAGACCATCTGTCTGTTTTTCTGATCTAGACCCCGTGTTTGACAAGAGGAAATGAAAAGAGAGAGGAGGAGTGATTTGTCCAACCAGTATTAGAATCCAGATTTCCTCCCTCCCCATCCACAACATTACTTAAAAATAACCTGAATGGTGCCCTGATGATGTCCTATCCATTCTCAGATGTTTCCCAAAGATCCTCAGTCAGCTCATTCTTTTTCTTTCTTTCTTTCTTTCGGTGAGGTAATTGGGGTTAAGTGACTTGCCCAGGGTCACACAGCTAATAAGTGTCAAGTGTCTGAGGCCATATTTGAACTCAGGTCCTCCTGACTCCAGGGCCAGTGCTCTATCCACTGCACCACCTAGTTGCCCGGCTCATTCTTTTTCACTGAGATGTGACCTTCTTTAACAGGCATAGAATCAGATTGAAGAGATAGAGAAGTCCTCAATAGATCATCTGTTTCTTTTCCTCCCCTACCCTTTTTGAGATAAGACGTCATTCCCTACCCATAGTATCCAACTAATCAAAATCTAACTTAAGAACTTTGGGGAATATGGTGAGAATTATGGAAATCGAAAATAATGACCCCTTGATCTGTATTGAATGTCCCTTAGGAACAAAGCCTTTCCCCCAATAGGTGGGCAAGCCAGTTTTAGGATTTTTTTTGGAAAGTATCTACAAACAACTCTATAGCACACTATAGAGGAACCTCTGTGCTAGGAAGCTAAATCTTCCCAATGTGTTGTCAGAATTCATTAGTTAATGCAAAGTGGAGAAGATGGCTTGAAGGAGATGGTAAAAATTTCCAGGGACCTTCAAAATGAAGACAAGAGTGTAGGACTCAGAATTTGGAGGAATTGGATTTGGTATCCCTGTTCTGACACTGGATAAATCATTTAACCTCTATAACCTCATCTGCAAAATGGGGATAATAACACTCATGCTGCTTATTTCACAAGGCTGTTTGTAAGGATCAAATAAGATGACATGTAAAACATTTTGCTAACCTTAAGTGCTTTATGAGTTGTTACAAAGATTGCATTATGAGAATCTTTATATCTTTCCTTTTGTAACTCTTAACTCTGGATATTAAGCGGTAGGATGCATGTGTCTGCTGAACCATGCAATATTTGAAGGTGGTAAAGGACAATGGGAGGCAACGTAGGACAAATCTAAAGGATTTAATATATAACCTCTTCGAGGTTAATTATCTAAATTGATTTTCTTCATTTCTAGACCAATACCCTATTTTTACAGATAAGGAAACTGAGGCCCAGAAAGACCAGGTGATTTCCCCATGGTCACAAAGCTTGTTTTCTCCTATATCCATTTTTAAAGTTGAGCTTGGGTAAGGTGAAACTTGGGCTCTTTCTGAGAAAACGGCTTGAAATAAACACTCTTTTTTGGTTTCCCCACTGTTTTCCTTATCTCAAGGATAACAGAAGATATCAGGGGAACCCTGTGGTCATCCCTGGTTTTTATTGGGCCTGACTATTGTGAGGGGGAAGGAATAATTTGAGACATGATTTTGCAGTGCCTATGGGCCTTGTAAATAGAGAACAAACCTCAGTCTGGACAGCCTGCATTCAAGTCTAGCCTTTGACACAATTGGCTATGTGACCATGGGCAGGTCACTTAACCTCTTAGGTCCAGGGAACCCCTTAAGAATAACGAATGAATATCCAAGTAGTTGCTGATATGCATTGGGAAAGGGAGTCACCTCATTGGGGAGCTCCTGTAACCCAAGAAATCATAGTTTCCAAACAAACAAACAAAAATCCTGGAGGGGAGGGTTAGCAATCCTGTAACTGGGACTGTGTTTGGGAGGTCAGGCTCTCTCTCCTGTGTCTAAAATGGAAGATCAGCAAATGAGCTGCTCCCAAAATGCCTGGAACATAGAGCTTCTACTGGGATTAGGGAAGAGAGAATCAGAAGGAAGAGTTCTATTGAACAGTTGATTCTCAGTAGTTTACTACCTGTCATGACACAGCCCCTTAGCTGAAATGAGCTGAAGTTGTGGTGAAGAGTGGGGACAGATGTGTGTGTGTGAACACGAGCCCGCTCAACCCACTCCTGTGCTCGCTCAAGAGAACATGCACCCGAAGCCAAGAATTCATGGAGTCTGCTGCCAGCCAGCACTGACTCACTTGCAAGGGGGCCCAGCCCGGATCAGGGGGAGAAGCAAGGTCAATGTATCACAGTAGGGCATGTTCCAGGGAGGTGGATTCTCAGAGCATTTAGGATGAAAGCCACCTGGTTGTATACTTTTATGTGAATATGTGTGTGTCCTAGTAGATCGACCTGGAGTCAGGATGACCCGGAGTTCAAATCTTGCCTTGGACTTAATAGCTTATATGACCCTGGGCAAGTCACATGACTTTTGCCTGTCTTAGTTTCCATCTGTAAAATGGAGATAATAATAGCATTTACCTTTCAAGGTGGCTTGGCTTAAGTAAGATTACATATGTAAAGTACTTTGCTAATTTTAAAATACCATATAAACGTTAATATATTTATGTACAATAATGTCTCTACTTATCCATATGCATATACATATATATACATATATATATATATATATATATATATATATATATATATATATATATATATATATATATATATAGCCATGTCCTGCAGATAGATAGGAGGCCTATTGTTCTGTAAATATTTAACAGCAATAAGCTGTCCCCCAGAGGAATACAGGATCTTGCTTTTGTCTTCACTACTTGGAGAATCATAGAAGGGAAGTCACAGAAGTGTTATGCTTTTGACCAAGAGCCAACAATGAGCCATCCTTGAGTCACACCCTTACTACACAGGCCTCCCCAATTAAGCAGAGAGCAGGGTACAGTGAGTGGAAAGAGCATGGGGTTTACACTAAGAAGACTTAGGTCCAAGTAGTAGCAGTAAGACCTTGGGGATGTCATTTCCCTCCTCTGAACCTGTTTCCTCATTGAGAAAGTGAGGGAGTTGGATTCGATGACTTCTAAAGACCCTTTCTAGTTCCTGTGTTTCTCTCTAATCATCCTTAGGTCACCAGCCGTCACCTTTCAGTGTTGAATTCATCCGTGATACTATCTAAGAAAGTAGTCTTTAGTAGCTAGAAAGGTTTGAGACTCTTCTGGTAAGTGAGGGCTAGTCATTTCTCCCTTATTCATAGGATTATAGCATCTTAAAACCAAAAAGACATTTTTAGGCCTGTATGGAATTTAACCCAATTTTTTTCACTTTACAAATGAGGAAACTGAGGCCAAGCGTAGTGTAATGATTGGAATGATGCCACCTACTGGAGACTTGCTGTGGGAAAGCTCCACCATGAGGAAAATGCCTCAGAGACATTGTGGCTTTTCCTTGGCGTCAGGAAATGACGTTTGCTCATGGGTGCTGTCTATCAAGGCTACCAGCCAATCAACTTGAGGAGCCTCCTATTTTCTGGGAGGAGACAGGAAGGAGGAAAGGGAGCCTGCGCGGAGAGCTCTGGGGCTTTTTGGGTTCCTGACTTGATGGTGGTGGCGGCAGAGGACTTCACAAGAAATTTGAGGAAAGATAGGAATGCCAGGCTGTTGGAATTCTGTTCTCAATCTTTTTCTTTCTATTTTCCAATAAACCCTTAAAAACCTAAACTCGTTTTATCAGTGATTTTAGTCAGTTTCCCCCAAAACTGGGGGAACAGATTAGAATCCACATTTAAAATCTTAAATTATACAGTAGTTAGGGTACTTCATAGGTTCACAGGATTTAGAACTACAAGGAATTGCAGAGATTACCCATTTCTACTCCCTCATATTAGAGATAGGGAACCAAGGCTCAGAAAAATTAAAATGACTTCTCTAAGATTACACAGAGAGCCAAATTAGAACCCAGGACTTTTAACTGCCAACTAGTGCTCTTTTCTCTTCACCATGCTCTCTCCATTCATCACTATCAGAGGAATTAGTTTTCTGAGTGAATTCTGGTAGTAGTAATAATAATATTGTGAATATATTTTATCCTCAACAATCCTGGGAGGTAGGTACTATTATTATCCCCATTTTACAAATGAAGAAACAGGCCAACAGAAGTTAAGTGGCTTGTCCAGAGTCACACAGCTGATAAGTATCTAAGGCTAGATTTGAATTCCATACTTTTTGACTCCAGGTCCAGTGCACCACCTAGCTACCTCTCTTCCATGTTCTCTCCATTCACCACCACCAATGGAATTGGCTCTCTGAGTGTATTGAAGTAGTAGTAGTAGTAGTAGTAGTAGTAGTAGTAGTAGTAGTAGTAGTAGTAGCAGTAGCAGTAGCAGCAGCAATAGTAGTAGTAGTAGTAGTAGTAGTAGTAGTAGTAAAGTAGCATTTATATTGAACTTTAAGATTTTTAAAGCACTGTACAAATATTATCTCATTTGATCCTCACACAACCCTGAGAAGTAGATGCTATATTATTATCTCCATTTTATAGATGAGGAAACTGGCAGCTATAAGTTAAGTGACTTGTCCAGGGTCACATAGCTAGTAAGTCTCTGAGGATGGATTTGAACTCAGTTCTTCCCATGGATTCCAGGTTCATTGCTTTCTTCCTGACTCCATATCCAAAATTCTATCCAATGTACCACCTAGTAATTGGGATCATAGTTAGGAAACTTGTGATTCTCTTCAACCTTCTTTTCCCTCAAGTGACCAAGTGATACTTAACTCAGCAAAGCTAGGAGGTCACCTGTGTAACCCTGCATTTCCTGGAATTCTGGTCTTAGGGGCAACTTTGTGGCAAAATTCTTGAGGCCATTTTGGCTTTATATACAAAGTAGAACATCAAATATAGTATATACTATATGTGAGCAGCTAGGTGGTACAGTGAATAGAGTGCCAGACTTGGGATCAAGAAGACCTGAGTTCAAATCCAGCCTCAGACACTTGCAAGCTGTATGACCCTGGGCAAGTCACTTAACCCTTTTTGCCTCAGTTTCTTCATCTGTAAAATTATCTAGGGAAGGAAATGGCAGACCACTCCATGATCTTTGCCAGGAAAACCTCAAATGAGGTCTCGAAGAATCAGACATGACTGAAAGGCCTGAACAACAATTGTATACTATACAACTGGATATAGTGTGTGAATATATGTGTACATGTATGTATCTATACATATACATATAAAGCATGTATATACTGTGTGTATATGCATATATATCGACATATTCTATATACAGTTGTATATCGTATACACTGTTCAAAATGGATAGACCTGGTGGTACACACCTATAGTCCTAACCACTAGAGAGGCTGAGGCTGTTGGATTTCTGAAGCTGCAGTAGACTGTTCAGAGGTCATGCCAAACTAAGTTCAGCATCAATATTTTAAGCCTCTAGGAGCAGGGCTCGAATATTGCCTAAGAAGGGGTGAACAAGGGGCAGCTAGGTGGCAGAGTGGATAGAGCACCGGCCCTGGAGTCAGGAGTGCCTGAGTTCAAATCCAGCCTCAGACACTTAACACTTACTAGCTGTGTGACCCTGGGCAAGTCACTTAACCCCAATTGCCTCACTTAAAAAAAAAAACAAGGGGTGAACAAGCCCATATAAGAAATGAAATGGGTCAATTCTCCCATGTCAGTCAGCAGTGAGAATGGGCCCATAAGTAGGCCATATACATACAGAGGCATACAGAGGCAAAGGAAATACCCGGGTGTTTGTGTTTGTGTTTTTATTCTCCAATGCCTAGAATCCAGTACCAGGACAGGGGTAACTACCCTAAATCCTCCATGCCTTAACAAGTTATCCCTTTAAGCAGAGCTTGAAGAAAATGATAACATAGTTTAGAGACACCCTCCCAACCCACCCTCACTATTTTCTTCTACGCCTAATGTTACCTTGTCCCTTTGTGATCTTCCTTTCTCCAGGTACACCTTGAGAAGGCTGGTCAAGCCCAAGGATCAGGTCGAGTCCCCATGGCGTTGTGGAGCCTTGTCACCGATCTGTAACTGCAGAACTGGGATGTGGAGCCGGAAGGGCCTCTTTTTCTGGGCTGTGCTGGTCACAGCCACACTCTGCACTGCCAGACCAGCCCCAACCTTGCCTGAACAAGGTAAGGGAAAGAAGAGCCTGGGGCCAGCCAGGAGACACTCACTGGCCTTTGGTCTCAAACACGATCGCTCAGGGATGTGGAATCTCAGCATTTAGGTCTGGTTAGGACCTAAAGAGTGTTGGGGACAGAGATTCTCAGGTTTGTTGAGGAGGAGTAATCTCAGGGCTGAGAAGGGGTCTCATTTTCTTTGGGAGAAAATTTTGTGGCATCTGAGCTACGGGCTGTTTGGGTGACGTCTCACATGACTGGGGCTGGAGACCTGGGTGAAGTTTGTGGTCGTATGAGATTGTGGGAGGGAGCCCTATGCTGTTTATGATCATACCCCTGGAGGGGAAAAGTATTGGTTGGTGATTTTGGAGCTCTGCTTCCTTGTCTAAGAGATGTGAAAACATCTTAAAGTTCTGAATAAAATCAGTATCGTGGTTGTCATATAGCATTTGGCTCAGATGAGGTGGGATTTTGTCCCAGCCAGGTTTCCTTCTCTTTCTTTGGTATGGAGGTTTTTTGGGTAACAGATTTGCCCAAAAGATAGGCCTTGATAAAGAGAGTCCAGTTGTGACTGGGCAACTGATAACTGGCCTCCCAAATTGGGCTACAAATTGCATGCTCACAGATATACTTGCTGACTATCTTGGGACTCATACAAGTCTGAAGGAATTCACAAGGACCAAGAGTCTCCATAACCCAATGGGAGTAATGGGCCCCATGGGACTGATATCAATCTGCATTGGGTCACAAGAGAGCAGACTAGAAAAGGCCAGGGAACTGCTGAGGAATGGAAATTAACTTGTAGAGATTCTGGGAGCAGAGACTCAAGCTAGAGTTCTCAGAGTTCTTCTAGAACCAAGATTCAGGTATATTCACTACTCAGTAGGCCCATCTGTGACCTTCTGGCTACTTGTCATGGCACAGAAAATAGGCAAACAGTTGAGAAAGGATTTGGTTAGCCCTGGTGTGTGCATGAACTGATCGTTACTTTGGGACAGGACATGGATTTCATGGAATCAGTTGGCTGAGGCTTCTGACAAGCTCACCAATTAATCATATGCTTCTTTCATCTAATAATGCTCTGAAACACATATAATACATCCTTGTCAGTTGTATATATATAGTAGGCACCTACCTAGGGTGCTTTGCAAGCCTCTGTTCCAAGATGTACACATACCCTTGAAATGCTCCTGGTACTTTGTCCTTACCTCCCTTATACAATGTTCATGCTGTATCTCCTACCTCCTATTTTCCTCACTTGATTATAAGTTTCTCAAGAAAAAGAGCCCTGTGTGTTGTATAGCAAGCTACGTGTATATAGCTGGGAGAATAATACCTTGTTGAGTTGAGTAGGATGTTTCTTTCAAGAAGGGTCAGAGACTAGAGTTGGAAGATTATACAAAATGGAGATGCTTGGTAGTGTTACGTGGAAGGGGCAGAGGAAGGGTGTCTAGCAAAAGACTTTGAAGTAAAGCCCACTGGTGGGACATGGGCTCTCCTACAACCAGGACTGAAGTTTGCATTGGCGAATGAGAGGGCCATTTTGATGGTTCTCTATATTATTAACTTGAGAGGGTACCTTAGCAAAGAAGGTGCTCAAACTCTGTTCCCTGGAAACTCAGGACATACTATCTCCAGTGCTTAGCACAGTGGCTGGCACATAGTAGGTACTTTTTTTTGGGGGGGTGAGGCAATCTAATGGGAGAGACAATATACAAATAAATATGTACAAACAAGCTATATATGGAATAAATGGCAAAGAAAGAACATCCTATCTTATGGAGGTAATAGTCCCATTAATACTCAGCCCTGATAATTTCTGGGCACCACCTTTTAGGAAGGGTGTTGTTTGATGAGCTAGAGTATCCAGAGGAGGTTGACCATAATGATGAAAGGGACTGTAGATCATAATATAGAAAGAGTCAATGGAAGCAACTGGAGATATTTCATCTCGAGAAGAGAGGATTTATAGACATTGTAGCTGTCTTCAAGTACTCAAAGGCCTGGCATATGTAGGAGGGATCAGACTTGTTCTCTGGCCACAGAGGGCAGACCAAAAGCAATGGGGAGAATGTGTAGAGAAGTCAATTGAAGCTTAAAGTAATAATTACGAACTTTTCCTAACAGTGAGAGCTATCTAAAAAGTACAGTTGGCTTCCTCAGCAAAGGGTTCCTCTTCATAGAAGTTTTCAAGCAAATGCTGGATGACCACTTGTCTGAGATATTATTAAAGGGATTCTCTTTCAGATATGGGTTAGATGAGGCATGATAGCTTCTGAAGTCTAACCTAAAGGTCTGTGATTTTCAGCATCTTGGCCAAGTACATGTAAAATGGTTGGTATTCATTTATACTATTAGAAATTTCAGAATATTTGGAGAGTTAAGTGAAGAGATAAATAAAAGTATTTATAACCATTACCCTGATGAAACAAATATCCATAAATTTTGTTATACTACCAAATCCCAGAACTACTGGAGGAAATGTCAACATGTCAGTAGCTATCTCCAGTTTAAGCTTCCTTGTAGAGACCTTAAATAATCAGTGTCTGTTATGTTAACAACATCATGGTTCTGGAAAAATTACAAAAGAATTTATAAACAAGATGAAACAACTTTTTTTAAAAAATAGTCCAAGCCAGTAATAAAATATAATCAAAATAAACACACAAAATGAGTAATAAAATAGTCTATAAAAACCTTAGCATTTAACAAAATACAGTAGAACCAAATGAAAACTCCAAAAAGTAAAAAAATGGTTTTGTTCTGTGTCTCCTTCCAAATCTGTCTGAAGTTCCATTACCTTTGGCTTTTATTTTTAAAAAATACATATATGTGTGGGGGCAGCTAGGTGGCCCAGTGGATAAAGCACCGGCCCTGGATTCAGGAGGACTTGAGTTCAAATTTGGCCTCAGACACTTGACACGTCCTAGCTGTGTGACCTTGGGCAAGTCACTTAACCCTCATTGCCCTGCAAAGAAAAATTAAAATAAAATACATATATGTGTATGTGTCCTTTTAAAAAGAAACATGATGTGTGTGTGTGTGTGTGTGTGTGTATATATGTATATATATATATACACACACACATATATTTGCAGACAATGTATGTAGACTATCCTGGCTTTGTGGAGTTGCTCTTACATCTCTTTGTATAGGTCTTTCCATGCTTCCTTGTATGCTTCATTTATCAAAACATAGAGAATTTAAAAGCAATATTACTGAATTTTTTCAAGGGAAAATATGAACTGAGACACTCTCAAACATTACTGGCTTATGTAAATAAAGGGGAAAATGAAAATTGTTGTGAAGCAGCTTTTAGAATGAGCTATTGTTCCCAATGTTGTTTCCAATTATAAAACACTTACAGCTAGATAGCAAACAATCAGGTCCTTCTGAATAAATAATTTGTATTATTGTTAGACTGAAGAAAACTGATCTGAAAATAGATTTTTTTAATCAGTGATGTGGTTTTGGGTGCCATTAGTCCTAATCAGCTAAAAAAAATTCTAAAGATTTTATTGCAAAGGTTCTATTGAAGAGCCTTCTAAAGTAAAGGACTCTCTGTTGCTACTACAGTTTTGAAGACTAATGCCTTAAAATAGTTGGGGTTAATCTAGCCCTTCCTGACTGGAGATGTCGGCCCCTGGTTAGAGACAAAGATGCAGGAGCACAATTGTGCTACAGGAAAAAGAACATCATTTTGGTGACTTTTTAATGGAGCTAAGAATTTCAGTCACATGGGTGCTCATTCCTTCTCATGCTATGCAACTCTTTTCCACATCTCAATGTAAATCCTCCATATTAGGTCTACCCAACACTGAAAATTTTCCTCAAGGTTTGTTAGTGGTTATTAGAGAATAACATGTTCTTGAAGGGACCCCATGTAGTAAGGAGTGTCCATATATAACTTACCTTCAAGAACACATAGAGACATACTGGGCCTGGAGTAAGGGAAGACCTAAATTCAAATCTAGCCTCAGACACTTAGCTGTGTGACCCTGAGCAAGTCATTTACCTCTTTGGGTTTTATTTTGGTTTTTTAGTATGTCAAATGAGCTGGAGAAGGAAATGGCAAACCACTCCAGTATCTTTGCCAAGAGAACTCCAAATGGGGTCACAAAGGGTCAGGCACAACTGAACAACAGCAATGTAGTGGCAAGAACACTAAACTTAGTATCAAGACACCTGGGTTCAAATCCCAGTTCGGCCACTGACTGTAGAGGAAGCATTAAACTTCCTTAAGTGGTAGCCATATGCCCAGAGGAGTGGGATAACAAGGTGTGAATTCCCTGGACAAGGCTTAGATTCATCTTGTTCCGAATCCCCATTGCCAAATTGATGATGAGGCCTTTGTTTTTGCACAGGCTCAAACTCAGAGCTTTGTAGTTGTGGGAACAGTGATAACCACTTATTTGATACCATGTTGAGGATAGAGTCCACAAGCTTGAGCTGACCCTTGAGCTGGGTGGGGGTGGGGGACTCAGGAGAAAGAGAACTAAGGAGGAGAGTCTCAGGAGGCCATGCAGATACCCAGATCTGGTGGGAATCGTCTAGGACACAATATGGATTTGCAAAGCCTGGCAAGAAAGAAGGTTCAGTCTAACAGTAAGTCATGCACACCCAGGAGCAGCCCAGACCCACTCCAGTCACTGGTCCTATAAAATGTGAACTGTGTAGAGGTTAGGGCCAAAGAAGCTAGGTGTGACCTGGAAGACAAGAGTGTTGCCTTCTGCCCTAAGGAAAAGGGAAGAGAATTTTCCTGAGCATGAAAAAACCTCATTCTCCATTGTGAGGTTAAAGAAAATCTGCCCAGTATCCATTGTCCTGTGTTAGCCTAAATACTTTGCAGGGTCAACTTTTAATGTTCCTAAGGGAAACCATGGATAGGAACTCAAGTCTTAGAGATGATAGAGATTCAAGCACTTGAAGTTTCAGGGGCCTGGGCCCACTTGACACACCAAAGGGCTAGAATGAATAATCTCTAACGTCCCTTTCAGGGATAATGTTCTATGATGCGCAAAGTATTTGTTCAAATTCTAAATGCAAAAAGCCACAAAAATCCTAGAGCTCCCCAAATTCAAGCGTTGAGAGGTTCCCCCTTTAAAAAGGTTCTGTTTCTGAGCATTTTGTTGGCACTGGAAGCCCCTCCCCCAGTTTAAAGCAGAGGTTGGCTAGCTAGAAGTTCACAAATGTTCCTGGGGGAGTGGGGAGGGGTTAGAGATGCCTGTATTCACTTTCTGGCTGTCGTTGGAAAGTTTAATAAGGATTCCAGGAAAGCCTTCCCTCCCTCCTTCTCCCTCTCCCTCCCTCCCTCCCTCTCACCTCTTCTCTCTGACGCTAGGCATGTTTTACCAGAGCTCATGCTCTTCTGTTCCAAATAGGAGACCTGAAGGAAGGATTACTGAGTGGACACAGAAGTACAGGTGGTGTGGAGGGGAGAAGGGGAGAAAGGGGAGGGCATTTCAGTAAGGAGAGACTGCCTGTCTTCATTCTGGAGCAAACATTAGGCTAGGCCTTAGGGGAACAAAAAGGGGGTGAATTCCCAGTTGTTAGCAAGCCAGCATCCTAGTACCAAGATTTCTGGTTCTGCCCTGTGCCTTAGAGAACAATAATATAGGGCAGCCCCCCAGGAACCCTAGGACCCAGCTGTGTGCAGAAGGTAGGGAGGGGGTCAGCAAATGGGACAGGCTGGCTCAGGGAACTTTGCTGCTTATATGCTCAGAAACCTGCAACCAATAAAAGGATTTATTTGGGGGGGGGATGGGGTTATAGCTCCACCCACCCACCCTGATTGAAGGAATCTGGTTGAAGGAGCTGGGGCAAGGGGAGGAAAAGTTACAGTTAAATGGAAAAGCTGACCGTTTCCATTCCTGACTGCCATCTCCTTGAATGCTGTGGACCACAAAGCAGGTCTTTGTCTCTATACTTCAGCACAAACCTGCCATGACAGGGAGAGGCTGTGTTGATTGGTGCCAAAACCATCACCCTCGAAAATCCCAAGCTTCTAATAACCCCTACTTCCTCAGGCCAAACTTCCCCTTCTTTCCCAGGGGTCCTCCGAGCTGCCTTCACCTCACCAGATTGAAGAAGGGTCTACTGAAGAGAGTTAATTGGATGCTAGTGGAATATTAAAGAAAAGGGTGAGGGGAGGTTAGGGAGAGGAGAGCCAGCGTACAACCCCTGAACTGGCCCGATGGTCCCGCTTCTCCCTCTCTGACACTTTCCACCCCCTCTGTACCCAAATCTCAGAACTTTTAGCCCCTGTTTTGAGTGTTGTTGCTGACTGGGGTGGGCCAGGCAGAGCCCAGTCCTACGGCTATTCTGAGGCAATTTTCGAGGCCCCACTCCCTGGCCCCACCTAGGAAGTTTCTGCCTGGGAAAACTTGTTTTCTTCCATTTCATTTTGGGTGGTAAGAGAAGTTCCAGCCTATGCCACAAGGTCAGCGAAATTACTTGGGGCAAAAGGTGATGTGGAATAACCTACTTGAGAGCCAAAGTGGATTTGGGGTTGGAAAAGATCTGGGAGGGTAGGAGTGGGAACTGGATGCTAAACTCCTGGATTTCCCCCAACCCAGGTCCCCCTGGCCTGGACCGGCTTGATGATGACTAGTGAATATTGGAAGGGGTGGGTTTTTTCGTGTGTCCAAAGTAGAGAGAAGGGGTCAGGAGGCCCCAGATCATGGCAGGCAAGTGAAATGCAAGCCTCGAGTCTCCCTGCTTGTCCACACTGGGGCAGTGCAGCAGAGTCCCTCCAGGCCTGTATTACTGGCTTTTGCCGCTGCATTGCTATACCATTCATTAGCTTCACCAATTTTCCACTCGAGCTCTGCCAGCCAGCCAGCTCCTTCGAGCTGTGGAGGCGGGGAGGAATTTCTCAGGGCAGTCCTTCAGGGAGGGAAGAAAGGAACAAATTGTCAGAAGGCCCTTTTTCCCCTTCCTCCAGAATCAGGGTAAAGGGAAGGCCAGTTGATCATCTTCTGCTGTTGGGGGCTTGGACTGAGCTTGGGTGGCTGGGGAAAGCGTCCCTGCTTGAATGAAGGGTCACTATCCTCTGGGAAGGCGAGTCAGCAGTTCTCGGAGCTTGTAATCCTTGCATAAAGGTCATGGGGTGCAGCCCAGCTCAGGCAGAGGGCTTGTTCTTGGCCAGGCCGGAAGCAATGAGTGATGGCTTGTGTCTGGTGCATGATGGATAGCCTCACCCCAGGGAAGGAGAAGTGGGGAGGTGAGTTTGGGGAGCCATTATCCTGCAGGGCTGAGCCCTGGGGTCAGAGAGTGCAGCCAGCAGCTGGGCCCTGTTTTGTTTTCACAATGAAAAATTCTACTGGGGCCTTTGGGGCTCTAGTTCACCTCCATGGACTCTTCCTCCTCCTCCCTCTTCTTGGGGCCTCAAAATGAGATAAATGCTTCCCCTGTCCCCACAAGCTGTCCCCGCGATTGTCCTGGTGCCCTGGAAGACTCCAGTGACTCTGTCTCTCCTAGTCCCCTCATATTTTAGCTGCCCCTATTTCTCCTGGCTTTTCTGGGAAGATGGAATGCCCCTCACACAACACAAAAATCCTTTTCCCTGTGGTGGTGGCTGGATTAATCAAGCAGAGCCTCATGCCTTGTATACGACAGCCACTCCAGCTTTAAAATGTTGTGTTCCTGCCTCCAGAATTCCCCTCTTCTGCCTTCACCATTGCTACTGGTCCAGTTTTGCAAAGTCAGATTTGTTATTGTTCAGTTGTGTCCAACTCTTCTCCACCCTTTTGGCCACACTGCCCCTGAGGTTTTCTTGGCAAAGATACTGGAGTGGTTTGCCATTTCCTCGTCCAGTGGATTAAAATAAACAGAGGTTAAATGACTCACCCAAGATCCCACATCTAGTGAATGTCTAAAGCAGGATCTGAACTCAGGTCTTCTTGATTCCAGACGCAGCACTATCCACTGAGCTATCTAGCTGCCTTTACGTCAGATTTAGACATTGCCAAATGAATAAATAATTTACAGAACAGCGTCCCTAAGCAAAGGCTACCAGGGTTAAGGGGGTAAGGGAGCCAACCCACCATTCCTGGAGTACAAGAAGACCAGCTCTTATAGAGCTTGAAACTCAATGCCTTTTTCCTGTCCTGCATGTTATGGTTCAGCTGTGCCTCCTGGGCTAGGTTGGGTAAGAGGAAGTGGCGGTTGGAGCAGCCAGCTTGGCTCTTTGAGCAGTTGTTTCTGTGTTTCTCAGGCATCAAATGTGTAGGAATATGGAACCCAGATTGAGTAGCCCATGAAATCTTCGAGGAGTGAGCTAGGCTTGGTAGTCATGGGCCAGAGGAGTGAGGGTGAAAAAACAGCTATATACTTAATGAACAAAAGTTCATGCCAAAATATAGCTTCAGAGGGGCAGATAGGTGGCGCTGTGGATAGAGCACCAGCTCTGGAGTCAGGAGGACCTGAGTTCAAATCTGACCTCAGACACTTAACACTATCTGTGCGACCCTGGGCAAGTCACTTAACCCCAATTGCCTCGCTAAAAACAACAACAACAACAACAACAAAATATAGCTTCATATTTTTCTCCTAGGACCAAGGCATTTCTCTCACCAGACATTTTCTCACTCATTCATTTAACACTTAGATGCAAAATTGTGCTTTGGAGGATACAAAAACCCTGGGACTAGTAGTTATTGACTGGAACTCCATTGTGAACAGTGCCAATGATTTCACGAAGACCCACTACCCCATGTCCCATGGCTCTAACATCTCAAGGAATCTGCAGGGGTGGGGAGGAGTGTAGATGTATGTTTGGCGGAAGGTGAAGGAGGCTATATGGCGGTGTCCAGTTCCTGGTGTGACATTCTATTCTTCACAGGATGAGGTTGTGCTGAGGGGACAGGTCTTTGAGTCACCTTATGGAGAACTTTTCTCTATCTCAATGTAATCACCAAGAGAACAAAGGCTTCATTGAAGTTGGCGGCTCCACGGTAGCCTGAGACTGAATTTCTAGCCCAAGGGAATTTAGGATCTGATTTAAGGGTCAAAGGCCCCAAAGCAGCTTTAACACCTGAGCATTCTTCTTAGGAATCAATTAAAATCAACTCAATAAACATTCAATTAGGCACCTACTGTGTACGGAGCATCAAGCTGGATGCCTGGGAAGATACAGAGTTTAGCTATATCAGATTTCAGAATATCATGGTACCCCAATTTAGGCTCTAAAATATCCCAGATTGGGGGCAAAAGGATCTGTCTGCTTTGTAAGAAGGGGGATTATATGGGGCAGCTAGGTGGCGCAGTGGATAGAGCACCGGCCTTGGGTCAGGAGGACCTAAGTTCAAATATGGCCTCAGACACTTAACACTTACTAGCTGTGTGACCTTGGGCAAGTCACTTAACCCCAATTGCCTCACTGAAAAAAAAAAAAAAAGAAGGGGGGTTATATACCACGTCTGAAGAACAGGAAATAAAACGGCCCTATTAGACCGCATACTGAGTATGTATCAATGGGGTCACTTCCACTTTTCAGCCAAACATAGATTAAGAGAATATATAACACCACCAGAAAGAGGGACGAGCCATTAGCCACCTAGCACACAGGGTCTTACCCATAGTAGGTATTCAATTAATGTGTGTCAGATGAAACTGAATTCACTCACAGAAAAAAATATCAGCAGAAAGCCAATATACAAGTTTCTTTTAAAAGCAATTTCATTTTATTTTAAAAAGAGAAATACAAAATATTAAGTTAGCTCTTTAAAAATTAAGGACAAAAACAAAACAGAAAATTTGACTTAGTAAACACAACAACAAAAAAAAGGTCAGTTTCTTATTCTGACAAATAAAGGGAAGGAATGAAGAAAATGGGGGAAAGAGGGGTGAGAGACTAGAAGAATAAGAAAAAGGATAAAAAAATAAGGAGAACTGGTAGGAGGAAACTCACCTGGCTAGGAGGTGATCTTATTGGAGATAAAATGCTTTTAGAGTTACCCCCTGTTTTTCACTACCCTTTGAAATTCTGATTAGTTAGCTAGTAGACTTTCCGGCAGTCAAGTCAACAAGTATTTATCAGGCCTTAACTATTCTCAAGGAGGTACTGTGCTAAACTGTGGGAATACAAAGAAAGGCAAAAAAAAAAAAAAAAAAAAAACCCTGATCTTTTACCCTCAGGGAACTTTTACTCAAATAGAGGGGGGTGGGGCAACATGCAAATAATTATATACAAACAAGACCTATACTGTATAAATATAAAATAACCTCAGAAGGAAGGCACAAACATTCAGGACAGGGAAAGGCTATTTGTAGAAGGTTGGGATTGTAGCTGACATTTGAAGGGAGCCAGGAGGCAGAGATAAGGAGAGATGAGAATTCCAGGTGTGGAGGACCAACAGTTAAAATGCAGTCAGGAGATGCAGTGTCTTGTGTGAGAACAGAATGGACTCCAGTCACTGGGTCTTAGGGTAAGTAGAAAGAAGTAAGGGGGTGTTCTGGAGTGACATGGTCACACCTGACTTTTAAGGATATAGATCACTTTGATGACTGAGTAGAAAATGGACTGCAGTGAATTGGGCAATAGCTGGTATTTTACCTCTAAATTTAAATTTAATTTTCTGTGAGATTCTGAAGGTTTATGGGCATATGAAAGAATGATTTAGGTTAAGCAGTATGATGTAGTTAAAATTAATCAACAAGCAGCTTTTTGTGGTGGCTAAGAATCGAACATTGAGGGGATGCCTATCAATTGAGGAATGGCTGAAGACGTGGTATATGATTGTGATGGAACACTATTGTACTATAAGAAATGACAAGCAGAAAAAACTGGAAAGACTTATATGAACTGATGTATAGTGAAGTGAACAGAACCAAGAAAGCATTATACACAGTAACAGTAATATTGTACAGTGATCAACTATAAATGACTTAGTTATTCTTAGCAATACAAAGATCCAAAACAGTTCCAAAGGACTAATGATGAAACATGTTATCCACCTCCAAAGAACTGATATTATCTAAATACAGACTGAATCATACTATTTTTCTCTTTTTTCTTTTCTTCCTTTCTTTGTTGTTGTTGTTGTTGTTGAGTCTTCTTGTACAAAATAACTGATATGGGAATGTTTTACATGGCTGAACAGGTATAACCTATATCAGATTGCTTACCATCTCAGGGAGAGGAGGAAGGGAAGGAAGGAGGAATAGAATATGGAACTCAAATCTTTTATTAATGTTAAAAATTGTTTTAGCATATAATTGGGGGAAAAGATAAAGTATCATGAAAGGGAAAAAATAAAATTAATCAACAAATAATTATGTTTGTGCTAGGCACTGTGTTAAATTAAATTTGAATTTACACAGAGAAAAATCCAATCTCTCCCCTTAGGAATTCTACTTTCTATTGGGGTAAACAACATATACAAACATAAGTAGATGCAAAATGATTTCCTGCAAGGTGGAAGAGGGGGAGTAGAAATCAGGAAAATAATATTAGCTAGCTTTTAGAGGGTCTAAGGTTTACAGACCACTATATGCATATTATCTCATAGGGTCAGCAACCCTGTGAGGTATGTGTTACTGTTATCACGCCCCATTTTACAGATGAAGAAACTGAGGCTGAGAGAGGTAAAGTGACTTTACCAGGGTCACATAGGTTCTAAGTGTCTTGAAGCAAAATTTGAACTAAGGTTTTTCTGATTCTATATCCAGTGAGATCTCTACTATGCCACATAGCTGCATCAGGGGGTTTTAAAAACAAAAGGCTCATAAAGAAATTCTGAACTTAGAGTTAGGAGTCCAGCATTCAATTTCTGCCATGGATACTTAACATATGATCATGGACAATTTCCTTAACCAATCAGAGCCTCATTTCCCTTATCTGTAAAAGGGGAATAAATCACAGAATTTGAGTTGAAATCTCCTCAGCCTTCTAGTTCAACCCACACACAAAGGAACCTCCCACCATATCATACCCAACAAGAGGTTGGTCATTCAACCTCTGTTTGAAGCCTCCAAGAAGAAAGAATCCACCACCTCCCAAGACGAACCAGTCTGCTTTTTTTTTTTTTTTGCCAGTCTACTTTTAGAAGGCTGGCATTGAGGAGACTTTCTTTCCTAACCATCTAGCCTAAATTAGTCAATTTGGAACTTAATCACTCATTCCTTCCCGTTCAGCATTCTCTGGAGCCAAACAGAACAAATCTAATTCCTCTCCATATGTTGTTGGTTTTGCTCAGTCTCTACATGACCTCATGGACTTTATTCATAGGGTTTTCTTAGCAAAGATACCAGAATGGTTTTCCATTTCCCTCTCCGGTGTGTCCCCATTTTATAGATGAGGAACTGAGACAAATAGGGGTTAAGTGACTTGCCCAAGGTCACACAGCTCCTAAGTGTCTGAGGTCACATTTGAACTCAGATCTTCCAAACTTCAGACCCAGTGTTCTATCCACTGTGCCAACTAGCTGTCCCTCCTCCATAGGACAGCACTTCAAATATTTGAGCACAGATATCATCTGTGTTGTTCCTACCCTCCCCATCCCACCACTACCAGTCTTCTCCCATGTCCAGTTCCTTCAATCAGTTCTCATAACCCTTATAACCTTCACCATCCTGGTTATGACTCTCCCCTGGACACCTTACAGTTTATGCTTTATCAGCTGTGCTGCCAGAAGTAAACACAATAGTTTAGATGAGGTCTTATAAGGACAGAATACTGTGGGGTTGTCATTTCCCTATATCCCTCCTAATGCAGCCTATAATCACATTACTTTTTTTTTTTGGACTGTCACATCACACTGCTGATTCCTATTGAACTTACGGGTCTACCAACCACTCCCCCATCCTCTTTTAGAACAACTGCTGTTTATCCACACTTCCCCATTTTGTCTTAGTGGAATTTATTTTTTTTGTACGTAAGTGCAAGATTTTACATTTGTCCTAAAGAGCTCCAGCCCAACTTTCTTACCTGTCTAGATCCTTTTGGATCCTGTCATCCGCTTCCTTAGCTATCCTTCCCAGCTTCGAGTCACCTGCAAATTTGATGACCATACTATCTGTGCTTCTATTCAAGTCATTGATAAAAATGTGAAATAGTATGGGGCCAACTACAGATCCCTGGGGTGTCTCACCAGAAACTTCCTACCAGGTTGTACCATAAATAACTGCTCTTTAGTTCAGAATCCATCCAATCATGTTGTCTAGTTCACATCTCTCCCCTTTCTCCTCAAGAATAGTGTGAGCCATTTTTTCAAAGGCTTTGATAAAATATAGGTAAATTCTATCCACAGCATTCTTCTTATCCATTTAGTAACCCTGACCAAAAGAAAACAAACAAACAAATGAGGTTAGGCTGCCATTTCTTGTTCTTTTTTTTTTCTTTTACTTTTTTTTTTTTGCAGGGCAATGGGGGTTAAGTGACTTGCCCAAGGTCACACAGCTAGTAAGCGTCAAGTGTCTGAGGCTGGATTTGAACTCAGGAACTCCTGAGTCCAGGGCCGGTGCTTTATCCACTGTGCCACCTAGCCGCCCCCCATTTCTTGTTCTTAATGGTGCCATGCTGGCCTCTTATAATCACTGCTTCCTTTTCTAGAAATTTTCCAACTATTTCTTTTTAATGAGATGTTCTAGAATTTTCTCAAGGCTAGGTGGTGCAGTGGATAAAGCACTGGCCCTGGATTCAGGAGGACCTGAGTTCAAATTCGGCCTCAGACACTTGACACTTACTAGCTGTGTGATCCTGGGCAAGTCACTTAACCCTCATTGCCCTGCCCCCCCCCCAAAAAAAAGTTTAAAAGAAAAAAACATTAAAGTAGAATTTTCTTAGGAATCAAAATCAAACTCATTGACCTGTAGTCTGTTTTCTTCCCTTTTTTAAAAAATTGTGAAATTTTTAAAATTTGTCCTCTGATCTTGTGGTACCTCTCCCTTTTTCCCTGTTATCTTTCAGATATCACTGATAGGGGCTCAACACTCACATCTGATCCAAGGATGTAGTTCATTTGGCCAGGACAACTAGGTGGCACAGTGGATAAAGCACCAGCCCTGGATTCAGAAGGACCTGAGTTCAAATCTGACCTCAGACACTTGACACTTACTAACAGTATGACCCTGGGAAAGTCACTTAACCCTCATTGCCCCACAGAAAGAAAGAAAGAAAGAAAGAAAGAAAGAAAGAAAGAAAGAAAGAAAGAAAGAAAGAAAGAAAGAAAGAAAGAAAGAAAGAAAGAAAGAAAGAAAGAAAGAAAGAAAGAAGTAGTCAAGTAGTTCATCTGGTCCAGGTGACTTGAATTCATTAAGGGCATCTGAGTACTGTCTTAATATCTCCAATAATTAAATGTTTGAATTGTTATTAGAAGAATATGGTCAGGGGGCAGCTAGGTGGTGCAGTGGATAAAGCACCGGCCCTGGAGTCAGGAGTACCTGAGTTCAAATCCGGCCTCAGACACTTAACACTAGCTGTGTGACCCTGGGCAAGTCACTTAACCCCAATTGCCTCACTAAAAAAAAAAAAAAGAAGAAGAATATGGTCAGGGACAGCTAAGTGGCACAGTGGATAGAACACCAACCCTGGACTCGGGGACCTGAGTTCAAATTCGGCCTCAGACCCTTGACGCTTACTTAGCTGTGTGACCCTGGGTAAGTCACTTAACCCCAGTTGCCTCACCCACCCCCCCAAAAAAAGAAGAATATGGTCAGCTTATTCACCATTATCTAGCAGTGCAGTGCTAGACCTAGCTCATACCAAAATTGGTAGGTTTTCAGTGTGAACATTTATACTGTGAAAATGAGCACTATAATCAGGCCTTGGTTTATTATTTTGTTTATCTTCTAGTCTTAAGAAAGTGATGGAGAAAATGTTAATAATTTAGATTAAACTTAATAGTGTGTCTTCCACATTCCTCTCCCCTCAGAGGGCTGGTTGTTAAACATTTACCAGCACAACCCTGCCTGAATGGTCAAGTTTAGAGCTAGAAGAGACAAGTATCTAGTCTGAACTAACACCCTCTTTTTACAGATAAGTAAAATTGAGTCTCTTTGATATTTAAAAGTTTACCATTATCCTTTGAGTATTGCTACAATGCTTAAAGATTACATTTAAAACAAGCATTAATCTAGAAATTGTGGAACATTTCCCCCACCTTCACCCCCAATCCAGTTCCTTGGTCAAGTAGGATCCTAATGAGAACCACATATAGTGGCTACTATAAGAAAAACATTAAAAACTATTTCAGGAACAAACGTGTTAACCACTATCCACAGCTTTTAACTATTCTTATCACTTTCCGAGACATCATCTGAACGAACTAATAACTCACCTTTTTATAGTGCCTTTACAGCTTACAAAGTGCTTTCGCATTTTTCATTTGCTCCTCATAACAACCTTGTAAAGTAGATAAGACAGGTATCATTCCCATCTTAAGGAGGAGTAAAAAATTAAGCTTAGAAAATAAGGGATTTGATAAGGTCACATAAATAGCTTGTAAAAGGCAAAGTCAAGACTTCAGCCCAAGTTTTCTGACTCATAATTCAATGCGTTTTTGAAGAAATTAATCAGGCAAAAATCATTTAGCACCTACTATGTGCTGGGCACTGTGCTGAGAGCTGAGGAGTTGAGCAAAGGCAAAAGACAATTCCTGCCCTGGAGGAGCTCATAGTCTAATGAGGGAGACAAGAAAGAAGTTATATTCAGGATAAGTTGGAAATAACTAGTAGAGAGAAGGCTCTAAAATTAAGAGGGAATCAAGGAAAGATTTCTGATGGATTGTGAAATTTTAGATGGCAATTGAAGAAAGCCAGGAGGTGATGGATGAGGAGAAAGAATTCCAGGCATGGAAGACAGTGAAATCAGACTGCCTCATTATAGTTGTGGTAGAGGGCCAGAAGGACATTTATTGAGAATATTCCGGGGGGCCGTGGCTAGAGAAATATTGTCTTATTTTAGGGAGGATAAAATCAAATTTAGAGCTGCTTCCTTACCATCTCTGTTTTGCTATTTACATGGAAATGTTTGTTTTACTTTGTATTTGTTTAGAATTTTTAAAAGAAAAAAATGTTTTTATTAAAAAGAGTATTGCTGGGGCAGCTAGGTGGCGCAGTGGATAGAGCACCGGCCCTGGAGTCAGGAGTACCTGGGTTCAAATCCGGCCTCAGACACTTAACACTTACTAGCTGTGTGACCCTGGGCAAGTCACTTAACCCCCATTGCCTCACTAAAAAAAAAAAAAAAAAAAAAAAAAAAGAGTATTGCTATGGGATGGCATGGCTAGAGATATGTGACCAAAGCAATACCATCTCATTTTAGGGGGGATGAAATTAAGTTGACAGCTAGTTCTTCACCTATGCACTAGATGGAGATTGATGCCAGCATAGGGGTTTCTGAGTGATGTTTATGGTTCAATCAAGATTTAAAGTCAGCTAAGAGCTGACACAATAGGTAAATGGTCAAAGAATGTAAATAAGCAGTTTCATAAAGAAGACATGCAAGCTATCAATAATCATATGCAACATGCTCAGAATTACTAATATTAAGAGAGATGCAAATTAAAACAACTCTATTTCCAACTCATACTCAAATATGACAGAAAAAGAAAATGACAGTTGTTGGAAGGAGAGGTGAATTGGTCTAGCCATTCTGCGAAACAATTTGAAACTACCCCAAAAGGGAAAAAGAAAGGAAAAAGGGCCAATAAGGCATCAAAAAACCCCACAGAAAAATCTAATGGAACAGAAGTTCAGAAGAAGACACAGGCAAGCTGGACAGCTTTGAAATTAACATGTTAAGATTATATATACCTTTTAAAAAGCAAGCTGTATGTACCAGAACGTCAAGGTTTCAAATACAGACCTCTTTCTCTTCGTTGTACATGGAAATATTCATGTTTGTTGGTGTTTGTCAACTTAAGAGTAACAAAAGAAATTAAAAGTCATTTAAGTAGAAAACTAGAAAGAACCTTAGATTTCACCATGTCTTAAGTCCTTCATTTTACAGATCAAGAAGTCCAGTGGATTAAATTAATTTGCCCAAAGTCATAGACTCCATTGGTATCAGTGCCTAGAACAGAATCCAGTTCTCACCCCCAACACATGTTTATTCTAGTATGCTCTGTTACTACTGGGGTCATGTCCTCAAGTGGTCACTTTTAGAATCTCAAGATTTTAAGGGATCTCAGAGGTCATCTAATCCAACCCTGAGTTATAGCCTACCCAATAATTGGCTGTTGACCTCCATTTAAAAACCTCCAGTGTCAGGAAACTTACCACCTCATCAAGGTGGTCTGTTCCCCTTTTGGACAGCTCTGATTACTAGGGAATTATTCCATATTATCAGACAAATCTGCCTTGGGCATTTTTAGCTTTTGCCCTCAAACAAAGCCAGTGCAATCCTGCTTCTACATACCTGAAGATAGCTATCATGCTTTTCTAAGACTATATACATCTCTACTTCTTTCAGTTTATCCTCATGATGAGCCCCTTGCCATTCTGGATGTCCATCTCAGGCCCATTAGATTCTAAGCTCTCAGAAGGCAGGAATTGTCTTTCTTTTTATTAATTGTATCCCCAACAGTGCCTGGAACACGATAGGCACTTAATAAATATGAATTGGATTGGATTAGATTAGATAGGTTCACTCCAGGTTCTCAGCCTCCCTCCTAAAATGTGTCGTCCAGAACTGATACATAATAATCCAAGGACATTCTAAATGAGGCAACAGTTTGAGAAGACCTTCCATCTGCATTATATGCTTCTGCTCATCCAACCTGAATTAAAAGTAGGAAAGCATTGTGAATTGGTGTGAATTTACTCTCAGACTTTGTTAGGAAGCCCCAAGTTCAAAAATCCCAATTTTGCTTCTGACATTTGCTGTCAGTGTGAATGAGGGTAAGTCACTTTACCTCCTCAAGGCTCAAGCATTTTGTCTAAACATCTGGTAAGTTACAAAGACAGCTGGTTACCCTATCTGAGCAAAGTGCAGTTCCTATAAGTTTATTTTGTTTTGTTTTTGTTTTTTTTAGTAAGGCAATTGGGGTTAAGTGACTTGCCCAGGGTCACACAGCTAGTGTTAAGTGTCTGAGGCCGGATTTGAACTCAGGTACTCCTGAATCCAGGGCCAGCGCTCTATCCACTGCACCATCTAGCTGCCCCTCCTATAAGTTTATATTTGCATTTTTGGCTGCCACATCAAAATGTTGACTCATCCAGAGCCTGCAGAACACAAAAAAATCCTAGGTCATAGGTTCATCAATGTAGAGTTAGAACGAACCTCCCAAGACACCTAGTATGATGCTGCTAGTCTAACCCTTCCCTCCATTTTACAGATGAGGAAACTGAGATCCAAAGAAGTTAATTGACTTTCCAAAGGTCACACTGGCAATACACATCAGAGTTAGGATTCAAATACTGGTGTCCAGACTGGGTGTCCATCTCAGGGCTCACTCCAACCTTTCCACATACTGTTGTGTAGTCATGTGTTTCATGGAATCTTTATGGAGGTAGCTAAGTAGCACTAAAGAGAGACCACTAGACTTATAGTCAGGAAGACCTGAGTTCAAATGCTACCTCAGACACTTAGTAGATTTGTGACCTTTGGCAAATCGATTAAAGGCCTCAGTTTCCTTATCTGTAAAATGGAGATAATAACACCTATCTCGGGTGAGCTGTAAGGATCAAATGAGATCATATTTGAAAAGCATGTTGCAAATATTAGAGTGCTATACAATTGTTAGAGGGATTTTTTTAACCCAGGTATAAAGTTTTACATTTATTCATATCAAATTTCATTTAATTAGATTCAAACCATTATTTTAACCCACTCAGCTAATTTTAGATCCTGATTCTGTTACTCAGTATATTAGTTATCCCTTCCACCTTTGGGTCACCTGAAAATTGATCTGCATGCTGTCTATAACCTTCATCCAAGTCACTGACAAAAACTAAATACCAAGTGACTAAGGAAAGTTCATAATAATATTAAGATTTTAATGGTTTTGATTGGGACTGGGACCTGGGTGTGAGCCCCTTTAGGATACCATCACATCCCTGGAAGGAGAACAGGTATGAGTCAGGAAGCAGGGGTGGTACATAGAAATTGCTGAAAATAAGTGTTATTTGTTCAGAGACACCATACTGTTTTCTAATCCCCCAAGCAACTGAGGATCAAGGGAGATTAAGCTTTCATGGAAATTCTAGAAGAGAGATGAAAATTCAATCCATCCTCCATACCAAAATAATATTCCTAATATACAGGCCATTTTTATTCCTGTATTTTAAGACTTTTGGTGCTTTTCCATTACCTGTAGGAGAAAATAAAAACCCTTTTGCCTGGCGTTAAGGCTTTATATCATCAGGCTCCAGTTCATTTTTTTAGCCTTCTCTCAGGCTATATTCCCTTTTATATACTCTCCTGCTCTTCTGTCTCCCTACATTTGTATGGATATCCCCTATGCCTAGAACACAGTCCATCTAAACAGTTGGTCAGTAAGCATTTATTAAGTGTCTACTGTATGCCAGATGCTGTTCTGTACATTTTACTCTTGAAATCCTTCTCTTCCTTCAAAGCCCCAGCAAGGTACCACCTTCCTCCATCAAACCTTCCTTAATCCCTTCCACTCACAGCCAAGAGCCTTCCTCAGCTCTCTCTCTTCTAGCTTCCTGTGCATTTATCATATAATTAGAATTGCCTCTAGATCCCCTTTCCTATACCCCATCCCCTCTCTAAAGAGATCTTTAAGATCTTTGAGGGAAGGGACTTTCATTTTGTCACAATTTTATATCCATTGCTGAGTGGTGTTTTTGCAGAAAATAAGTTCTTTAGTAAATGTTGGATTGAATTGAAAATCATTTTCATCCTACTTAGACTTCCCTCCACCATATCTTCTCAGAACAGAAGGTTTGTGGTAAAGTGGATAGTGCACTGGACTTGGAGTCAACAAGACTGGAGTTCAGATGTGGTCCCAGACTCTATCTGTGTGACCATGCGCAAATTACAAATTACTCAGTGTCCCCTTACATAAAATGAAAATAATAATAGTACCTACTTCAGGGGGTTGTAAGATGTTTGCTTTACCAGTCTTAAAACACTATATAAATGAAATATATCATGAAGAGGAAGATCCCGATACTTTACTTTAACAATCTAAATTTCTTTAAAAACAAAAGGCAAGATCATGTAATCTTCCAGGTGATGAAATTTAAAAAGCAGGCTGCTTGTGTCATGTCTGTGTCTGGAATAGCTGTGCTAGTGAAGAGATAGGAGATGGGGGTGGGGACAAATACTGAGCATGTTCAGGTGCTGTACTTCCTTTTCTCTCAGGTAGATAGCAGGGATGGATAGGAGGTGTTCCCTTCAGGCTAGACTTTGGGCTTCCAGGGTACCACATTAGTCCCCGAGCTTTGGAGTAGGATTCTGATGCTTGGCAACAAGAATTTCTCATTGGTGAGCCTGCTTGAGCTCAATTTCTTACTCCCAAACAACAACCTCTCTTGGGGAAGGGGAGGGATCCAGGTTAGCCTGTTTGTTAGGAGGAGGTTGGGACTCCTGGGAGGGGGAAGGGCAGCTCTGCATTCCTTTCTTTGAAGGAACCTGACCAGGCTTTAGGGTCAAAGAACTGTGGTGAGTAGGAGCAGCAGCATTACCATTCTCCTGTTGATTCATCTCCCATTTTTCCCTCCTCCCCCCACCCTTAATGATCTTTCCATTACAGAACCCAGACCAGGAAGTTCATGACAGGTCGCAGCTGCAGACACATGGCTGGGAGACCTCAGCCGGGCCAGTTATGGTGGGAGGGTCCTCTAGCTACACGTCCCTTCCCACCTCCATTTCTCTCTGCCTCCCATTGCACCTCCCCCCACCCCCAACTTCTCAAACAGTTTAAGGAACATTTCCCCTAATATGACCTAAGAGAAATAAGGGACCTTGCAGTCTGTAATAAGACGCTTTGCTTAAGTTAGTAGTCTATTGTATTCATTTTAGAAAGTGTTTCCCCCACTTTCTTTCTGCAAATGCAGGAGAGGGCAGGCAAGTTAGCTACCCAAGGACTTTTCGCTCCAAACTTCACAAAATTGGCCCTTGTAAAAAACCTTGTTAGATGACATCTAGGTGGTGCAGTGGATAGAGGACCGGACCTAGGGTTAGGAAGACCTGAGTTCAAATTCAGATCCAGACACTTATTAGCTACACAAGTCACTTAATTTCTGTCTGCCTCAGTTTCCTCAACTGTAAAGTGGAGATAATAATAGCCCCTACCTCACTGGGTTGTTGTGAGGATCAAAAGAAGTAACATTTGTAAAGCTTAGCACACTACTGGCCACGTAGTGGGTACTTAATAAACACTTGTCTCCTTCCAATTAAATCTCAGTCGTTAATCATGGTAGGGAATCCAGGTGAGTGAGGGGAGAGAATTTGGTTCCATTCAAGTCGAGTGCTTTGCCCAGAAACTTTGCTTCCTGATGAGGTTTTAGCACATTCCTCAGTGCCTCTGGAAGTAGCCGATGTTGAAGTCCAATCTAATTTTACAAGCATTTATTAAACACTTACTATTTGCAAGGTAGAGGAAGAACTGAGTTCCAAGTCCCACTTTAAGTACTGGCTCTGTGACCCGGGAGAAATCACTTAAGCCTCTTAGTCCTCTGTACCCACCCAAGACCCGTTTTTTGCCGGAGCAATTTTTACTTGGCCCTGGGTACGTAGGTATGTAAAATAGATATACAGAACCTTTTCCTGTTGCCAGGTTTTTCATGACACCCATTTTAAGGAGCTGGGCTCTAGACTAAGATTGTTCATTCAGAAGACCTGAATTGGAAGAGGGAGTTTGTTCCTGAATCAATGAAATGACAGTTTTGGTACCTATCCTTATTCGCAAAACTCTGTGCTAGCTGATATAAAAATTAAACAAAGATAATCCCACCCCCAAGAAATTTATGTTGGGGTAGGGGTGGGGGAGATATGCAACATGTAAATCTCAGGCTTAATACCTTAGCAGCTATGGATGTTTGTTTTGGGGTTTTTTTATTGTTTTTGTTTTTCCATTTACCCCAGTATGTTATCATCATTCAGCCTAGGGGTCAGAAGAATGAGATTCCAGTCCTCATTTGCTCACTAGCTGTGTGGGCTATTGCAAGCCACTTAGCCCCAATTTACTCATCAGAATAATGCGGATAATAATACCTATGTGTGTATTTCATTGAATTGCAAGGATCAAATGAGATCAGATATGTAAAAGACATAATGTTATGTAATGTAAGGTATTATTATTCTCTTAAAGGCCCCTCCAGCATCCTAAAGGGGCAGCCACCACACAGGGGATTACTAGTTCCAGAAGTGTTCCTTTTCACTTTTTTTTTCTAAAGGCACAAAGGCAGGGACATCCATTTGGTGCCAGATTTGATAGTGACAAAGATAGGTTGTTAGGTATATCAACTGCTTTGACCTCTCTAGTTAAGTAAACTTGTCTCCTGGGACAGTTTTGTCTTCTGGGGATCATAAGGTTTAGAGACCAAACAAGCTTTATCTAGACAAACCCATCCCTCATCTTGGCGAAGTTGCAAGACCAGGAACAAAGTAAGGTGAGATCTTGGTTTGGGAAGTCGGGGTATTTGGATAGCATTTGTTTTCCAATTTGTCCCAAGTGAATCTGGGAGACTCTGAGTATGGGGAGAGGGTCGTTTTGGGGGGAGAGTCTATTAAAACTTGCTATTTGGTGGGCACATTCCTCTGCTAATTACTTAATTACAGTCCCTAGTCCACAACTGGAGAGAACCACACTCAGTTGTGGGAAGGGGAGGAGGAAAGGTATGGATGAGGAAGGGGAAAGGCCACCAGCATAGAATATTATTAGAAGCAGGCCTCGGTGGCCACCACCTCAAACTACGATGATCCTTTACCCCACAATTCTTCCTCAGTAACTCTCCTCAACTCTTCTCCCTCCTCACAAGGTCTACCACATCTTGTCCTTCCAACCCCAGCCAAAGTCCTGGCTGTTTTCCCAAATGGGGGTCACTGCGCCTCTCCCTTCTCTCCCACCCCCATTTCCTCTTCATCCTCCTGGGCTTTTGGTAGACTGCATGCTTGATATGAGTCAACAGTGTGACATAGCAGACGGGTGGAGGGGGGGGGGACACTTAATTTTATATTGGGTTGAACTAAAAGAGGAGACATAGTGTACAGACCAGTAGTGGTGGTGACAGCCCCACCGTACTCAGCCCTGGTCACAATGCATCTGGAATCAGTTCTGGACACTGAATTTGAGAAAGGATATTGATAATCTGGAGGACAGCCAGGATGGGAAGGACCTTGAAAACTGGTTAAAGGAACTTGGAATGAATAGCTTGGACTAGGAAGACTAGGGTTTGGAGATGGGAGGAAGGGGAGGGGAACCTAAGGTCTGTCTCTTTTGTATATGAAGCACTATTTTGTGGAAGAGTTAGGAGGATGGGGCTCATTCCATGGGACTCCAGTGAGAAAGTCAGGTTTGGGCTGTGTGGGAGGAAATACTCCTTTACAATTCATTAGCACAATCCCAAATAGAGTGGGCTGTCTAGTGGAACTGCCCCTCACTGGGGGCAGGGGGGGGGGGGCAGAGTCTTAGAGAAAGAGCTAGATGTCCACTTGCCAGGGAACCTGTGATGGGTTTGGCCAGTGAACATCTTCCCAACTCTTGAGATGTTGGGGGGTCCTAGGATTCCCTGCACCCCAGCCACAGGAGCTTAGACTGTTTCCTCTCTCACAACCAGCTTTAGGGAGCTCAGAGGAAGAGGAGGAGGAGGAGGAGGAGGGAGGGCGCCTGGGACCTTAAAGCCCCAAGACCACTTGCTGCCTGGGCCCAGGCCCTGTACTAAATTACAGTGACGAGGTGAGACGCACAAAAGACAGAAATCTTTTTTTAATAAAAACAAAACAAAACCCCAGACCCCTGACCCCCCCACCCCCAAGCCCCTGGGCTGCTGAATGGTGAGGGCTTCCTGTCAGGATTAGCAGGGCTGCTGGGCATGTGTGTGCTGCCTTTTCTCTTCAGGAAATACCTTTAGTAAGCCCCGGTGGGGTCACCATGGCAACGAGAGAGAGGACCTGCTGACAGAGGCCATTCAGCCGCCATTGTTCCCCCAGCCCCTTTGTTGGGAGCTTTATTGCTAGCCCTCTGGCAAACACAGCAGTTTGCACCGTTTTGTCGGGCTGAATGTGGAGTTTTTACATTTTAATGGGATCCTCTGGCAGCCGCCCATTTGCATGCAAAATGCTTCTTCCTCCTTTCCCTCCTTCCATTTAAAAAAAAAAAAGCCCATCTAACTCCAAATCCCCCAGGCCCAGAGAGGCTAATGAATGCTGCAGAGCTTAGGGGTATCAGCCCCCTTCCCCCAGGTCCCCTCTTCCCACCCCTTTGCTCCCCATTTCCACTATGGGGAAGGAGAGAAATAGTCATGAAATTGTGGCTCTCTGGGTCTTCCCACTCCCCCAGACCCTTCTACATGGGGAAGTTCTCACTAGGGGCTTGGGTGATTTCACCCCATCTGGTCCGGCCTTTGCCAGACCAAAGTAAGTTTTCAGTTCCATTTCAAAGCTAAAATAAAGTAATAAAAAACCTCTACAGAGGGTTCCCGGAGTCCTGCTGCGCTGCTCTGTCTTCCTTTTGAGTTCCTTTCAAAGCCACCCTGAGTTCCACCCCCACCCACAATTGCCCCCTCATTTAGCTGGAGAGTTTGTGCCAGAATTGTAAACACCCCTAGACCACCAGTCTCCACCCCTCTCCCCACTTAGAAAGGCCTTTCCCTGTCGAGTTTCTACTTATAAGTAGAAATACTCAATCAAGAATAGTTATTAGGAGATGAATGACACCCTTAGCCCCACCCTCTTGATACTGAAGGAAGAAGTATGAATTTTTTTTTTCTGATCCTGTGGGCCTTTTACTAGCACTCAGCAGCATCCTGGTCCTTCCCAAGGAGCACAGTTACTATCAAAGGCATGTGCCCACCAAATAGCAGTTGTGGCAGAAGTCCTCACAACCATAGAGACAAGACACACACAAATATCTTGAGAACAAAGCATCATGGGATTACTTCAAGGTTCCCTGACTTCATTGGTGTAGATACTCCTTGGGTGCTTTTGTAGATGGGCTTCCTGAGCTGTGGTGGCAGAAAGAATAGCCAGGTGACTAACCTCCTGGGGATCAACTTCTCTGAAGTTATCTTGACTGGTTCACCCAGAACAGACACATACACAGTCTCTTATTGGGCCTATCACTGGGCTTAGGCTCAATGCCTTTCCAGCTTGGGATGGGGAGGGACATACCCTATGCTGCCACAGCCTCCTCATGGAAAAGATCTTTAGTGAAGGAAAATATGAATAGAGTAAAAAAAAAATACAATACAAAACCATGAGTAGACATAAATGAGAATAAGAAAAAGGACTGGGAATGGAGTTAGGGAAGGTTTTTTTGTTTTTGTTTTGCAGGGCAATGAGGGTTAAGTGACTTGACCAGGGTCACACAGCTAGTAAATGTCAAGTGTCTGAGGCCGGATTTAAACCCAGGTACTCCTGAAACCAGGGCCGGCGCTTTACCACTGTACCATCTAGCTGCCTCTAGGGAAGGTTTTGAAAAGTCCCCAGCTAAAATCCCCACCTTCTACAAGAAACCTTTCCCAATCCCCTTTAAGTCTAGTGACTTCCCTCAGCTGATTATCTGTGCTTTATCCCATGCATATCTTAGATGTTTGCATGTAGTTTCTCTCATTAGACCAAGTTCCCCGAGAACAAGGACTATCTTTTTCTATTCTTTGTAACCCCAGCATTTAGCACAGTGCCTGGCACATAGTAAGTGTTTAAGAGATGCTGATTTGATGGATTAGAAAGCTGATTTTTTGTAGTAGCTTGTGTTAGCCATGGATTTTATAAGGAAGCAAGCACCTTGAAGGCAGCAAAGGCTTTTAAATATTTTTCTTTGTCTTCCACCAGTGACTCTCACACAATAGGTACATAATTTGTTGAATGAATAGCTTATCATTAGAAAAGAAAGAAGGGGGGAAATCCATTAAAAAAAAAAGAGGTATTCCTGTATATATGGGGGATGAGTGGGAAGTTGAGGAGGATTAGTAAATAAATTGGCTTATTATTGTGGGTGGGGCTGTATCGGAGATTATAGATGGAGAAAGGAGTTTGGAAAAGCATAAGGGAGAGATGTCAAGGGCAGCTAGTTGATAAAAAGAAACTTTGAAACCTATACTTGAATGCTATAGATTTCAGTTTATATTACATTTGCTATGAACCACACAACTTAGCATAGTTTAAAGTTTAGCCTAGTTAAATGTGAAGAACACTGGACTCAGGGTCAGAAGGCCTGCATTAGAGCCTTAGCTTAACCACTCACTACATTGGACTTAGTGGCAGAAAGCTTAGGTTCAGAGCTGACCTACATCTGGCAGCAACAAGTCACATAACTTCTGTGGGCTTCAGTCTCATCTGAAAATGAGGGGATTGGATTAAAAGAGGTTCTTGGGGTACCTCTTTCCAGCTCTAAATCTGTGATTTTAAGATACTCTTTAAGGCGCCTTCCAAACCTAATGTTATAGGATTCCATAATTTACTTAACTACTTAATGCCTCAGTTTCCTCATCTATAAAATGGGAGCAGTGCTCTCTTATAATTGCCCCATAAGGCAGTTATGAGGATCAAATGTGATATATATACACACATACACATGTATATATATTTGTATAACAGATAAGGAAATAGAAAGATAGTTACAAAGTTTTACACACACACACACACACACACACACATATATATATGTATATATATATATATATACACACACACAAAACTTTTGTAACTTTGTAACTATCTTTCTATCTACCTATCTGTTCATCTATCTGTAATTTAGTTGGATACATATTAGCTTTATCTCCCAAAGCAAGATTGTAAACCACTTGAGGGAAGCCTTATCTTGACCTTCCTTCCCTTTTATCTGTCCCTGTATCTCAATATATCCTTATTCATTGATTGATATAACAGGAGGTAGGCATGGGATGGTGAATTCTTTTGTCCCAATAACTCTTAAAGTCTACCTACTAAATTATAGAGAGGTCATGATCTGCAGTTAGACACACAAGGAAATCACAGCTCCTTGAAATATCAAAGAGGAAATTTGAGCATGTTGACGATAGGAGGGAAGGAAGAGAGGAGGAGGTTAAATAGCACACTGGAGCCTGAGAGCAGATGAGTGAGGATTCTTATGAGGTGAGCAAGAGATGGAAGGCAGAGCCCAGATGGAGCCATCCACGTGAGTTCACTTTTGAGAGGAGGAAGGACCTCTCTAAGATAGTAGGGAAGGAAGGCAGGGTTCTGGGGAGAGGGGTGACTAGCTGCTTCTGCCAAAGGTTCTTAACCTTCTCCAGTGAAATAAAACAGATCATTAGGGGTCATCAGCTGTAAGCTGTAATCAAGGCTCAGAATTTGAGAAGAAAGAAGGTTTCAAATAGCTGATTTGGGGAGTGAGCCAAGGAGTCAATAAAAGCAGAACAGGAGCACTGTCAATCTATGGCCAACACAGATTGTAATTGGAGTGGGTCAGGGCTGCCCCCTGCTTTGTAGCCCTAACAATGTTTTATGCTACACTGGTACTATCTCAAAAAAACAGAGCCTAGGGCTGATCTTCAGCCCAGAACTGGGAGTCAGGGGACCTGGGTTCTAGTCCAGACCGTCACTTACCTGCTCAACCTATTATTCCAGCCTCTTTGGACATTACACCTTTTCCCTTACTCTGCAATCCAGACAGACTGGACTTCTCTCAATTCCTCATTTCAGAAAAGACACTCTCCTGTTCCCTACATGCCTGGAATGCACTGCTTCCTTTCCCATAATGCCCATCTCTTTCTTTAAGATGTCCCTCATGCACTATCTCTTTAATGAAGCCTTCCTTTCTATTTTTTTGGAGGCAATTGGGGTTAAGTGACTTGCCCAGGGAGCACAGCTAATAACTGTCTGAGGCTGGATTTGAACCCTGGTCCTCCTGAATCCACAGCTCTGTCCACTGTGCCACCTAACTGCCCCTTGAATGAAGCCTTTTATGATCCCCCCAAGTGCTAGTGCCCTCCCTCTCAAACTACCTTATATTTAATTACTTTATCCATATTATTATTCTTTCTTTTTTTTTTTTTAGTGAGGCAATTGGGGTTAAGTGACTTGCCCAAGGTCACACAGCTAGTAAGTGTTAAGTGTCTGAGGCTGGATTTGAACTCAGGTACTCCTGACTCCAAGGCCAGTGCTCTATCCACTGCGCCACCTAGCTGCCCCTATCCATATTATTATTAACTTCATATTTTTGTATGTAATTGTAATCTCTCCACTAGAATGTAAGAGGTTATTTCATTCTTTGTACTTGAATCCCCAGCACCTAGAATCATGTCCATTAAATAGTAGGTGCTTAATAAAATCACTTAAATTCTGTCTTCCAATTATACAAACACTTAGGTGTAAGAAAATTCAGGACAACCCCCACTAAAGAATGATAGTTGTTTTACCTTACAGGGTTGTTTTGTGTACAAAAAGAGTGTGAAAGTGCTTAGAAAATTTCAATATAGGGTTAGAGGGAAATCAATCCTTGGGGGAAAGGACCCTAAGGCCCTAAAGGGAATAGCGCTCCAAGGAGTTTACCTTGGAATCTGGAGCCAGCTAGAAGGCTGCTTCTGTTTGTTAAGCCCGAGGATCAATGGTCTCATTTGTCTAAAGCTGGTGGGTGGGAATCAAGAAATGGAAAGTGTGTGGGCTGAGAGTAGGTTGTAGTCTCTCTTAGAAGAGTTAATACTTTTTAACATCCTTCCCCAACCCTCAAGAGTTGCCACCCAACCGGCCTTTAAGCCTTGCCTTTCATTCTCCCCCACTTTCAAATTGAAGAGATTTTGTAAACAAACAAGGCAGGTAGTAGAATCTGAATACAAACTGTTCTGCCTCGATCAATTAACAAACATTTATTAAGTATTTACTTACCTTATGTTGGTCACTGAGAAGTGCTGAGGACACAGAGAAACAAAAAACAGCCCTTGTCCTTCAAAAACTTCTGTATTCTGGGAGCAGTTAGGTAGCTCAGTGGATAAAGCACCAGCCCTGGATTCAGGAGGACCTGAATTCAAATATGGCCTCAGACACTTGACACTTAGTAGCTGTGTGCCCCTGGGCAAGTCACTTAACCCTCATTGCCCCAAAACAAAAACAAAACAAACAACAACAACAAAAACTTATGTATTCTGGTGGAGATAACAGCTATGACAGTGAGTTGAGTTGCATTTGGGTGGAACAGGAGAAAGAGAAGCAGCTATGTTATTTTCCCAGATGAACCTTTTATTTTCTGATCATAATCTTTTACATCACTTTATAATTAATGTGGCAGCTAGATGGCATAATGGATAGAGCACCTGCCCAGGAGTCAGGAGGACCTGAGTTTAAATTTGGCCTTAGATACTTACTAGCTGTGTGACCCTGGGCAAGTCACTTAACCCTGATTGCCTGTTTCTTCATCTGTAAAATGAGCTGGAGAAGGATATAGCAAACCTCTCCGGGATCTTTGCCAAAACCCTAAATGGGATGACAAAAACTCAGATGCAACTCAACAAACCTATGCCTCATTTTTTTACCTTTCAGGAGTAGGAAAGCCTTTATTGGCCATAGTAGCCAAGGGCATGAAGAGAGCACTGGCACAAGGAATAAGACCAACGTTCTAAACTCTTCCACTAACTTCTTGTTGTTCAGTTGTGACCCTTGGTAAAGATACTATAGTGGTTTGCCATTTCTTTCTCCAGCTCATTTTACAGATGAAGAGACTGAAGCAAACAGGACAAAGTGACTTGTCCAGGGTCACACAGCCAGCAAGTGTCGTGTCCAGGGGACAGCTAGGTGGTGCAGTGGATAAAGCCCTGGCCTTGGATTCAGGAGGACCTGAGTTCAAATCCAGCCTCAGACACTTGACACTTAACTAGCTGTGTGACCCTGGGCAAGTCACTTAACCCTCATTGCCCTGTGCAAAAAAAAAAAGTGTCAAGTGTCCGAGGTTGGATTTGAACTCAGGTCCTCCTGAATGCAGGACTGATGCTTTATCCACTATGCCACCTAGCTGCCTCATAATGAGAAAGCCACATCACCTTACCCTTTGAGGCTCCGCTGAAGGGATTGGACTACATGAATAAAGCTATTTCCAGCTCTAAAATTATTTTGGGCTACAGCAACTCATAAGAGTCACTTATTAAGTCAAGGAGGAGTTGCAATTAGGATTGGTGGAGGAAGCACTGATACTGATGAAATCACAGCTTTGAAGGAGGTAGGAGGGAGGGGTATTCTGGAATAGTTCCTAAATATGTGAAAGCCCTGTGGTTTTATCAGAGTGGGGAACCACAACCTATTTATGATTTAATACAGGAGTTCTTGACCTTTTTTGTGTCATGGACCCTTCTGGAGATTGGATGATGCCCATGTGCTTCCCTTCTCAGAAAAATGTTTCTAAATAATCAAAGGGAAAGTGAAATTTCAGTTAGAGGTTAGTGAAAAGAACAATGTATTTTTTCCCCATTCAAGTTCACAGACTCTCAGGATCTATGGTTCTTTAGGCCCCCAGTTAAAAATTCCTGGTTTAGTAGATAACTCGGTCCTAAAGTTACCTGAGGCACATCAAGATAAAGTGACTTTCCCTGAATCCCAAAGCAAATATGAGAGATTTGAACTCAGGTCTCTCTGACTCCAAACCCAGCCACCTACTGAGTACCACAGGCTGCCTCCAGAATATCGTGTGCTGATATTTATGTAAAAACATGGAGTTTATGTTAATTTATGAAATTATATCCCAAGTATTCCATCAAATTGGATCTCTTAAGAACAGAGCTGATGTGTTAACTTTTTTCAAAGTTTGTGTATAATGATAATTATAATAGCTAACATTTACATAGCATATAAAGATTTGCAAAGTGATTTACCAATATTTTCTCATTTGATATTCACAACACCCCTGGAAGATTAGTGCTATTATGATCTTATTTTTACAGATTAGTTAACTGAGGCAAGCAGAAGCCAAGTGACTTACATACAGCTCACTGATAAGAATCTCAGGCAGGATTTGAATTTGGATTCCAGGCCTAGTATGCTATATACACTGTGCCACCTGGATACTTCTTTTCTGTAAGTGTCAAGAGTCTGAGGCCAGATTTTAACTCAGGTCCTCCTGACTCCAGGGCCGGTGCTTTATCCACTGTGTCACCTAGCTGCCCCCTGGATACTTCTAAGTATGTTCATCCGTGTTCCTTGTTGACATGTTCCATGGGAGAAAGTATTTTCATGGGAAGTAACTTCTCACATTGCCACTTACCACCTGTGTGGTAAATCATTCTGGGTCACAGTGTTCTCAGATGAAAAAGGAAGAGGTTGAACTCAGTCTGAGGTCCTTTCCACGCCTATTGAATACACCAGGGGCATTTTCTTTACCCATGTGGTCAGGTTTTCTTTATGTATAGGTACTACCCATTTCCCTATAGCATTTGGGCTTCCCCCCTTTTTTAATCATAAAAGTATTTTATTATTTTCCAGTTACATGTAAAGATAGCTTTCAACATTTGCTTTCATAAGATTTTTAGTTCCAAAGTTTTCTCCCTCCCTCCCTTCCCTCCCCAAGACAGAAAGCAATCTGATGTAGGTTATATATGTACAATCACATTAAACATATTTCTGTCGTGTCATGAAAGAAGAATCAGAACAAAAGGGAAAAACCTAAAAAAAAAAAAGTAGAAACAGGATAGTTCAGTCTGTATTCAGAATCTACAATTCTTTTTTCTGGATGTGGAGAATATTTTCTATCATGAGTCCTTTGGAATCGTCTCAGATCATTACACTGCTGAGAAGAGTCAAGTCTATTGCAGTTGATCATCATACAATGTTGCTGTTACTGTGTACAGTGTTCTGATTCTGCTCACTTCATTCAGCATCAGTCCACTTAAGTCTTTCTAGGTTTTTCTGAAATCTGCCTGCTCATCATTTCTTACAGCATAATAGTATTCCATTACATTCATATACCACAACTTGTTCAGCTATTTCCCAATTGATGGGCATCCCCTCAGTTTCCAATTTTTTGCCACCATGAAGAAAGCTGCTATAAATATTTTTGTGGGTTCTTTTCCCTTTTTAATTATCTCTTTGGGATACAGATCCCCCATAGCATTTGTTAAAGACATCCTTATTTCTTACTACTCCCAATACGAGCCCTCTCTACTGAAGTCTATCACCTTCTCCCTGTTTCTCTATGGCTATAAGCCATAAGCACCCGTATAGATCTGCTGATGCAACTCCTTCTACTTGGAGAACCTTTCTCTTTACCATTCAGAATCCCACATTCCCTTTCTTTTGTTTTTTTGTTTTGGGAGGGGCAATGAGGGTTAAGTGACTTGCCCAGAGTCACACAACTAGTAAGTGTCAAGTGTCTGAGGCTGGATTTGAACTCAGGTCCTCCTGAATCCAGGGCCTGTGCTTTATCCACTGCACCACCTAGCTGTCCTCACATTCCCTTTCAGGACACCTCTTGAATTCTACCTCATCTATTAAAAAAATGCTTGTTTAGGGGGCAGCTAGATGGCGCAGTGGATAGAGCACTGGCCCTGGAGTCAGGAGGACCTGAGTTCAAATCCAGCCTCAGACACTTAACACTTACTAGCTGTGTGACCCTGGGCAAGTCACTTAACCCCAATTGCCTCACTAAAACAAAACAAAAAAATGCTTGTTTTGTTTTCCATTTGTTCCTTATTCAAGCATTCTTTTCTTTGTTTCATGAGCAATGAAGAGACAGGTGGTGGGTGTCAGCATTCTGCAACATATAACTAAATGAAGGATTTCCAAGAACACATGTAAAAGATATCATGATAGGAAGGAAAAGTGGGCTGGCCTTATGGCAAGGGTGAAGGATAACAGAGAGCAAGAGTCCTCTATTATCCTCAAGATGTTGGGGGAAAGGGGAACTAGGTGGCACAGTGGATAAAGCAACAGCCCTGAACTCAGGAGGACCTGAGTTCAAATCCAACCTCAGACACTTGACACGTACAAGCTGTGTGACCCTGAGCAAGTCACTTAACCCTCATTGCCCTGTCCAAAAAAAAAAAAATGGCAGGAGAAAATAAGGAAAACTGCCCTTCCACCCCGCCCAGTCCCTACCCCATGGTAAGCTTATGGGAAGACATGGGCATAAAGGACAGACATGAATGGGTTTTGATTTCTGTCATTGGAGGGAGCAGCCAGATTCACGGATGGAAGGAGAACTGACTCTAGACCTGTAATTCCTAACTTTTTTGTGTGTGGTATGGACCCTTTTGATAGTCTGGTGAAATCCAAGGAGCCCTTCTCAGAATAATACCTCTAAATGCAGGAAATAACATACATAGGATTACAAAGAGAATTAATTATGAAATATAGTTATAAAAATATTTTTTAAAGATGGACCCTAGGTTAAGAATCCCTGCCCCGGATTCAGAGAATCTGGGTGAACATCTCACCTTTGACACCCACTTCCACCTATGGGCACATCATTTCATTCCCCTGGAACTCGGGTTCCTCATCTTTATAGTTTGACTGTATAACCTGTGATGTCCCTTGAAACTCTAAATCTCAGATCCATTTGAGTGTATTTCAGGTGGTTTTTATGTCATGTTTCTTCAAAGGCAAAGAGACCATGTCCTTTCATATGATCCTAGACACTTAAATGAATATGGCATTTGAGTTAAAAGGTTCTAGCCTCTTCTTTTGCCACTAGAGTGGGAAGGTCTAGATCTCTCTCTCTCTCTCTCTCTCTCTCTCTCTCTCTCTCTCTCTCTCTCTCTCTCTCTCTCTCTCTCTCACTCTCTCTCTCTCTGTCTCACCACCTTGAGTAAAGGAGCCTCCCTCACCAGGCACACACTGCCTGTTCCACCCCATGCCCCACATACAATAAATTTAGATGGCAAGAGGGACAAGCGTTTATGAAGAATAGCTTGAACCTGTTGGTTTATTAGACTTTGGACCAGAGCACTGTATGGCGTGGGAAGGATTCAAGCCAGCCCTGCCACCAGCAAAATGCCACACCTGTTGGCTTGTTTTAGGTTACAGAGCAATAGTGTTTGGGGGGAATGGGAAAAAGATGGGATTAAAGGTATCTTAATTTGCATTTGCTCAAGAATAACAACAGATCTTTTCTCTGATTTAGTGAAAACTGAAAAGGAGTCTACCCTAGACGTTTTCTATGTTCACCAGTTATTGAGAGTCACTGAGAAGTGTGTTCCTGTCCTATTAGTCTTCAGCCCACTTAAAAGATGGCATTTTACCACATCTTTTACAAAAATAAAAGAGCAGGGAGATCAATGGAGGTAAATGTGAGAGGGGACTGAAGAAGGTACTTGGGAGATGTCTGTCATATAGGTATTTATCTTGGTAGTCCCAGGACCTGCTTCTGGACTTAAGTTACCATTAGAGTTCAGGATGGTCCCAACATCTTACCAGGCTCCTGTGTTTTCTTGCCATTGGTTTTTCCCAGTCCTTAAGGGGTAAGGAAATGTTGACTCCAGAAGGTGAACGTAAGAGCAATCTGGACTCTTAACTAAGTACTCTGACCCTATGGTCAGCCATTTCAGTGAGATGGACATGTGAATCCTTCCTTTCTCCTTCCCTTTCCACTATTTTTTTGGGGGGCGGGACAATGAGGGTTAAATGACTTGCCTGGGGTCACACAGCTAGTATGTGTCAAGTGTCTGAGGCCAGATTTGAACTCAGGTCCTCCTGACTCCAGGGCCAGTGCTTTATCCACTGTGTCACCTAGCTGCCCCCCCAGCCCGCCCTTTTCTGCTATTCTTACACTACTAACTCCCAACCCATGATTACTTTCCATTCCAGCCAAACTGGGCTATCCATTATCCCCTGTTCTGATCCTGCCCTAACCTGTCTCTTTGCCTTTGCCTATAATGTATGTATGGGGTGGATTCCTACCCACCACCATCTCCACTTTTTAAAATCCCTCCTTTCAGTGTCTAAATCAAGTACCTTCACCATGAAGCCTTCCTCGATTTTCCCCAACCCCCAGCTAAAAACGATCTGTTTCTTTTTCCATTTATCATAAGACCTTGTACAGACTTACCCCTTGTATGTATCATATTCCTTTTTGTAGCAGTTACATGTGTATATCCTGACTCTTTCCACTTCTTATTAGACTATAAGCTCCTTAAGAACCTTGAAATGAAGTAGACCTGATTTCAAATCTTGCCTCAGATATTTACTAGAAGTGTGATCCTGGGAGAATCAACCCTACTACTCTGCCTCAGTTACGTTATTTGTAAAATTGGGATAATAATAGCACCTACCCCTATCTCACAAGGATCAAGTGAGATAATATATGTAAAATGCTTTGCAAGAGTGGTATATATGTTAGCTATTACTTTATCTTTATACCTCCAGTGTCCAGATGTAATTCCTTTAACTTAATAAAGACTTGAATTGACCTTGTGTCCTGAAATCTACAACTCCAGCATCTTCTTCTTTTTTTACCTTATAATAATAATAATGTAGATAGTACTCAAGCAGTGGTGTCCAACTCAAATAAAAACAGGAACCACAAAACTGTATATAAGGAGCTGCATACTTAGAAAACCACATATTAACATTATTTATGTTCTGTTGTATTTTTATTTATTGTGTTCAATACTTCCAATACTTTTGTTCAGTACTTCTAGTGTGAGAAGTCCAGGGGTAGAATGAAATTCTAAGGTAAAAAGGTTTCTGTGGCAAGCATGGTAGACAAAATCCAGAGAGTCAGAATTCAGGCACTGGGATATGCCCAGAAAAACAAAAACAAAAAACCCTGCTCTCAAGAAGCTTGCATTTTAATGGGGGGAGGGAAGGAGGGGAAGGGGAGAGACAATGTATTTGTATGAATCAGAACATACAATATAAATACAAAGTAGGGGGTGAGGAGTGAGGACCAAGAAAGGCCTCCTGGATGAGGTTATACTTAAGTAGAATCTTACGGAACACCAGAGGGCACAGCTAGGTGGCTCAGTGGATAGAGCACCAGCCCTGGAGTCAGGTGAACCTGAATTCAAATTTGGCCCCAGACATTTACTAGCTGTGTGACCCTGGGCAAGTCACTTAACCCAGATTCCTCCAAAAAGAAAAGAAGGAAGCCAGAGTTGAAGTTAGGAGGGAGAGAGCATTCCAGTCATGGAAAACATAGAAATAGGAAATGGAAAGGTCATATTTAAGGAACAGCAAATAGACCAGTGTGGCTGGATCATAATTCTCATGCAAGCAGTAGAATGAAGGAAAATTGGAAGGGAAAAGGTCAAATTGGAAAGAGCTAAACAAAGGACTTTATAGTTGAACATGGAGGTAATAGGGAGCCACTGGAATTTCATCAAGATGACATGTTATAACATATAATGAAACTCCAAAGTGTGTTGGATGGAGGTGGTGTGGTACAGTGGAAAGAATCTTGAACGCAGAGTTCTGGTTTTGGCAGGACTGCTTAATATGTGTGTGACCTTGGTCAAGCCATTTCCTTTTTCCTGGGTCTTGGTTTTCTCATCTGTAAAATGAAAGAGGCTGGACCATATGACAACTTCCAACTCTTGGATCAGACCATGCAGGATGGGGTCAAAAATCAGATGGGCAAGAGAGACCAATAGTTAACAATAGATAACAAGCATGAGTAACTTAATGGCTCAGTTATTGGACCAGGAATGTGGGGCGTTGTTGGGAAGGGTCAGTGAGAAGACATTTGGCTGAACATAGCGAGCGATAGAGAGAAAATGCTGACTTGGTAAAGTGGATCCAGACTAGGGAGAGAGCCTTGAGTGCCAGAAAAAGGAGTTTTCATTTTACTGTAGTATACTTGAGCAAGACAGTGATAGGATAAAAGCACTTTAGGGAGATTAATCTGGCTGCAGTATGTGAAGCCAAATGGAAAGCAGTGAAACTGAAGTCAGGGAGGAATGATATGGTGAAGGCAGAGACAGTGGGAACAGAGAGAAAAGGAGACAAATCCCAGAAACATTTGGAAGGAAACTTGGAGCAGCCAAAACAGCACAGAGAGGAGAAAAACTAGGCCCGGAAGCCTGTACATATCAGACAGAGGAGTTTTGTTTGCAGACTGCTCTGGGGACAGGTGGGAAGCATTTTGTCTTCAATCCAAGTTGTAATGAGGCAAAGACTGTCTCAGCAGGGCCCTGTCTTCTTTCTTTCTTTCCTCCTGGGGAAAATGCCATTTGCTTTCCTTGGCACCTCTTGTCCTTGGGACCTGTTGAAGTCAAATATGTGATGCCAGAGGCTAAGAATTTGAGTTCACTGTTTGTCCAAAGGCTGGTAACTTGGTACAGATCAAGAGAGGCAAAATATTTAATCAGTGAGGTCACTGGAGGGAAATGAGACTTGATCAATAAAAGTGTTTGCTGTTTTCCTTGAAGGGTGGCTGGCCTCTCTCAATTGCTTCTTATTGTCCAAGCTGGACAATACCACAAACTGTTTAAAATATAAAGAATAGTGTCTTTTTAAAACCACAGAAACTTATTTTTAAATCATTAATGCGGTTTATTTCACCTTGGTATTTTATTCAGCAGGATTGGTGAAGGTTGTGGGTCATGCTGTCAGATCCATAGGATAGCTGTCTTTGGGCCAGAGGTTTTCTAACAGATGTTTCTCTTTTAAGATGCATTATTTTCTTGGGGGGTAGGGAAGGAAGGGGCTAGGAACATGATTATATAATTATGATATGCATATGTATCACTACTTATATGAACACAAGCTCACTAAACCTCTGCTCTTTATTAAGAGGGTAGTCTATTTTAAATAAGTAATGACAAATATGAACATCTCATTTTTGTGCAAACCCTAGCACAATATGTGGTGGTGGAAAGAACACTAGATTTGGTAGACAGGAGACCAGGTTTTAATAATGGATCTGGCACTGTATGTATGACCTTGGGCAAATCACTTGGTTTTCCTCCTCTGTAAAATGGGGTGGGATTGGGGGGGGGGGAGGGTAGTGGACTTAATCCCTAAGGTTTCTTTTCAACCAAAAACAACAATCTATAGTCTTCTGCCTTTACACCTTTAGAAATTTCCCTTGACCCTCTGCCGCAGGAGGAGAGTATTGGAGAATAATCGAGCTGCTATTTGGGTTCTCAGTGTTGGGTGGATTGAGCAAAGGGTTTAGCCTGGACTCCCCAGAGTCCAGACGCCATAGCTATGGGGAGAGACTTGTGGTACATGCTAAGGTAGAAACACCCAAAGCAGGTTTGTTCAGCTCCTGAGTGAATCAGGAAGAGTGAGTAGTGTGCTGAGTTCAAAACCTAGACTAGGGTGCTGGACAGGAAGAGGGATCTAACTTGCAGGAAGGAAAGGGACACTTCACGTCCAAATTGAAGAAAGGGACTGAGGGAGTGTCATAGTGTTGTCAGAGGACCAGTCATGTCCATTTCTCGGTATATCTATATCGTGTGTGTAGTGAAGGGCAGGAGTTAGAGGGGTGTTTGAGAGAGGCTGTAGGAACTCATGAGGGAACCTTAGCTGCCACGGCCAGCCCTTTCAGCAATCAGCTCCGTTGTGTCTCCTGGGAGGAGAGGTGGGTGAGGAGAGCAGGATTGGGGTGGATGTGGGGGTGGGGGCGGGGGCGGGGAAGATAGCTTGCGAGAGTAAGCCCGAAGGATAGGATGAGGAGAAAGGACCTTTGTGTACGGCAGCCTCATGCTGCCAGGCAAGTGTGGGGCTTTGCGGCAGCTGCGAGCCTCTGTTTCTAATGTTGTAGAACGCTAGGAATCCTCGGGCCCCGACACCTGTTAACTGGAGGTTTTCCTGGGCTGACCTCTCCCTGGGCTGTCACTCTCACAGAAGTGACTGCCTTGTGTGCCAGACCCTGCACTCTACGAATTATTTAAGCATTCTCCCGCCCCCGGCTAACAAGCCGCCTACTTCAAATTGGGAGGGGGGCGGGGGTTAGGAAGATGGGCAATGCCTTTCTTTGGAGCAGGGTGTGTTCGGCATTCATCAGGGAATGGGACAAGAACAAGGTAGTGCTGGAAAGGGAACTGGGGGGCTGTGTCCTCTAGGAAGTGACTGTTTTTGGCTGACGGCCAGCCAATAAGTGTAGGCAGACAAGATACCCTGACTGCAGAGGGATGTTGGGGCGGAGGGGGGGGGGAGTGGGGGGCGGGGAGGAAGGGCCTGGGATAGCTAGCCTTTTCCTTTAGGATTGAGGGAAATGAAACGTGAAATGAAATGCTTAATGCTGCCGCAGCTGCTTTCTAACTTCTGCTTTTTTCTTCCTATATTCTATGAGAGAGTCGGTTGGGAAAGAGGTGGAGAAGGGGATTCTGGACCACCCTTTGCCAGTCCCCACATTCAGCTGCCACCCTTTCGGTTCTGTGGTCCCCATGCTAGTGGTACCTTGGATGCCATGGCTCATACTCAGCTAGTGTAATGCCCTTTGTCTCTTCCCTCCCCCTTTCCCTGTCTCTTCCCTCCTCTTCTTTATCCCTCCTGCCTCTGCGGGTGGCGGGTGGCGGCAGCGCTGCCCTGGGGAGCCCCTGTGGAAGTGGAATCCTCTCTGGCGCACCCTGGTGACCTGTTGCAGCTTCGCTGTCGGCTAAGGGAAGATGTTCAGAGCATCAACTGGCTGCGGGACGGGGTGCAGCTGGTGGAGAGCAACCGCACCCGCATCACGGGGGAGGAGGTAGAGGTGCGGGATGCCGTCCCCTCGGATTCCGGGCTCTACGCCTGTGTGACCAACAGCCCCTCAGGCAGCGACATCACCTACTTCTCCGTCAATGTCTCAGGTTGGTAGCAGTGCACCTCCCCACCTCTCTGATAGTCTCATGGGGAGGTGATGCTCCCCTACTCTTTCATGATTTCCCGCACCCCTCCCCACTCTGCTTCAGAGCCGCTGCCCACTAACCTTGCTGCCCGCCTGCCCACTGCCTGGCTTAGCTCTCGGGTGATGAGAGCCTCATTGAGAAGACCTAGGGGGCTCCAGATCTTCCCCAGAACACTAGCTGATTGCTCCTAAATAGGGAGCATCTCACCGCATCCTCACTGTCACGGCATGCCCAGATGTCCAGGGTGCCAGATGGTACTCAGCTGCTCACTGGACAGCTGACATCCCTCAGCCTTGATACACATAGTACAATCACCCCATCTCAATGGAGCTGTATGAGTGACAGTGCAGAAGAACATGCACATGCACAGCCTTACCCTGCTAAGCTAGAAGAACACCTGTGACCATTTTCCTTCTGAGCTATTTTGCAGGGAACCATAGGGCTCCGTGGCATTGGCCTCTTTAGAGGCCACTGTTCTTCCACTGTCAAGGTGCAAGAGTGGGATTTTCACCAAAGCAGGGCCCAAGGGGGTATGACAAGGACTTCTGTGAACCATCCATGATTCTCAAGAACATGGGCTTGTACCTCCTAGGCAGCAGGCATCATTGAAAACAGGCTGCTACCCAGGGATACATGTGTCCTAATGTCATCAACTCTGCTCTGAAGCACCAGGAGGGGTTGGGAAAATATCTGACCTAACCTTGGATGGTTATTGGCAAATGAAACTGACCAGGGTGGGTGGGGCTGAAAGGTTTTGTGTTGAAGATTCTTCTGGATCCTGCTCAGGATGTGCTTGTTGGGAGGTGGTATTGTCAGAGGCATTGGTATGAAGTGAGCTTTTTGCCTTCAAGAAAGGCAGGGCAGGGGTCAGTTAGGTGGTGCAGTGGATAAAACGCCAGTCCTGGATTCAGGAGGACCTGAGTTCAAATCTGGCCTCAGACACTTGACACTTACTAGCTGTGTGACCTTGGGCAAGTCACTTAACCCTCATTGCTCTGCCAAAAAACAACAACAACAACAAAAAACCCACAAAGATTAGGGAGGAGAGAGAGATGGTTGACATCTGTCACCATGTGCATTAAAAGGCAGTAGCTGGTGGCACAGTGGATAAAGCACCGGCCCTGGATTCAGGAGGACCTGAGTTCAAATCTGGCCTCAGACACTTGACACTTACTAGCTGTGTGACCCTGGGCAAGTCACTTAACCCCCATTGCCTTACCAAAAAAAAAAAAGGCAGTAGCTGTAGCCTCTGTAATTGATGACGGTGAGTTTTTCAGGGCAGATTTAGGGTTGGAGGCAGGGACAGCGCATGAGACGAATTTGAGTGAGGGGGCAGGAGTGGGCATGTGAACTTCTGGTAACTATCAAGCAGTTGCTATTACATTACATTGGAAGTTATTCCTTGAGGGGCAAGTGGCTTTTGGGGGTCATCTCTCTTTATGTCAAGCAGGGAGACTACTCCTCGGACAGTTGTGGATGCCAGGTATCAGTGCTGCTGTGGTTTAGAGTGTCTGGGAAGCGCCCTCCCTCCTTGGAGATAACTCCAAATGCTTCTTCCTCTTCCTTCACAGATGCTCTCCCTTCCTCAGAGGATGATGATGATGATGATGACTCCTCATCAGAGGAGAAAGAGTCAGATAACACTAAGCCAAACCGTACGCGTGAGACACTGTTTCCTACTTTATTACCTGCGGAAATTGGGGGGTTGGAGCAGGTCAGGGTGCAGGGAGGGTTAGAGAGTTGTGCCCACAGGTAGTTTAGACTGATGGGAGAATGAAGTAGTCTCTGGGAAAAGGTGGGGGCAGGGTACTAGGTGCCCCCAAATGCACAGTTAGTTACCTTAGACTCATGGCAGAGGATGGTGGGCTTTGATGGGGCAGGACTGTGAAATAATCCCCTGAATAACCCAGTTGGGAATAGTTCACTTGGGGCTAAGTGGGCAGTGCCAGTCACTTTTCCCAGACAGTATGCCTGGCATCATGGTCATTCCTGGGAGACGTGTCACACAGCACTGACCCAATACTCTTGCTTCCTGGTCTGGCTGATTCCCCCTTTGCTTCTCTTGGTTCACCCTTGGCCTTGGCAGCCGTGGCTCCATACTGGACATCACCAGAAAAGATGGAAAAGAAATTGCATGCGGTACCAGCAGCTAAAACAGTGAAGTTCAAATGCCCTTCAAATGGCACTCCTAACCCCACTCTGCGCTGGCTGAAGAATGGCAAGGAATTCAAACCTGACCACCGGATTGGGGGCTACAAGGTGGGGCTATGTGGGAGGTTGTTGGGAAGATGAATGGAGGATGACAACCGAAAGTGGAGCTTCTGAGAGCAACCAACAAGCATTTCTTAAGTCCCGTGCTTCTTGTGCCAGGCCCTGTGCTAAGTTCTGGGGATACAAATAAAGGCAAAAGACAGTCCTTGCTCTCAAAGAGTTCAGTAACTAACGGGGGTGGGGGTGGGATACAACAGGAAAACAACTATATACAGACAAGAGATATGCAGGATAAATTGGAGATAATCACAAAGGGAAGGCACCAACATTAAGGGACATCACAGGAGAAAAGCCAGAAAAGTTGGGAAATGGAAATGAAGGAGAGAATTCCAGATAGGGGGACTATCTTTTGTAAGGTATAGTGTCGCTGCATCACAGAGTATGTGGAGAGGAGTAAGGTATAAGAGTGGACCAAGGGAGAACGGGCTTTTAAAATCCGGGGGATTCCATATTGATTCTGGAGTTTATAGAATGGGTGGGGGAGGGCAGGGGAACATAGACGTGTGCTTTAGGAAGGTCATTTTGATAGCTGAGTGGAGGATGGGCTAGAGTGAGGGGAAAGGAGAAAGAGAGAGAGACAGACAGACAGAGAGAGAGAGAGAGAGAGAGAGAGAGAGAGAGAGAGAGAGAGAGAGAAATCAGAAGGCTGTTGTAATAGTCTAGGCATGAGGGGCAGCTAGATGGCACAGTGGATAAAGCACCAGCCCTGGATTCAGGAGTACCTGAGTTCAAATCCGGCCTCAGACACTTAACACTAGCTGTGTGACCCTGGGCAAGTCACTTAACTCCAATTGCCTCATCCCCTCAAAAAAAATTTTTTTTTAAATAGTCTAGGCATGAGGTGATGAGGACCAACACCTGGGTGGTGACAGTTTGAGAGGAGATCAGGGATCATATAAGGAAGCTGTTGTAAAGATACAAAATGCAGGACTTGACAACTGCCTGGCTGGGGGGGGGGGGGGCGGTGCCAAGAGAGAGAGTGAGGAGTCAAGGATGATAACAAGGTTTCAAAAGCCTGAATAACTGGGAGGATGGTGGTGCCCTCTGAGTGAGTACTCCTGTGTAGTTGATAAATTATAGGAAAGTTAAGAAGAGGGGAGGGATTAATGGGAAGGATAATGAGTTTGTACCCTCCCCAAATACAACACAGTACAGGGAAGTATTTACCTAATAAGTATTTGTTTGATTGATAGGAATAAGAAGGGAGTGAATATATAAGAGAGAGCTTACTCCAGGGTTGGAATAAACAGCTGGGGCAGAAGAAAGAAAGGAAGGAGTTTTCTCTTCACCTTATTCCTATTTGTCCTTTAAAATAACCTGAAGGGACTGCTAGGTAGTGCACTGGCCCTGGAGTCAGGAGGGCCTGAGTTCAAGTTCGACCTCAGACATTTGACATTTACTAGCTGTGTGACACTAGGCAAGTCACTTAACCCTGACTGCCCACCCACCCCCCACTCCCCCACAAAAATCCCAAAAAATGAAGCAGTGGGGGGGGGAAGCTAGGTGGCGCAGTGGATAGAGCACCAGCTCTGGAGTCAGGAGGACCTGAGTTCAAATCCAGCCTCAGACACTTGACACTTACTAGCTGTGTGACCCTGGGCAAGTCACTTAACCCCAATTACCTCACCAAAAAAAAAAAACACAAAGCAGTGGCTGTTAGGTTAAGAAGACACTTTTCTCCTGTTTTATCCTCCTTTTCATAAGAATAATATAATAAGAGAATAGATTCCAATCTGGAAGGGGCTTCACAATTCGCCTAGTCCAACACTTCCATTTTAAAAATCAGGAAACTGAGACCCACAGAGATGAATTGTCTTTTTTTATTGTGAGGCAACTGGGGTTAAGTGACTTGCCCAGGGTCACACAGCTAGTACGTGTTAAGTGTCTGAGGCTGAATTTGAACTCAGGTCCTCCTGAATCCAGGGCTGGTGCTCTACCCACTACTCCACCTAGCTGCCCCCATTTTCTTTCCTAAATAACTTAAACAAGGAAAACAAAGAAGAAAGATAAAAAACATAGAAATATTGGAGGGAAATTTTTCAACCTCACTGGTACCTATAAGTTTCCCTGGTATATGTCTTTAGATTTCACATTCAGTATGGGGAAATATCATGCTTTCTTTGGATTTGAAAGTATGAAGAGCACATAACCAGTGTTATGAATAAATTTATTTGAAAGGGAGCATTAGGGCTCTGTCCTGGAGAATGAGAAGTGGGATTGGGGTGGTGAAAAGTTGAGTCATTAGGTCTATGTATGCCCCAAGGAGAGCTGTCAGATGGGCTTCCTACCTGACTTCCAGTAAGGCTCTTCCCAAGGAGAGGGATGACTAACTGGAACATTTCACTCCCTTCACTATTGCTTGGGCTATGAATAAAACCCAGAAAATGGCACCCCATTTCAACAGAAACCTTTGTGTCAGGACACAGGAAACATTTGTGTTCTATCACAAGAGTGATTGTTTCTCTGTAGTGGATAGAGAACTGGACTTGGAGTGTGACCTGAGGCAAACCACTTAACCTGTTTGCCTTGGTTTCATCATCTTTAAAATAGGGAAAATGATAGCGCCTACCTCCTAGAGTTGTTGTGACAGATTGAGTGAAATAACATATGTCAATCCCTTTGCAAACCTTGAAGAGCTATATCTATTATTATTATCGTTATTATTGTTGTTGTTGTTGTTTATTCCCACCCTCATTCATTTTCTGGGTTGAAGGGATGGAACTATTAATGTGGTGGGTTGGTTTCATGCTCTGTGTTCAGCCTCTCAGTGGTTTCCTCTTACTTCCTTTCAGGTCCGGTATGCCACCTGGAGCATCATAATGGATTCAGTGGTGCCATCTGATAAAGGCAATTACACTTGCATCGTAGAGAATGAATATGGCAGCATTAACCACACCTACCAGCTGGATGTTGTTGGTAAGGAGAATGAGGGACAGGCTTGAGAAATAGACCATTTGAGGAAAGGGCCAAGGAATCAGGAGCTTGGGGGGAAGGAAGGCTGAAGGTAGAAGACATGGTTTCCATATTTACCAAGGGTTACCGTAAACTCCTTGAGGGCAGAGACTGTATCTTATTTATCTTCATGGCTCTCCCAGTGTCTAGCAGAGTTTCCTACACATAGCAGGTGCTCGATGACTGTTCAGTGGTGGTAGTAAGCTGTCATTTCCCACTTCCACAGAAGATGGTTAAAGGAAGTAAAAGGGACATAGATGTGGGGTATGGGCTTGGGGTGTGTCATGGATGGATTAAGATCATTTCTTCTGAGTGTTTTATTGGTTTCAGACTTCCAGAAATGAACATACCATCTAACAAGCAGGCCCTTAAAAGTTTAGCAGTCTTAGAAACTGGTTATTCTGAGTTAACTGAGTCTTTTTTCTGAGGGCCAGCAGGATTGAAACCTTTTCTGACTGCCTGAATCCTTGAATTAGGATGCAGTGAAAAGGCCCTGTTCTTTGCTTAGGGAGCTGTGCCTTTAAACTTAGCCCTGGGGGGATCTGGTGAATATGAGTGAGTCAGGAATGGTGTCTAGGCTACAGCCCTTTTTGCTTCTTATGAGTCTTGAATTGCTTTGACGTATGACTAGTGTTTTCCTGCCTCTTCTTCCCCTTCCTCTCTGTAGAGCGGTCACCTCACCGGCCCATCCTGCAGGCTGGATTGCCTGCCAATAAAACGGTGGCTTTGGGCAGCAACGTGGAGTTTATGTGCAAGGTGTACAGTGACCCACAGCCTCACATCCAGTGGCTAAAGCACATTGAAGTGAATGGGAGTAAGATTGGCCCAGACAACCTGCCCTATGTGCAGATTCTAAAGGTAAAACTGGTCCCAGGACTTGGAACCACTCTTCGTGAGCATTGTGGTCTAGGAAGGAGGCAGTGGCTCCTAAGCAAGGACTCCTTAACCCTCTTGCTAAATCTCCTTACTGTTCTTGATCCCAGGTTCCCTTTCCTCCAAGCACCCTCAGTCTTACTGAGGATAAAATCCTCTTCCCGGTGATTTAGAGTCGGGAAGGTGGGGGAGGGTGCTGCAAGGTGGGAGGTAGGCTAGGGAGAATCACTTTTCTGTGGCTTCAGAGCCAGCCATTCATAAGACATTCTGGTTCCATTACTAGCCTGGGTCTTTGGACAGGGCCTCTCCATGACCTTTTCCCACTCCCTCCTCCAAATTGAAGTCACTTTCTGGGCGTTAGGCTTGGAGCAAGGGCACAGTCATATAGAGCATCTAGTTCAGGCTAGCAAAATGCTACCTACAAATTCTCAACCACAGAAATGCTCTCTCTCTCTCTCTCTCTCTCTCTCTCTCTCTCTCTCTCTCTCTCTCCCCCTCACTCCTAAGTATTGACCCCCTATCATGTCCCCTTTCCCTTCTCTGCCTCCTCCCTCCACCAGATCCGCTTCACCCCTAAAACCCTGCTTCTTCATTAATCCTAGAGAGGAGATTGCTCAAGTCTCTGTAATGGATCTTGCAATAGGAAGCCACCAGAAGTTAAAAATGTTCCTAATATTGTCCTTGAACTACATGTACCTCATGCTTCTGCAGCCCATCTGTCCCAGGCTTAAGCCTGACCTTGCCATTGGTTCTGAAACTGGTCCTGCCTATAAATGGGACTGTGGATATGCACTTAAACCATTCATCTCTTTCCACTGTCTCCTATACAGTCCCAGGATTTACATAATATATACATATATACGTACTGCATACATATGTATACATGTGTGTTTGTATGTATGTATGTATGTAATTGGTAGTTAGGTAGCACTGACCTGGAGTCAGGAAGATTCTCTCCAAGTTCAAATTTGGCCTCAGACATTTACTAGCTGTTTGACCCTAGGCAAGTCACTTACTCCTGTTTGTAAGAAATGATAAATCACCCCATTATCTTTGCCAAGAAAACCCCAGATGGGGCCATAAAGAGTCAGGCATGGGCAGCTGGGTGGTACAGTGGATAGAGCACGGGCCCTGGAGTCAGGAGTATCTGAGTTCAAATCCGGCCTCAGACACTTAACACTTACTAGCTGTGTGACCCTGGGCAAGTCACTTAACCCCAATTGCCTCACTTAAAAAAAAAAAGAGTCAGGCATGACTGAAAAACAACTGACATAATACATGCATGCATGCATACAGACATACACACATATATGCATATATATATATGTGTATTTTTGGATTATAGAATAAATCAGGAACATTAGATTTGGTGGGGTAGTTAGTATTTCATTCTCCAGGGATTTTTATGTTAATTTGTTTCAGTCAGGTTCTCTTGACCTCTGAGGGAAACTGATCCTATCGTGTAAAAATGAGAAAAGATGACACACTTCCTTTAATCAAATCACCCCTCTCCTTTAGCGCCTCGCACCTGCCTGGTAGCCAGCCAGGGGCTGAGCGTGGCAGGAACACATATGTCTGCCCAATTGACTGGTGTGTCATTGGTTTATTCCAGCATTCGGGGATTAATAGCTCAGATGCGGAGGTGCTGACCCTGTTCAATGTGACAGAGGCCCACAGCGGGGAGTATGTGTGTAAGGTTTCCAATTATATTGGTGAAGCTCGCCAGTCTGCGTGGCTCACTGTCACCAGACCTGTGGCAAAAGGTAACCGGGAGACGGGACCATCCTATGCCGGGAATTTGGTTCAGGCCCAAGCCGCCGGGGCAAACAGAAAAGCCAGCCCCAACCTCTCCCTGTTTTTCCTGCGGTGTTTCTGGTGCCCAGAGCCATGGAAAAATGCCTGGCATGGGCGGCTGGTTTGGTTTGGTGTCATGTTGGTTTCTATGGGCCCTTTTGCCTTATGTGTTGTTCCTTTGCTCTGTGTGTGTGTGCATGTATGTAGGTATGTATACTTGTGTATGCTTTCTTAGTGTGTTATGAATCATACTAAAGACAGTATGGTGTAAAGGAAAGGACACTGGACTTGGAAGCCAGAAGATCTGGGTTTGGATCCCACTTTACTGTGTGACCAGGACCAAATCATTAAAAAAAAAAAAACTCACTGAACCTCAGTTTACTCATCTGTAAAATGGGTGTGATGCACAGCTATAATACCTATACCATGGGGCTGTCATGAAGCTTGGATGGCACTTTACCAACCTTAAAATTATGATATAAATGTCAGATCAGAGTTTGGGGGACATTCTGAAGGATGAGATCACATACCACCACCTCCACCCAGCCTCTGTGAGCTGAGTATGAATCCAGTTACCCTTCTTTCCTCACGTGTGTGCCTTCTCACCCTGTCTCTCCATTAAACCAAACAGCGCCCCCGCTGCCTACCAGGCCCCATTTCTCCATGCCGCCCGTTGCCAGCATGCTTGAATGGGCCAGGGAGTGGCAGCATCCGGTGAAGGGTGATAACTAGCCATCTTCTCCATAGGTCTACCAGTGTTCTACCTCAGCGTGTCTCTCTCTCTCTCTCTCTCTCTCTCTCTCTCTCTCTCTCTCTCTCTCTCTCAGGTATCACTGCTGCCTGGGATTTTTGGTTTGTGTTTTGCAAAAACAAAATATTGGGGAGCATTTTTCCTTTTCTTCTTCTGCCTCTCTTTCTTCTTGCCTCTCTTCCTCCCGTCAACTCATCATCCTGGAGGTCTTGCGCCCTGTGCTTCTCCATTTTGCCTCTGTTATCTCTTTTAGACGGCCGGTGTTAACACCACTGACAAAGAGATGGAAGTGCTTCACTTAAGGAACGTCTCCTTTGAGGATGCGGGGGAGTATACGTGCTTGGCGGGTAACTCTATCGGACTCTCCCATCACTCTGCATGGCTGACCGTTCTGGAAGGTATATACTGTACTTCTTCTCCTCTCGATGTCCTGCCCCTACCGTGGGCACCGGGGGGAGCATGCATTGCAGGTCTTGGAGAAGCCTAAAGCCGTAGTAAGACTGAGGGGTTGGGGGGGTGGCGATGGAACTAGCAGGCCAGGCCTTGCCCCCATGCCCTGCCTTGGCAGTACCCCACCAACACCAACACCGCCACCCCTGGCTTTCTCCAGCTGTGGGAATTCAGCCCTCTGCTGAGAGGAGCTTTCCTGTTTCACAAGAGCCAGGAATCTCCCATCCATTCATCCACATCTGGCTCTCTCCTTGGCCAAGACAATGCATGCTTGTAGTCTGTATTTAACCTGCGGCTGGTTGCCCTTCCAGAGTAGGCTCCTTCCATTCTTCCATCTGATACTTCCTCCCGCACACACACAAAATATACCCTTTGGGACTGAGAATCCCCAACAGATGTCTAATTTCCTTTTTCCTCCCAAACCTAAGTGGCAAGGGGAAGAACCTAACATGTTTCCTCATCTGTAAAATGAGGAAGACACTCTTCCTCATTAGGGGAAGAACCACTACATGCCAGGGACATCCTTCTATCCCAATCTTCTCTGCATTTGAAGGAACCAGTTCCCATAATATGCATACCAACTTCAGCAATCTTAAGCATGGCCTCTCTCAGACAGCCTATACCTATTTTCCCTATATAACTAAGCCCCCAAGAAGCCAGATGTGACCTGATGTTGGACAGGAAAGGAAGGAGCCTCTTCAAGGTGGTGGGATGATTCATGTCCTGGGGTTGGAATCACTTATTGCTGCCTTTGGAGGTCTCTTGCATGGGGTTTCTAGAAGCTTTTTATTTTTACTATCATTGCTGCTACTGCTGCCACTGCTGTCACCTTTTATTTCCTCCCATGCTGGTACCACAGGCCCAGCAAAGACTGCTAATAGTCAGCTAGAAGCAGGAAAGAGTTCAATGTTTATTGTTGTGACTGTCTTGGTTCTGTCTGTCCTCCCTATGTTCCCTCCCAATTGATTGTTTCTGTCCCTTGACCTGGAGAAGAAACAAACTCTTCTCCCTGTTATCTGCTTCACTGGTGAGAAATTCCGTTCCAGGCTCTGTCCTGTTGAACCAAGGCTGGGGATCCTGACTTTCTAGGGAAAAGTTCCCTGAGGGTGTGTTTTTTGTGATGCAGTGGTTTATTTGGAGGGGAGGTGTGGTGTGGAGGGGCAGGATTCAGTGGACCGCGGGTAATACTGTGTGCAGGGGTTTTTAAAAAAAAAAATGCTGCACAGTATATGTCCATACTGAGAAAAGGATTGCATAAGACTGACTGCTGAAAATAGTGCAAGTGGAGTTTGAGGAGAGAATGGAGAGGGAAAATAAGCATGACCTTCCCACCTCTCCTCCTCTGGTTGTGGGAGGTGGGAGTTTCGATGTGGAAGTCTCTGGGAACTTTCTGGGGGGTGGGGGGAGGATCCTTTCCAGAACATTTTCTAGAGTTTATTTTTACATCCACATACATGAGTTTGGTCCAGGATTGGGACAGAGTTGAAGATGTAAACATTTGTTATTTTGGTTTGATGTGACATGAAGGTATTAGTATATGATAGGGATGAAAGATGGGGTATGAATTAGATCTTTATTCAGCAGCAAAGCCAAGACATGTGTCTATGCCCTTTTCCCTATCCCTTGTTTCCCGAAGGACAGTGCTAGCCAAACAAGCCAGCTCCGTGTGGAGAGCTTCCTCCTTCCTGGGTGTGGGGCCCAGAGCAAAGCAGCAGTTAGGTTCATTTTGATAGGGTCTTTGGGGAGTTTCAAAAGCTGGGAGGCGCCTAATCTATTCAGTGACTGGGGCCAGGGTCTGACCAGCCTCCATTCTGTTCTATAAGCCCCCCGGGGGGAAAGGGTAATAGGGAAGGGCCATTTTTTTCTTATGGAGTTGGGGCCCTAGGAGGCTGGTACCCCCCAGTGCCTGCTGACACCCTGTTCACACCGACTCAGCCCTGGAGGAGAGACCGGCAGTGATGACCTCGCCTCTCTATCTGGAAATCATCATCTATTGCACGGGGGCTTTCCTCATCTCCTGCATGGTGGGGTCCGTCATCATCTACAAGATGAAGAGCGGTACCAAAAAGAGCGACTTCCACGGCCAGATGGCTGTGCACAAGCTGGCCAAGAGCATCCCCCTTCGCAGACAGGTAACAGAAAGTAGATGGGGGGTTCACACTCTCTCCCACCTATCCCCGGCATCCTCTCTGTCTCCTCCTCTGCTCCCCAATTCTCTAATCCTGCACCCCAAACTTACCTTACCATTTCCCAGCTTTGCCTCCCTACTTCTGAGGCCAAGTCAACGAAGCTCCCAAGATAGAGTTACAAATCCTCTGCCCTAAGAGATGCAGCCTCTCTACCCCCTGCTTTCTCCACTAATTTCCCTTCCAAAGCCCCGACTTCAAGCCTTTGACGCAACTGAATATATGGATTAAGTGCTGTCTGGGCCTGGGCATGCAGGTCAGACAGTCCACCATGACTCTGAAGGTCACATCTAAGAGGTTCCCAGATGTGTATGTGGAAGACCACACCAGGGACAAGTCCCTAGAGGAAAGTCAAAGGTGCGGGTATGCAAGCATGCATCCTGAGATCACTTTCTCATTTACAAAAATTTTGTGGGAATTTCGTAAGAGGAAAAGTCTGAAAGGGAAGGCTTTTGAAGTGGGCTATACCTCTGGGAAGAAGAGATGTTTTATGGGTTAGGAATCTCTCATGTGGGCCAAGAGGTTTTTTACAGGGACCAAGTCCTCTCCTGAGGTATAAAGGCAGAATTACTATTGGGGTGATAGGATAGATTGCTATAAAACCTTATCACTATATGCCGAGTGAAGTGAGCAGAACCAGGAGAACATTGTACACAGTAACAGCAACATTGTATAATGATCAACTGTGATAGACTTAGCTCTTCTCAACAATACAAAAATCTAAGACAATTCCAAAGGATTCATGATGGAAAATGCTCTCCACATTCAGAAAAAAGAACTGTGGAATCTGAATTCGGATCAAACTATACTGTTTCTACTTTTTTTTTTAATTTTTTTTCCTTTTGTTCTGAGTCTTCTTTCACAACATGACTAATGCAGAAATATGTTTAATGTGATTGTACATATATAACCTATATCAGATAGCTTTCTGTCTTGGAGGGGGGAAGGGAAGGGAGGGAGGGAGAAAAATTTGGAATTCAAAATCTTATAAAAACAAATGTTGAAAACTATATTTACATGTAACTGGAAAAGAATAAAATACTTTTATGATAAAAAACAAACAAAAACCTTATCACTATAAGGGCCTTTATAGATTATCTAAACTCTACCTCTTCATTCTACAAATAAGAAACTAAGGCTCAGAGAGGTTAAACTAATTGTATGCAGTCACCCAGCTAGTGAGTAGCAGCTCTAGGTATACATTTGACATTGGAGTCCCAGGACTCTTTCCACTCTCCTATGCCACCTTAGAGGTAGATAATAGGTGGATAAGATACTGATGAGAAATTCTGACTCTAAGCAGGAACTAATTTTTTCATCCTTCAGATTCAGAACTATCCAGCCTCTTGCCCTCTTTCTACTTCCTAGAAGGGTGACCCCACTCTTTCTTTATAGGTGTCTGCTGATTCCAGTGCCTCCATGAATTCAGGGGTCCTGCTGGTTCGGCCTTCACGCCTTTCTTCCAGTGGGACTCCTATGTTGGCAGGTGTCTCTGAGTATGAACTCCCTGAGGATCCCCGCTGGGAACTGCCCCGGGACAGGTAATCCTCCAACCTCCACTTCCTAAAAAGCTTCCTTGGCCCCTTCTTCTAGGATTTATTTTGAAAGGTTAAAAAAAAGTGTCCCCAGGAAATTTTCTGTCTTCATTGTTCTGCATTAGATAAGACCAATGGATGGTGACACCCCCTCCCCACCAGGGACCGCACCATGACAACCCTATCTCACCCCACTGTCTGTTTCCAAACAGGTTGGTTCTGGGCAAACCACTGGGAGAGGGCTGCTTTGGACAAGTAGTACTGGCAGAGGCAATTGGGTTGGATAAGGACAAACCCAACCGAGTGACCAAGGTGGCAGTGAAGATGCTGAAATGTAAGTGACATGTTGCACTGCAGATGCTTCTATTTCCCACGGTGTGTTTTTCTGAGCAGAGCTATAAAAGCCTTGAACCAAGAGAAAAATTCTGGCTTATCTGCTGCTCTTTTCCTCCTGCCCACATACAGTGTATTGATGTGATTGCTCCTGTTCTGGACATATTTTGGAATGTTTCTCTAGTAGAAGGTGTTCTTCATTTGCTACTGGTCTAGGCCGTTGTCAGATTATTTGAGATCCCATTGTCACCTCAGCTTTATTCTTTTGGATCTCTTTCCTTATCTGAATTCAGCCCCATCTTACCCACCTCCATAGGTCTCTGCTCCAAATCCAGAAGATGTTCATGCATAGGGCAGAAAAGTAGGAATATGAGGGAGGGGGAAAACAAGAAGCAAATCTTGGGGGAAAGGAGTTTTTCAAAGATTGATGATGACTTTTTAGCCCACTGGGTACCCAGTTCTGTTCTCAGACGCAAAAGTAAATGAGTACTGCCTGTCTTTCTGGTTTATATCTAAAGCGGATGCAACAGAGAAGGACCTGTCAGACCTCATCTCAGAAATGGAGATGATGAAGATGATTGGGAAACACAAGAACATTATCAACCTGTTGGGGGCCTGCACACAGGATGGTATGACCTGAGGCTTGTCAGAACAGACTTAGGAAAGCATCTATGTGGGCATGTCAATAATAAGCTGTCTTAGCCATTCCTGGGGAAAAAGTGGAGATAATATTGCCTAGCCAGCCTAAAATCAGCAGGATTCAGACTGCTGGTTAAGTGTGCATGGTGTGTGTGTGTGTGTGTGTGTGTGTGTGTGTGTGAGAGAGAGAGAGAGAGAGAGAGAGAGAGAGAGAGAGAGAGAGAGAGAGAGAGAGAGAGAGAGAGAAAATGAAAAGGCAGGGGAGAAGGGAGGAGAGGGGTGGGAAGAGAGATGTTGCTATTTCTCATTTGTGAGCATTAGCCATTCATGGAGCTTAGAAAAGCAAAGCTCTCTTGGCCTGTCTAGGGTCGCTGTGGTGGTGGTTTTTGTTGTTTGTTTGGTTGTTTGGGGTTTTTTTGGGGGAGGAGGGGGGAGTAAGCTGGCGGGGTATGCTGCTTCCAGTTCTCATCTGTTGGACAACTGCATTTCCCCTAGTGTCCATTGTTATTCATGCATGAGAATTTTTTCCCAGTTTGTTTCATGGGTGTCCAAGACCATTCTGGGCCTCCTTTGAAGAGTAGTGCTTCATACAGTGGCCTGAACCCCCAATGCAAAGCAGAGCAGTGCTGACTTCTATGGAAATGTTTAAGGGGTTTAGGTGGGGGGGGGAGATGGGCATGGGACCTGGAGACTGACAATTCTTCCAGCCCCTTCTTCTTTATGCCTACCAGGCCCCCTGTATGTCATTGTGGAATATGCCTCCAAGGGCAACCTTCGTGAGTACCTGCAGGCCAGGCGGCCTCCTGGGCTTGAATACTGTTATAACCCCAGCCATGCCCCAGAAGAGCAGCTCTCCTCCAAGGACCTAGTATCTTGTGCCTATCAAGTGGCCAGGGGCATGGAGTATCTTGCCTCCAAGAAGGTGTGAAATCTAAGGCCAAATGGGCTATTGTGTAAGGGTAGAGGGTGGGGAGTGGAGTGACTTGCTCCAGTTCTGATTTGAGAATATCAATCAGCCTACTTAAGTTTCAAGTATGAACCTAATCCTTCAATCAGATTCCCATCAAATAAGAATGCAGTAATTCTCTCAGGTCACAATTTATTGGGCATCAACTATATATACCATATTAAACACTTAAATGAGATAAAAGGGTAGAAGAATGCACAGTTCATGGTCCCAAAGAACATGTGATATAATTGGGAGACAGAATTTGTGTATCTAAGTGTGTATATTTCTATTACACAGCCCAGGGGATATAGAACTTGGGCTTGGAGTCAGGAAGCCCTATCTTCCTGAATTTAATTCCAGACTCAGACATTAGCTGTGTGACCCTGGGCAAGTCATTTAATCCTGTTTGCCTTAGTTTCCTCATCTGTAAAATGGGCTGGAGAAGGAAATGGCCAACCATTTCAGTATCTTTGCCAAGAAAACCCCAAATGGGGGCACAGAGAGTCAAACCCAGCTGAGATGACCCAGCAACATTACTCAAGATCATAAAATAGGAAAGTTAGAATTGGAATGGGTCTTAGGAATCAGCTAGTCCAACCCCTTCGTTTTGTAGAGGAGGACTTCAGACCTAAAGTGGTTAAGTAACACAGGTAACACAGCTAGTTAGCAGAACAGCCAGGACTTGAACCTGTCTTCTGACTTCAAATTCAGCACTATTTTCACCATACAAACGCATGAACACATAGACAACAAGATGTAACTATACCATCTTCACCAAACCTAACTGTGGGATGGTAAAGATGAAGGCTAGGACTATGAGAATGAATAGAAAGTCTGCAATTAGACAGTATCATCCTCATAAAGATGGCAGTTTGTTTTGTTTTCAGTGTTTAATTTTACAACCAAAAAAAATCAACAGCAATTTATACATATTTTTTTCTGAAATTTAATAATATATTCCATTCTTATTAGTTTTTTTACACATTTGGTTTAAAATTGTTTTCAATCAAATCCACCTTCTCTCCCACTCCCCTCCCCCAGTGTTTTTATATATGTGTAATAAGTGTATATATGGTATTCCTAGTTTTATTTGTCACCTTAATACTGAAATTTCCATATTTTCATATTCTTCATATTTGTCATTTTATAATCATGGCACTTCTATTTAAATAGTCAGTCTCTACTGCTAGCCAGTTCCCAGCTGTTGGCCAGTCGGACTGTGGAAAGAACACTGGACCACTGGAATTAGAATCAAGAGATATATCATTTCAGGCCTTGCCCTAAAACTTAACAGCTGTGTTAACATGAGCAAATCATATTGCCTCTAAGAATCTGTTTCCTCATCTGTAAATTAGAAATAATGACAATGGGGGGCAGCTAGGTGGTGCAGTAGATAAAGCACTGGCCCTGGATTCAGGAGGACCCGAGTTCAAATGTGGCCTCAAACACTTGACACATACTAGCTGTGTGACCCTGGGCAAGTCACTTAACCCTCATTGCTGTGAGAGAGAGAGAGAGAGAGAGAGAGAGAGAGAGAGAGAGAGAGAGAGAGAGAGAGAAACAATACTTACCTCACAGGGTTGTTTTAAAGAACAAATGAAATAACATTTGCAAAGTGCTCTGCAAATTTTAAATCACTATGTATCAGTGACTCTGTAAAATGGTAGTAATAATACTGGTGGCAATAATTTCCCAGGATTGCCAAAAGATGTAACCAGTTTTATGCCTCTTGTCATGTGTTGCCAGATCGTGTTCCAGAAAAGTAGCCCCAGTCTGTGGTGCTACCGCTAATGTGTGGCACCTGTTTCCCCACAACACTGAGATCACACACATTTTTTGCTAAATGAGTAGACCCACTAGTGGCATCCTGTTGCTTCAGTCTGCATTTCTTTAATTATTAGTGAGGTTAGACATGTTTCCCAAAGGTTATTCACTGTATTCCCATTCATCTATTCACAGTCTTTCACCATTTGTTCATTCAGGACTGTATATTGCCTTTCTTGGCTTGTGTTAGTTCCATATAAAGTCTGAAGGTCAGGGTTGAATAGGGCTTTGGAGAAGCAAAGGCACAGGTTATGCCTGAGTAAAAGGAGGAGGCCATTTCAGGGATGACACTATATATAGTGTTTTAGAAGAGGGGAGGGGGGATGATGTATGGGATATATGAAAATAAGAACGGGAGTGCGTAGGGCTAAGGGAAGGAGTTTATAAAGCTGATAACTGTTACAGCCTCCCCACCTCCCACCCTGGAATTCAACTCTCTGCTTCCGTCTTTAGTGCATCCACCGGGATCTGGCAGCCCGAAATGTCTTGGTGACTGAAGACAATGTGATGAAAATTGCAGACTTTGGTCTTGCTCGGGACATCCATCACATTGACTACTACAAAAAGACAACCAATGTAAGTGAAGATGCCCTTTTCCCATCTCTATCCCAACTAGCCTGTTTTCCCCACTAAGGCTCTTCATCCTCTCATCATCTCCCTTGAAAACCTCTACCCCTTCTACTCAGCCTTCTCTGTTGACCTTGTCTGTAACTGCAACCTCAGTACAGTCCTCCCCAGAGAAACTGCACTCTTAGATGGAATGGTGGGAATCACTGTGGGTACTCACTCTAGTCTCTGGACATCTCTACTGCCTCACACACATACCCCTGATTTCACTTGGTGACTTCATGCTCACTGTACTACACATAGGGTCGGCTGCCTGTGAAGTGGATGGCTCCTGAAGCACTGTTTGACAGGATCTATACACACCAGAGTGACGTGTGAGTTGGAAGTAGTTGCTAGAATGTGGGATGCAGAGGTATGAGCAAAGGGAGGTCTTGCCTACCCTCAGATAAGGAACCCCCTGGATCTTGGGTAGAATCTGCTCACTTTGGGATTGGGCAGCCACATCAAGTCTGGGAGTACTGAATCACTTTCCAGTATTCTCAGAAACCTACTAGGTTTAGGGTGCTGGGTATGTGGTACTTTAAAGTAAAAGGTTCTGGGGCAGCTAGGTGGCACAGTGGATAGAGCATTAGCCCTGGAGTCAGGAGTACCTGAGTTCAAATCCTGCCTCAAACACAACACTTACTAGCTGTGTGACCCTGGGCAAGTCGCTTAACCCCAATTGCCTCACTAAAAAAAAATTAAAGTAAAAGGCTCTGGGTGGCAGTGCCCACTAGTTAGTTCTGTGCCTATATAGACCCAATGAATCTATGCTGATATACAGGTGGTCATTTGGGGTGCTGCTGTGGGAAATTTTCACCCTGGGAGGCTCCCCTTACCCTGGAGTGCCTGTAGAGGAGCTTTTCAAGCTACTGAAGGAGGGTCATCGAATGGACAAGCCCAGCAATTGCACCAATGAACTGTGAGCACAAGGGCCAAAATGGGGGAGCTGTGGGAGGAGAGTGAAAATACATGAGGGGAAGGAGAAGCTGGTGGGTCATAACAGGGTTCATGCAGAGAAAGCCCTTTTATTTCTAGTCATTCTGTTTTTCCTCTTCTACCCAACCCACTTGATCTCATCACCTGGAAACTTCCCATTCCTAACCCTTGCCTCAGGTACATGATGATGCGGGACTGCTGGCATGCGATTCCTTCTCAGAGGCCAACCTTCAAGCAGCTTGTAGAGGACCTGGATCGAATTGTGGCCTTGACCTCTAACCAGGTACAGTTGTCCCCTCTTGGCTACAGGAACATCTTAAGACCAGCAGCCAAGATGAATGGCTTCTATCCAAGGTTGAGAAGCTTCCTCCTTAACTCTTCAATTTTCCAAACCTTTGTAACTTCCCCAATACCCTCTTCCTTTCCCCCAATTCCTTCGAATGTCTGCTTCTCTTAATATTTCCTTGGATTTGTATTACCTTCTTGAGAAGAAAAAAGGTCACGTCTCCCCTGCCCTATGCTCATTGAAATTCCTCTCTACCTGTCATAGGAGTACTTGGACCTGTCAGTGCCCCTGGACCAGTATTCACCCAGCTTTCCAGACACCCGAAGTTCTACTTGCTCCTCTGGAGAGGATTCTGTCTTCTCCCATGACCCCCTTCCTGAGGAGCCCTGCCTGCCCCGACATCCAGCCCCACTGGCCAATGGGGGACTCAAACGGCGCTGACATTCCCCTGCAATGAACTCCACAAACTGATATCCTTACCCCTGACTCTTGGTTGGGCTCATCTCCCTTCCTTTTTCCTTTCTACCTGCCCACAGGAGTTGGCTGCCCACAAGTCAACGCCTTCCCTTTGTTGCCCATCTCTATCCCACTGAGCTGATTTCCCTTCCATCAATTAATATCGGCCCCCTCTGCTGGGAAAAAGGGAAAAAGAGGTACTTCCAGTTGGCTACTTCATTCCCCTTAACCTTGGACCAGGATCTCTCCCTGCCTGGCAGGCAGAGAGAATGAGGAGTGGGCATGGAAGTGGAGGTTAACTGGGCTCTCTCTGGTACTGTTTTTATTTTAACCTACTAGCCTCCCACATGTTGGTGGCAGGTGCCTTGTCCTCAGGCTGCAGCATGGGGAGGTCAGTCAGTCAGTGCCTCAGGCCCCCATTGAAGGTGACCTCAGCTCCAGAAGGGTGGTACTAGTGGCTTATTCATTCCAATACTAATTTGCTTTGCTGACCAAACACACCTGGTACCAGAGGATGGCAGGGCAAAGGCTGGGGGCAGTCTGTGGCCCTGGGGCCCAGCCCCATCCTGGGGCTTTGTATATAGCTATGAAGAAAACACAAAGTGTATAAATCTGAGTATATATTTACATGTCTTTTTAAAAGGGTTGTTACCAGAGATATACCCATTGGGTAGGGCGCTCCTAGTGGCTGGGAGACATCAGTTGCTATATATTGAAAAAAAAGAAAAAAGAAAAAAAAGGAAAAAAGTTTTAAAAAAAGGTCATATATTTTTTTGCTACTTTTGCTGTTTTATTTTTTTAAATTATGTTCTAAATCTATTTTCAGTTTAGGTCCCTCAATAAAAATTGCTGCTGCTTCAGTTTTATATGGGTTGTATGAAAAGGGAGAGAGGAATTTTGGGAATTAACTGAGAAAATGAGATTAATATGAACTGGGGCTACACTGTCATTGTAAAGGGCATATGCCCCATAGTTCCTATTTACCCCTTTCATTCAATTAAGTTTAATTCAACAAAAATGCATTAAATGCCTGCTATATGTGCAAGGCACTCATAGGCACTGATGACATCAAGAAAAATCCATCCTATGTCTTCTGAATCTTCTCAGAGGCTTCCAAGAGCTCTGGTCCTTCTGGGATGGTCTAGGGATAGCACCAGTACACAGGAGTGGACAAGAGCCTTCTATCAATGTGCCTGCCCCATGGGGTTGGGCACCAGGCCCAGGCCAGAGCAGCCCTTCCTAACAGATCATTTCCTCACAGGAAGTTGTTGATTTGGGCAAGTGCTGGCTGCTATGCTGTGGGAGAAGAGGGGGCCTGAGAGGAAGGTGAGCTACAGACCATCCACCACAGTTCTCTTGGTAGGGCTCAAGGAGTGGTCCCTGAGGCTGGGAGTAGAGGGGGGTTGTCCACACCTTCCCAGGCCCTGGGGCTCACCACTCCTCAATCCACACCACAAATGGTTCTCCCTAAGTCATACACACTAAGTACCCAGGCTACATACAAGCCTCTCTCTTGACAACATCACAGATCGATCACTGCCTTCCCAATACTCTTCCTGTTTAAAGTCAGGGGGCCCACCCCTCCATGGGGGTGGGGGAATCCTAGAGAGATTTCTGTCCATTTATAATTGTGCTTTCTGCTGCCACCTGCCGGGCCATTTCCTGTACTGCTAGCCAAGCCTCTCCCCTTTCCAAGGGCCTCCTCTCTGCACCTCTTAAGGTTCCCTCACCTCCAGACTTTCTAGATTTCCCACTCCCCTGAATATAATGGCAAGTTCAGGATGTTGCTCATTCCTTTGATTTCTGTGGGAAAAGTGGAAACGGCTGCTTTAATGTTTTATCTTTGAGTTGGTCATTTTGTTATAGCTCAATGCTGACACTTGTGCAGTTGTTTCTCTGTTAATCTTGATTCCTCTCTATCTGTAAAACTGTCAACCTTACTGCAATTTGGTTGTGTGTGTTTGTGTTTAAAAGAAGCATGATCTAGTGGACAAAGCCAAGAAATTAATCTCAGCTATATTACTATTTACTATGGGACTTTAGACTGGTCCCTTTCTTCAGTTTTCCCATCTGTAAAATAGTGATGATAATCTCTGCCTTGGCCCTACCTCACAGGAATGTTGTGTGAATGGATGAAAGAAAGTCTATCAAGTGCTTTATGCTCCTTGGGGAGAGGTGCTGGAGAAAATACAAGGCACTATTACTATAAAATTGATGTCCTTGCTGTTATTACTTAAATCACCCATGAATTCCCCAGAGGATTGAGCTGGCTGTCAAATAAAAGACAGTTCGATTGAGTTGATAGGAAATGAAATGGTAGCTTCACTTATATGATCAAACTGGGTCTCCTGGGGCACAGAATACAGTTTACCTAATGAAGACATTAGGTTGAAGGAGAAGTCTGTCAAGGTGCTGAATCTGTTTAGTCTACCGAGGGTTAAAAGATTTGAGTCTAGGATCACAGCAGCACTAACTGGCATTAATCAATACTGCATTGGGCCTTTCCAGTCTCTTCTAATTGCCACAACACAGGGACCCCTTTGTCTCTTGGTGCTGCTAATGCAACCTATTGATCTCAGGTAAGTAAGATTCAGCATCGAATGAAGCAAGAAGTCAATCTCATCAATAATAATAAAGTTGCAGTGTTTACCAACTACAACTGTATGAAGCCAGCAAGCCAAAATCTTATTCACATTAAGCAAATTGGCTGCCTAAGCCTGTAATCTAACTGAGCCTACAGGTATACAAGAGAGTGGTTTAGAATTACATATAACAACACTATCTGTGTGATAGGAACTATAATGATTAAAATATAGAATGGAGGTATGGGTGTGGCAAATGCAGATTCCTAAATAGAAAGAGCTACTGAAAAAAATCTCACCTTCTTTAGCTATCCTAATTAACTCCCCTCCCTAAGTCCCATGTTCCACATCCTTCACTGCCTTCCCCACTTCCCTTCTCCCCCCCCCCACACACACATTATGGGCCAGGCCTGACCAAATATGAAGGTCATAGGGTGCTTTTTTATAGAGTATGCCTACAAATTCCCATCTAAGAGAATACTGGGAGTAGATAGTACTAAATAAAGAATACCACAGAAAATACCACCAAAAAATCCGTCTATCAGAGGCAGTAATGGGGAGGAAAAAAATTTCTTATAAGCCTTTCTCCTTTCCTAGAAATAATAAATGGTGGAAAGGACAGATATAATCCCCAACAGTCAAGAAAAGACTGCTTTTAGACTAAGAGTTATAACGATTCTGGAGCCACTTCCCTTATTAAATGATAGATGTCTTGGCTCATCAGAATCATACATTTTATTTAAAATGCAGCCAACTGATCTAATAAGAGATTAAAATATAGCCTTATGTTCCTTATTTCAGGAGGGTATTTAAGGTTTGGCTATAGCAACATGGCACCTTTTAAATAAGAATTGCATAAGTTAGGTGGCTGAGGGAATATCTTTGGCTTTCTAAGACCCAAATCATGAAGTGATTAAGATAAGTTGTGCAGAGAAGAGAAAACTGTTTCTTAATGTCCAGATGCAACGAAAAGGTTAAAAGTGGGCTTCTGGCCAGAACCAGCCAAGGGCTCCCCTTGGCTTAATCATTCCCACTCTGCCCTGGGAAAGGACAGGAAGAGAATTCTAGTACATCCTACTTGTACCTATGAATCACTAGACAGGAACAGGATTGAGCAAGTTAACTGGCTAATCTTTCTCCCACATTCAACCTTTAAAATGTGAGCTAAATAACCCCCCCCAAAAAAAAAGAGAGAAACATCTCACCACTTTAGAAATGTGAAAGTTTATTGTGAATCACCTTGCTAGGCTAGTGGCAAGACTCCATAGAATGTTGCATTAGCACAGCAGGGGATTCTTAATGCTCAAATAACTAGAGTTGATTAGGAGCACAATATGGAGATCATCCCCTGCTGAAAAAGAGTCAGAGGAACCAGTTTAAAGTGCAAATTATTTCTAGTTTTTAAATAATGCAAATTACTCATTTAGATGATCCCAGCCAGTCTGAAGAACCAAATTTAAGTTTCACTTGGTTTTTAAATGATACCCAACTAACTGCTTTCAATTTCCAAGAAATAAAAATAACTAGATATTACCAGCAAACCTGGTAACATTTTTCATCTCCCAGATCCCTGAATGTCTATTCCCTCCCTAGCCTTTCTAAAACCAAGAAAGCTATTGGTCATCTTTGTGGCAATCTTCCAGCAAAGGAAGTCACCGCTAAAAAAAAAAAATTTAAGTAATAAATAAGTACCTGAACATAATATTTGTCATTGGGTAACACAGACAAGGACAATTAGACCTAAAAAACCTCCACGACTAACAAAAAAAAAGTCTGATTTGTGAAAGACTTTAAATAGACCAGGGAGAAAAAAACACCCAACCCAAACAAACAGTTAAGCCACAAACCCTAATTACGTTTCCTAGCAAAATGATGGCTAATGAAAGCCATGTGTGCTAGCATAGTGGCAGCTCCTTCCCAGCCTCTTCTGCAGCCTTTCCAGGCCCAAAAGATGTCAGACAGAACGGCCGCTCGGCAGCCAAGCCCTGCTGGCTGCCAGTTCGTTTTAACTCCTCACTCCCCTCTAAGAGGCTTTCTTTTTCTCCATCACAGCAGCACCCCTTCCCCTTTCTTCTAAGTTACCTGGTTTTGAGGGCTTTGCCCCCACTGCAAAAAGACCATGAGTAAATAGCATCAGCATTTCAGTTTAAAGACAGGAAATACACATGTCAAGCCATTAGCAAATCAAATGTCTGACTGAAAAATTAGGGCTTTGGCTGGTAAAGCTGTGCTCACTGGTTGCTGTGCTTCCAAAGGCCCTGGCCAAGATGCCATGCTTATAGGAGGTTATGGTCTTAAAGAACCAAAGCAGGAGCCATTCTATACAGATTTTTCTTCAGGGGTGATGCACAAACTGCAGACATCCAGAGACATGACCACTGCAAAAGCTACACGTTACACAATTTAGTCAATAATAAACAGGGATCTTTACACATTTACAGTTTGTGAAGTTAATTTACAGTGGGAATGAACAGCTGCAGAAAAGAAATGGACTTTCTGAAGAATGAGCTAAGATTCACAGCTAACATCACCTGGGGTAGGTTTCAGGGCCTCCAGGAGTACTGCTACAATGATGAAAAGGCTATATTCTGGAGGATCTAGGCAGCCCAGTCCGGAGTTCCTCTACCTACTGAGGTAGGGAGATGGAGAGGATGAATGGATTACAGCACCATCTTCAAGTGGCCTTAGATTCCATTCGTACTAGCCTTGCTGCTTTTGGATGAGGTTTGTGATTCGACCTGAAGAGTATAGATCAAAATAAAATAAATAACTTTAGAACTAAGCCATGATTTCAATGTTAATGCTCTAAGAGCCACAGGTTAATTTCCTTAGGTCAAGTCATGTCAAACCATTCGGATTTTATAATCTAGCAGCAGGGTGTATCTTACAAATGAATCAACAAGGGGCAGCTAGGTGGCACAGTGGATAGAGCACAGGCCCTGGAGTCAGGAGTACCCGAGTTCAAATCCGGCCTCAGACACTTAACACTTACTAGCTATGTGACCCTGGGCAAGTCACTTAACCCCAATTGCCTCACTTTAAAAAAAAATTAAAAAAACAAATGAATCAACAAGCATTTGTGCACCTACTATGTGTTAGGTGGGGGGTGGGGAAGGGCAGTGAAAGGGGAAGCCTGGGGAAAAGGAGAGGAGTGGGAGTGAGGAAGCTTACATTCTAAGAATACCAAAACAGACTTACCACCTTCGGCATCTGTGTTACTTGAATTACCAGTACCTGGACATTATCCCTCTATGTGTGTCCAGTTTCCATCACCTGCCCAGAAATACACTAACCTTCAAAGGAAAGACAGCTACTTTGTCTTCTCTCTGCTCTCATCACTAGTCTCTGTTGTTTCTTCACTGTTTGCTGTCCCTACTTCTTATTCTAGTAGGGGAGTTTAATCATTGGTGAAGGAGAGGGCACCCAAGTGATTTTTACATTAAAGGTCTCTGGAAAATTGAGGGGAGAGGAGGAGAGGGAATGCATTTATGCTGAGATTTAGGTTGTTTTCCTGATATTTCTTAACATAAAGGACCTGTGTAAGATTCACCACATGTGGAAACAATTTCTAACTGGCAGAAGAAAATAAGAATGTGTTTGTATTGTAATTAGTCTCTAGACTTAGTATGTTTAAGTTTGATACTTGATTGCATTTATGGATAGTTTACTTAAAAAGGTCAAAAATGTAGTGGTTACAGGATGACTACACTTCAGCCTACAACATCCTGTTTAGAATCAAAGAAAATTATGCTGTATTTCACAACTGTTTTAGTCCTAGACCATAAGTGCCCTTGAAGATAAACAAACAAATAAGTCCTTTTCCTCTGATAAAAATGCTTACTCTGGAAGAAGAAATAGATTCTCCAGGTAATGGAACAGGTGGCGGTGCTGTAACAGGTGGCAGGTTTTTAGATTCTTCAATCTGAAACAACAAAATCAGAGATCATGTTAATGAATTTAACAATAATTCAACTCTGAATACAAATGCCTGGGAGATGCTGTGTTGTCATACATACATACACATTTGTGATTACAAGGAAGTTATAATAACCATTTTTTTTTATTCTGGAAGTGTCCAAAAGATAAAGCCTGGAGGCAAATTAAACACAGCTGAAGTGTCCTGTTCTCATAAGAATGAACCAAAGAGTTGATTAACTCTTCCTTATTAAAGAGAATAACTGTTGGGTTAGCATTCCAGTTTATTCAAAAGACTTTTACATAAAGTAAAAAACCCTGCCAAATTGTCTAACTTTTGTTCCCTGAAGTTGAGATGCAAAGTCCACCAGGACCTCTTAAGACTCATGTAAAGAGGGTGTTATTTCTTTAGGAGCTTCTATGTTTGAAAACTAAGGAAAGGTGAGTTTAGTGTTGGCATTTTATGTTCACCATAATAAGTCTACTGTCCTCCTGGAAGTCCAAAAAACAGCTCAGCAATAGTCAAAAGCTTTTTAACATTATTAAACCCCAAATTCCTCTATCTATAACCTTTCTGAACATGAGAAATGAGACAGAAAAAAATTAATTTAACTTTAGGTTTGTGTACACTAAATCAAATTACAGACCAGTATTTACAATTCTCAGGCATTAAAAAGACACCAACAGCTTTAATTCTATACTTGCTTCAAAAAAGAAACCTTTCTCAATTACTCATATGTTTCTCAAATTTCAGCAGTATTGGTCCATCTTGGTCAAAGCAAAATGTGGAGAATTTTCTGTTTTTTAACAGATTTCTGATGAACAAGATAATATTTGTAAAGCACTTAGCACAGACTCTGGCACAGAGTAGATGCTAAATAAAGACTTATTCCCTTCCCCACATTATTTGACATCTGAGAGTCACTGTAGTCAATGATAAGCTGTAAGATACCTAATAGCCAATATGATTCATCTGAGTATTTTAATCAACATCATTCTACACACACTTTCCCTTCAAGAGTTAAGCAGGAGGGGCAGCTAGGTGATGCAGTGGATAGAGCACTGGCCCTGGATTCAGGAGGACCTGAGTTCAAATGCGACCTCAGACACTTAACAATTACTAGCTGTGTGACCCTGGGCAAGTCATTTAACCCCAATTGCCACACCAAAAAAAAAAAAAAGAGTTAAGCAGGGGAAAATAAAACATGCTATTTACAAGAATACCAATAAATGAAAACATATTTACACCCATCCTACTTATACTGATTATTTGACAAAGTATAAGTTAAGTTAGCAGAAGGAGGATTAGAAGGCAAAAAGAGACAGAAGGGTTCTCTCAATTCCAATTCATTAAAAGTCTATATGCAGGGATGCCTAGGTGGCACAGTGGATAAAGCACTGGCCCTGGATTCAGGAGTACCTGAGTTCAAATCCAGCCTCAGACACTTGACACTTACTAGCTGTGTGACCCTGGGCAAGTCACTTAACCCCCATTGCCCTGCAAAAAAAAAAAACCACCCCCCCAAAAAAAAAGTCTATATGCTAGCAAATATTGAATGTCTTATAAGCCATGTTCTAGTAAAAGATTAATCAAATTGATAAATACTCATATTTTGGGAAACTTACATGATTACTTTGGAAGAAAGGTGCTATATTAATCCAAGGTAATGGTAATATTAATTTGCCAGTCCTCCACTTTATAGGATAGAAACAGTCAATTTTTATAACTAAGGAAATTTGATGCTGAAGGTAGATAAGAAAATATAAGATAATCAAGAAAATACCTACAAACATGTCATCTTGTCACGATGTTCATAGTTTTAGCTTCTTTTACCATACCCTAGGAAGGAGTCCTTAAGCTATGGGGGTAAAAATCAATCATTTCTTCTACTCTAGAATGTCTTCAGGAAACCAAGTCGAGCCCTGGGCATTTGTGACTTAGACATCCTTTTGAGATGTTCTAGCATTCTCAGGATGGTTTAAGGACTTATATCTGCTCTAAAATACATTCAGAAATTTGAACGCCAAGTCCCTAGCTCACTTAAGAACATCTTCTAGATCAGACCCAGAACTGCCCCATTATCTCAGGGGTCCCTCCAGAAATGGGTAAAAGTTATACCTGCCTCTGCTATACGTGAGAGGGTAGGAAGGAGGGCAAAGGGGCTTGAATATGGACAATGCCTGGTTTATAAATTCCATACTACATTTCACAGAAGTATATGATGTTTAAGTGATTTCCACTGGTTTACAAGAAGAGTTAGCAAGATCAAGGCTAGAACTTTTGGCTCCTTACTCTTAGTCATTTAGTATTTGGAGCTACGAAGCAGCACCACTTTCTCACCAGTGAAAATTATAAATCAGACACGAAAAGGCATCAGAGCACAGAGGTAAAAGTTGATTCTCTAATAGGATCACACCAGAAACATTGTACTACATTCAATCATGTGTTCCTCAATACTAGGAAGGTAAGTTTAAGAGAACACAGCAAATGACAAGGAACATTATTAAGGAATAGAGATACAGAAAAAGGAAAAGAACTTTAGCTTAATGCATCATTTTTTAAAGGATGCAAATTTAATAATTTATAGAGACTGAGATCAGTGACACTGGCCGCCTTGCTGTTTATCACCCAAAATACTCCATCTCCTGAAACATTTTCCTTGGCCTCCTCACCTTTACCTCCTGGCTTCCCAGATTTCCTTCAAGTCTCAGCTAACGCCCTACCTTCTGCAAGAAGTTTTTCCTAGTCCTCCTTATTCTTGGTGCCTCCCCTCTAAGACTAACCCCAATCTATCTTGTAGACATCCTGTATATGTTTGTACTTTCTCGTCTGCATGTTGTCTAAGCTCTTTGAGAGGAGGGGCTATTTGTTTCTTGCTTTTCACTGTGTCTGGCACAATGGATACTTTAATAAATGCTAGTTGACTAACAGAAATAAAGACTAAGCTCTAGTAGGTTCAACCAAGATTGAAAATCTTTGAACATAGTCCTGTATGGCTAAAGCAACACATTTAAAAGATTATATAATTTTTTAAATCACATGGTTATACTAATACATTTAGAAAAAGTTCATAAAATACAACACCCATTTCTATTAGAAAACACTAAAAAACATAGTAACATAAATAAACTTTTCTTGAATATGGTAAATATACCTACTTAAAACCAAGAGTCAGCATTATGTGTAATGAAGAAATGCTAGAAGGCTTTCCAATGAGAAAGTTAACATGTTCAATTTATTATTTGAATATGGTACTAGAAATGCTAGCTATAGCAAGAATACAAGAAAAACACATTAAGGGAATACACATCATCAAGGAAGAAACAAAATGAATGGTTTTTGTAGATGATATGATAGAGAAAGCTAGATTCGACTAAAAAATTAATTGAGGGGCAGCTAGGTGGCGCAGTGGATAGAGCACCAGCCCTGGAGTCAGGAGTACCTGGGTTCAAATCCGGCCTCAGACACTTAACACTTACTAGCTGTGTGACCCTGGGCAAGTCACTTAACCCCAATTGCCTCACTAAAAAAAAAAAAATTTAATTGAAACAACTCCAACAAAAAAGGGTTATAAAATTAATCCACATAAATTATCAACTTTTTTGTGTATTACCAATAAAACCCACTAGGAAGAGATAAAAAAAAGTGAAATTCCATTCAAAATAACTTCAAAAGATATAAAATAGGGGGAAGCTAGGTGGCGCAGTGGATAGAGCACTGGCCCTGGATTCAGGAGGACCCAAGTTCAAATCTGGCCTCAGACACTGATACTTACTAGCTGTGTGACCCTGGGCAAGTCACTTAACCCTCATTGCCCCTCCCAAAACAAACCAAAAAAAAAAAAATCTGCATGACTGAAAAGATATAAAATAATTAGAATCTACCTACCAAGATACAGAGGAAATATATGACTACAACTACAGTCTTTAGAGAAATAGAGACTTAAGAAATAAGAGATATGAATTGCTCATATTTGTACTATGCCAATATAACAAGAATGATAATACTATCTGAATATGCTTATTTAGTGCCATGCCAAACTACCAGTAGGGTTATTTTATAGAGGTCAAAAATAAAATTCATCTAGAGAAACAAGCTCAAGAATCTCAAGAGAAATAATGAAAAAAAAAGTGGGAAGAAAGGGGGCCTAGAAGTACCAGATCTGGAAAGCAATCTGGCAGAAAATAAGTTTAGGCCAACACTGCATACATATTATATTATCACATTAAGTTAGTTCAAGTGAAAACATGACAAATATAAAAAGTCCCACATTCTAAGTAAATTAAAGATTAAAAAAAGGTGATTTCGTTCTCAGCTGTAGATAGGTGAAGAATTCTCAGTAAAACAAGATAAAAGAGAGAATTAGAGATAAAATAGACAATTTTGATTACAAAAAGAATAAAACTCTGCTACACAAGAAAAACAGAAAAAAAACTAATGACAAATTTCTCTAACAAATTTTAAATAAAATTTAAAAGAAAAATACAATTTTTAATAAAATATAAGGAGATTACAGCAATATATCACAAATCTTATACACTATGACTAAGCTGAATTTATGCCAAGAATGCAAGACTGGTTCTATAAGAATAATTGATCATATCAATAACAAAAACAACAAGAATCGCATGATTATATCAGTAGATGTAGAAAAAGCTTTTGACAAAATGCAACTCCCATCCCTATTAAAAACAATAGAAATTGGGGCAGCTAGGTGGCGCAGTGGATAGAGTACCGGCCCTGGAGTCAGGAGAACCTGAGTTCAAATCCAGCCTCAGACACTTAATACTTACTAGCTGTGTGACCTTGGGCAAGTCACTTAACCCTCACTGCCCAACCCTAAAAAACAAAAAACAATAGAAATCATAGGAATAAACAAGACTTTTCTTTCTTTTTTTTTTTTTTGCAGGGCAATGAGGGTTAAGTGACTTGCCCAGGGTCACACAGCTAGTAAGTGTCAAGTGTCTGAGGCCAGATTTGAACTCAGGTACTCTTGAATCCAGGGCCAGTGCTTTATCCACTGCGCCACCTAGCTGCCCCAAGACTTTTCTTAAAATGATAGATAGTATAGCTTCTTCATATCCTTTGACCATTTATCAACTGGGCAATGACTTGTATTTTTATAAATTTGACTCAGTTCTCTATATAATTAAGAAATGAGGCCTTTATCAGGTATATTTGTTTCAAAATTTCTTTCCCAATTATCCACTTCCCTTGTAATCTTGGTTATGTTAGTTTTCTTTCACATACAATTTTCAATGTCTCAGGAGGAGAAATTCTACATGGAATATATAAACAAACTTCCCTCCTCTCAACCCCCCCCCCCAATAAAATGATGAGTAGTATCTATCTAAAACCAAGAGCAAGCATTATCTATAATAGGGATAAACTAGAAGATCAGGGGAAGCAATAATATCCATCACCCCCATTATTATTCAATATTGTACTAGAAATCCTAGCTATAGCAATAAGACAGAAAAAGAAATTAAAAGAGTAAGCACAGGCAATGGGGAAACAAGACTATCACTTTTTTCAAATATTATGGTTTACTTAAAGAACCCTAGAGAATCAACTAAAAAACTAGTTGAAACAATGAACAACTTTAGCAAAGTTTCAGGATAGAAAATAAACCCACACAAATCATCAGCAATTCTAAATATTACCAATAAAACTCAGGAGGAAGAGATGGAAAGAGAAATTCCATTTAAAATAACTACAGACAGTATAAAATTCTTGGGACTCTACCTGCCAAGACACACACAAGTACTATGCAAACATTATAAAACACCTTTCACACTAATAAAGACAGATCTGAATAACTGGAGAAATATTAATTGCTCATGAATAGACTGAGCCAATATAAAAAAATGACAACACCTAAATTAATTTACTTAGTGCCACACCAATCAAACTAACAACAAATTACTTTATCTAGAAAAAGTAAAATTCATCTGGAGGAACAAGAATATCAAGGCTCAATAATATCAAAGGTTAAGAATATCAAGGGAATAGGGGGCAGCTAGGTGGCACAGTGGATAAAGCACCGGCCCTGGATTCAGGAGTACCTGAGTTCAAATCCGGCCTCAGACACTTGACACTTACCAGCTGTGTGACCCTGGGCAAGTCACTTAACCCCCATTGCCCCGTAAAAAAAAAAAAAAAAAAAAAGAATATCAAGGGAATCAATGAAAAAAGATGAAGAATCAGATCTCAAACTATATTACAAAGTGGTAATCATCAAAACAATATGATACTGTGCAAACAAAATTAATAGGAGAGCAGAAAACTGAGAAAAAAATTTGCAACAAATACCGCTCTAATAAAGGCCTCATTTCTCAAATATAGAAAGAATGGAGTCAAATTTATAAAAATACAAGTCATTCCCCAATTGATAAATGGTGAAAGGATATGAACAGGCTGTTTTTAGAAGAAATCAAAGCTAGTCATATGGAAAAAAATGTTCTAACTTACTATTGATTAGAGAAATGAAAATTAAAACAACTCTGAGGTACCACCACACACCTGTCAGATTGGCTAATATGACAGAAAGGAAAATGATGGATGTTGGAGGAGATGCGGAAAAACTGGGACACTAATGCACTGTTGGTGGGGCTCTGGAGCAATTTGGAACTATGTCCAAAGGGCTATAAAACTGTATGTACCTTTTGATTCAGCAATACCACTGCTAGGTCTATATTCCAAAGACATCAAAAAAAAAAAAGAAAAGAAAAAGATCTATCTAAAAATATCTCTATAGCAGCTCTTTTTGTCTTTTTGTGGTGGCTAAGAACTGGAAATCAAAGGGAAGCCCATCGACTGGGACATGGCTTTAAAAGCTATGGTATATTATGATGCTGGAATATTATTGTGCTATAAGAAATGACAAGCAGGATGATTTCAGAAAAACCTGGAAAGACTTACATGAATTGATGAAGAGTGAAGTGAACAGAACTAGTATAACACCGTACACAATAACAACCATTGTTCAATGAAGAACTGAAAATGACTTAGCTATCCAGGACAATCCCAAAGGACCAAGATAAAGCATACTCTTCAACTCGAGAGAAAGAAGTGATATTGTATGAATACAGACTGAAGCAAGCTATTTTCACTTTCTTTCTTTCACTTTTTCTTTTATTTGCATCTTCTTATACGAAATGAATAATATGGAAATATTGTACAAGATTGCACATGTATAACCTATCTCTGATTGCTTACTGTCTCAGGGAGAGGAGAGGAAGGGAGGAAGGGATAGAATTTGGAATCCAAAACTTTTTTAAAAAGTTAAAAATTTGTTTTAACATTTAATTAGGGGGAAAAATAAAATCTATTTTTAAAAAATCTGATACTGGATAAGAAAAGGGTAACTAAGTGGCTCAGTAGATAGAGTACCAAGCCTGAAGTCAGGAAGACTCATCTTCCTGAACTCAAATCTGGCCTCAAACACTTACTAGCAGAGTGACCCTGGGCAAGTCATTTCACCCTGTATGCCCCAATTTCCTCATCTGTCAAATTAGCTAGAGAAAAAAAAATAGCAAACCACTCCAATATCTTTGCCAAGAAAACTCCAAATGAAGAGGGAGAGACAATTTTAATGACTAAACAACAGGATAAGAAATAGAGGGTGATCAATGAAATAGAATAGGAATACAATATTCAGAAGCAAATGAACACAGTAACCCAGTGTGTGATAAAAAAAAAAAACTCAATTTGACAAGAGCTACTGGGAAAACTGGAAAGCAGTCTGGCAGAAAACACACATAGAACAATATATTACACCATATACAAAGATAAGTTCAAAAACCATATGTGATTTAGACATAAGGGTGACATCATAAGTGAGTTAGGGAAACATGGAAAAAATTACTTGTCAGATCTATGGAAAAGGAAAGAGTTCATGACCAAACAAGACATAAAAAGGATCAAAGAAGGTAAAATAGATAATTCTGCTTACATTATATTAAAAAGGGTTGAACAAATAAAACCAGTACAGCCAAGATTAGAAGGAAAGCATGAAGCTGGGGGAAAAATTTTATAGCAAGTTCTCTAAGAAGGTCTCAATTCTCAAATATATGGAGAACTGACACAAATTTACATTTCCCAATTGATAAATGACCAAAAGATATGAAAAGGCAGTTTTCAGAGGAAGAAATCAAAGTTATCAATAGCTACATAAAAATGCTCTAAATACTCATGAAAAATGCAATCCATCTCCAAAAAAATTGATGGCATCTGAATACAAATTGAAGCATAATTTTTTAATTTTCTTTTTCTTAAGTTTTTTTCTGCTTTCTTTCACAACCTGACTGATGTGGAAGTGTTTTGCATGACTACACATGTATAACTTATATTGAATTGCTTGCGTTCTTAAGGGAAGGAAGGGGAGGGAGGAAGAGAATTTGGAACACAAAGTTTTTAAAATGGACGTTAAAAATGTTTTTACATGTAATTTGGGAAAAAATTAAATTCTCAATAAATGGAAAAAAACCAAATTTCTACATTTTTAAAAAATACTCTAAAAATAGAGAAAATCAAATTAAAGCAACTCTGAGGTACACCTCACACCCATCAAATTGGCAGAGATGACAAAAAAAGGAAAACTATTTTGGAGCTATCAGAGGACAGGCATACTAATGCACTATTGTTGGAAGTATGAATTGGTCCAGCCATTCTGCAGAGCAATTTGGAAGTATCCCCCAAATGTCACTAAATTGTGTATACTCCTTGACTCACTGGTACTACTATTGGATATGTATGCCAAAGAGATCAAAGAAAGTGGAAAAGGATTCATATGTGCAAAAAAATGTATAGTAGAACTTTTTGTTGTAGCAAAGAACTGGAAACAAAGTAGAGTGTTCATCTGTTGGGGAATATCAGAACAAATCATGGTATATGAATTAATGGATATTATTATACCACAAGAAATGACAAAAGGAATCGATTCAGAGAAACTTGGAAAGACTTCTATGAATTGATGGTGAGTGAGCAGAATCAGAATAATTTATACAATGATTACATTATAATGAAAAAACCTTTAAAGACTTAAGAACTCTGATCACTGTAACAATGACCAACAATTAATTCAGAGCACAAACTATGGAGTATGCTCACAACTTCTTGAAAGAGATGAAAGATTCGAGATGCAGAGACATATTTTTAGATATGACCAATATGTGAAATTGTTTTACTTAACTATGTTTCTTTTTCTCTCTCTTTCTTTCTTTCTTTCTTTCTTTTTTTGTGGGGCAATGGGGGTTAAGTGATTTGCTCAGGGTCACACAGCTAGTGTCGAGTGTCTGAGGCTAGATTTGAACTCAGGTCCTCCTGAATCCAGGGCCAGTGCTTTATCCACTGTACCACCTAACTGCCCCCTACTATGTTTATTTGTAACAAGGAAGTGTTGTTTTTTTCTTTTGTTTTGTTTTCTGAGGAGAGGGAGAAGGATTTGGGGAAAAGAGAGGCTAGTAATTCAGATACCAAAAAAGAACATAAGGGAAAAAAAGAGGATCACTTAAATATTTTAAAAGGATTCATACTTTTTCAGTGAAGTTACTTTTTCCAATGAGTCAGATTCCAACCCATTCACGCCTGCCCATTATGTGCAACTTTTGCCCATGTACTCCCAAAAGTTTGCCACATACAGGTCAACTTAACATGCAGAAGGCCTTCATTGCTTTCTCCAGACATTAAGGTATACTCTAATTATCCAACACTCATCCCTTGTTCTCACCACATGACCAGTCCATCTTCTCTGCCATACAATTCTTTCTTTCATCTTACTCTTTGGCATTCTTCATTGATTTTACATTGCACCCTGCTCCTATCACCGTGTGCCTCTCCATTGCCCTCTATGTGATATTAATTTTTAGTTCCTTGGAAACAGTGATTTTCTATATATCAACACTGATAAAATGTTAAGACTAAGAAGATGGGCCTTAACTTTCATAGAATCAGTAAAAAAGAGCTTTGTAATTTCTTTCTTTTTTTTTTTTTGGTGAGGCAATTGGGGTTAAGTGACTTGCCCAGGGTCACACAGCTAGTAAGTGTTAAGTGTCTGAGGCCAGATATGAACTGAGGTCCTCCTGACTCCAGGGCCAGTGCTCTATCCACTGTGCCACCTAGCTGCCCCTGTAATTTCTTGAAGACAATATTTCCCACTCTACATCCAACTCTTTATTCATCTATATAGTCTTTCCCTAATATATACACTGTTGGAAAATCTTTAAAGAGTATGAATCCAAATGCATGTTGAAATCTGGACAGCAAATGTTCTTCATCCACTTGGTGTACTTATGTGGATGGACTGGCCAAACTGTTTTGAGTGATTACAAGAGCCAGGAGGCTATGCAATGTTCTGAGCTTCAATTTAATCATCACAGTATCATCCATAAACCGTAAGCATCTGAAGGACCTCCCTCTCCACAAGGAATCCTTCTTTGACCTGGACTCTGCACTAGATCTCTTCCATTGCAGTACTAAATACCACTATTAGGAAGTATGTACAAATTGTAATGATTAAAAATATGAGGGACATAGTTTCTGAATAATTTAATCATTTTATTAATAGGCCAGCAGATTATTAATAAAAGGAGGTCTATTGGCCATCTCTCTCAGAATAAAGACCCTTTATAATGGTGGTAGGGTCACAGTTCATATCCCTTTCAACTATAGGAGGTCAATCACATAGCAATCAAATCTAATTGGTTAACAACAATCAAATCTAATTGGTTGATATGACCGGAGGTGGGTTATATTAAAATGAAGTCTGGGGGAGTCAGCTAGGTGGCACAGTGGATAAAGCACCAGCCCTGGATTCAGGAGGACCTGAGTTCAAATCCGGCCTCAGACACTTGACACTTACTAGCTGTGTGACCCTGGGCAAGTCACTTAACCCCAACTGCCTCACAAAAAAAAAAATGAAGTCTGGGGATACTAACTCAGGTCACTCAACTCTTGGTAAGATGACATCAGAGGAAAAAAAATGTAACACCTCCCCCTCCCCCTACCAAAGCTGATCAAGGAAAAATAGTTTCCATCTAGATGTGGTTGATCTAATCAGTGAAGTCCTTCAGCTATCTAGGCAAATGGATCTGTCTCCATCCAAGACTCCTTTGACCCAGAATCTTACTTTCAAGGAGAACTTAGACTTAGACCTTGGAGTGGAATGGGGGAAGGGAGGGGGCAAAAGAGGGGGGGAGGATAAAGGACTACAAAAGAAGGGGAGATCACTGGGTCTCCCAAAGATATCAGTTATTAATAATTACTTCTCACAAAATACAATAAGAATCAAGTGAGAACAGACAATTCATGCTGGCCTAACAGAGAAAAATTAGTACTAAAATGAAGTTAAGTGAGAGAAAGAGAAACTTAAAACTAAAAAAATCCTAAGAGAAATCTAGATAGGAGAATAAAAAGAAAGTAATGACAAGCCTTTGGCTATAGACTATTTAAAACAGGCCAAACCCCAAAGAGTATTTATTTAATAGGATCTAATTGCACTGGATACAGGTAGAGGCAAGTATGCTTATGGATAAGTTTTGGTTATGACAGAAACACAAACTCTCTATAAATCAAATTACTCACCCCAATGCCTGGAGGAATCTTAATAGGCTCTGGCTTCACATCCACCATATAGAAGGTACGGGACAACAACAACAGAGAAGGAGGGACGTTCTCTTTCAGATGGAGATCCTGCCACTGAAGGATGGGAAAGGAAAAAAACAGTAGAAAAAAGCTTTGAAAAGGGCCCAGAGAAGCTGCTCTTTCAGCTGTTCAAAAGACCCAGTGACCTTCTCATCCCTAAGGCTCTATGGGTACTTTGTATTTCTGACTGGCTGAAGTCCTTCATTACTTCTTGAGAATTAACTGTAAAAGACCTTAGAGATCTAGTCAAAACCACTCATTTTACAGGTGTGGAAAATGAAACTTAAAGGTTAAATAATTTGCTCACAGTCACACACATAGTTAAGTGGTGATAGAACCAAGATTAGAATCCAAATAACCTGAATCCCAGTCTATGTTCTTTCTACCACATCAGGCTACCTCTCTAACTAGTGGAATAAATGAAGTAACTAATATGACAGGAGAAAAACAAAATGATCAAGGAAACAAAGGTTCAAGCTTCTGAACATATTGATTTATTAAGCAATGTATGTCAACTGCCCAACAAATTGTGACCAGTAACCTTCCTCAGCTTTGACGCTGGACCTGATTTCTAATTGGAGGAAAAATTAGGGATTTTCTAAGTTGGGAAGGGGGGAGTGAACAGGGGCAATTTCCTGAAATCAAAAATAGAGGTGTTTTGCTCCCCACAAGTGTCTGTAAACAATCAAAGGAACAAGGGTCTCTAAGCAGCAGGTAGATGTGGTACAGCATCCCAGCCACACAGGGATAGATTCAAACAGTGCAACAAAGTCCTTTCACAATTCCCACAACTGAAAAAAATTTTGGACTAGACACCGTAATTGAATAGAAAAGGAATTGAGCTTGTTCCAGAACTGATTCACAAGATAGAGTCAGTCTGGTTGTTCAATTCTCACCACCACTGGCTGCTCCAATCTCCTCAATTCTCTAAGAGAGGCCACTGTTGGAACAAGACTGCAAGTGGATATGATGCTTACATCACAACATCTTACATTTAAGAGGTTCCTTCAACTTCTCAAAGTACTGAATATTTTAAAATGTGATCAGCACCTATAGAGCTGCTTATCACCTTTAAAAAGGAACTACTTACTAGTAGGAACTGGTAGTGTTGGGGAAGTTCAGGGAGGCAGACTGTGGGAGCAGTCTGCCCTGGATATGGGTTAAAAACTGAAATATGACAACGGTCTCTATGTCCCAGTAATAATATCATACCCTTTTATATATCGTTTTGATCCTGTAGCCAGATCTGGCCCTAAAGAAAGGAAGCCACACTAAGTGTAATCAATCAACAAGCACTTGTTAAGTGCTTATCACCTGCGAGGCTTTATGCTAGGTGCTAAGGACACAAAGTCAGAAGTAAAAAAGCTTTCAGGGAGCTTATACTGTATCCAGGGAGATATATTCATATCTACTTACATACAAGATAGATACAAAGTGATTTTCAGAGGAAGGGTGACAGCAGCTGGGGAGGTCAGGAAAGGCTTCTTGTAGAAGATGGTACTTGAGCCCAGCCTTGAAGGGGAAAATACATGACAGGTCTGGAGGATGGCCAAGGCAAAGGTATGGAGATGGGAAACAGTGCTGTTTGCGAGGGAAGAGTAATGAAGGGCAAGTTGGCTGGACCATAGAGTGTGTGACAGGGATAATGTGTTAGAAAGGTTAGAAAAGTGGATTGGGGCCAAGTTGTAAAGGGCTTGTGATGCTAAATATTTGCTTCTAAGTCATAGGGAGCCATTGGAGTTTATGGAGTAAAAGTATATAATACACTCAAGCCTTCACTTAAAAAAATTCATTTTGGCGGCCCCTTTTCCCTCCTCCACAAAATTCTATAGACTTAGAACCTGCTGAAGTTACTAAAATTCTCATTAATCAGGAATAATGGATCAAGTCTTTAGCTTAAGCCCCAAGGTTAAAATGCAAATATGTTGGGGCAGCTAGGTGGCACAGTAGATAAAGCAACGACCCTGGATTCAGGAGGATCTGAGTTCAAATCCAACCTCAGACACTTGACACTTACTAGCTGTGTGACCCTGGGCAAGTCACTTAACCCTCATTGGCCTACCCCCCCAAAAAATGCAAATATGCTATATATAGATGGGCTTCCTTACACATAGACTTTGTCCCTTCTTTCAATCAAGACCTTGACTTTCCAGATGTCCTATTACAAACTAGCTACTTAGTGGGGAGTTGAAATAATGGAAATTAATTAATTTGAAAATTAAAGCTTATGATACTGTGGGAAAGACACTGGCTCCCCAGTTCCTGTGCTCATTTAAGACCTCTCATACTTATTGTCTGTGAAAACTCAGGTAAGTCATTTAATATCCTAGGTCCTCAATTTCCTCATGTGTAAAATGAGGGGTTCAAACTGCATGGCCTCTGAAGTCACCTTTCAGCTCTAAAGTTATGATCCTATGATGCAAGGGCAGCCACGTCTGCAACTATACAAGGAGGAGCCTCTGAAAATAGACCAATGAAGCTGCTACTTGCCTGTGTGAGCTGTTCTCTCAATTGCTTCTCAGTGAGCCCCAGTGACCTCATCCCTCGGGCTCTACAGGCACTTTGTAGTTCAGATATGCTCAGTGCATTCACTCCTTCTTGGGCAATTGCCTAAAAGGAACAGAAGGATTGAGAGAAGCCCTTGGGCTCCAAGCTCACCTAGGCAGAACTGGCCAGAGAGTATGACAAATAGCTTGCGATTTGGGGGGGCCTGAGCTGTTGCAGTCATTAGGAAAATCTACCATTAGTGGTAGATTGTGGGGGGAGGTAAGGGGGGAAGGAATGTCATTCCTTTTTCCAGGATATTAAAGGATCTGAGGGCATTCCAATGAATCTACCACCAACTTAAAAAGTCCCCTCCCCACACACAGTACTTGAGGTAGTATGATGTCTCCTGATGATATCCCTTACTTTCTGCTCTCCAGGGTTGTTCTTGATGTTTAGTTTTACTTTATAAAAATGTCAGGGAAAAGGGACTGACCTTATAATCCTGCATCTAAACTTCAGAACTCCCCTCAAACGAGATTTTACATCTATTCCCCTTAGTGCAAATGATGACTCTGACAAATTCCCAGTGTTAATACAGTGATACTAAAAGAAACTAAGGAGAAACTGTGCTGGGACATTGCTGGTGTTTTTTTGAAACCTGGCCCTTCTGATTACTTTCCTTTTAGAGCATCATCAACATTTCTTCCATGTTTTTTAAGTAGCCTGCTTGGTTCTTGTAACCAAGGCAGTGCCTTCCTCGGTGTATCCAAATGTTTGGTGTTTTTATCCCCCTAAAACAACTAAATTAAGCTCAGCCATTCTTCCTGTGGCACCAAATTCATGAGCAGAAAACTGATTTGGTTAATAGCAGCATGGCAGGAAAGGAGTGAGGTGATGAACTTTCCCTGTCGGTGTGATATCAGAATCCCACTTTCTATTCCTCCAAGCAGGCCCCTACTTGGTCTAAGTTAGTCTTAGCTAAGTTACTGAAATTAGTGACAGCTTGCCAGACCCTTTAGGAGAGAGTTCAGGGAATGACAAGCAGCTAATGATTTTAAGTGAGAGTCAAAGGAGTGACTGGCATCATGAGAGGGGGAGGTGTTCTTCATTCACCTTGGCAGAAAACCTGCCGTTAAATGAGCACTTGATGCAAATACTTCATTACAAGACCAGCCCAAGATAAAGAAAATTCCTTGCTGACTCCCTGAAACTAGTTAGGTTCTTACTTCATCATCTGCTTTTATAGACTTCAGTTTCATCAGAAGCTGAAAGCGGAGCAGGTTGTTGGTTCCAAGGGCCTGAATTTCTAGGAGTTTGCATAGGGCAACCAGTTGAGGTCGGTCTAAATGTTCCAGAGTTAGGTCATACTCAAATAGTTTGGAAAAACGGACTATCTCTTTTGTGCTAGGTGTATGGCCTGTCTGGACCTAGGCAATGGAAAAAACAGGTATTAAAATATGCTTACTATTTATTTGAGCCTCCCCCAGAGTACTCTCTGCTTTGATATCACAATTCCTAGGAGAATCTCCAAGCACTTACTGATAGTATCTGAAGGCATTAAACCCCATCACCCCACCAACAGACACAAGTAAGTAAATAAACTTGCCTGAGGTTAGTGGAAGAATCATGAGTAAACCTCGAGTTTAATTCTGTTCTATTCATAAATCTAAAAACATTTATGAGCATTAACTGTCTGGCATATAAGTTACATAAACACTGACATTTCTGTTACCGAGTGAAGATACTATTGATTGTATTGTGTTATTTCATATGCTGAGGCAGGTTTATTAAAGATCTATTAACCTGGCTAATATTTTTGCTGTACTCTGGACTGTATTAATTAGCATACAAAATGATGACCAATAAATTTCATATGAATATGTATACATATATTTCTTTCACTTGATCATATTCACATTTTCTATGTATCCACTTCCATTTTCATATCCCTCCCCACCTGAAGTTATTTGTATAAAAGGCTGACACCTGCTTTACATAGGATGAAAACTGTGTAGAAGCATCTCCTAATTTGGAGCCTTTTCCCAACTTGGCTCTGTTCCTTCTTGCCATCTCTGTAATAGTTTCTTGGAGAAATTTTGCTAGTTCCAACTTTGCAGCCATTTTCTTTTTCTGTTTTTCTTCCTTAATGGTAGAAAGGGGGGAGGGGAAATAAATTAATGTTTTCTCCCTTGACTGGGTCTTTTTTTGTGTGTGTGTGGTGGGACAGTAAGGGTTACGTGACTTGCCCAGGGTCACAAAGCTAGTAAGTGTCAAGTGTCTGAGGCTGGATTTGAGCTCAGGTCCTCCTGAATCCAGGGCTGGTGCTTTATCCACTGCACCAACTAGTTGCTCCCAAAATGTCTGTACCTCCTTTCTTTCTTTCTTTTTTTTGTGTGTGAGGCAGTTGAAGTTAAGTGACTTGCCCAGGGTCACACAACTAGTATCAAGTGTTTGAAGCCACATTTGAACTCAGGTCCTCCTGACTCCAGGGCCAGTGCTCTATCTATTACACTACCTAGCTGCCTTTGACTGGGTCTTAACAAAAAAGGCTAGGGGCAGCTAAGTGGTACAGTGGATAGAGCACCGGCCCTGGAGTCAGGAGTACCTGAGTTCAAATCGGGCCTCAGACACTTAACACTTACTTAGCTGTGTAACCCTGGGCAAGTCACTTAACCCCAATTGCCTCACTAAAACAAAAACAAAACAAAACAAAAAAAGGCTGGGAGAATAGGGATTATAAATTCTAACTGGTCACTACCTCCAATTTAGCATATTTGTCTTTTAGAAGTTTAATTTTAAAACTATTAGGGAGAACAAGTGAAGACAAAAGGTAAAACTTCATTTTATAATTTGTCATTTTAATCTTACAACTTTATTTCTATTTTAAAGCATTAAGTAGTATCAGATTGCTTGACATCTTGGGGAGGAGGAAGGAGGAAGGAAGAAAAATTTGGAACTCAAAATCTTATAAAAAGTAAATGTTGGGGGGTGGCTAGGTGGCGCAGTGGATAAAGCACCGGCCCTGGATTCAGGAGTACCTGAGTTCAAATCCGGCCTCAGACACTTGACACTTAACTAGCTGTGTGACCCTGGGCAAGTCACTTAACCCCCATTGCCCCGCAAAAAAACAAACAAAAAAAGTCAATGTTGAAAACTATTTTTACATGTAATTTGAAAAAATAAAATACTAAAACAAAGTAGTAGTTGATGCCTACCACGATGCCTCTTTAATCCAAAGGGCATCCTTAAATGAATGCCTTGGGTTAGAATGAATTGTATTAGATGGAAATTATAGAGAATGACTTTTAGCTCAATTTGATGAAAAACCTTCTAACAATAAGAGCTGTTCGAAAGTACAGTGGGCTACCTCATAAAGAATCATAAGCTCCTACTCATCACTGAAGATATTCAAGTAGAAGCTGGAGAACCATTTGTTGAACATACAATTGAAGGAAAACCTAAATATGTCAGAACTGGATTTTAGTTCCTTCCAATTCTGAGATGCCATGATTCTGTTTAGCACAGAACTCATCAAAGCAGTCATTAGGACCTCTAAACCTAACAAAACCAACCAGGGTTTCTGTTGGACAAATCCTTTGTATAAGTCCCAGATCATGAATGTTCTACTTCCCACATTGTAACCAAATATTGAAGCTGACTGAGCACAGCATGGTTATAAACATTTAATATGAAAAAAGGAATCCTATAAAGGAAGAAACCTATAGCTCCTCAATTCATTCCTTAATTCTATATTCAGCTCTGAACACATATTTTTGCTCCTTTCAGTGGTTAATTGGCTTTAAGGCTGTAACCATTAGAATGACGCCACCTGCTGGAGACTTACTGTAGAAAAGCTCCGCCATGAGGTGAAGGTCTCTGAGGGCAAGACCATGCATCTTTTCTTTGGTATCAGGAAGTGATGTTTGCTTGTGGGAGGAAGAAGGGGGAGGCTGGCATTCTGACTCGCTCTTTTTCCTGAGGACTCTGGTGGAGAAGGCAGCTAGAAATGCATTCTCCCTTTAATAGACAGATGAATCTAGGCCTTTCCTTCTCTCTTTACCAAATTCTTATTCTCCTTAATAAATGCTTAAAAGTCTAACTCTTGATAAAGCTTATAATTTATTGGCGACTACTCATTAGATTTTAGATAGTTTAGCTAAAATTTTAGCCCTAACAAGGCTTAACTCAGAATATCTAGAAGACTTTATGTATACACATCTGATAGGTAAGTGTCCTCCAAGGTCCCTTCCACCTCTCGATCTACAACCCTATGACTCTTCCAGTAATGAGAAACAAATGGGGCTGATGACATGTTTCTTATCTCAAAGGATTCTTATGACCTATGAGGCTGCATCATGTTCAGTTTTCTGGCCTCAAGAGAGAAAGCTCAGAGGAGTTCACAACAGAATCTGTCAACAAAGATTATATCTGGAAAGTACAAGCATAAAGATGAGGGCAGAAAACCAGCCAGGAAATAAGTGGGAATATAAAGGAAGTATATGCGTTTACAAGCTGTATAAGAAAAAGGTGGCAATATGGACATTGTCATTATTTACTAACCATATTTTTGGGCAGCTACTACCTAGGTTGAGGACCATAGGCTCTGCATCCTTCAAGTGAGGCTTAAAAGATATAGAAACTTTGCTTCCCCAGGTTTTATCTACTAGGAAAAGAACACTATTAATAAATAAAATGAAGGAAAGCGATTAAATCTCTGCTCAATAAGTTTAATATTATTTATCAATATTGGATGGGCATCTTTAACACATCACTTTAACTACAGTAAGACTATGAATTGCAATAAATATTGATTGATCAGAAAATGTTTCCAAGCTCTCATGCAAAAAAAAATAAAGTTCCAGTCTGAATGGTCTCTTAACTAGGCTTTTTAAAAAAACTTTAGTTTAATTCATTATGTTACTGTTATTTGAGTTGGTATTTAGTGAATTAAAGTAGCTCATTCTAGTTTGGGTTCATGATTCCAGAGGTTAGTTCCTGCTAGACCAAAGATTTCTGAAGGATAGAACTGGGGATGCCCTTCAGTTTAATCCTGAGCACTGTGCCTCAAAAATATAAAACTACTAACAATTCCTGGCTCAATGCCTATTTACATATCCTCTTTTCCCATGAAAAAGTTCTGCATATTTATTGTCTGAGACATATGGCTTTGGGTTTTACTGTCATTAGAAAATTGACAGCCTATATATTTCAACTGGATGATTTGTACAGCTGCACAGTTATTTTCCCTACTTCAAGTAGGGGCAATTCTTTTAAAAGGCAAGATCTTACCTCAATTGTATAAGCGAAAAGCAAGTCTGGGGTTGTTTCCAAGAAAATGAACTGGGAGCAATATTAATATCAATTACATTCTACAGCAGCTCCTTCAACTTTGCTATAACCCTTGATACATAGCAGGAGCTAGGTGATGCACTGGATGAAGCATTGGCCCTTAAGTTGGGAGGATCTGAGTTCAAATCTCACCTCAGACACTTACTAGCTGTGTAACCCTGAGCAAGTCACTTAACCCCACGTGCCTTAAAACATCCAGGGCCATCTCCAGTAGTCCTGATATATATCTTGCCACTGGACCCAGATGGCTCTAGAGGAGAGAGTGAGGCTGGTAACCTTGCACAGCCCTCCCACACTTAAATCCAATTCAGTGCAAGTCAGGACATCACCCCAATACCACAACAACCCCTGATAAATTTCTAGAAGGCTACATTATCCATAACAGATAGTTGTTGTTTGTTTGTCCTTTGTTCTCAAAGAGGACCATGGTATTGGGGTGATGTCCTGACTTGCACTGAATTGGATTTAAGTGTGGGAGGGCTGTGCAAGGTTACCAGCCTCACTCTCTCCTCTAGAGCCATCTGGGTCCAGTGGCAAGATATATATCAGGATGACTGGAGATGGCCCTGGATGGGTTTTTTTTTTAAGGCAATTGGGGTTAAATGACTTGCCCAGGGTCACACAGCTAATAAGTGTCTGAGATAAGATTATGATTATATTATAGGACAATCTCCCTAAATGTCAGTAGGTATAATATATACCAAGCTAGGTTCCCAAATAAATCTACAAAGAGACTTCACTTTCAACCTTCATGCAATCATCCACAGAAAAGCCTACAACCAATACCACAAAGGTTCCCTCTTTTGATGGCTTCCCATAAAATGAAGGATTCACCTGGGCAAGAGTTCAACCTATTCATTCTTTTAACTGACATAAAAGTTGAATATTGTTGTTTTATTTTTTAGGGGGAAAACAAGTTAAAGTACAAATATACACACCTTTTTGGATTCACTTTCAAAAGTTGATGGCAACATATCTGGAAAGAGTTTCAGAAATACTGGTAATAGGAATTCCATGAAGGGCACAATTATGAACACGATAAATGGAACCAGGCGGAAGAGATCAGCACAAGTTCTCAGCAGCTAAAGAATTAAAAGCATATGTAATGTTCATTCTTTTAAGACTTATCAAAAAGTTGCTTTGGGTTCCTAATGTGTTAAAACCCAAGACAGATTTTCTGCTGCTGCTTCCAAAATAGACAGGATGTTCCCCTTCCCTAAGGCTCTGTATGGATATTTATTATATATCATCAGGGAAATCTTCTATATTAATCAAAACATGTTAATGGGATCTCAATGCTTTCATCTAAGACAGAAACCTCTACTCTAATAATGCAGTATTTTTAACATTGGTTCTAAAACATGTGTATACTTGAGATACTACTGGGTTTGCACTTAGAAGGACAATTTATATCTGAAGCCCCTCAACACCTTAGAAAGGTTGGAAAGCAGATGTATACCTTTTCTCTGGCTAAATAATTGGAAGCACAGATTAAGTGACGCCCAAAGCTATACAGCAAGTCAGTAAAGAACTCAAGTCTTAGTCCTTTCTTTTCATTAACAACAACAACAACAACAAACCAAAAACCTTTGAAATTTTAAAATGTTAGTTGTACTAAAAATTTAGTTTCCCAAATGGTTAGTTTCAACTTCACCCTTCCTCTTGCCTACCCTTCGTCTCTCTCGTCTGGTCAGCACGTGTCCATGTAATAGTCTCCATACGATTCTGGCAGCAACTTTGGTGTCAATCCAAAGCAAGTAAAATCCATTGTAATAATGTTTAAGTTCAGCCACGATTTTTTGTCTCAAAGATAGTTTAACCTCCTCAGTCTTAATCTCTGTTTCTTTTGGGGTTTGGGCGTTTGCTGTTACTGATTTTTCCATGGTTTGTTTAGGCTTATCTGAGATATCTTGAAGCCAGCATGTGGATGTATGTAGTTTTTGTATTGCCTTAGTTCGTAAATGAGGTAGTTTGCTGCTTGATTGAATAGGATACAAGAATTTTTTGCTTCCATAGTTCTTCACATAGGTTTGATTTAAATGGGAGTCTGCCAGTTGAAGAAAAGCAACTGAGGGGGAATATCGAGGGTAGCTAAGGTGGACAAAAACATGAGGACCTCTAGAATAAAAGGAATACTGCTGGGTTAAAGCATATATTTTTACAAATTTAACAAAGTTTTTTTTGTTTTTATATTCTTTAATCATAGTTTATATATCTACTTAAAATGAAATGAAGACTTTAACCCCATATTTTAAGAGCAAACAACATAAAATAATTGGTTATTATTCTAATTTGTGGTAGCATACTCTGAGGCTGAATTAAACAAACCATTAGAAATGTTAATAAGAAATAAAATTTAACTTGAATAAGAGAAACTGCTGATTGGGGAAAAAAAAATCTTCACATCAAGAATTTTTGATAAACATCGGACTTTCAAAATATATGAGGAATTTGTACAAATACATAAGGATCATCTATTTGTAGCTGGAAGGACACATATAAGTCGTCTAGTGAAATCCCCTTCTTTTGTAGGAGAGGAAACTGGAACCCAAAGAGATTCTATGACTTGCCCAAAGTCACCTAGGTAGTAAGTGACAGTACTGGGATTCAAACCCAGTTCCTCTGACTCCAAATCCAGCCCTCTTCCCTCTGCACCATGCTGAATAAGACTGAGGTTCATTCCCAAATAAAAAGTCTTAAGTGATCAAGGGATATGAACGGTTTTCAAAAGAAATATAAATTATAAACCATGTGAAAGCATATTCCAAATCACTAATAATAAAGAGAAATGCACATTAAAATAACCTTAAGGCTTTAACATTATGCCCATCAAATTGACAAAGATTATAAAAGACAGAAGAAATGGCTACAGGAAGACAAACACACTCATACACAACTCATGGACTGAGTATATAGATACAACCATTCTAGAAAACAATTTGGAACTATACTAGATACAAGACTAAATTTTCTATACCTTTTGGCCAAGCATATTATTACTATGTACATCACCTAATGAAAACACAGAGGGAAAGGTATCACATATATCAAAATATTTATGGCAACATTTTATGTGGTAGTAAAAAATGAGAAAGAAATTAAGTACCAATCAATTGAAGACTACATGAACAAATTATGGTATATGAAAGGAATATTACTGAGCTGTAACAAACAACATATATGAGGAATTCAGAGAAACACAGGAATATTTCCATGATAATGTAGAACAAAATAAGCAGAAGCGAGATAACAATACACACTATGATCACAAGAATGTCAAGGACAACAACACTAAAGGACAAAAGAACTCATCATCAACCTAATGACTAATCTTGACTTCAAAGAAATCATGATCATAAACACCTCCAGTGATGGACTACAAAGGCAGAATGAGGCATGCTGTATTTGTTTTGCTTAACTATGTTTCTTGATTATAAGGGAGGTTCCTTTAAGTAAAATATTAAGAAATGACAACAATGTAGGAAAAAATTTTTAAGATGTTATAATATATAAACTCATTTCCAGGAATAAACTGCTATCACAGCAATTAAAAGTTCTGAAAATGGCTGATGTTAATGGTAATACATTTTTCAACAAGAACCACATTCAAAAAGTTTTGCAATCTTATAACCCCACTGTCAAAGAACAGGTAAAATTATAAAGTTGGTAGCTACTCTGCTAGTAATATAAGCATTGTTTTAATGAAACACTTTAGGCTCTCTCCAGTGATTAACCAATCACACAAAAGCATTAATTATTTTGTATTGTGCCAGGAACTTCCTCAAGTAATAAGCACCTACAGAATGCCCTTCATTTAAGATTCCTGAAGAGCTTTATGAACATGAATCAGAGTAAGCCAAGACAGATGGTACATTCCAGATACATAACATCCCACATCTCAAGTTAGACCAGTATATCTGGTTGCTTAAAAATAAAAATGAAACTAGTACTGGCCAAAGAAACTTCTCATGGGATAGCTAAGATCTTTGTTCCTATTCTCTTTATAAATACAAAATTCTGAGAGGCAGCTCAGTTTAGTGTGAAGATTTCTATACTTGGAGTCAAGAGATTAGGTTTGAATCCTGGCTCTGACACTTACTTGTTTGATGACTATGAGCAAGTCACTTAACCTTGTTGAGCCCCAGCTTCCTCATCTGTAAAATAGGGATAATACTTACCATAAAGGACTGTTAAGAGGAAAGAAATCGGTAAGCCTTAAAGTGCCATAGAAACACCAAATGTTATAACTGACCATTTGCTACTCCCAGTACCTAAAAGTACCATGTAACATGTGCTGTATATCTACACCCATAAATTACAACTGTATCACTGAAAGATCTTTCCAACTATAGCTCACCTATAATACATAACTCTTCAAATAATTTATAACAGAATATTTAATGTTTAAAAGGATTTCACTGACCATCTAGTCAAATTCTCTCAATTAGATATTCTGGGGCATTCATTTCAAAGAAAATGGAAAGCTTTATTTGAGTGAGTTTAAATGTCAATTTTCTAAAACATGAAAATGAAAATATTGGGAAAATCCTATGAAATAGGGGGAAAACCCTAACTATTGGGGTCTAGTCCTAGCTTTGGCACTAACTTGCTATTTAACCTTGGGTGGAATGCTTTATCTCAGAGACTAAGTGTGTAAAATGGAGCTCAAAGATCTCTAAATTTACACTCAACCATCAAATTCAATGAAATATTTCCTCTATAAAATAATAAGTATGGTAATAGGAAGTAATGATTTCTAAGTCTTACCTTGTTCTAGCAATAGCAAAGAGTATATTACGGCCATAGAAAGCCATATTTATATTGCTTTCAACTGGTCAAAGGGACCTAGGCAAAAGGAGTAGGATATGGTTTAGTATTTAAGAAGTCACCAATTATAAAGATGATCAGATTTAATTTAGCAACTACTGCAAGGCTAGAAGTTTGCACATTCTTTTCAACATTAAAACTCCCCCAAGTGCAATATTCCTAACAATCATAAATACACTTGCCTCTGGCCTTTACGGGGCTGTTTTGAGATGCTAACAGAGCCTGTGGAAGGCAACTGTAGTGTAGATGGAAAAGCACCGGGTTTACAGATTGAGAAATCTAAGTTCAAGTCCCTGTTCTGCCACCATCTGTATAACCTTAGAAAAGTGACAACCTTTGATGCTGTTTTCTCATCTGCAAAATAAGTTGAGGGTATTGATAAACCTTAAATAAAAGGCTATATGTCATGATGATCTAGTGACCAACAATGTTTTGATTCCTTGTTAGTGAGCTCCTTTAGTAACCTGCTTTCGCAATTACCAAATTTCCCAAGTAGTTGAACAATACACAGGCTTCCTTGTAAGTCATAAATTATATACATAAAGCAAAATTCCCTGGATTTCAATTCAATTTAAAAAACATTTAAGTGCCTACTATGTGCACTGTGCTGAGTTGGATTCGTCATTTCGACCTTTTGCTCTGTTAAGTCACCCTTCTCCAATAATCATGAATCAAAAGTAGCATTCTTTTTATTTGTGCAGTATGGAAGACCTACACAGTTCTTTCCAGTACCTGAAATAAAAAAGCCTAGTCTCTGTTTTGTTGATAAGTCAAGGAAAACCAAGCCAGAGTTTGTTGAATTTTAATTAATACTGCAGTTTTAATTAAGACTGCCTTCGGCTATCGACTTTTTTTCAACACCGGACTAACTCTACATACACTCCCAGCAAGGCCAGGGGCTGGGAGAGCAGCCAGAGGATGAAATGTATCCTCTTTAAGAGCTACTTCTGGCTAGCACCCTCTCAACCCCAGCCTGGCATCAGTCCACAGAGGTTCATTCAAACGTTCCTCCAAGATCAGAGTGAGCAAGGAGACGTGAGGTCAGGCAGGTCATAACCCTGCACTGGAGGGGGTGGAGGCCGGCTCATTGCCAGGGTTCTGGGCTCAGCTAAAATGCACAGGTGGTGGCGAGTGGTGCCCCGCATAACTGCGACGGACGTGGGGAGGAGGTGGAGGGAAGTTGGACTAGCTACTGCAGCTCCCCCCTGGATGTGTAGGTGTGCGGAGGGGAGGAGGAGGGTGGGACATTTCATCCATCCTCCAGTTTAATCCAAATACTCGCTGGGTTACCTCCGGTTCTGGAAGCCTCATGACCCTGGTGCTGATGTCCACAGCCCCTCGGCCAGTAGTGGGTGGCGAGGGTGGGCGTGGCTGTGCGTGGGGTGGGCTCTGGCTTTTGCTGGGGGGCGGACCCGGGAGACGTGGAGGGGGTCAAGAGGCGGGTAAAATGGAGGTTTGAATTCCCGGCTCTGGGGAGAGGGCGCGCAGGTGACTGGAAGACCAGGCAAAGACGAAGGGAGCTGGGCTCCGGCTTCGGGAAGGGAGGCGGACAGGCGGGCCAAGGCCAGCCCCAGCAGGCCGGTCCAATCGCCTCAAAGACGCAAGCCTGCGGCCTTCCCCGCCCCTACCTCTTCCGCCCTGCTTCCCCGAACGGCTGCCTCACTCCACCCCCTGCCTTCCCAGCCCTCCCCGCGCTGGAGGGGCCTGAGGCCAGAGGCTACGCAGCTATACCTCGTCCGGACCATCCCGCCTCCTCCGCCATCTCTATGGTTGTACCCCCACCTCTCCCCGAGGCCGTTGTGATGATTGACGGCTGTCGGGACCAATGAGCACGCAGAGCCTCTAGCTGCTTGGGCCCCTCTAAGCAGTAGACGCCCAAGAGAGGAGTCTGGCCTAGTTCCCGCCCAGTGAATGATTTCCGGGATTGGGTTGCTGAGGGGTGGCGCGGGGGCAGGGGTGGGGGTGGGGAGGTGTCAGGTGCACCCGGCTGTGAAGGCTTCCAAGCACTGACAGTCTCCAGCACAATCCTGCCTTTCAACGTAGTGCTAGCGTAGCTTACGCAAGTCTCCATGGCAACCAACGCGGCGTCGGGCATGACATCACTTTTATAGGTCCCCTTATTCCTGGCCATTCAGACACATTAAGAAACGTTCCTGTGATCCCTTTTCCAGGCTTCAAGGTTGCTCTTTAGAGAGGGGCTTAATTCGAACCTTGAGTGCCTCTAAAGACAGGTGTTTCGCAAAACCTTTGTGAAAGTTCACGAGGGATCCCTGTGCTCCCAGACCATTGCTTATTTCTGTCTGTCCTCACTTCCTTCCCCTTGTTGTCTTGATGCTATAATCATTTCAGCGAGGCACTGTTCACCCTTGAATCCTTTAACCTCCCTTCCCTCCCCCCCCCATCTCTTTTCCCCGTGTTTACAATCTGCTGATCCTCAACCCTGGATCATCCCCCGCCTCTATCTCCACACCACCCAGTGTGCTCGAGGAAATCATGAAATGGTGTGGATTAGATCCACCACAAATTCGTGCTAACTGCAACTGAGCCCTCATCCAGTGTAACAAACCTGTTATTAATGGCCTAATTATTCCCTATCACGGTCCCCGCCCGCAATGATTGTTCCAAACTTCTCTTCTTGTTCCACCTCCACACTTACCTCAATAGAAAACTTATTGGACCAAGATTATTGAAAACATCCAAGTTCCTTCATCTCTCATCTTTCACCCTTCAAAACCTGACGACACTCATCTTTTCCTCTGTTCATCTCAAAGAATAATGTAGTTCTTTTATCCAAACGTAACTCCTCCATTTGTGCCCTTGATCCTGTCCATTGATTGATCCATTTATTCAATGATCATTCATTAAGCACATATTGTGTGCCAAGCACTGTGTTAAGTTTGGGGTATACAAAGACAAAAAAGAGTTATTCACTAAAGTCATAATAATCAAAGAGGATGCATATCGAGTAGCAGAAAGTGCTCTAGCCTGAGAGCCAGAAAATCAAGGTTCTAACTTATTTCCTATGTGCCCATAAGCCTTCTGAGCCTCAATTTCTTCATTTGTAAAGTGCAGATGAAGACATATATCCTGCCTGCTTTACACAGTATGTTGTGAAGATATCATAAGATTTCATGGAAGGGGCAGCTAGGTGGCAAAGTGAATAGAGCACCGGCCCTGGAGTCAGGAGGACCTGAGTTCAAATCCGGCTTCAGACACTTAACACTTACTGGCTGTGTGACCCTGGGCAAGTCACTTAACCCCAATTGCCTCACAAAAAAAAAATATTTCATAGAAAAAATTCCATGAAATAACTTAAAAAATGGAAAATCAGCAGTAGCAGCATTGGAAAAGTAGCAGTAGGTTAGCAGCAGCAGCAGCATTACCATTTATCTAAATGCTTTATATATATTATCTCACCTTATTCTCACAGCAACCCTGGGAGAGAGGTAATATTATTATCTTTATTTTCCAGGTGAGGAAACAGAGGCCATGAGAGGTTAAATGACTTGCCCTGAGACATACAACTAGGAAGTAAGTGTTTAAACTTGGGACTTTCCAACTCCAGGTCCAGTGCTCTGTATACTGTGCCATCCAGCTTTAATAGCTTAGCAATTGCTGCAAGACACAACATTTTGTTGAAATTCTTATCCTTTTTAAAACAGATATTGGGTTCTATCAAGTATTTATTTTGAGCCTTGACACTGAGATATCAACATTGACTAAATGTTGATTGTGAATCAAAGTTGAATCAACAAGCCCTCCCTCTGCACTCATCTTGCATTGTGCCTATAACAACCTGAACAGATAAGTACCATTCCTACTTTTCAACCCCCTACTAACTTATAATTATGCAAACCAAATTAGGGGGCAGCTAGGTGGCGAAGTGGATAAAGCACCAGCCCTGGATTCAGGAGGACCTGAGTTCAAATACAGCCTCAGACACCTGACACTTACTAGCTGTGTGACCCTGGGCAAGTCACTTAACCCTCATTTCCCTGCCCCCCCAAAAAAACAACAAAAAATTATTGAGTCATAAGATCTTGAAGCTAAAAGAAATTTCAGGGAATATGAAAGAATTTGCAGTACTTCCCAAATAAACAATTTTCAGAATACTATATAAAAAGCACTTATAGTAGCTCTGAAGATGATGATGGTAGCTTACTGTTGTAGGGTGCATTTTAGTCATCCCAGTTATCATATGGAATTCTCTCCATCTAACTTTAGCTTGAAGACCTCCAATAATAGAGACCTCACTACCCCTAAGGCAGTCAATTTTATTTACTATATTTTTAAATTGTAGAAAGTTATTTTTTATATTAAGTTGAATTGGGTTTCTCTGCAATTTCCCTTCATTTCTCCTAGTTCTGTCTTCTAAAACAAAGTAAAACAAGTCTTGGATTTTCTCTTTTTCAACTAAGTAACTCAAGTTCTCTCAACCAGTTTTTGTATGGCATGGCTTCAAGTTCTAATACTATCCTAATTGCCTTCCTCTAGACATGCCCCAGCTAGTCAACATTTTACCTTAAATGTACAGCTAAGAACATAACATAATACTCCTAATATGGCCTGACCAAGCCAGAATATAACAGAGGCATTTCCTTCCTTGTTCTGGATTAAATGTTCCTATTAATGCATCTTTAAAGTACCTTAACATTTTTTACTGCCAAATCACACCATTGACTCATAGTGAGCTCGTAGTCCACTATAAAAGGTTGGATTTGGGACGGGAGTGGGGGGGGGTCCATCTCCTTAAGGATTTTGCTTCATTCAAAATAGTAGCTTATAGTTAGCATTTATATAATGCTTTAAAGTTTGCAAATGGTATGTGACTTCATCATCACAACAAACCTGAGGAGATGCTATTATTATCCCCATTTGACAGTAAAGGAAACTGAGGCAAAGAAGCTAGGTGATTTGCCCAGATTCATGCAGTTAGTAAAATTAAGGCTGGATTTGAACTCAGGCCTTCCTGTCTCCAAGTGCAATGTTCTGTTCACTGTACCAACTTAGCTGCTCCATTCATCATACTAGCTTTTTCATTTTCAATTTCTCCCTGTCTACTCTTTCCTTCCCTATTACTTACAAACATGATCAATCTAAGAAAACCTTCATTTTACTTTCCCATCCCCAGAAGATTTTTTCTGTTTGCTTCCTTCTTTTCTTAGCTAACATTCTAGACTTCACTTTATTACTACCTATGTATCAACACCTTGTGTTCTGGCTTCTATCCTCACTAATCTACTGAAACTGTTCTTTCCCAAAGTTATCTCAACTACTAGCTCTAATGTTTCTTTTCTCGGTCCTCATCTTTAACAATTGCCCACTTACTCCTTTATTTCAGTGACACTGCTTTTTCATGATTCTCAGCAGCTGGCACCATGCCTGACACATAGTAAGTACTTAATAAACACTTGCTGTCTGACTGGTTAATTCTCTTCAGGATAACCACAACTGAGACTCTGAATTTCAGCTGCCAAAAATCAACCTTCATTAGCCTCAGCTGTCCAATCCTCCTCTTCATTCCCCTCAACCCTACTACATCTCCATGTCCCATTCCAGATCTTCCCACTTCTTCTGCTGTGCCCTCTGGAAAGGCTTCCTAATTAGCCAATTTCATCTTAAACCACTTCCTATCTTGCACCTTCCATCTTCAGGCACTCACTGAGACATGGCTCACACCTAACCACACTGCACCTCTGACTACCATTTCCAGTAATAGTTGGACTTTTACACCGACCCCTGCCTGGTAATAATGGAATAGTTGGATTATTACTTGTTCCCCATTGCCCCTCCACCACAATTGTTCCAAACTTTTCTTCTCTCCTCAAGCAGACCTCTATGCTCTCTGCTGACAGCCTTGCCATACACTTTACCAAAACAAACAAGCAAACAAAGAAAAATGAGACCATTTTGCCAAGAGCTCCCTCTTCTCCCTTCCTCATCTCCCATCTCTCAAACATTACTCTCCCTATTTCCTCCTTCACTGTTGTCTCTGATGATAAACTGACTCTGCTATTTATTAAGGCCAAATTCTCTACAATTACCCTTGATATTTTCCAAACCCTCTGCAATCTGACCTCCAATCTCTTCATTCGACTGAAATTACTCTCTTTAAAGTTGCCCATAATTTCTTTCTTTCTTTTTTTTTTTTGGGGGGGGGGGGGGGCAATGAGGGTTAAGTGACTTGCCCAGGATCACACAGCTAGTAAGTGTCAAGTGTCAGAGGCCAGATTTGAAGTCAGGTTGTCCTGAATCCAGGGCCAGTGCTTTATCCACTGTGCCACCTGTCTGCCCTGCCCATAATTTCTTAATTGTGAAATCTAATGGCCTCTTATCAAACCTTCTGCTCTGCAATTTGACACTATTAATCATCACTATGTAATACCCTCTTCTCTTTTGTTTTTTTGTGACTCTGGTCTCTCTTGGTTCTCCTCCTGTCTGACTGCTCTTATTCTTTTGCTGAAGCTTCATGCATATTTTGCCTACTAACTGTAGGTGTTCCTCAAGCTCTGTCCTGGACTCTCTTTTCTCTATATACTCTCTTCCTTGGTGATCTTCTTGGCTTCCTGGGTTCAGTTATCATTTTTATGCATATGATCCTCAGATCTATTTATCCAGACCTAGTCTGGCCCCAGAACCACAATGCCATAACACTACCTAAGCATGTCCATATATAACTCAACATGTCCAAAATTAGAACTCATTATCTCCCACAAAACCCAACTCTCTTCCTAACTTCCCTATTCCCATCAAGGGCTCTACCATCCTTCTTTTAGTCACCCAGGTTTATAACCTCAGCATCATCTCTGACTCCTTACTCTCACTCACCCTTCATCTTCAATCAGTTTCTAAATCTTATCATTTCTTTCTCTATAATACCTCTCATATATCTCTGCTTTTTTCTACTCATACAACCACCACTCTCTCATGTTGGCTAGAGCAATAGCCTTCTAATAGGTCTCCCTGCCTCTTCTCTCCCCAACCTAATTCATCCTCCACTTAGCTTCCAAAGTGATTTTCCTCAAGCATAAATTGACCATGTTATCTCCCTACTCAATAAACTCCAATGCTACCCACGGCATCCAGAACTAAAAATAAACTCTACCCTTTGTCATTTCAAGTTCTTTGAAATCTGGCCCTTCCTATCATTCTAGTTTCTCCTTGCTGTTCCTCACACATGGTGTTCTATGTCCCATCTCCATGCTTTTTCTGTCTGTCCCACATGCCTGCAATGCCTTCCCTCTTAGCTTCCAGCTCTTACAATCCCTGACTTCCATCACTAATCAATGGACAAACTCTGGGAATACATTCTCACTGAGGCTACTTTCCATTTAGTATAGGTTTTTTAAATTTTGTTTTGTTTTTCAGATTGGGTCTTCTTATTTCACCTAGACTAGAAATGTAACAGCCACTCATGGACCCAACCCTAATACTGATTGGCACAAAAGCTTTAACTTTTGTTCTTCTGACCTGGACAGTTTACTTCTCCTTAGGCAGCCTGATGAACTTCTGCTCCCCAGATTCCCCATACCAATATCAGATGTTGAATAGACAGTTGCCTTTGGCTTTACTGCAGCTCAGAACTCCTAAACTCAAGTGATCCACCAGCTTCAGTTTCTCCCAGAGCAGAGACAACAGGTATATGCCACCATGCAAAGCCCATCTACTGATTTACATATCTTCTTTCCCCAATTATTAAGTAGACTCCTTGAAGGCAAGGGCTGTTTTAACTTTTTATGTAAATATATGTGATTGGAATATGTAAATATAAGATGTGGAATGCTCACATGTGCCATGGATAAATATCTGATCCAGGATCTGGCCCACCCCTCTCCAAGAAAGAATGTAGTTTCTACCTTTATGGGGAACAGAAGGTCCATGGCTGAGAGATTGCTCCTTCTTTCTTCACCAAGAGGAACATTAGAATCACATCTATCCCCACTACACTTAAAATATTGGTAGTCTAAGCTGTATGAATACTCTGGGGTTCAGAATAAGTAAATACTTTCCCTGATTGCTCTCAGGGGAAATGTAACACTCAGTTTACATTCTGCAGCCTATCTCCTTCCCACCAAATGCTGGTTAGATAAAAAAAAAAACAACATCGCAAATAATGTGACTAAACACATTCATCTAAGCAAATAATAAATAGAAGTAGGAAAGTTAAAAAGAGTAGAACAGACTAAATGGTACACAAAAATAAATAGGCACTTAATCTTGGTGCAAGATAAAGTCTCAACTCAAACCGAGAGAGAGAATCACCAAGGAGAAATCCACTCTTGGCAATTTCTAGAGTTGTAAGCACTGGAAATCTAGATTAAAAAATCAGTGCCCCTTACATATCTGTCACTCTGAGAGGTACTAATAGCTATTCAAAAGTTCCCACTTACCTCCCATGACCTCTCTCTTTAAGTAATTTTCTGAAGTCTTCCCCAGCAGTCTAAAGAAATCCCTTTTCTATTCATGTACAATTTTTGGCTTATCATTCTCTCACTCAATCAGGATTCACATGTCTTTACATATATTCAGTGCAGCACAGTCACAGGGCTGTCCCTCAGAAAAAAACACTCCAGGCTTGGGCAGGAAGGGGTTTACCCAATTTCTAGCATAGTAACTTGGGTACTGGGTGTTACATAAGTGTTTGTTGAATTGGTGTAGTAGAAAGAGTACTAAACTTTAGAATACAAAACCTTGGTTTAAGTTTGAGCTCTGACACTAGACTTGGCCAAGTCACAACACTTCTGTAAACCTCAATTTCTTCATCTATAAAAGGGGCTTAATAATACATATTACCAACCTCCAAGGGGAAGGAAAACACTTTTTAAGAAACATAAATGTGAGCTATTAGCAGCATGTTATAGGAACTCTAAACAACAATTCTTAGTTGTCAGATCTAATGGTCTGTTCTTAGTCTTCATCCTTCTTGACCTATCTGCTGCATTTGACACTGCTGGCCATCCTCTCTTCCTGACTATGTTCTCTCAGATTTTTGTGACACTGCTCTCTCCTGGTTCTACTCCTACCTGTCTGACCTTTCAGTCTCTCTTTTTTTTTTTTTTTTTAGTGAGGCAATTGGGGTTAAGTGACTTGCCCAGGGTCACACAGCTAGTAAGTGTTGAGTGTCTGAGGCCGGATTTGAACTCAGGTACTCCTGACTCCAGGGCTGGTGCTCTATCCACTGTGCCACCTAGCCGCCCCCTTTCAGTCTCTTTTACTGGCTCACCAGCTATATCATGTCCTCCTAACTGTGAAAATGTTTCCCCAAAGTTCTGTCCTAAGCCCTCTACTCTGCTCCCTTAGCAACTCTATCTTTGTAACTTTGTTATCTCCCATTGATTTAACTATCAACTCTATGCAAATAACTCACAGAGATGCATATCTAGCTCTAGTCTTGCCCTTGAATTTCTATCAAATTTGACAATTGCTTTTTAGGTATTTCAAACTGTATGTCCTAGAAATATGTCAAACTCAACTTGTCCAAATCAAAACTCCCTATCTTTGCTCACAAGCCCTCTCCTTTTCCAAACTCCCTTTCTCTCTCTCTTTTTTTTGTTTGTGTTTTTTTTTTTTTTTGCAGGGCAATGAGGGTTAAGTGACTTGCCCAGGGTCACATAGCTAGTAAGTGGCAAATGTCTGAGGCTGGATTTGAACTCAGGTCCTCCTGAATCCAGGGCCAGTGCTTTATCCATTGCGACACCTAGCTGCCCCTTCCCTTTATTTCTATTGAAGGTACCACCATCTCACCAGTCTCCCGTGTGTAACCTCAGTATTATCTTAGACTCCTCTGAATCCCTCACCCCATATATTCAGTCACTGCCAAATCGTGCCATTTATACCTTCAGATCTCTCACATCTGACCCTTTCTTTTAACTCACACAGTTACCATCTTAGTTCAAGCCCTCATCACCTCTCACTTAGCTTATTGTAACAGTCTCCTTATTGGTGTCCTCGCCTCCTGTCTTTTTCCTCACTCTAGGATATCCTTTATTGTCAAAGTGATTTTCCTTAGATATAGCTCTAACCATGTGATTCCCCTACTCAATCAAAAGCAGTGGCTTTTATTTTTAGGGTAAAATATAAACCAATATACTCTGTTTAGCTTTTAAAGCCCTTCACAACCCATCTCCAACTTCTTTCTAACCTCATTGGACATCATCAGTCCCCCTCCACACACATTTGGCATCACAATCAACCTGGCCTTCTTTCTATTTCTCACATGTGCCACTCCCTGCCAAACATCTATGCCTTTGCGCTAATCATTCTGAATGCTGGATTCATTTCCTCCTTACCTCTGCCTCAGAGTCCCTTCTTTTCTTTTTTTTATGTATAAGGTATTTTATTTTTTCCATTACATGTAAAGATAGTTCTCAACTTTTGTTTATACAAGCTTTACAATTTCAGATTTTTCTCCCTCCCTCCCCTCCCTCCCCACTCCCCTAGACAGCAGGTAATCTGATATAGGTTATATCTATATATGTATATATCTATATACATATACATATATATATATATACACATATATATATATACACATAATAACATTAATCCTATTTCAAGAGAAAAAATCAGAGCAGTGATGCAAAACCTCAAAATAGAAAAAAAAACAACAGCACCCAAAACAAAAGAAATAGTATGGTTCAATCAGCATCTATACTCCACAGTTCTTTTTTTTTTTTCTTGGATTTGGAGATCCTCTTCTATCATGTGTTCCCTGGAACTCTTCTGTACCATTGCATTGGTGAGAAGAATATAGTCCATCACAGTAGGTCAACACTCAATGTTGATGATACTGTGTGCAATGTTCTGGTTCTGCTCATCTCACTTATCATCAGCTCACGTAAGACCCTCCAGGTTTCTCTGAATTCCTCCTGCTCATCATTTCTTACAGCACAATAGTATTCCATTGTATTCATATACCACAACTTGTCCAGCCATTCCCCAATTGATGGGCACCCCCTCAACTTCCAATTCTTTGCCACCACGTAAAGAGCAGCTATAAATATTTTTGTACAAGTGGGTCCCTTTCCCCCTTCCCCCTTCTTTTCTTTTAAGAAACATCTCAAGTATCAAGCTATTCCTGATTCCCCCCAATAGTTGGGCCTCTCCCTCCCAAACGATTTTGTATTTAACTGCTTTGATTTTATTTGTACGTAATCATTTAATGTTTATGCTGTATATACTTATACATCTATTTGTTGTACCCTACCTTATTAGAATTTAAGCTCTTTGCAAGTAGGCATTTTTTAAATTCTTTGTATTTGAACCCCCAGTGCTTAGCACAGTGCCTGGCAAATATTAGGTACTTAAAAGCTTATTGATTGACTGACTCATTAAACATTGAAAAACTCTTGACTAAAATCATTCATTAAAGTGGCCATGATGGACTTCCAAAACCTTTGGAGGTTCTGAAACGCTAAATACTTGGGTGTAACCCTGAGGTATCAACAAGACAAGGTTAAAAAAAATGGGAGTGCCACTGACACATTTCAAGTCTTCTCCTACACCTTATCTGGCCTCACATTTCCCTTTCAAAGGAACATATTTCTTCTGACTCATAGCTCTTACTCATCTGGGTCTTTATAAGAAGGAAACATGGCGGGTGCTAAAATTCAATCAGGAAAGCAAAACATTTGCCAATTAGATGGACCACTAAGTAACTGGTCTTCTGATACTGACCACTAGAGGTCCTTTCATTCCTGTTTGATGCCCAATATGCCAGGCAAAGAGAATCAGTTTACTAGGAGTTTCCAAAGCTGTATTTTCCTGAGTGTTCCATTGCTCCTCCCTGTACCTACCCCAGTCAAATTCTTGTTGTTGAGCTTAAAAAACAAAACAAAATTGGGGTTCCCTCTCAGCCAGGCTGGAAGTGCAGCAGCCACTCATCAGCAGATCCTACTACTGTTCTGCATGGGAGTTCTGTTTCCAACCTGGACTGGTTTACTCTTCCTTAGGCCACCTGGTGTACCTCTACTCCCGGGGTTCACCATATTTGCTACTGTATTATTACAGGCATCTGATCATCTGATTGGCCTGGTTCACTGAAGCTCAGAACTCCAAAGCTTAAGTTTATTGTGAGGATAAAAATGGGATAATATTTGTAAAGCACTTAGCCCAGTGCCTGTCAAATAGTGTTGTTGTTGTTGTTCAGTGATATCTGACTCTTTGTGACCCTGTTTGGTGTTTTCTTGACAGAGATACTAGAGTGGTTTGCCATTTCCTTCTCCAGTTCATCTGACAGATGAGGAAACTAAGGCAAACAGGGTTAAGTGACTTCCACAGGGTCACACTGTTAGTAAGTGTTTGAGGTCAGATTTTAACTCAGGAAGACTCATCTTCCTGATTCTAAGCTTCATGCTCTATCTACTGCACCACTTAACTGTCCCTTCCCCTTATTTATGGGAGAGTGAACCTCAGTTTTTTGAGAGATATTTTGTACTATTCTTACTATATCATCCTAGTAAATTTTATCTTCTTTTTAAAAATAATAAACATTTTTATTTAAAGTTTTGAGTTACGCATTTTATTCCTCCTATACATGTACAATTTATGTAAAACATTACCATCTCAGTCATTTTGTATTAAAAAAAAAACTTGAATAAAAGAAAAAAATTTAAAAAGTGAAAAATAGTATGCTTCAGTCTGTGTTCAATCAATATATATCCATTCTTTCTTTGGAGGTGGATAGTATGCTTCATCATTAGTCCTTTGGGATTGTCTTGGATCATTGTATTGCTGAGAATAGTTGCCATTCACAGTTCTTCATCAAACAATATTACTGACACTGTGCACAATGTTCTCCTGCTTCTGTTCACTTCACTATAGATCAGTTCATACAAGTCTTTCCAGGCTTTTCTGAAATCATCATGCTTGTTGTTTCTTATAGTACAATAATATTCCATCACAATTATATACCACAGCTTGTTTAGTCATTCCCCAATTGATGGGCATTCCCTTGATTTCCAATTCTTAGCCACCACAAAAAGAACTGCTATGAGTATTTTTGTACAAATAAGTCTTTGCTCTTTTTTTTGTGATGTCTTTGGTATATAAACCCAGCAGTGATATTCCCCTTTGGGCATAGTTCCAAAGTTTTCTTTTCTTCAATCAGTAAAAATTCACCTTCTCCCCCTTCTTCCTCCCCATCTGAGGAAGAAAGTAAAATAGAAACCCCTTTTACAAACATGTATGTATAGCATAGCAAAAACATATTTCTGCATTGACCATATCTCTTTCACTCTTTCTTCCTCTTGATATATATAGATATATATGCATACATATGTCTCATTGTGCCCTCTGAGTCCTACACCTCTCTATCAGGAAGAAGTTAGTATAGTTCATCATGAGTCCATTTTCTTTTCTTTTTTGAGTCTTTTTACTTGGTTTTAATATTTCTTGTTGTTTCATAAAGCAATTAGCTTCTATTTAGTCCATTCTAATTTGGGGGGAATTTATTGGCTGTGTAAGGTTTTATACTTATACCAAGAGGTTAATTCCTTTTCCAATTCTTTTTTCCATAGGTCTCAAATCTTTTATAATTTTCCCTCTAGTCTTCTAACTTCATTTATAAAAACATTTCTGACTCAAAACAACAACAAAAACAACAACTTTTGCTTCATCTCTTCCAGGAATTCTAATTGAATTTGTACTTGAGCTGTATTTTTCTTTGAGGCTTTACTTATAGAGATTTTGAAGTAATTTTCTTTTTTCAGTTTTGTATCTTGAATATCTCCACCATGGTCACTATAAAAGCTTTTTATGGTGAGATTATTTTCATATTTGTTCATTTTTCCAATCTACTTCATGACTCTGGACTCCTGATTTTGTTAGGGCTGGGCTTTGCACACTTCTAGTGGTATTGTCTGGGCTGTTCCTGCTGCTGCTTTCTCAGGGTATATTGAGTGTTATTCCAGGATTTCAGAGACAGCTCAGCCTGTAGACCCGCAAGGTTTCAGTGCTCCCAAAATGGCCTGATCTAGGGTTATCTGATTGTTGCTTCCCTGAAATTCTACAAGTTCCTGACCAGGGTTTGGATTAAGCAACACAGTGATTTTTCTCTGTTTAGAGTTCCAGGAGACTATTGCTGTACATAGGCACTATCAGCCATCTAGAAAGCTCTCCTGTCTCAGAGTGACAGAACTGTGAACTTTCCTTTGTTCTGGGATTTCTTTGTTATTGTTATTATTTCTGGTTATTCCTTTGTAGGCTTCAAACTGAGCTGGAAACTGGAACTGTGAACCAGATCTGCTCCTGGGGTCAGAGCCACACAGCAAATGCTTGCATCTGAACTTATTCCTTGCTCAGAACACAGCCTAACCTAGGGCTCATGACTACTTTTGAGTCTGGAATGCCATTCTGAGCACACCTGTGCTCTCATGAGTCCACCCTGGATCTATAACCTTGATCTGGGTAGTGAGCAATAGAGTTGCCAGTTCACACCTGTTCTTACATCCTACTCATGTTCGGCCCCTTTTAGCTGGACCTGGGACTTCTTGCCCTGGTGTACAACTTCTTCCTGTGCTAGCATGATTTATATATTACACTCCTGGTTAGACTCTGTCCCCAGTGTCTGCAGCCCTCTCTATCTCCCTATGCTGACCTAGGCTGGAACAATATCTCACTGTGATTTTTTCCCTTGGCTTTCCTAATCAGGACTCTGTCTAGTGTGTTTTCTAGATCTGTTTGCAGGAGCTATGGTAGAGGGGGATGGAACTTATTGTACTTCTTCTTTTGCCCTACCTGCCTGACTATTAATGGGAAGAATACTGATGTGGGCTCATGAACATGTTAGAAGTATAGTCTCACAGGGTTAAACCTAAAGCGCCACATAGTGACCCATCTCCCATTCAACCTACATAGCATAAGTTGGGGGGGGGGGAATACCTCATAGTGGGTCTTAACTGTGCATGATATGCAAATACAACCAACCATACTAGAAATCCTTCAGTGCTTCTAAATCAGCTGAAAAATAACATGCTCATAGTTACCAATCCATAATTCTTTGCTCATAGTAGAGACTCAAATGGTTTGTTGCATAACCTATGGCCCAGAACTAAAACTCTGGATTTATTGAGATTGAGTTAAATCTTGGGGACTTCTCAATGACTTTTTTTTTCAGGGCAATGAGGGTGAAGTGACTTGCCCAGGGTCACACAGCTAGTGTCTGTCAAGTGTCTGAGGCTGGATTTAAACACAGGTCCTCCTGAATCCAGGGCCAGTGCTTGATCCACTGTGCCACCTAGCTATCCCCGACTATTTCTTTTTGATTTGTGTCCCTAAGCAGAGTTTCCACTGAGGACATAAATATTTAGACTGTTGTGTCTTTACTTAGGGTTTCTAAAGGGAACACAGGAACTTGGTTACAACCAAAGGAAAATGTCCTTTATCTCCCCTGTAAAAAGTCAGGTTAACAAGGTAGGTCAGGCTTTATTTAATGTGACAAAAATAACACAAAGAATCATGGATCTAGAACTAAAATGGAGCTCAAAATCATTTAATCCTGTTTCTTCATTTTATTTTTTGTTTATATTTTGCTTTTTTGTCTTCTCAACTCACTCATTTTATAGATGAGGAAGCAGATGTCAAAGGCAGGATCTGAACCCAGGTTCTCTTACCCCAGAGTCAGTGCCCTTTCCACTGTACCACACTGCTTTAAAGGACATATATCCTATTCCATTAAAAAAAAAATTAGTCAAGGGGCAACTAGGTTGTGCAGTAGATAAAGCACTGGCCCCGGATTCAGGAGGACCTGAGTTCAAATCCGGCCTTAGACACTTGACACTTACTAGCTGTGTGACCCTGGGCAAGTCACTTAACCCTCATTACCCTGCCCCCCCCAAAAAAAATCAGTCAATAAACATCTACTATATACCTACCATGTGCCAGGCATGTGCTAATCCCTGGGGGTACAAAGACAGGCAAAATACAGTCACTACCCTTTAGGAGCTCACAATCTAAGCGGTTGGGGGGGAGGGGGGAGGAAGACAACATATAAAAAAGCAGGAAGGGTAGAGAATAGAAGGGAGGAAGGGTGCAAGAGCATGAAGAGCTATCTGCCCTGGCCCTCCTACCCTTAGAGCAGGGCTTCTTAAACTTTTTCCACTTAGGACCCTTTCTGCCTGAGAAATTTTTATGCAACCCCCGGTTTATGGATATATAAATAGGTATACAGATCAAACATTTACTGCCAAATTTTTCATGACCCCCACATCCAGTTATGTAACCCCATAAAGGGTCTCCACCCACAGTCTAAGAAGCTTTGCCTTAGAATATCTAGGAGGAGCTCTCCAATGCCCACCCTCCATTTTCCCCAGTTAAAGGGAAGGAGGAGCCCAGGAGGCAAGAGATACTGACAAGGTGTGAGTTTCAGATTTGATCTTGCAGAAAGATGAGTTTCTGGAGTTAAGTGAGCAGTCAGGTGGGAAATGATGAGGTATCTGCTCATTGCCCTCTCCTTAAGTGCAGGTGGTGGGGAGAGGAGGGAATCAAAACAGTTCTTATTTCCTCCAACCTCTCTCACTGACTTAAATAACACTACAGATTTATAGTATTTCACTGGGACTAGTTGGTCTAGGAACTCCTCTGTGAGATTCTGTCACTGATGGGGCCTCAAACTCCTATTGCTTGTTCCCAGGAACTCAATGCTGCTTGACTCCTGCCGTTCTGCAAAATCATGATTTCCCTGGTGGAATCACTTTGCCACAAAGGTTTTCCTTTGAGCACCTGAATTTGTGTGTCTGTGACTGGCTTCATAGTCAGACCTCTCAGCTCCAGTTCTATCAATCTGTTTGCCTCCAATTTAGGGGCCAAATACAAGGGTATAGCCCAAGTGTCTGATCTGTCCATGAATAAATCAATCATTCTTAATGTGCAGTATGTAGGGTCAGGCAAGTTTATACTGTATTAAAGGTCTAGTATTGTCAAGATAATTTAACACTTCAGAAAAAGGGATTCAGGAGGGCCTTACTGGGCTTCTCCTGGACACAACCTCTACAGTTGAATTATGGGGGATAAGCTGAAGAGAAATGAAAGATTTTCTATTTCACCATGGCTATATTACCAGACAAGGAAAAGTAAGCAATCTCATTCTGAAATGGAGAGAAAATATCCTTGCCCCTCATCCAACACCTCTTCTTTTCTTCCTTTGCCTCCTATAATAAAATCCATTTATCTAAAGTTGGGTCTGCCATCTAGTCATGTTTGAGAATTTTCCCAGTTTTAGGGTATGTGAGCAGCTTTTAGATGCCACATTTAAAAGGTTTTTAATAAAGTTTTATTGATATCTTTTGTTTTTATGTCACAATCATTTCTAGATACACAGCCCCTCCCCTAGCCATACTAAGCTTCCCCTTTTACAAAGAAAAATTGTTAAGCAAAATCAACTGATACAGCAACTATATCTGATAGTGCATCCAATATTTTCCTATCCATATTTTCCACCTCTCCATTAAATAAGAGGGATACATTTCCTTATCTAGAACAGAGATTTTTGTTATCAGTCTAAGTAAAAATATAAGCAAAAATTTCTTCCTTCCCACAATTCCTTCACCCTAGCTACGGGAGCCATTCTGCTGTTGTTTAAAGTGCTATGGCCCGATAGGGATTTCATAGGATGCTAAGTATTGAAGACTGTAAATTATTGTATTTAAAGCCTGTTAACCTTAAATATGATAAAAGACTGAATAAAATTATCTCTGTACTTCCTGTTGTTTTATAGGCAAAAGACCACCTTCACACAACCTTCATTTCCAAATTCCTGTTGTCAGCAGAAGTATTAGAACATAATTTAAGATGAAATCTCTTGGGACTGATTACTGTATTGTGTTGAAAGGTAAAAATCCAAGGGCAAGGAGATGACAATTATTTGTCACAAGACAGTGTACAGAAGTAGAAGATGAAGTGGTGAAGCTGGAGAAATAAATAAACAGAAAACATAGGGCCTTCTTAGATTCAAAGACTTATTTTACAACTTTTCTAAGAAGTTGGGTTATCTCTTTTATCTGCTTCTATCCTAAAAAGTACCTTTATGGCAAATAAATGTGTGTGTGTGTGTGTGTGTGTGTGTGTGTTTAGAGGAATTACCAATTGAGAGCTGGCCCAGAATTCAGGAAGATTTGGGTTTGAGTTTTGCATCTGACATATACTGACTGTGTGACCCAGACAAGTCATTTAATTTCTCGGTGTTTTAGTCAATTTTCTAAAGACCATATATTGCAAAAACAGGTACAGATTTGTATTGATAAGAATTCCTCTCTAAGAACTTACTCCCCCGACCCCCAAAACTATCAATTAGCATTTTCCAAGCCCTAATATGCTCTGTGGTACCAATGATTAAGGGTTAAAGACTATACATAATATTAACCGTACTGGAATAGTGCCAAGCATTCAAATCCAAAAAGACCACAAGCACTAATAATTAGACCAACACAAACACACAAACCAATCAATCACTACTCATCTGCTTTGAATCCTAAATTTTGACCCTTAATCTTTGGTACAACAAGGTGTATTGGAGTTCCCAAAACACTGATAATAGAAACTAAAGAGTCACTGATGACGTTTTTGTAATAGTATTGATCATTCTTCATCTTAATTCTTATAGGAATCTAAGGTTTAAAGAGGGTGAGCTCTTCAGAAGATCAGTACTCTATAAAGCTAAATACTTCAACACTTCAACGATATGAGTATATCTCTCACATGTAGATTTAAAGTCACTAGGTTCAAGAATTAAGATTCTTATGTTTACCCTTCCATAAATCCTCCCTAGGAAGATTTAGCCAATTTCTAGGAGGCATTCTCCTAAGGTCTTTATTTCACGGATACTAAATATTACATTAGTAGCTTATTTTTGCTACATGACTAGATCACTTCTATTTCTGGACTTAAATGTCCTTGATGATAATACCAAATAATGAGTACTTCTCTAAAGTAAGAGAGTGACTGGGATGAAACTTTTCATTTAAGTTGTTTGGTGTTCAGGACATTCATATATAGCCCAGGAATTCTTTCAACAGCAGAAGAGATACAGCAGTACAAGTCCTCAAAGATGATCAGCTTTGTTGTTCAACACTCAAAGGAGACATACTAGTTTTCTTATGTGCATGCTATTTGTGGTCCTTTTGGATTTGCTTTTGGACTACCTTTGGAGTCCAAATGTTTCTAGCTATTACTATCAGACACTGTTCCACTAATTATGTTAAATATAACTAAAACACATACCACTGCAAGGTTTTATTAACTCATCACAAGAAGAAATAATTTTGTGCTATAATTTTCATAGAGAGAGAAGAAGAGCATTTGAGGCTAGGTAGTAGAACAGAAGCTCTCACAAAACAACTGGTCTGACAGGGTCTGACAGAAAAGGCAGTAGAGGGCACTGACAGCTCAGGCACACTGAGAAACAAACTGGAAAGAAGCTACGTGATCTGCATGGAACTCTCTGAACTCTGAGCTCCCCAAGCAGTCCAGGATATAGTAGAGATGCTGACGTACTCCACATTACCCACAAGCCTCTGAGTCAATAGTTACAGCAGGAAGAGAGTCAGTAGAGGCCTAGATCCCTAGAAGAGATGTTTGTAGGCCTTCCTGAAAAGAGAAAGGAGGTGCAGTCTTTGCCATCTAAAGATTACAGTCTGGCAAACCACTCCATGGAGGGGAGGAAGTAGGGGGAGAAGAAAAATTGTCCTTTCAGGCTCAAATCCCAAATAAACACTATCCAGATCACAGATGCATTATTGACTTATATTCTATGACAGGTGCTGGAGGGAAGACATAGTTCAAGAAGGCACTGGGATTGTTTAATCCCCCAAAGCTCTCAACTGTGCAGAAAGGCTAGTGGTTTGTACACGGACCGTCCTCTTACCCAGAAATCTTCAGGGCTGCATTGAAAGAATGAGTCTACATTGTTACAATGCTTTTCATCTCTCAGCTGCCCAGTATTTGTTATTATCAAAGGGTAGTTTTTAGCCACAATGTGTCTTTAGGAGACAAGACCCTTAAAAAGTCAGTCTTTGAACCTCTATGAGAAGCAGGGATACTAAATAACCTTTTCCCTTCTCTGAAAAACTAACCCTGCATCTTTTTTATATTTATTTTCTGTCTCCTCTCTTACATCACTCCTCTCCCTTGCTGTCGGCCTCCCTTCACATCTTCAATTTCTGCCCCATTTTCCGTTTATTCCCTCCCTTCCAACCTCACACGCTTCTTTCTCTTTCCTCCCCACCCCCACCCCACCCCATCCCTCTCTACTCGCTTCTTCCTCTTTTTTTTTTTTTGCTCTTTCCTTCCCTCCCGCCCCATTACGAACTACACTTCCCAACAGGCCTCGCACCCCTCGGCCAATGAACGCGTGAGGATTTGGCGGCGGTGGCGGCGTTGCCCGAGAGAGGTGGGGGGGGCTTTGTGCGCGGCGGCGGCGGCGGCGGGAGCGAGCTAGCGAGCGAGCGAGCGACGACGACGACGACGGCGAAGGCGAAGAAGACGACCAGGACGGGGGGGGTAGAAGAAGACCGCGGTGGGAGAGCGAGAAAGCGAGCGAGCAAGTCCCCTCGACCCTCTGCAGCCGCCGCCAGCCCAGCCGCTCGCCCCAGGCTCTTCTTCGGCAGCAGCGGCTGCGCAGCCACCCCACCCCCCCTCTTTCCTCCCCCTCCCTTCCCCCTCCCCTCCCGCAGCTCCTCTGCCCCTCCCCCACTCCCGTCCGGGCCGCGGCCCCACGGTTCGGGCCGCGATGGCAGCGGCACCCGGCGCGGAGGAAATTTAGGCCGGGGATTCATGCGGCCTGGTCTGACTCCGACTCCTCCCCCCTCGGCCTCGGCTGTGCCCCGCGCTCCGGCCCCCCTCTGGGCCCCCGTGTCTCTCCTGTGATCGCACTGACACGGCCGGGGGGTTAGAATGGAACAGACTGAAGGTAAAGTGGCGCCGCACGCGAGGCAGGGCGGGCACCCACCCACGCCCACACCCACCCGGGGGTGGCTGACCCCGAGTGGGGCTGGGGAGGGGGGGCGGAGAAGGGAGAAAGGGAAAGAAACGGAGAGGAGAAGCCCGTGGGGAGGAGCGGATTGGATTGGAGGCTGTTGGTGGGGGCTGGGAGCGGGAGGATGGGGAGAGGAGGTCGAGTGGGGCTGGGCCGGGCCACGGGAGAGGAGGTGGGATGGGGGCGGGGAGAGGGAGGGGGCTGGGGCAGGGGGGGAGGAAAAAGAGAGGGGAGGGCAGGGAAATGGAGGGGTCTTCGCGAGTAGTATCCGAGGTTGGGGAAGGAAAGAGGCGTCGGAGGGCTTACGTGGGAGGGAGGAAGGAATGGAAGTGGAGGGAAGGCTGGTTACGAGAAGAGATTGAGGGAGTGGGCATAAAGGGATGGGGAGTTTGGCATCTGGGGGGCGGGGGCAGAAGAGGTGGGGTGGAGGAGAGGGAAGGAAATTAAGTGAACGATGAGGAATTGATAAACCCTGAGCGTGGGAGGAAATGATGGGGTTTGGGGACTGATGAAGTGTTAGGAAGGGAAAGCCTTTTGTTCCTATTTTTGTGTATTCCCTGCCGTTTCTGTCAAGGCCAGAAAGGCTAGTGGTTATACATAGTGCTGTTATCCTTCTAGAGTGAGGAGGTATAGCTTTTATTGTGTGAAAGTGGGGGCTCTGTTTTTGCTTTCCACGTTCTATCGAGGGGTGGGGGTGGAGGGTGGAAAATCGGTAGAAGCCAGTACATAATTTGATGGGTTTTGTGAGGAAGTGAAGACTGTTCAGATTTAAAGGGGGTTGGGGCAGCCATGTTTGCTCCCAGACACTGCAGTGTAAATAAATTTCCCCCTCCCCCCAAATACCAATATTAATCTGGATGATGCCAGTTCAGGTCATTAACCCCTATTCCCCTTCTGCATGTCAACTCTTTTCCTTGCCTCTTGGGTCTTTCAGAATAATTCATAACCAGCAAAGTAGGTGGTAATATTCTCCCTCTGGTGTGCTCTGCTTCTCTTCCCTTTGCTTTTTTCCCCTTTTCCTTTCATTTTAGGTTGCAAACAAGACATTGGAGTGGGGAGAATTGCTGCAAAAATTAACCCTTTTTTGTAAATCTGAAAAGAAATATAAGCATAAAATTTTAGTCAAAAAGGCTTTTATGACAATACAGATATGCTTCCCCTCTAAGATTATGAAGTTTTTGAATGCAAAAAATTATCTATGCCTTAGAAACGACAGAATTAACTGTTTTCTTCCATTTTTAAAGTAAATAAGGAAATGGAGTATGTTACTTTACTTGATGTAAGGCTCTTGGAGAAGAGCAAGTGGTGTGTTTAGTATAGGAAGACCTGTTTGTGCATTATCTATGTACTTCATTTTGAATCTAGGTAAATAGCAGTATATATGTTTTTCACCTTGTGTTTTTGAAAGGTATTTTGCTCATAGATTCAAGGTGTGTTAAGGAAAGTACTTTCACAAACACCCTTGCTTTTCCTACTCTCCAGCCCCTACCCTTTCTCCTTTCTTTTATGTAGATAACCCAGTATAATCCCAAAATGCCAGTACAGTGCAGTGATGTATGAAGTAAGCATGCAGTCCTTATAGCCTCATTGAGGTGCCAATTATATTTAAGTGGGAACTTTAGGTTACTCTAAATAGAACTGCAGTGACTTTTCTGAATTGATGCAAATATAACTACTTGTGATATTGAAATAGTCACTTATTCTAGTAGCTTGTATTTGGATAAATTAGTCTGTGTTCAGTGTTATGACTGTTAAAAAGTTAATTTAAGTGGAAACCATGGGATTATAGATTAAAAGCTAGAAGTGACTTTAGAAGCCATGGAGGCCAACCCCATCATTTTACAGGAGGGGAAATTGAGGCATAGAGAAGTTAAATGATTTGGCCAGTCATACAGCATGTATCTGAGGCAGGATTTGAATTCAGGTCTCCCTCACACCAGGTTCAGTATTCTATCCATTACATGACCTAGGATTTTAGAAGTAGAAGATGCTTTAGACATGATCTAGTGTATCCTCTTTTTTTTTCCTCCCTTACAGATAGGAAATGGTCTGGAAAGGTTAAGTGATTTGTCCAAGATTTCCCAGTTAGTTGTGACTGGGCCAGAATTTGAATTCACATGGAACTTCTGGCCTAGTGTTCTTTCTAGTTTGATTTTTTTTTCTTCCTCCTAAAGGATTAAAAGGAAATGTGTTAGGGCTCAATAAATGTCTGTCGACTTGTTGAATTGAAACATTAAAAGTGATGCCCTTTGTCATTTCAGCAGTGAGAGATTCTAGTATTGACATGAAGACCTAATAGAAAATAAAATATGGATCATTAAACTATAAATACTTTTATATAAAATAAAACAAATACTAATTACAAAACTTGGAGTATTTTGTTGCATAAAATGCCTGTATTAAGGATTAAAATTTAGAAAAGGTTGCAGAATTAGTTACTATGCTTTAAAAAACTTTTTTGCATAAACATTTCTCTTTTATACCCAGTGTATTTTATGTATACATCAAGTGCTAAATTGTGGGGTATAGAGTTTATGTAGGAGACAGTGTGGTATGATAGGGAAAAAAATGCTGGGATTGGAATCAGGAGACCTGGGTTAGAGACCATCTGCTGTACCTGATGACTCTGTGACCTTAGGTAAGTCACTAAATTTTTCTGAACCTTTATTTCTGCATCAGTAAAATGGGAGTAATACTTGATACTGTACTTCAGGGAATTGTGGCAAGGATTAATGGGAAGTACATAAAGTGCTTGGTAACCATAAAGCAATGTATAAATGATTTGCTGTTTTTTCTAAATGATACTAGGACTGTAGAAATTATTTTCTTCTCCTAAACCCTGACCTTCTTTACCACTTGAGTTATTTGCACCTCTGTTGTCTTTGTTATCTGTGTTCCAAATTGAAAGTTATCTTTGACTCTCTTCTCTTCCTCCACTTAAACTGCTAAAAAAAAAAATCTGTCTAATCCATCCCTTCCTTTCCATTTCCATACTACAGCCAGTGGAGACACTTGTTACTGTACTATTGTTATAACCTTATTTCCTTGGCCTCTACTCTGTCTTTTACACTATTGTTACTATTACTAATTTATTATTAATTTACTATTATTACTAAGATAGTAGTTTTCCTATTACATGTGTATTTCCTAAGATGCCTCTCTTCCTTAGCCTGGCATTTTTACACTTTCATTGTATGCATCTGATATACCTTTCAACAACAAATATTAAGTATCAACAATATCTGAGATACTGTACTAGACTCTGAGGGAGTTACAAAAATAAATAAGATATAGACTATTCTCCAGGAGCTTACAATTTAGTTAGGGAGGCAAGTTAGGTAACACAAATAACTGCAAAATAGAATAGAAATACATAGGACGGATACAAAGAAGGTACAAGGAGAACTCTAGAGATGTAGAAGCATGATCAGCAAGACTTGGCAGCAAACTTTGGAGATGGATAGAAGGAAGAGGGGATAAAAGAAGGAATCAGATATGTCTTGCTTTTGAACTAAGCCAACTGGAAGAAATTTTCAGATATGGAGAAATTAGAAGATGCATTTGCTATCAGTAAGAGAAATCCCAACCTTGGTTTCACCTTAAAGACTTAAAAAGCTGCCTAGAGCAGGAGAGGTTGTGACCTTCACAGGGTCATGCTACAAGTATGTGTCAGAGGTGGGACTTGAACCCAGGCCTTTCTGATTTTGAGACCATTATGCCATGCTGCTTCTCCACATAGTATTTAATACATTTGTGGAATATGGTTGGAATAAAGAATACTACATGGTGGACATGGGACTTAAGCAAGGAAAAGATTTGAATGGGCAAAAAGGAGAAACATTGGGGGTAATACCCTGTAGCATTACCATTGTAAGATAAGGTGGTAAAAAAGAAAAATGGGGTTTGAGGGCTACAATGAGAAGACCATTCTGTACAATGTGAGGTTTTTTTGAGGAACTAGTGGGAAGTGAAGTTGGAAGGCATTTATAATGTACAGCACTGGATTGGAGTCCCCTTTTCTAGATCATTACTTAACAGTTGTGTGACCTGGGACAGTTCCTTCCCAAGGTTCAGTCTCTTCCTTTATAAAAGTGAAGTAATAGTACATGAGCTTTCTACTTAACATGGTTGTTTGTTACAATGATTTAAAGTACTTTGGAAATCATAAAGAGCTATGTAAATATCAACTTTTAAAAAAATTACAGTCAGAGTAAAGTGACTGGAGCATATCATAAAAATTCTGGGTTTTATTTTTTCCAGGCCCACAGATTACGTTTCTTATTTTCTCAGTTCCTCATTTTAATCAGCAGGAAAAAGTGGCCTGGGTTCTGAATTTTGTCTGAGAGGGACTCTTTTTAATGGTAATTATCTTTTTTATTTTAATTTTTTTCAGGGCAGTGAGGGTTAAGTGACTTGCCCAGGGTCACACAGTTAGTAAGTGTCAATTATCTGAGGTTGGATTTGAACTAAGGTCCTCCTGAATCCAGGGCTGGTGCTTTATCCACTGCGCCACCTAGCTGCTCCTATGGTAACTATCAAAAAGATTGAAAGCCACTCAAACCTTTTTTCAGAAGCAGTTCATAGTAACCCAAATGAAGTTTAACCTATGTAAATTAACACTTTGCAATTATAAAATGTTGGGAACACGAGAAAAGGAAAGTGAGAGAACCATAGTGTCGGCTTGGGGGAAAAATTGTCATTATTCCGATATCAGTATCCTCTTCAGGAAATTTCAGTATCTTTGTCATATTTCAGAATCAGTAACCTCTTTTAGGCAAAATGGTACCCTGATCAGCATTCCACTCCCTTTCACAAGGGTATATCTCCAAAATATTGGAGAATAGCAGCTTAGGTTATCCTAGTTGTGTACTTAGTAGTACATAGTGATAAGTAAATTTTGTTGAATGTTGAATCATAGAGCTTGCATTGTTTCTATTTACCTCAGTGAAGAATTTAAAATAAATGAGCAGGAATGGTGGGGAGGGGGAGGTTTATCAGCAGGTTTTAGATGATACCATAACTATCCATGCAGTAATAGGCAATATGACAGTAGAAGATAGAGATCTTGCTTCTTGTGTTAAGAAGACCTGGGTTGAAGTCCTCCACTGACACATACTAGTAGTAGGTCCCTGGGGCAAGTCTTTCAATTTCTCAGTCCCTCAGGTTATTTCTTTACCCATAGAGTTTATGAAAGTCAGGGAACTGGTTTTGGCCCCAAGCTCAATAGCTGGACAATGCTGAGGAAGTCCAGTCTCAGGGATATGAATAGAAGAAAAGGTGCATACTACAACAGTAAAAATGTTGGGGACCAAAGAATGAGGGAGGAAACTAAAAAAAGGCTAGTGGGAGTACAAGCAAAATAATGAAAGAAATCTTTCCAGAGAAAAAATATCAGTATAAGCCAAGGTCAAAATCAAATTAATGGGGCAGCTAGGTGGCGCAGTGGATAGAGCACTGGCCCTGGATTCAGGAGGACCTGAGTTCAAATCTGGCCTCAGACCCTTGACACTTACTAGCTGTGTGACCCTGGGCAAGTCACTCTAAGACTATGATTGCAGAGCATTAATAGAGGTGGTCTTCCTCCCACCCCCACCCCCCCAAATTGTATTGGAGAAAAGTAAGACTTGATCCTGGCCCTATTTACCTGAAGTATTGTAGTTCTCTTCAAATTGGTCACCATGCTTCCAGTTTGTCCTCTTTTATGCCATCCTTTACATAGCTGCCAAAATGACATTCATGTACAGGTCTGACCTGATCGATATCCTTTAGTTCAGGGTCCTCAAACATTTTTTAAAAAATATTTTGGTAACTACTAGTTCAACATAGCTCATTTCTTTCATAATTTTATCCATTTTATTGTATACATTTAAAGACATTATTCTAACAAGGGGTTCCATAGGCTTTCCATGACACAAAAATGGGTAAGAGTTCTGTTTTAATGGCTCACTGTTGCCTATTGAATAAAATATAAACTCCTACCCTTGGCAAATAAGACAACCAAACAACAGTTCCAGTCTTCTTTTCATACTATTCCTCTTCAAATGCTCCGTGTTCTAGGAACTAAACAACTACCTATTTCTAACCTGAATTATTCTGCCTATGTGCCCTTTAACAGATTTTTTCCACATCTTCTTCCCTTGTTGAAATCTTTCTTTTTCCTCAAGGCCTAGCTCAGATGTTCCCTCCTCCAGGAAGCATTCTTTTTCTCCTAGGATTAGAATTGGAAAGGATCTTAGAGTTCATCTAGTTTAACCTCTTTATTTTACAGGCATGGAAATTGGGGCCCAGAGATGAGAAATTACTTAGTGAAGGTCAGATAAGTAAGTTGTAGAGCTAAAATTAGAATCCAAGCCCTTATGCTGTTTTGGGTTTTTTGTTTTTTTGTTTTTTTTTTTTTTGCAGGGCAATGGGGTTTAAGTGACTTGCCCAGGGTCACACAGCTAGTAAGTGTCTGAGGCTGGGTTTGAACTCAGGTCCTCCTGAATCCAAGGCTAGTGCCTTATCCATTGCACCACCTATATGCCCCCCCCCTTATGCTGTTTTTAAAAACTGCAAAGTAAAACAATGCTGAAACAGTAATGAGAATTCTTTTAAAATTTTATTTATTTTTTTAATAATGAGAATTCTTAACCCAATTTAATTTTATACATGTTGCATCCACTTCTCTCCTTTCCTCCTCCCCAGATAGATTGTCAGCCTCTTGAGGTCAGTCACTGTCTTGTTTTCATCATATAATCTCAGTGTCTAGTACTGTCTTGTTCACAATAGGTGTTTGATGAATGTATGTTGTAAGAATACTAATGAATGTCTAGGTTATTTTATAAAGGAACAGTTAAAGAAAACGTTCAAGTTTTTGAATTTAAATTTTTTAATTGTCGTGAACACATTCCCACCATTTTTTGCAGGGGCGGGGGAGAGGAATAGATTTTTATTCATAAATGACAAGAATAATTTTGTTTGCATCTATTATCCACTAATGAACACTCGTGAAAACAATTGCGATGCAATTTTATGTTTGGCCTTTTTACTTTATAAGGCTGGTACTATCTTCTGAAAATAGAAAATAATAGCTGAAAGCTCATTCAGACTTCTTTATATAAGGATATTTCTTAAAATGAGCCTCTAAAATGAGGTATATGGTTGTAAATGATCAAGGTATGGATGGAAATTAACATTAAAATTTGAAAACAGCATTTGTGTGTGTGTTGCTGCAAAAGTCTTGAACTGGGCAATAGTGAGGTTAAATCTTTGTATTTGAGTACTCTGGCATTTAAGAACTCTTAAGCACTTTGCAAGCCTTAAATCACTATATAAATGTTAGATATTATTGATAAAGGACAACTAAAGATAACTTATTCTCATAAATAATAGTAAAGGGGCAGCTATGTGGCACAGTGGATAGAGCACCAGCCCTGGAGTCCGGAAGACCTGAGTTCAAATCCGGCCTCAGACACTTGACATGTACTAGCTGTGTGACCCTGGGCATGTCACTTAACCCTCATTTGCCTCACCCCCTAAAAAACAAAAAAATAAAAACACACATAATAGTAAGTATTAGCCAAATTTGACTACAAATAGGCAAAAATGATTTTTTAAGGTCTAGTTACTATTTATGTTTATAAATTGAGAACTTTATTTCCTAAAATTACCAGTTATAAACAATAAGAATTTAATTCACCTTAAATGGCTAGGTGGCACAGTAAGTAGGTAGAGCACTGGATCTTCAGTTAGATCTGCCTCTATGGACTGATGCTTGTTTATCTAATGATGCATTAGATTCATTGGACAAAATGGTGGTGTTAGCCTGGCAGAGTAACACACAGAGAGAGATGAAGAATTTGTGACTGGGTTTCAGATAGTATACAATAAATGAATTTTATAGCTAGTTTTCAGAGATGGCACTATAGGGTTACATATATGGAGAAGAATGTATACTTAATGTTCATTTTGTGTATAGAAACTGTATTCTGATAGAACCGATTGGAGACAGACTAGTGTAATTAAGAGAATTCTGGATTTGGGATCAGAAGACCTGGGTTGGAATTCTAACTCTGCCATTTATTACCTGTTTGAACTTGGGCAAGTACTTCACTTCTCAGTTTCCTTATTTGTAAAATGAGGTTGGTTTAGATCAGTGGAGTCAAACTCAAATAGAAACAGGGGCAACTAATTTGTACATAAGGATTCCTGTGGAACATATGCTGACTTAGTTTTAGAATGTAGTATTATCTATGTTTTATTGTATTTTTATTTTTTTTTACCAATTACATTTTAATCTGGTTGGGGCTGCATTGGTAGTATTGTGGGATGCATTTGGCCCTTGCATTAGAAACCTCTGGGTCTAGATGACCTCTAGCTCTAAAACCAGTATTTTTTGATAATGTGATACAAACAACAGTACCATGCCTAAAAACAATTGTACTGTGTTTGTACCAGTGTTCAGCATTACCTTATGAAAATAATGATTGATCTAGATTTAAAAACAAAATCTAATACTTGTAGTTTTTGTATAGAAAATGTCTTTTTGAATTCTTAACCTGACATCAGGATGTCATTAAATATAAATTAAGCCTTGATCCTCTGATATCAGCATAACTTATAAAAAGACTTAGTAGCTATGACATTGGTTAATTAATTAATAGTGGGGTTTTTTTGTAATGACATTGTTTGACCCTGTTTTGTTGATATACACTTTTCCCATAGAGGTTTTTAGATCTTACCATTTCTTTGAATAGATGTAGAGAACTTTTAAAATAAGAGAATCTAATTTGAATACCCTTACCAGACTCTCTTCTTATTTTCCCAGTACTATAAATGTTAAATATTGTGCTTTAAATAATTATGCTTGCTGTCTGGCAGAATTGAATTCTAAGTCTCCTTCTCCTGTAATAGGGTAACTTGGAAACAGTTTCCATTACAGTATGAAAGCTGCAAGAATCATCCCTGTTGGGGGCAGCTAGGTGGCACAGTGGATAACGCACTGGCCCTGGATTCAGGAGGACCTGAGTTCAAATATGGCCTCAGACACATAACACTTACTAGCTGTGTGACCCTGGGCAAGTCACTTGACCCTCATTGCTCTGTCGTGTTTCTCCCCCCCCCCCAAGAGAGAATCATCCTTGTTTTCATCTGTAACCTTGCTCTCACCTCATCTTTGATGTTTTTGTTGCATACCAGTTTTCTTTGTTTCTTTCAAGATCTAGAAGCATCGGAATACACTAAACTACTTGCTATGATGTACTGTTTATTGGATAACCTTGGTCATTATCGAGATGAGGGCTTCTTAAACTTTTTCCATGCGCAACCCTTTTTCACCTGAGAAATTTGTATGTGACCTGGGGTATATAGGTATATTTTAGATAGATATAGATATAAAACCTTTTACTGTTGTGAAATTTTTCATGACCCCCACATTCAGTTATGTACCCCATGTGGGGTCGCTACCCACAGTTTTAAGAAGCTAGGATTTAAACTAAGGTAAAAATATACTAGCCAGGTTTTTTACTCCCTCAAAAATGGTTAAAATTACTTTAAAGTTTTAAAGTAATATATTGAATTTTCTTGTATTTGGCAATAGTCATTTGATTTGATACTGTTATATTGGAAAATACAGATTAGATAATGTAGAATGTGATTTCCTTGAAGGCAGGAATTCTTTCATTTTTGTGTTTATCACTTGCACCTAGCACACAGTTCCTTAATATCCCAAGCATTAAAAAAAAATTTTTTTTTGCAGGGCAATGGGGATTAAGTGACTTGCCCAGGGTCACACAGCTAGTAAGTGTCAAGTGTCTGAGGCCTGATTTGAACTCTGGTACTCCTGAATCCAGGGCGGGTGCTTTATCTACTACTCCACCTAGCTGCTCCCTATTTCAAGCATTTTTAAAAATGTTTGTCAACTGAATTAATTTTGCATTAACATATGTATGTTTTGCAGTGTAAAGAAGGGGTAGAATCCTTTTGGCTCTTATAGCTACTTTATTGTCTCTTCACTTAACTTTGAACATTTAAATTTGAACTTACAGAGAAAAGCAGAGACTATCCCAGTGTGTCTCCCCCCATTTAACATAAGATTATTTGAATTTACAAAAGAGATCATTTGGGAGATTATAATTTGCATAAAGTATTTACCACTTTTTTCAAGACTATATATTAAAGCACAGCTAGTGATTTAAAGTGCATTTTGATTGATGAAAGATGTTAGGTGTGGTTCACTTTTATAAGCCATTAGAATTGTAAACTCCTTAAGGTTAGTAGTGTATTATTCCTTCCTGCACATAATTTAGAGTTGTAAGGGACTTGACAGGAATATCTGCAAAGGAGGGTGTGTATGTGTTTGTGTACACATGTGAACACACTCCAGAGAGTGTGTAACATATTTTATTGGGATATGTAGGGAAAATATTAGAATCGAGAACAGCACAACCATTCCAGTCCACTTGTAGCCACCACCTGCCACTTTTGTTCTCTTTCCCCTGTTGACTTCCACTGTAATCAGTGCCACATGCGTCTTCCCAGGCAAACGGATGTGCAGGCAGACATTCTTCACCTGGCATTAGACTCCAGGCCCACATGCCCCTGCCCTTCTTCCTTCACCTTTGCCACAATAACAGGACATAACCTTTCTTAAATCCCTAACCTAGGCTAAAAGTTTTTTTTGTACTGTTAATAAAATATTGTTTACTTTGTAATTTTAATGTCTAGTTTTGTGTATTTTTATAATATTACATAACAGTAGTAATGCATAATCTATAAATAAATATATGTTGGGATATATAACTGAAAAGTTTGAAGAAAACCACTTTAGAAGTTATCTGTTTTTGTTGTACTGGTAAACAAACCCTTCTAAACCAGTGCATCCATAGTACTTCTTACCAATCAAGGAGTTTACTGCAGTATAGTATTGAGCAATTTTTCTCAATCTCAGATTGAAGGACCACTCCACTTGAGTACTACTCTCAGTGTGAAAGCAGAAGTGCAGTTTACATGTCTAAGCTCGGAAATGCCATGTGAAAATATATATGTCATTCCCAGGAATTATTTTCATTGTCATTTAAAAGCTTCTTTTGGGGGGCAGCTAGATGGTGCAGTGAATAGAGCACTGGCCCTGGAGTTAGGAGGACCTGAGTTAAAATTTGGCGCTAGACACTAGTTCTGTGACCCTGGGTGATTCACTTAACCCCAATTGCACCCCCCCCAAAAAAAAAGACCAAAAAAACTTATTTTCAAAAAATATTTATTACTCCTGGGTGCTAATTGTGTGCAAACAAAACAAAACCCAAAATTGTGCTTCTTAAGGTAGATAATTCAAGACCCCTGGCCTCAGTGAATTTTCAGTTTAGTGAGAAAGACAAGATCTCTCTATAAAACCATAATCAGAGTAAAACATAAGTAAATAAAAGAGGTACAAAGTGTTATGAGAGTTCTTAGGAAAGAGAGAATTTCCAGGATTAGAGGAATTGGGGTGAATTTCACATATGAAATAGCATTTATTTGAGTAAGGCCTTGAAGGGTAGATGGGATTTCAACAGGAATGTGGTGGGCTGGGCACTGAGCTGTTTCCAGGGAAACAACACAAAACAAGACATAAAGTTAGGCAAAACATTGTATATATGTGATCATATGTTGTTGAATTCTCCATTTTGGTTGAAATCTCTGGTACTGGGGAAAAAATATAAAGTTACAAAGTTTGTTTGGAGTCAGTTTGTAAAGAATCTTTGGCTCATAGATTTAAAGTTGGAAGTTACTGTGGAGGTTATCTTGTTCAGGTCCCCCATTTTACAGAAAATTTTCAGACATGCCTCAGCTCATACAAGTAAATAGCAGAGCTAGGATTTGAAGTTAGCTTCTTGGTCCAAATCCAAGACTCTTTTCTCCCTCATAGTGGTGTGAAACCCTTAGCATTCTTTGGATTAACATTTCCAAGCTTACTCGAGTACTACCAAAAACCAATGCAGGAAGTCACACAACCATATTTCATAGGATTGATCATAGGATTTAGAGCTGAAAGAGACCTTAGAAATCATCTAGTCTGGCCCCTTAATTCTGCTGAAGAGGAATCCATAGAGGTGACATGTCTTGTTTGAGGTTATTCTGGTAGTAAGTAGTGGAGTATAAGAAGAAACCAGGTACTCTCACTCTAGAGGAAGTGGGTTTTCTCATTGTACCACACTGTCTCTGGACTGTTTATAGCTGAATTATATTGTATTCTAATGACCTTTGCTGTTGACTATTGGAAAGTCAATCTCAAATTGTCTCCAAATGGCAATCCCTTGTTTATTAAGGAGTCAAGAACAAAGGGGAAGGTTATTTAGCTAAAGAACCATTGGGTAGGGCAAATGATGCCTTGATTTTCAAGTTTTGTTTTGGGTTTTTTTGGGGTTTTTTTTGGTATTGGTAAAATCCGTTGTTGATGATATCATTTAGGGAGGAATAAATAAGGATTATGAGGCAGCTTAAAACTATTTGTAGCTTAATGACATTGTAGTCAAGGGAAGATAATTTTTACTTGAATTTCACATCAAAGTTTGCAGTTGTATTAAATGAGTCTAGTTTCTGTATTTTATTGCACTGAAATGCCTCAAATAATGATAGCAATATCTAATATGGCATTATCTAAATGTCCTTGCCTTTCTTCTTCCTTTTAACATTTGTGAAAAGGTAAATATCCTCTAAATGTGAAACATGGTAGTTTCAGGAAATAGTGTGGGTTTTTCTTGGTTAAGGTAGGCAAATTGTAGGATAGAAATAAAGATAACATTGATAAATTTTGTAATGAAAGAGAAAACAACTCATCCTTTTAGGAGGGGATAGGGTATGAATTTTATATAGAAATTTGATCAAGTTTTGCAATTGAGGGCATAGAGATTTTTAATGCAAATTTTTGCATATAGAATTTGTATGGGAAACATACATAAATATGTAAAAATATATATTTTACATACAAAATACATAAATATGTAAATATTCCTTTTGTAGACTAAATAAAATGTGTATAGATATAGTTATGATTAGTGAATTAAAAATTCATTTTTAAAGTATCTGACTTCTCAGTAATTTTTTATCATTTGTTTTTTTTAAAGGATACTAATAGGTTGTTTTTTTTAACAATCATGTGGGAGTACACAGCATATTTTAACATCAGAAAGAGGAATTTACCAGGTTTGCTCCTAGTGTTTTTCCCCTTTTTGATGAGATTTGTGAATATTCCTGGAATTGTGGGACATTTATCTATGTATGACCAAAAACTCATAATTTTTTTCAAGTTTATACATAGATGAATGTATGTGTATACATCTCATTTTCCCTGGGTACCTCTTAAAACTAAGTTACAGACAAGTTACTAATTTTCATTAGAAGAGGTAATTTCTATACCAAGTTACTTATAACAGTAAAAATCACAGCACCTTCTGACCCGCAAATAAAATACCCACTTACATATTCACATACCTTTGAGGTAGTTTCTTCACTTAGATCCTTAAAGTTTGGGAAGAATTCTATGTATAATGAAAAATTGAAAAATGTCTTTTAATCTCATCTAATTGTTCCTATAATTTTTGTTATAGCAACTATTATGTATATTTTCTTTAATGTGTTTCTATGTGCCCTGGTACTGTATTGTAAGTGATAAATCCATAAGGAGTTTTCCTTATCAGTGCTGATTAGCTACTAGCAGTGCAGAACTTGAAATCAGTGGTTCTGAGCTGGAATCTATCTCAGACTTGGAACCAAGTGATGGCTGGGTGAATTATTTCACTTCTTTGAACTTCAATTTCCTTATTTATAAACTGGGAATAATAACCCTGGTACTCATCTACCTCAGAGGGTTATGAGGAATATAGCTTCATAAACCTTAAAGTCATGTATATAGAAACTCATGTGGCAGACATGAAATAAGTGAAAAATAAACACAACTATGGCTTCCAGGACTGCATCTTCTTTAAAGTTATTAATTTTTGTTAAAATTATATTTTTAAATTCAAAATCCGTAGGGATAACTTACATTTGAAATTGCTTTAAGTATACCCCTACCTTTGGGCTATTTCTTAGGGTTAGACCTGGCTTAAGTCTCACCTTGAATATAACATCTTTTTTTTTTTTTTTTAAGTGAGGCAATTGGGGTTAAGTGACTTGCCCAGGGTCACACAGCTAGTAAATGTTAAGTGTCTGAGGCCTGATTTGAACTCGGGTCCTCCTGACTCCAGGGCCGGTGCTCTATCCACTGCGCCACCTAGCTGCCCCCTCACCTTGAATATAGACAAAGCACTAAAAGAGAAATGATAATTGTCTTACCTACTACATTTGTACGGATCAAATTCCATAATAAACATAAAGTTTTTTGTAACCATAAGTCAATAAACTGATGAAACCTGCAGTTAATAGTTAAAATTATTAAGTTATATGAAATCATTTAAGGTTATTTTTGTTCTGTTACATGGAAAACTTAATAACTTTTTAATTAGAAATATTTCTACCTATGGTTTGATATTGTCAGAATTATCTAAAACAAAGTGAGCTTTAAGGAAACAAGTTGCTTTTTGTATTTCATCTCTTTTTACTTATTAAGCAAGATTTACCCATCCATGTAGTCCTGTTTTGGGTATTATAAATCCTTTCCCAACAATTGATTGCCACTTGTAGTGATATTGACTTGAAAAACCTGCCTAAACTATGGGCCGAAATGTAAATTATGAATTTTGTGATCTTTTTTTCCCCTTAGAAGCATGAATGCAGATCAGATAATACACTGAACCACTGTGGAATTTATGGAACATGGGCTTGTGAGATTAACCAGTTGTAGGATCTCACTGATGAATAGTTTGGACATATTTCCCACTCTTTTATCTTTCCAATATTGGTGCATCCTGTAATACCACAGTTGATGTTATCAATTTGTCCCTTTGGAATTTACTGTAATGATTAACATAATGCTAGACTTGTAGGCAGAAGACCTAAATTCACATATGGCCTCAGATAACTTGCTAGGTATGTGACCCTGCACGCTTAACTGCTGTCTCAGAAAAATTGTAAAATTTTGGGTAGTAACACTCACTTTGAAGGATTTTCTTGGATCAAATGAGGTGATATTTATAGAAATGTTTTGCAAACCTTAAAACATTATATAGGGGCAGCTAGATGGTGCAGTGGATATTGCACCGGCCCTGGAGTCAGGAGTTACCTGAGTTCAAATCAGGCCTCAGACACTTAACACTTACTAGCTGTGTGACCTTGGGCAAGTTACTTAACCCCAATTGCCTCACTAAAAAAAAAGAAAGAAAAGGGGAAAAAAAAAAGAAAACATTATATAGAGGCTAATTTGTTGCTGTTATTATATAAATGCAGTAGAAAAAGTGTTCCATTTGTAGTTCATTGTTGTTGTTTAGTCATGTCTGACTTTTTGTGACCCTGTGGACCATAGCATGCCAATGCTGTCCATGGAGTTTTCCTGGAGTTGTTTGCCATTTCCTTTTCCACTGTATTAAGGGAAACAGAGGTTAAGTGGCTTGCCTAGGTATACACAGCTAGTGTCTGAGGCTGGATTTGAACTCAGATCTTCCTGACTCCAGACCTAGCTCTCTATCCACTGAACCACCTAGCAGTCTCCTATATGGAGTTTAGAGGACCTGGATTCTAATTCTGGCTTTGTCACCCAGTCTCACTGTGATATTGGTCAGATTACTTAAATTCTCTTAATCTCAGTTTCATTTGTAAAATGAAAATGTTGGACCTTTGAGATCCCTTTTACTTCTAAATTGCCAACATTATAATTTCACAATAAATGATAAACTATTGGGAATGAGAGATAACTGAGCACATGATTCATGAAATTTGTAGGGATAAGCAACCTAAGGTCCAACTTTTAATTTTGTGGTGTATAATAATGGTTTGTTTAGAATAGTACCACATATGAAAATGACTTTCCTCATAAATTGTAAACATTCCCCCCCTCCCCATCTTGAAAAGTTGGAAAGGACCTCAGAAGCTTAACAAGTTCTAGCTAGGTGACAAAATAATTATAGGATTGTTTAAACAAAAAAATTGGCAAAATGTGTTACTATCATCAGTAGTTATATTTTGTAGTAATCTTTTGTGTTGTTAGTCTCATTTTTTTCCACATTAGGCAAGTGAAGGCAGAGGTTATATAATTAGCACAGTTATTTGTGTGCCATTGGCAAAATTGAGATGACAATTGCCAAATCCTTACTATCCAGTCTGTTGTTTTGCCTTTTGAGCCATGTATCTTCTCAGTGTGCAAACATACTCATTTTTATTGACATAAATTTTTTTTTTAATTGAAATTCATTTGAGTTGCTTGTGGGTAACAGAAACAGAATGTGATTCTCTCTATTTGTGTGTAATAAAATAGATGACATAACTTTTTTGTTGTTGTTAACATGCTAACATGGTAGATGTGCAGAAGGCATTTGTTCCCAGCCTGGAAATTCTGTTCCTGTTTTTATTTCTTTTAGTAGTTTACCATTTTAAAGAAACAAAAACCCCCAAATCTTTACATTCAGTAACTATATAATTTCTCTTCCTTTGTAACTGGGATTTCATACTGAATCACAGACTATAAGAGTTGGAAGGGATGTCAGAGGTTATCTGGTCCAATTGAGGGGACGGAGACAGAGATGGAAGTGAGGTGGTAAGCTCTCCCAGGGGAATGGATTATTTCTTGTGTCAACCCATTAATTATATTTTAGATAACTTATTATAAATGAATATTTTCCTTTGTATCAATCCTGAATTTGCTTCTTTGCAGTTTCTACCCATTACTTCTAGTTGTTCTATCCTCTAGAGCCAAGCAAAAAAAAATCTACTCCTATTCTCTTTCACTTTGCTGCCTTTTAAAAACTTGAGAATAATATCACCAGTTCCTTCAGCCAGTCTTCCTAAACCATGATAGATGAATCCCTTCAGTATCCTAGTCTCCAGTCTCCGAATGATCTCTGTTTTAATTTTCTAAGTTATATGTAACACTCAGTACCAAAATGAAGCATTATTAATTGGAAAATATAGGTGCTGTATCTAAATCTTCTTCCATTAAAGTCCTGTTAAAATGCCTCAACATAATATGCAGGTGACCATGAGTTAATAAAAATTTTGCTGATGGAGTGTAACTGGCACTTTCTAAGTCTTCGAGTATTTGTGACTCATGATGGATTGTATGTCTGTATTCTCATGACTAATTTAGATTTTAGGTATATAAATATAGGTGGTTACTTATTTGTAAATTACTCAGTTGTAGTGCCCTCCCTTTTTTCTGTAACTGCTTTTGAATAGACAGTGAATTAACTGGTTTGCAGAAATACTGCTTTATGCAGTCCTTACTATTAAAGTTTCAGATGTTGTTTCCACAGGACTATTCTTTGAGATGAGATGAAGTTATTTAAAAATTGGTGGTTTATATTCTAGATAGCCCAGTCTCAATTTAAATAGTTTTTTCCCTCTTGTTTATTTTGTAGACATGCAAATGAGAGTAAATAAGATTAAAATATGTGGGGAAAGCTGTGAACTTTTCTTAGGAAAGGTGCTATGTAAATCTATGCTGATGATTGTAGATTGTAGAAGTAGCATGTATTTTTCCAAGACAACAAATATCATATTAGTCATAATTTGTGAATTATTATAGATTGATAAGGAAATGGGTTTAATGTTTTTTATCTTTGAAGCTTCTAGTTATATCTATATTGTCTCATTATCAAAACCTAGACTATTAATCTATAATCTTTAAGATTCCTTTGGGGCAGCTAGGTGGCGCAGTGGATAAAGCACGGGCCCTGGATTCAGGAGGACCTGAGTTCAAATGCAGCCTCAGACACTTGACACTAGCTGTGTGACCCTGGGAAAGTCACTTAACCCCCATTGCCCCAGGAGAAAAAATACAAAAAAAAAAAAGATTCCTTTGACTATTAGAAGGGTAAGTTTATTGTAGAAGTCAAGACTAAGTGAACATTCATCATTTACATAATGGCTTTATTTAAAGCTATTTGTAAGTTTTTGAAGAAAGGAGTTAGATACTAAAGGGAACTATGTCCTAACTTCTCCTTTTCAAAAAGCAGGATAGGGGCAGCTAGGTGGCGCAGTAGATAGATCACTGGCCCTGGAGTCAGGAGGACCTGAGTTCAAATCCAGCCTCAGACACTTGACACTAGCTGTGTGACCCTGGCAAGTCACTTAACCCTCATTGCCTTGCAGAAAAAGAAAAAGAAAGAAAAAGGTAGAATAGGGATCTGTTTTTGGAGCTTATATGTTTAGAATGGGATATTGATCACTGATAATCTTAGAGTAAGTTTAGGAATAAAGAAGAATGTTATATTACTTTAGAGCAATAGTGCTCAGTCTGTCAGTTTATGTCCTCTTGTGACTGCCTTCTACTCTTTCCCATGTTTTTTAAAGATTTAATTGATGTTCTTTTCATAGATTACCATCTCTTATTAAATTTTATTTAGGGTTGCTTGGAAGAGAATACTTAAGTTTATCACTTTTCCTTTCATGGTTAAACTAATGAAGAATGAAAACAAATGTACAATCGATCTTTTATAGGTTTCCTTTGATTTTTACACATTACTCAGAAAGCAAGAGCATCAGTGGCCACAAGAAGTTTAGACCAGTAGGAATCTTACAGTAAAAGTTTTATACATATTTTTAAGTCATTAACTTGTGTGTTGGAAGCCATATATCTCCATAGAGTATAGCACTGAAAAGAATAAATGCTGTTTTGAGCCTTTTAGAGTGCACTATTTGTATGTAAAAGGGCTAAATTTAAGGGGCAATATAAACAATATATCAACTAAGTGAGTAGTTTCTTAAAGATGAGAGAAAAGGAGGACACAGAAACACTCTACATTCAGAAGATGAAGATAAAAATCAGTTTCTCTTTTCTTTAAAATTAATTGTTGAAATATCTAATTCATTTTATTTCTTATTAAAAAGGATAGTCATTTGTATATTTTTGTTTTGATTGTTCAAAAAGGTTAATTTTCATTTGACAAGTCAAGACCATTCTTGGTATGGAAACAGAACTTCTGTTAATGTATGTTGAGTTTATTATATGCCAATGGAGAAACATAGTTGTCATAAAAGAAGCTATCTTTTTTTAGACAGTGACCAATAAATCTCTAAAACATCACATGAAAATTTTAAGATGAATCCTTTGCCTGAGTTTTTTAAGCAAATAAAGTTTACAATTTAGCCTAGAAATTAGTCAGCAGTTCTTTTTAAAATGGATGATTACCTTGGGAAAAGTGACTTTTTTAGTAAATTAAAGAAAAAAATTTTAAACTTAAATACAAAATGAGAAAAGAAAAAAAAGTTGCCATGTACACAGCAGAACATAGGAGAGGATTCAATATAAAACAATAAATTTCCATTTCAAAAAAACCTATGTAATAAATACTACATGTTCAAATCAGCCCAGCTTTTCTTTAGTTCGTTTTTTGTTTTCTTTTGTTCTCTGCTGTGTACTTTTTGTTTTTGTTTTTTAGTGAGGCAATTGGGGTTAAGTGACTTGCCCAGGGTCACACTGCTAGTGTTAAGTGTCTGAGGCCTGATTTGAACTCAGGTCCTCCTGACTCCAGGGCCGGTGCTTTATCCACTGCGCCACCTAGCTGCCCCCAAGATATCATTTCATTAGTCATGGCCCAGTGTCCACGCCTACAGAAATATAGAAATATCTTTTAGTTTCTGAGGCTGTTTTTCAATTAAGTGTGTATGTTATTCCCTCCTTGAGCCAATTCTGATGAGTGTTAGGCTCATTTACTGCCCAGATTAAATAGATTACTCCATCCAATTGTGTGTGTGTGTGTGTGTGTGTGTGTGTGTGTGTGTGTTGATCCTTCCTTGAGGCAACTCTGATGACATTAAGGTCTTTCAGCCTATTTTGATGAGTGTAAAATTCATTTACTGCCCCATCCCCTCCCCCATCTCTTCTTCCACTTCATAAGCCCTTTCCTGTTTCTTTCATGTGGGATTTCACCCCATGCTACCTCTGCCCTTCCACCTCCCCCAGTGCATTCCCCTCACCCCTCAATTTAACCCTAAAAATGTCATCATGGGGCAGCTAGGTGACTCAGTGGGCAAAGCATCCACCCTGGACTCAGGGGCATCCCAGCCAAAACCTGACCTCAGACATAAGACAGTCACCCCCTGCACGACCCCAGGTATGTTCCCCAACTCCAATTTTTTATGGTTCTCTAGGATCTTGTATTTGAAAGTCAAATTTGCCATTCAGTTTAGGTCTTTT